>NC_090183.1:31114676-32314676 GCF_024679245.1 Pseudorasbora parva | reverse complement strand
TCCACAGGGTGGGAGATACGCGGCGTGATTGACAGCTTTGACACCAAATGGATATACGTGAAAATCAGATGACATGATTTCACAACTTTTCATTGGTCATTTAGATATGTGAAGCATACTGTATACGGAAATGAACCTG
Source organism: Pseudorasbora parva (assembly GCF_024679245.1). Lineage (NCBI taxonomy): Eukaryota > Metazoa > Chordata > Actinopteri > Cypriniformes > Gobionidae > Pseudorasbora > Pseudorasbora parva. Next base: position 32,314,537 of record NC_090183.1, on the reverse strand, counting down.
GACATTCAATCCGTCGAAAAATCTCAAAATCGGCAAAATGGACATTTCATTGAACAGCGACGATATACTGTACATGACTTGGAATGTAGTGCAACAAATCAGAAAATAGAGATGACATTATTAGTTTTTATAAAATTATTTTGTTCTCTTTTAAATTGTATCTCAAAATGTGGTTAAAATGCTTCATTTATAAGCAGAAAAACTAAATGTCCTACTGAATCACGAAACTTTATATAGTAATGGATGTTCTGTGTTTCATTGACCATTGTGGCAGTCTTTCATTTGCTTTCAATGCTGGGTAAAAATTCCCCTTCAGGTAGCATGATCTGTAAAAAGCATTTCAGATATAAATGACTTCCTGTGTCTAGCACAGGATACGTGATCAGCAGAAAATCATGTTAAAAACGAAAGAAACAATGGATGCACTGAAGGAGAACATTTTGTTTGCTAGCAAGCAGGAGAACATTTAGCCTCTGTACTGCCTCTTGATTGTCCTTTCATTGAATTTCCTCAGAAGCACTATTGTCTCATTTACCCACCCTGCTGTTTGTATCTACCTTGCACAAAAAGGATACAGAGTAAAAAAAAAAGAAAAGTGCCTTCCAGCACCAAAGACCATATGATGATTATAAAATCATTAACATACATTTTTAATCCAACTAGGTTCATTGTAAAAACATCCCTGTGGCGATATTCATGCAAAATTATACAATATTGCTTCTTGCGCAACCCTTTCAAAGTGAAATGTCCAATGAGTGATGCTAAACGTGCATTTTATTTTTTATCAGAAACAGATTAATATTGGTTTAATCTCTCATTTGAAGCACATCACAAATATGACAAAGACAAAATTGCTTGATGCATGAATGCAAGCTTGGTGGCACATCCAGTTAGATTTGTTCAACATTCCTGTCTGAAAATGTAATCCTCTCCCTAACCCCATACGATAAAATCAGAGGGAGATGATAGGTCAATAATACTGATGTAGAAGCACCTAACCCTGGTTGTAAGCCTAAACTTGACATAAACTGTAAACTTGCCCCTCAAATCTGATTGGTTGATGTAATGCCCCAGGATCAACAAAGATCTTGATCCAGGAATATGTTGCCTTTGCTGAAATCAGGTTTTGCAAATTGCTATGTACCTGAAAAGAATTTCCTATATAGGCAGTGTGGCCTTGATATGGCATATTAGACATGACAAAGACATATTGGTTTTAATATAGCAAGATGTTTATCTTTTTGATCTTTATTTCATAGATGGCTTGGCAGCTTTCAGAACCTTCCTCAAAACAGAGTTCAGCGATGAAAACATTGAGTTCTGGTTGGCTTGTGAGGACTATAAAAAGATCAAATCCCCAGCTAAGATGATGTCTAAGGCCAGTAAGATCTTCAAGGAATTTATTGACACTCATGCACCCAGAGAGGTATGTTGACTCCTTTTAAAACCATAGCAACTACACCTGAACAAACAGTATTTTTTAATCCAAAGCTTTTCATAGTGTTCCTAAATAACAAAGTATACTTTAAACAACCATGCATATATATGCATTTTTTTTTCAGATATAAAAGAGATTCGTGTCATTCAGGCAGATTCTAGCAAGCAGAAATGGAATAGAATTGAATAGAATGTTCAAAAGAACTACATATTATACACAACATTCTGTTCATATTATACATATTATTCATGCATGTTGTATGTGTACAGTGGGGCAAAAAATGATTTACCAGCCACCAATTGTGCAAAATCTCCTACTTAGAAAGATAAGAGAGGCCTGTAATTTTCATCATAGGTACACTTCAACGATGAGAGACAGAATGAAAGAAAAAAAAAAAACACATTGTCTGATTTTTAAAGAATTTATTTGCAAATTATGGTGGAAAATAAGTATTTGGTCAATAACAAAATACCTAATCAAAACTATCTCAATACTTTGTTATATACCCTTTGTTGGCAATGACAAAGGTCAAATGTTTTCTGCAAGTCACCACAAGGTTTTTATAAACTGTTGCTGGTAATTTGGTCCATTGCTCCATGCAGATCTCCTCTAGAGCAGTGATGAATTTTTTTTTTTTTTTTTTTTTTTTTTTTTTTGTGCAGCAAGGATGAATTTATTGGGTGTGTCCTGTGATCAACTTTAGGGGATAAGAGGCGACACTTTATTTGAAGTAAAAAAAACAAAACAAAAAAACAGATCAGAACAAAGGGATCTCAAATGTGCACTCTTGGTTGTGCTTTTACATGTAAATCAAATAACAGCTTTACTGCAGAGAGTACACATAGTCTCTAATATAAAGTTTGAAAGCTTTCATTGATGCTCACCACATCCGCACAATGAGTGCAAACCCATCCAGCCAAACAATAAAAGTTGTGTTGTTAAAGGAAATACAATATTTCACAACTGATCAGTTGACTGGTTTTTGTTCCCCAAACACAAATTCATCTGGAAAGCTTTTTTTGGAATTATAATGAATATATATATATATATATATATATATATATATATATATATATATATATATAGAGAGAGAGAGAGAGAGAGAGAGAGAGAGAGAGAGAGAGAGAGAGAGAGAGAGAGAGAGAGAGAGAGAGAGAGAGAGAGAGAGAGAGAGAGAGAGAGAGAGAGAGAGAGATAGATAGATAGATAGATAGATAGATAGATAGATAGATAGATAGATAGATAGATAGATAGATAGATAGATAGATAGATAGATAGATAGATAGATAGATAGATAGATAGATAGATAGATAGATAGATAGATATAGTGTGTGTGTGTGTGTGTGTGTGTGTGTGTGTGTGTGTGTGTGTGTGTGTGTGTGTGTGTGTGTACTGCATATTATAATATGCAGTATATAATATTTTGTGTATGAATAATATGTATAATATGAACAGAGTGATATTACATTGATTGATTTATCAGGATCATGTGACACAGAAGACTGAAGTAATGGCTGCTGAAAATCTTCAAACAATACAGATGTACATTTAATTGCACTTCCAAGTTTGAGACCTGGGCTATAAAGATTTTTCCTCCCACTGACTTTGTTCTTTAGCTCCACCTACGCTTCCGTTAGTTCTTCCCTGGCTTTAAACCTGAAGATCATCTTCTTGTTCAGTGTGACCTTCAGTTACTTTGTGAATCACTGCTTGTTATTCGGGAAGCACATCCTAACTATGTGGGTCACAGAAAACACAAATAGCTCCAGTTTGGCTCGTTCAAGATGAGACATATCTAAGAAATCCAATAACCCTGCTCTCTTGGCTCAGACAGTGCACAAACTGAATAAAATTTGTGACGGTGGAGAAGCATGAAACGTGGTCATCAGAGATAGTGATAGATATTTTTTGTGTGAACTTTGGTGACCACACCATTTATAGTCTCTCCAGTTTGACTGTGCTGGGAAATGGTTTGTTTGATTCTATGATGTTGTCAAGAGCAATTGTACCGAATGTAATATTCTCCAACTCTTATATCTCCGAAGGTTAACATAGACCACAGGACCAGAGAGGAAACCAAACAGAGGCTTCTGGAGCCAACTCCCAACAGTCTCAATGAAGTCCAAGCTAAAGTGTACAGCCTCATGGAGAAAGACTCATTTCCCCGGTTTATACGATCAAAGATCTATCAGGACTTACTGAACAGGACACAGATATACTGTCAGAGGAAATCTGTTTAAAAGTGAATGCCTACGAAAGATGTCTAATGTCTATTTGCTTGCCTGGTTATTGATATTGAGATAATAAAGCAGACTTTAACTGTAATATAGAGCATAGTCTGTGTGTTTACAAAATAATTAGATGAGAGTAATCAAATAAAAAGGTCAAACGAACTAGTTCCTTGCTAGTTTGTGCATCTAAAGTAAAACATGACCCTGTACTGTACTTCTTTGCCCAGCTCTATTTGAACTATATTCTCACCCTCTCAATTGTAATAGAGTGGTCAATGTTTCTTCTGAATGCTGGCAAGCATGTAAATGTAAATCAGTCTTTACATGGGTAATGTGTAAAAGTAGAGTATGATAATTTATTTTTCTTATCTTCAAAGTAACTTGCGTACACATTAACACTGATACTGTGTGTTTCGATAAGACAACCTAAGACATGCCTGCTGTTTTACTGCATGCAGCCTTGGCCTGCAGACATCTCTCAATGAATCTTTTCTCTTAAAATCTAAATCTAAAAATAATTACACACACATACGGACAGCAAATATATTTTTACTCTGAAAAAAATAATACAATTCCAGAGTATGTGGCATAATGTATTGTTTATCTTTGTTTACTTTGCTGTTTATTAATGTATTTAAGTTTATTCTTTCAGAGGTTGATGTTCTAATGGTTTACAATGACATGTTCTCCAGTGATGATACTAGATTAAATAAAGCATGTCACTTCAATCATGGTGTTGGTGTGTTTTTTTTTTTTTTTTTTTTTTTTTTTTTGGTTTGTTTGTCCATTTCAGACTAGGTGATTTTTTATTTTTATTTTATTTTTGTAGTCTCCATTTTGTTTGTAGCCTTTATTTCAAACTGGATGACTAAAAACAGTGGTTTAAGTCATCCAGTTTGAAATGGAGACTACAAACAAAATGGAGACTACAAAAAAAATCACCTAATCTGAAAAACACATAAATTTATTTTTCTTTAAGTCATCTTTTAAGTAACACGCATTTATGTGTTACCTGATCACACATAAATGCGTATAAATAGTACGAGTGTGCAATGTCGTGGAATGTTTACGCCAAAACTCATTTTGGTGTGCATATGATACACTGTTTTTCGCGTGCATATGATACGCACTTTATGGCGTATATATATGACACGCGCTTGGGTAGGTTTAGGGTGGTGGGGTGAGGGGTTCGTATGTATAATACGCCATAAAATGCGTATCATATGCACGCAAAAAAACAGCGTATCATCTGCACGCCAAAATGAGTTTTGCCGTATACATTCCGCGACATTGCACACTCGTACTATTTATAGGCATTTTTCGTGAGATCCGGCTGGAAATGGACACTAGAAACACTGAAGGTTAGGGTGGGGTTAGGGGATGCAGCTCCACCCATCATGCCCACAGTAGGTCAATAGAGGAGGGGGCTGGTAATGGCTCTGCAGTGACTAGCCTCTCTATTACATTGGGCATGGAAATAAATAGGCTCAGAATTTGTGCTGGTAACCCAATGCACAGGACAAGTGACACCAGAATAAAAAATTTGATTCTGAAAATTCGGACTCATTTTGTCACGTACACACAAAGGAAATGGTGCGAGGACTCAAGTGCAGAAAAGGATATATTTATTTATAACAAATAAAACATAAACTCAAAACAAAACCCACGAGGGGGAAAAACACATAATAGAATAATATAAATACAAACTTAAACAAACCAACAGACTCACGGGGAGGACGGAAGACGCAGACATTACACAAGGATCCAACCCAGACTGACAAACACAAGGAGCTTATAAAGGGAAGAAATCAAGAGGGAACAGGTGGGAGAAATCAACACTAATCAGATAACAAGGGGGAGGGATCAGACAATGACAGGAGCACATGCAAGACATGACAAAACCCACATGTGCAAACAAGACAGGACAGGCATGTGACACATTTTTGATAAATATGCTTGCACCATTTTTAAATTATGTTTAAAATCATGTAGGCTTTTACTGGCAACATAAGACATTTGGCATCAATAATAATCCTTTTTTGGTTACATTTTGTTATGTTGGTTTTTAAGTACCCTTGTGAAGGGTTTTCCCACTTATATTTGCAGACAATTATATTTTGTCACAGATGATAAAGATTATCTATCAATTCTTGTTTCAAGCTATCTGAAATACTATCTAACTTATGTTATTTTTCTTGAAATTGAAGCTTATTTAGGGTCATGAACGTTGTGAAATGTGCATACAGAAATGTTATATACATTCTTGCTGTTCATGGGTCAATTTGAGCCATATAGGCAGCTGTTCAAAAGCAAGACACTTTATATTAGGTGGCCATAAGTACTATGTACTTACATCAAAAAATAAGTACAATGTACTTATTGTGTTCAAATTGTATTGCAAAGCGCTTTTGCTGATATTGAGGTGGGATACGGGTAGAGTTAGGGACAGGTGTGGTGGTGTGGGTCAGTTTAAGGGTAGGGTCAGGTGTAAGGGAAGTGCCAACTGTGCAATTACAAATGTAACTTAATTACAGACGTAATTACATGCAGGTATTTTTTAAAATGTAAGTACAATGTAAAAACATGTATGTACACAATAAGTGCATTGTATCAAATTATTAATTACAATGTTAGTACACAGTAGTTAAGGCCACCTAATATAAAGTGGGTCCGACTAGTCTATACAGGACAACTATATGTACACTTCAGGCAGATCTATAGACTACAATTCTACATGACTGTGATGCAAACTCAGTTCTCACACTTCATTTACCCACAAGTGATCAAGGGCTTAGGGTGTTTCATTTAAACCTATCAAAAGGGTTCCGCTAGTAGTGTGCACTCAAAGGCATAAGTCTGTCAGCACAAAATGGAGGGAAGTTTGTGAGGGAAGGGCATAAAAAAGTGGACTTAAATGCAGCCTACAAGTTTGCTTAGAGGTTTTTCCTACTAAAGTGACTCTGGTCAGGCCTAATCAATAGGGGCAGATTGGGAATGGCAACATGCCTATTTGGCAAATGGGAAGACAAGAGGCCTTTTTTCTAGTCAGTACTGACTTTAAATAAAACTTGCCTGCTGCAGTAGAAAAAAAAAAACATATTTGGAGTCGATTTTGCCAGCAGTGAATTACTTCTAGTAAAGTTGCAACTTTTTACAGTATGCCATAATAGAATACTCCAGATTAAATAGGTAGGCTACACATGACCGCAGACGGTTTGCAAATGTTGTAAAAGCTCTTCGGCACACAGATGTGAAGCCCTTGGCTCATTTGGTCTCTTCCGATAGCTATATAGCCCTGATGGAATAATTAGATCTTCCACCCCTTCAGATCAGTGTTCCCTGAACACTGTTTAAGACAGAGAGAACATCTGCTGGCCTGGGGCAAAGTTGTCCCTGGAGGCATTGGAACATATTCACGGGCCTCAGACACATGCCTCCCTAACAAAGCTGAAGTCCCTGTTACAATGAGAGAAGGAGGGGAAGCATTCAGGTGGGAGCTCAGGTTAATTACAGCCTCAACTCTTTCTATAAGAATTCCATTGTTCAAATTGCCAAAATGATCTTTCTAAAACTCACCATTACAGCTGAATGTGGTGCTGCTTATTTAGAGGTGATGAAAAGAAGTGATGGAGTGTGCTTTCGCGTGCAGCCTAGTATATGGCAATATTTTGGTCTGTATTGAAAAATCATCAGATTTGAAGGACACACTTATTATTAATTTATGTGAAGTTTAGACTAGCAAACAGGATTAGGTGCTTCTTCATCGTGTTAGTTCACCTATCATTTCCCTCTTGTTTTAGGGATAACGTGTAGGGTTAGGTTTAGGAATATGGTTAGGATTACATTTTCAGACAGGAATGTTTTTTCCAGGATCAACAAAATATGTTGACCCAGAAACGCATCTACCTCTGCAAATTCAGCATGTGCTTCTCACCAGATGAGCATCTGCTTGCATTGTCGAAAGAAAATGTGAAGCTTTGTGACAGACTATATCGACAGACCGAATATCAGTGCATTTTCTGGCCCTTGTTGTTAACAAGAAATGTACAAGAGCATGAATATATAAAAACAATAACGAATAAAAAATACTTTATGACCTCCAGATGACTGCAAATGTTTATTTAAAAATATACTGACATATTTTATTTAGATTTATTTATTTATTTGATAGCAAAGCTAAATCCATCCATCCATCCATCATGAAATGAAAAGTTGCTATTATCATATAAGATCATATTCTGTAATTGATGTTAATGTTAGGCTTAAACAAAAACATTAGTCTGATCATTTGCAGTTTGTCTATTAAATATGATTCAAATATTATGTCGAATAGCTACATTTACACATTTTATTATCACAATTTATGTAAAAAAAAAATTTTTAAAGGGTATAAGTGGCAATAGCCTTGCTGGTACTCTTCAATTTTTAATAATTAAAATTTTATTTTATGGCGATTCTAAATTTATTTCAGGATTCAATGTGTATATATTTAATATAATAAATATATACATATTGAATCCTGAAATCAAGTTAGAATCGCTATAAAATAAAATTTTAATTATTAATAATTGAAATGTTTAGGGGTGATTATTCATGATTAAATCACATAAACCATTACATTTGTTTTGTTTTTTTGTTTGTTTGTTTTTTGTTTTTTTTATCAATTCACAATTCACAGAATTTTATAAAGGCTATCATTTCATTGTAGAGCTGTTTATGTTAAATTAATGTAAAAGTCCATGGTGGCAATGAATTTTTAAAATACCTGCAACTCAAATCTTCTGTTCTGGCAAAAATAAACATCCGAGCCACAAATTTAGAACTTCCACCAGCAATATCAGACTTGGTTAACATTTCATCTCCAAAGAAACTTCTCTCCAAAATGTACAAAATCATTTCAAATCAATTTCAGACCATATACTTACCAACAATAAAATGGGAAAACGATCTCTCAATAGTTCCTGATGCCAACTTCTGGACCCAAATCTGTAAAAACATCTATTTCATGTCCAAAAATGCTAATCTTCAATTGATACAATACAAAACACTTCACAGAACACACTACACGGCCAATAGATTAGCTAAAATGGGTTTCACATCAGAAATTTGCACACATTGCAGTCAGAAATCTACAGATACATACATCCATGCAACCTGGCACTGCACTCCAATCAAACACTTCTGGGAAGAGGTCACACAGTCACTATCCACTATAGTGGGCTGCCACATCCCACTATCGCCCTCTCTTTGCTTGCTTGGGGACCTCACAATAATTACAGATAAAACTATAAACATTAAAACTCTCCTCATAGCCCTAACCATTGCCAAGAAAACTATCCTCATGAACTGGAAAACTCGTAACAAAATACACATTAACCACTGGAAAAATCTTCTCACCGACTTTATTACAATGGAATACACATCTCTCCCCTATAATCCCTCATCTGAAAGCGACCTCTGCCATCCAACACTTTGTGACCTCTTACAACTCTGAATCCTCTCTCTCTCCGTAAGTCCGTCTCCTCCCATCTCTTAATCAATCCACAGGCATTACTGCATAATTCCAATTATTGTCAATATTGTTTCATTATTGTTATTGTTATGATTGCTATTATTTATTATTATTTTTATTATTGTTGCTGTTTCCATTGTTGTCTTTGCTTTCATCATTGTCGTCATCATCATCATCATCATTATCATCATCATTATCATCAACTATTATTATTGCTGTTTTGGAATTTCAAACCTGGTTTTCATTGTCACCACTACTACTATAGTAAAATCTATTGATTATTTCTAATTTTCCCCCTAATCTTTTCATGTGTTTTTAATGCACCACAATGTAGAAGAGAAATGTGTGTATGCATGTATATTTAAATTGGAAAACCTCATAAACACTAAGGCAGGTAGGACAGGCGAGAAATGGTTTCTCTAGGACAGCATCTCTGTCCTAAGTTGAGACACTCGCACAATGTCCCCCTTCGTTTAATGCACCTTAGACACTACACACAACATAAAAATAAAATAAAAAATAAACTAAAAAGTATAGGGACTGAAAAGATGTGGGGGGAGGATTATCTTATATTATTATTATACTATGTGAAACTTATTGACCCATTGAAAGTGGTGACAATGATAAATATTACATAGGAAAAAAAAAAAAAAAAAAAAAAAAAAGGGACACTGATTATTACAATGATGATGATGATGGTATGATGATGATAAGTGGTAGTGATAATATAATAAATAATAAATGTGTAATTTTGCTTTTGAATACACACCCACACCTACACTCACCCACACACACCTTATACATTAACACACTTTTATTTCACTTCTAGAATTATGTAATTACTCGATTGTCAATTACTGCACTATTGTGGTTTGTATGTCTGTATGTCAATAAAAGAAAAGAAAAAAAAAAAAAAAAAAAAAAAAAGATGTAAACTTACAATTGTAAAAAAAAAAAAAAATTAATGTAAAAGTCCATGGTGGCTATCAATGTGACATTTTTAATAAGATATCCTGCAGTTTTATATTTAACAAACAAAACAAAACAAAACAAAAAACACTACAGTGTAAAAATTGGAACTATGTCTTTTCCTGACAAATGTGTATGTACCTAGACTAACAGCTGACATTTTCTGGTAATATTATGTAATATATTTGAAATGAGGATTAGCTGAGCATGTATGGAAGACATGGTTTCATTATTAGTGTACTGTAAGTGTTTAATGAATGTTAACTAATACTCAAGGTTTTCAAAACAGTAATGCCAGGAATCATCCTGGCCTTTAAGAAAAATAAGCTGATGTAGGTGGATTCCCGAACAAAATCCCCACTCACTGATTCTCAGAGCTAATTTATAACACCTTTGGAGCATTACAGCTGACAGGAACCTCGAGCGAGAGATTTGCACTGTGCTGTGAGTGTGTTGTTTTCCCCCCCATGTACTGCCAGGAAACTAAACGTATCATAACAAGTGAGTTAGAAGTATGGGCTTTTATTCGGGGTTCTGAGTGGTCATAATGCAATGGCAAATATATATGTGTATATACTATTTGTCTTGTATAAAATTACCTTCTGATCTTGTCATCATAATTGTAGGCTTATAATAAATCACGAAAAGATCTGACATATCTGTATTTCAAATAAAACAGAATTTTTGGTCACACTATTTACTATTTAACAGTGTCCTTGTTGTTACATGTACTCAACAGTAAATGATGCATAATTACGTCCAACTAACCAAGCTATTGTAAGTACATGCAGTTAATTAATATTACGCAGTACTTATATATATAATTACACTATAACAATGACACCTTCAGTTATAGTGTAACCTATACTCTTTTTAAATAGTTATAAGAGGTGTGGGTCTGTTTCAGTTGAGGACTGGACTAATGATTGGAATTAAAGATCTTTTTGGAAACTTTTTTTTTTTTTTGTACAATTTTGTAAAAGAATGCTCTAATATCATACTTTAATTATTACATCAATACCATACATTTTGGAAATATTTAAAGAAAACCTATTAAATTAAAATATCTAAAAAGCCAAACATTTTGGATCTAATTTTGGAATAATTACATTTTGGTAAACTCCTATAATAATAAAGCAGAATTTGAAATAGAATATGGACATGGGTGATGGAAAAATACAGACTAGGACTAAAAATTTGCAACATTCCAAAAAACAAGTATCCTTTATTCAAGGTTGAATCGTTCTTATCATGATAATTCTGTCATTTGGAGGACACAGAAGTCACGGTCTGAAGAAGAAGGTTTTTAAGTGAAAAATTTGGTTTCAGCTGCCTTTATGAACTAGTTTTTTCTTATGTTAAAATAAAGACAATTGTGCTTTCCAACCTGACATCCTGAAATAGATTCAAAATTGTGTAGCATGAAGGCCTATTTGTTCATTAAAGGTGCAGTAAGCGATTTCTGAAAAATATTGTTGAAAGTGGTTTGGACTAAAGCAGTACACACAAAAAATGTGGTTCTTCAGAGTTTTTTTTAGGGTGGTTGAGGTGCTATCACCGCTACTGTATAAAGAACCGGTTAAGCCCAGTGTGGTTCTTCATCAGTTCTTTGGGGTGGTTGAGGTGCTATCACCGCTACTGTATAAAGAACCGGTTAAGCCCAGTGTGGTTCTTCAGAGGTTCTTTGGGGTGGTTGAGGTGCTATCCCCGCTACTGTATAAAGAACGGGTAAGCCCAGTGTGGTTCTTCATCAGTTCTTTGAGGTGGTTGAGGTGCTATCACCGCTACTGTATAAAGAACCGGTTAAGCCCAGTGTGGTTCTTCAGAGGTTCTTTAGGGTGGTTGAGGTGCTATCACCGCTACTGTATAAAGAACCGGTTAAGCCCAGTGTGGTTCTTCAGAGGTTCTTTAGGGTGGTTGAGGTGCTATCACCGCTACTGTATAAAGAACCGGTTAAGCCCAGTGTGGTTCTTCAGAGGTTCTTTAGGGTGGTTGAGGTGCTATCACCGCTACTGTATAAAGAACCGGTTAAGCCCAATGTGGTTCTTCAGAGGTTCTTTAGGGTGGTTGAGGTGCTATCCCCGCTACTGTATAAAGAACCGGTTAAGCCCAGTGTGGTTCTTCAGAGGTTCTTTGGGGTGGTTGAGGTGCTATCACCGCTACTGTATAAAGAACCGGTTAAGCCCAATGTGGTTCTTCAGAGGTTCTTTAGGGTGGTTGAGGTGCTATCACCGCTACTGTATAAAGAACCGGTTAAGCCCAGTGTGGTTCTTCAGAGGTTCTTTGGGGTGGTTGAGGTGCTATCACCGCTACTGTATAAAGAACCGGTTAAGCCCGGTGTGGTTCTTCATCAGTTCTTTGGGGTGGTTGAGGTGCTATCACCGCTACTGTATAAAGAACCGGTTAAGCCCAGTGTGGTTCTTCAGAGGTTCTTTAGGGTGGTTGAGGTGCTATCACCGCTACTGTATAAAGAACCGGTTAAGCCCAGTGTGGTTCTTCAGAGGTTCTTTAGGGTGGTTGAGGTGCTATCACCGCTACTGTATAAAGAATCGGTTAAGCCCAGTGTGGTTCTTCAGAGGTTCTTTAGGGTGGTTGAGGTGCTATCACCGCTGCTGTATAAAGAACCGGTTAAGCCCAATGTGGTTCTTCAGAGGTTCTTTAGGGTGGTTGAGGTGCTATCACCGCTACTGTATAAAGAACCGGTTAAGCCCAGTGTGGTTCTTCAGAGGTTCTTTGGGGTGGTTGAGGTGCTATCACCGCTACTGTATAAAGAACCGGTTAAGCCCAATGTGGTTCTTCAGAGGTTCTTTAGGGTGGTTGAGGTGCTATCACCGCTACTGTATAAAGAACCGGTTAAGCCCAGTGTGGTTCTTCAGAGGTTCTTTGGGGTGGTTGAGGTGCTATCACCGCTACTGTATAAAGAACCGGTTAAGCCCAGTGTGGTTCTTCATCAGTTCTTTGGGGTGGTTGAGGTGCTATCACTGCTACTGTATAAAAAACCGGTTAAGCCCAGTGTGGTTCTTCAGAGGTTCTTTGGGGTGGTTGAGGTGCTATCCCCGTTACTGTATAAAGAACCGGTTAAGCCCAGTGTGGTTCTTCATCAGTTCACTCAAATGTCTGACGCTTGGTCAGGACCCCTCTGCATCACTTTTTAACACGTCCATTCATTTCAATTCTTTGCCTAATGCGTCAAATCAAGAAGAATTTAATTCTTTGCATTTGTAAAAGTTGACATATATTTTATGAATATTTATAGGCTACTTTAATATTTTGTAGCAACTAACCTAACTCCTACTCTAAACCTATCCACTTCTCAACATTATAAAACACAAATAAAAGGCAAATAAAAGTACAGGTCACAGGTATTTATTTCAAAAACTGACCAAACCAGTATAAAAGTATTAACTTGATCTTAATATTTTAACCGCTGAAATGATGATCCCGCCGCTCCGTGAACACACTCATTCATATCTCATTCAAATGATACACACGACTCTTGACACAATCAGTCACAAGACACACGAGAGCCAATGACATTTTACAATCAAAGCTGACGTAATCAGCAATTGGTCACGAGACATACGAGAGCCAATGGAATTTCACTATGAAATCTGACGTAACTTTTTTCCGGGCGGCAATTTTTAAAATTTGATGTGTGCATGATCTTTGGCGGATTGAGACGCTGATCGCTTTTTGGGGATTTTCTACGCACAAATCAATGGTTTTGCCCTAGGAATACTTGGAATATTTGAACTTTTTTAATCAATTGTGCATGCAGTCGTATCTGCCTGTTATATCATTATATCATTTTATATCATATAATGCACAAATGGGTAGGTTTAGTGATAGGATGGGGTTGGGTTACATGTTAAAATGTGTCTAACTAGCGTAAATAAAAAGGGTAAAATAAAAAATAAAAATATACCCCAACATGTCATAATGGCAAAATCATAACCCAATAACAGTTCTCAGAACAATCATAACCAAAAATTATGAGAGCTGTAGGACCCTCGTTAATATTAGGGAATCTTCCCAGCATTGGAGAGACCTCAACATGAGGCCTGAAAATGAATGCAGAGGTTGTATTGTTTCTGCGCCATACGTGAGTAACACTGGTTTTGAGTGTCTGCTGCTGGTGACTAACAACAAACTCTTACTTGTATATACTCCTGTGTATTGTAAGATCATTTTTTGTTCTTTCTGCTCTTCAGTTGTTGGCCATCCTTGCTTTATTTTGCTTCACTTCTGCTATGATAATGAGACATCCACTCTTGCATGGCGTGTTTGTGCATTTCAGGGGCGGAGCAACGGAGGGAGGGCTGTGTTTGTTTGGGTGGATTTCAGGTTGTTTGTTTTCAGAAATCGCCTACTGCACCATTTACAAAGCAGCACCCTGAGAAAAGATGGGTAAGATGAGTTGACTGTGTCATATAAGGTGCTTCCTCTCCCTTCACCCATTGCACCTTCTCAATTTCCTGTTCTCATGGTGTGGCAGTAGGACACCCACTACCATCTATATAAAGAGACCGAGCAAGGGTTTTATCCTACTCTACCCATGGGAACTTCTCTGCGGTGGTATAATTGCCCTACTATAAGGCATATTATCTCTAAGAAAGAAAAAGAAGCTGTGAACAACAAGCTTATTTTCCCCTCTGCATGTCTTCCACGTCTCTGAAAAATTGCTTCCAGGCAGTGGGGTGAAAGTGAATGCCTTCTATCAGAGCAGACGCAGAGATCTCAAGGCCAACTGGTGCGGAAGTTCCCTTGTCCTCATGCAACCAGATTTTTTGTCATCAGAGTGTCATGTCGGGTGAGAGAAAGACCTTGATGTCCGATGACATCATAAATTATTGATCCAAGGTGGGATTCCCTCAGGTACTATCAATATCATTCTAGGATATTAAACCTAATCAAATGTTCCATGTTCTGAGCACAGCTTGATCAAGTTAGGTATGACTGTCCTGATTCAGCTTGTGGATCAATGAAGTGTGACATTTAACTTTATTAGACTTAGAAATATTCTGTTTGTAAACAACAAATATGTTTCAATAGTGATTGTGTCACTTCATACAACATTTTAGGACATGAGGGACTTACCGAACTGGCTGCTAGTTTAATTAAGTCACTAAAAGTTAACAATACAATGCATATTCCATGCAATATCATACAATCAGGTACTATGGAAAGGCTATTCAATCAGAGTTTGTCCACCTATAACATAACAAACAACACACACACAGCCTTTGTATTTTGAGAACATTTGAAATGTCATGCTAAGTTCAGTGAAGTTCACTCTTAAGGCAGAGATAGTTTTTGTGTAGTTCAGATATCATCTTTTTACTTTATTACATAATCATGTTCATGTATAATCGCTTTTTGTATTGCCAATGTATTAAAGGCAACGAAGCAATCAAAACATTCCCAAACTTCCTAGGTTGTCTATGAGACAATGTGAAGCACTCTGGCTGGTTTCACCTGGAAAATTCAAAGGATGTGACGGTTATGTGCGCTCCCGAGAACATCTCTTCCCCTCAATGAAACATGAAATTAATGCTTATACAATATTCAAGATTAATGCCGAAAGAGCTATAGTAATGTCAATGTGCCATGCAAAGAAAAGGTATTATTTTAAACTATAGTCTCGCATAGCCAGATCTATAGTCTCAAATATACCTTATAATCAAACAGTCATAACTGTGTAATTTTTTTTATTTTTATTAAGCCATCTGTCAACATGAGGCTGGAGAAATGCAGGGCTGGTGCATCCACATCGCTATGATGAGATGCTTTCTTAACTGGCTCTTTCTCACCGCTGTCATTTTTTTGTGTGTGTGTGTTTATTAAAGGGTTAGTTCACCCAAAAATATTGATTCACGATTCAGATTGCCAATGTCACGTGATTTGAGCAGTTTGCCAGTTTGACAAGCGATCCGAATCCTGAATCAATTCGCTGATTCATGACCATTTGACTCTTTATGTATGGAACACGGAAGAGAAGACAATGATGAATAAAGCTGTAGTTTTTGATATTTTTGGACCAAAATGTATTTTCGATGCTTCAAGAGATTCTAATCAACCAACTGATGTCATATATGGACTACTTTGATTATGTTTTTATTACCTTTCATGGACAGTATAGTGTGCATAGACTGCATATGTTCTGGGACTAAAATATAAAATATCATAAACTGTGTTCCGAAGATGAACGGAGGTCTTACAGGTGAGAAACGACATTAGGGTGAGTCATTAATGACATAAATTAAATTTTTGGGTGAACTAAGTTATTGAACAGAAAGCGTGCAACACATATTTACATATTCATCTAAACATCGCTCTCAGCAGTGTGGACGGCGTTGGAATATTCTCTGCAAAAGTATTT
This sequence comes from Pseudorasbora parva, assembly GCF_024679245.1. Lineage (NCBI taxonomy): Eukaryota > Metazoa > Chordata > Actinopteri > Cypriniformes > Gobionidae > Pseudorasbora > Pseudorasbora parva. Next base: position 32,298,008 of record NC_090183.1, on the reverse strand, counting down.
CCAACTTTTTACTTTTAAGCGAAGAAAGAAAAAGCTGTTATCTGGGTCTTGAATCACATTCTGTCTCTTGTGTATGATGTGTGCATGAGTGCAAGCATGAGCAATAAATTGCGGGCTGCAGTTCACTCAATGGCCACTGGTGTCACTAATAACAAATCTACATATAGTTTCTTTAAATGGATAGTTCACCCAAAAAATCAAAATGACCTGATGATTTAATCACCCTCAAGCCATCCTAGGTGTATATGACATTCTTCTTTCAGACGAATACAGTCTGAGTTAAAAATGCCCTGGCTCTTCCAAGCATTATAATGGCAGTGAATGGCAGCCACAAATTTGAAGCCCAAAAAAGTGCATCCATCCATTATAAAAGTAATCCACATGGTTCCAGGAGAATAATTAAGGCCTTCTGAAGCTAATCTGTGTTTTTTTTTTTTAAAGAAAAATATCCATATTTTATATTTTATAAAGTAAAATATCTAGCTTCCGGTGGACTGTCTTCCGTATTCATCTTACAAAGAAAGTGTAATGCCTCTTGCTGTTTAAAAGGCTTACGATATGTCCGACGTCGTTTTCGCACCAGTTAAGTTCTTTTTTAGCCTGACAAGCCAGACCCACATCAAGATGTTTGGTCTGGAAACTCACCATTGACAGGGCTCAATCCGAGGGGCGGGATAAACGGTTGTCTTTCAAACTCCCTCTGCACGCGATAGGATAGCGCTACACCAACCAGAGCAACGAAGGTGAAGCGGAGCTCGCTGACTGATTAAACATTCGCCGTATCCGGTCGGCTAAACTCCGAACACATCTTCCCTTTTTAAGAATGACTTCAGTGCCGTTCTTTGTTCTTTTCTCAGAGAAAAGCTTAACTCCAAGTCTTCCAGAGTCGCGGTCAAAGCTGATTCGAAAGACCGCCGCCGTTCGCCAGTTTCTGTGTTTACTAGAAGCACGCAAATGCAACTCGGCCGTCGTCATTATGGCCCCGCCCGCCGACTCTATACATGATGTGATTGGCCCGTCCAGATTGTGAGGAATACAGCTCAGAAGGGTATTGAGAGTTCCTAGACGACACTTGCGGGCAAATTAAATTTGCTGCCGCTAGGGTGCGTCTAGATTTCTAGGCTAGTTATTTTTACGCTACGCTCGACATCATTACGCATGCCAGTTATGTTTTTCCCATAAGTTGAATACAGAATATATTTTACTTTATAATGTGTTATATATGGATATTTTTCTTACAAAAACATTTTGATTCGTTTCAGAAGGCCTTTAACCCCCTGAGGCCGTGTGGATTACTTTTATAATGGATGGATAGACTTTTTTGGACTTTAAATTTTGGACCGCCATTCACTGCCATTTTAATGCATGGAAGTGCTAGGCCCAGAACATATTTAAATATAAAAACATATGCAAAGAAGATGTAGAAACAAGCAATATCATGCATTAGGAGTGCATTAGCAAGCATTGGGGGTGTTAATGAACTCAGTCTATTCCATCTGTGTTTTGATTATCATTCTGAATATGATTCAGATGTAATATTTGACAAAAACCTGATTTTCTCAGCATTTTGCTCAAAATGTCGCTTTTAATGAAACTTACCCACATTCAAGTGTTGTCAAAAAAAGAATGCATGAAGCTAGAATTAAACAGATTTGTTTGAAAGCAGAGGCTTTCTGGGGGCCATGAAAATTTACTGAAAATGATCACAAATGCTGGAAGTTTAAAAAAGAAAAAAAAAACCTGGCTGGGAAAGAATTAAAGTATATAAAATGTTTAAAATTTAGAAATATCTTTATGTTTCCATATTCTTTGGTCAAGCAATTATTTAGAACCGTACATGTCAAACATTTCCTGTTTTGCAAGAGATTTGTATACTTTATTAAGCCAACCATATTTAATCTTTTCCTGTTTTGTCTATGTGATGAATATAATTTGAGACCACCAAGATTACAGGAAAAGATTTCTGGTAATTTCTCACCTTTTACCAACGCCCCTGCAAAGATCCAGAGATGTGAACATTGTTTTTATTTTGCTTTTCTTATCATTATATTTCTAGAACAGCGTGTGAGTGCAAAAGGACACTAAAACGGCCTAAATTGGAGCACTTACATTAACCACAGTGAACATTGCCATCACAGTGGACTTTCCTGACTTTTCACATACACATTAATGCACAGTACATTAGTGTAGAGAGAACTGGGTTATGATTGGCCGAGAGGAGAGATGACGCCCTGCTTCCTGCGCTATATAAACTCCCTGCTCCCTCTCTGCCGACACACTGCTGATCATTTTTTTCTTAGAGACCACACTGCACTGCGCAATGGATGTTTATTTCCCCTCTGGCTTTACAATGTACAGAGGAATAACAGGGCTGTCAAACACTTGCCTGGAAAGGTATGATGCTGTATTTTTAAAGGGGGTTCATGTGTTTTTTGTCTTAATAATTTATACATGCCAAATTATCTGAATGCTTAAACACAAACCTCTACTTTTTATATAATATCAATAAGAATCCTGTTGTAAGAATTGCATATATTAAAAAAGTGTACGTATGCTGTGTATTAAATAAATGTTGTTGTTTTTTTATCATCAGGGCCAAAAGATTAAAGGCATGCGTAGGTGGATTTCTGCAGAGGCAAGACTTGAGCAGCCTATGCAGATATAGAAAACCGAGGTAGGTACAGTTATTAAATGCATTGGCTCACGATTATTTCATAACGCATTTCTAAAGAGTCAATAGTCTCCTAGTGTTTCTCTTCTGACTGGCTGATGTCTTTACAGGTTGACCTTGGAGGAATGTATGATGTGGAAAGAGTCTTTTGAGAAGCTCCTGTCCAGCAAACGTAAGTTCACCGTTTTACAATTAAAATATTATGCGGTAAAGCAATTTAAATTTGAAGCAGCAAGCAGCCTTGTGACATATGACAATATAACATAACAAAAGACTATTTCCATTAGGCTGTGGTTTAAACTTAGAAGCTAGAAATGGGACTGCTGTGCACAGATGTGTCTGTTCTGCGTGGGGGGCTTTAATCCGATGAGACGCGTTACAAAACTAATCCTTTCTCTCTAACCCCATTTTTTCTATCAGATGGGCTATATGCCTTCAGATCGTTCCTGGTGTCTGAGTTTAGTGAAGAAAACATTGCTTTCTACCTGGCCTGTGAGGACTTTAAAAACACAAAGTCTGTGTCTAAGATGCCATCCAAAGCAAAGAGGATCTACGAGGAGTTTATCGGAAATGAAGCTCCTAGAGAGGTAAATGAATCGCCATGTTCTGCAGTATCATTCCTGCACTAAAACAAATCAAATTTCATTCAGAAATTACTTGTAAATTTCGCAATTAATTAAGAATTTAAATTTAATATGCATTTTAATATACATTTTTTATATATAGTGAATATTGTTGATGCTTAAAATCACTTCCTTTTCGCTTTCAGGTTAACATCGACTACGAGACACGAGACATCACACAAGACAACTTGAAAAGCCCCACAGCATCCTGCTTCGAAATGGCCCAGTACCGCATCTATATTCTCATGGAAAAGGACTGTTACCCACGATTCCTCCGTTCCGCTGCCTACCGAAATCTAGTCAACCAGCTCAAGGTGAAGAGCGCAAAGGCGAAATCCAAAAAGGCCATTGCGTTCAAACCACCACATGAAGAAGAAGAACCTAAATGAAACACATGGGTGCATTTTGGCTCTACCTAAGATGGAAGTCCGGCAAGAAGTGGAAGGGACCAGTGCGGATCCTAAAAAAGGCTGCTTGAGGCAGTCGGAGTGCCACGAGATGAAGAGAACCTTGTAATGGAATTAGAGTTTCTCACTGCATTCCCAGCCCCTTTTAATATTGCCCAAAAGAGGGTACAGCAGAGCAACTGGTGGGGAGAGTTGCATCCGCACATATACTCGGCACAAGAGGCTGATGGACTCTACTGACGTGTGCATGGGCCACATAGCATACTTTACAGCAAATTATGTATTTTGTAAAGATTATAGAATGGAGAAAAGTGTTTGATTATTTAATACATACATTTTCTTAATTTATTTATTTATCCTTTTTTTTTTAAATAACAGTAACGCTTTATTTGATAGTTCCACATTCTATAAGTAAGTTATATGCCAACTATTGGTAGACTGTCTGCTTAATATCTCCTAACACTTTCTTTTGATGCTCCCCAACAGACATTCGACTATAAGTAACTTTTCAAGTACATGAAACCCGAAAACCTAACACCTAACCCTATTCTACTAATAGTAAGTTAGTTAACATGCAGTTGCAAATTAACCGGAGTTAGTGTAGTTGCAAAGTCACTTATAGATAGTACAGTAGAATGTCTAAAGTGGAGTTTATCAAAATAAAGGTACCGTGATACAATTATGGTGTCTTCATTTAAAGAATTAAATAATATAATGACAATCATCTTGAAAAAATGATTTTAAAATAGTACAAATAAAAGATTTTTTTTTTTTTAAGTGGTGAAGCCAGGTTACCATGCCAAGTGACAATCTGCCTGGGTTGCTATGATGCACAGCTTAAGAATGTTAAAAGTTGGTGTGCAACTATTTATTTTAAATTGGTTTTATAAATGTTTTATATAAATGTTCTGTTCATATGAATAAAATTCCGACTAAAGAAATGATGTGCTTTCACGACTTCTTTCTTTCTTAGACTTAGGCCAAAATGAAACAAAAACAAGCTGATATGGTTATGGATTATATGAGACACAAACCAAATAGCATGTTTGTTCTGACAAAAGACAGTAAAAATGTAAGACCCCAGTGCGCAGATATATCACAGATGCTTCACTATGAGGAAAACAGGCTTGTTATGCACATGACTGGCCAGACTGAGCTTGTGTTTCATATTTAACCATCAATGCCCACAAGCAGCCGACAGCCTAAAGTGTAGGTTTACACAGTTGCCAAGGCAACTGTTTGGGCCCGGTTGCAAAAGCTGTCCACATGATTCTCTCAGCTCAAGATTAAGCCACATCGCTCCTGCTGACAGTAATGAGAAAGTTCATCACCCGGTTAGAAAATCAAATACTGGAGTTCAGAAAGAGGAAATACATATGATAACGTCTCTGTATGAGCAGCCATAAAGATTTGTTAGCCCTTGTGTTTGCTAACACATGTAATGAAATAAAGGAAGGTTGTCTGAGAGCCATCGTTCGATAAGTATTTGTAAATTACGTTTTCTTTTACAAGACTGTGCATTGAACTATACATCCCCTAGACAGTAATCGCATGAATATTTTTATTGATCCACAAAAGCAATCACAATTTGTAGACGAAATATGATGGTACGCTGAAACATTTGCAATGGCTGAATATTTTAATTTCATCAGCCAAATGGGGGCTAGATGATGGTCTAGTAGATATATATACACCATATATTCAACACAACATTAGAACCAACTCATTGGATGGATGGTCCTGTTGATTAAAGAGGGGCTACATGTACTTGAGTTTTGTGTTCCTGTAGTAATTTGATCTCAAACAGGGTGAATTTGATTATAAAAAGATCAATTGCAAGGGCTAAAATGTTATCCAAGAGCATTGGTGGACTATTAAGGTTTGCATTCCACAAACACCCAATAAAGACAAAGAAATCAATTTCTACATAGAAAATTAAGAAATAAATCATGATTTAAATGTATTATATTATATTACTGTATATTATATTATATTATATTATATTATATTATATTATATTATATTATATTATATTATATTATATTATATTATATTATATTATATTATATTATATTATATTATATGTCAGGGTTGCTATCATTGCTAAACTAAAACCATAAAAAATAAGTATTTGAAATAAAATAAATATTAACTTAAACTTATTTTATTTCAGCTAGTTGCCAAGGAAGATCTAATCTGCAGATCTAATCTGCCCGCGAGTGTCGTCTAGCAACTCTCAATACACGTCTGAGCTGTAAACGCCAAACTCTTGTCAGGCCAATCACATTGTGTATAGAGTCGGTGGGTGGGGCTTAACATAATGACAGCCGAGTTGCGCTTGCTTGCGTGCTTCTAGTAAACACAGAAACTGGCGAACAGCGGTCTTTTCGAATCAGCTTTGACCGCAACTCTGGAAGACTTAGAGTTAAGCTTTTCTCTGAGAAAAGGCACTAAAGTCATTCTTATTGCCAACCGGATACGGAGAAAGTTTAATCTTTCAACCATAGACTGTAACTAGTTCTGCTTCACCTTCGTTGCCCTGGTTGGTTGAAGAGCTATCCAATTGCGTGCACGCAGTGCAGAGGAAGTTTGAAAGACAACCGTTTATCCCACCCCTCGGATTGAGCCCTGTCAATGGTGAGTTTCCAGACCAAACATCTTGATGTGGGTCTGGCTTGTCAGGCTAGTGTTTTTCATTAAGAATAAAGAACCAACAAATCAAGTAACTCGCCCCCGAATTGGCGCTAATTCAAAACCGAAACTAAAATTAGCACAGCCGCCCGGCATTCATTCACGGTCGAGCAGTCATTCACGGTGCGTGTCCAGTCTGGTGCGTTGTCAGTTCATGCGTATGGAAGCTTAACTTTAGGAATTCAGTGAAACCCCTTGTGTTGCTCCAACTGCTCCGTTATGAATGCCTGAGCTATTTACATTCTGTGCACTGTATAAAAAAAAATCAGGCCCCAATTGAAATATTTCTAGTAACTGATCACATCTAATTTTTTTAGTTGGCCAAAATTATTTATATTATTTATAATAATTTCTGTATATTATTTATTATTTATAATAATTTCTGTGAATTAAATTGCATCAATTCACAGAAATTCAATTTGATCAACTAAACAACTTAGATGTAATCAGTCACTAGAAAATTGGGGCCTGATTTTTTTTTTTTTTACGATCCCAAAAAGCCTCCGATGATGCAAAATGACAAAATTAAGATTACCCAGACATAAAATATATAAATAGCTCATCTCAGGGGAATATGGGGTGCATGATCATTCATATATACTACTGGGTATCTAATGATACAAACCTTAATGCTAAATTGCTGAAGTAACCCTTTAAATTTTAACTAATTTTAAAGGCACAATATGTAATTTTCACTCCTTGATGACGCCTTGATTTCATAGAATCATGGGAGTTGTTGTCTTCACCTCTAGCCGGTGGAGAAGAATCTGATAGGACTCATGTTCATGATATTCATGCGGAAATCATATTCATGGATGGGCTGATGTATTAAGGATTTATTATTGTTACTGTAGTATGAAGCAGGATGGGGCTGAAAGCCACTGGAGCGGAACGAGGCCACTGGAGCGATTGCTAATGAGAGACAAGCGTAACACATGGCAAGAGAGCATAGGAGCTTTTATTATGCTGCAGACAACCGTTTCCACTTCTTCTGGTCATGTGTATGTGTGGTAATTCAGTGCTACTTTAAATGCATTAGGTGCATTTGAGTGTGTTGAAAGTTGATATAATGTTACTCGTTCACTCAACGGCTACTATGAGACGCTTGTTGCACACTGCAGCAAGCTAGATCCATATTAGGAATGGCAAAAAATTGGTTGCTGCGGTAAATCATGAAAACAAGATTTAAAGGTGCCCTAGAATGAAAAATTGTATTAACCTTGCAATAGTGAAATATTAAGAGTTCAGTAAATGGACATCACATACTGTGAGTCTCAAACACCATTGCCTCCTCATTCACATGTAAATCTTGTGCATGAAAAACACTACGGAAAAATAAGTGATTCTCAACATAATGCCACCAGTGACGCAACTGCTGGGAATCATTAATACGTACGCCCCCAACTTTTTCATATGACCAAGCATGTTCATTGTCAGGCGGAACTGAATCATCGGGACTGCAGCTAAACGAGACACTCAAGGATAATAAAAGCGGTACTAAATAGTGTGTCTAATGACAAAGGTTAATATTATTTTGCATTACAAAATACAACCGTAGATACGTATGACCAGGCTATTCTCACAAAAATGCGTATAAATAGTACGAGTGTGCAATGTCGTGGAATGTATACGCCAAAACTCATTTTGGCGTGTCTATGGCACGCTGTTTTTCGCGTGCATATGACACGGACTTTATGGCGTATTATACATACGAACCCCCCACCCCACCACCCTAAACCTACCCAAGCGCTTGTCATATACACGCCAGAAAGTGCGTATCATATGCACGCGAAAAACAGCGTATCATATGCACGCCAAAATGAGTTTTGGCGTATACATTCCACGACATTGCACACTCGTACTATTTATACGCATTTATGTGTGATCGGGTTGGTATGACACATACTACATTAGTTTAGTTGATGTTTAGTTGCTGACCTTCTCCACCATATAAGTTAAAACGATAGTCATTTGACAAGGCTTCTATTCATTTTGTAAAAATATATATATTTATATTTTTGAGAACTGAAGTATGATGTTTTTGCATGCTTGTATTTCAGAGTACATCACAGTCACTGCGTAGCCTACATTGTGACTAACGTTATATAAACATGCAATATCGTTGACGAAAAAGACGAGTCTAAAACAGGCATTTACTCCATTTGAGATGTTCTGCTTAAAGTGTCATTCAGTCAGTCTGTCAGGTGTCAATCTTCAGTGTGTTCTGTCAGGACTCACAAGCCGGTTCACTGAACAGCTGAACTGCTGTGTGCTGTGATATGCTGAAATAAACCAATCAGAGCAGAACTCAACATTAATATTCATGACTCTTCCAAATAAGGCAAAAACAGAGCATTGCATCCTAAGGACAATTTCTAGGGTTGTAAATGGACCTGTAAAACTGTATCTGGACAATTTTGCCCTTAAATAAGCCACATACAGATATTATATTATATATACAGATATTATGTAGATATTAGAGTACAATTTAACATATTGTTTCAAATCATTTCAGGGCACCTTTAAACAATGACTAAATGTATTAAGCTATTTAACAATGATTCGTTTTCTTTTGGTAAATGTATCCAAACAACTGCTCACCTGTCTAATAAAACGCATAATATATTAAAGCATCTTTGGTGTTTTTATGGTTTCTAAAAAAAAATAAAACCTGAAACCGAGGGTAACGTGGGTATGATGTCATTGATAGACGACGTGCCTCAACTTAATCATCGGAATCCTTGGTAATCCTCCCCAAACGAAACCTATACATAGATCCCTGACAAAAATGCTTATTTTAAAGAAAAACGTCAGACAAATTTAGAGGCATATGCATTCGGATATGGGCATTTCCTCCTTTGAGTTTTACATCTGTATTATGTTTTGCTAGCAATACTGAATGTGTGATAGTCGGATCTACAAACGTAAAAAACAAACATTGATTATGAATGACTGTTCGCCTGTGTGTTTAATTGAATCCATAAACCTACCACCTTGTTCGTCAGAAGTGAGAGCCAGCGTTAACGGGCCCATTCACAGACTTACAGTGCATCCAACCTCAACGCACATTTTGCATTGTTTGTTTGCCCACGTCTTCAGAAATCTTCAATAAAACTGAGCGCGTGATGAGTCAGACAGCAGCATCAAGGTCAGCAGCATCCCCCACAGCCATCACACTACAGCCAGATGCAGTGCCTCGATGCCGAACCCCTCATGTAAAGACAACTCTGACGCACAAGCAGGAGCAAGTGACAATATCCAGTATTTCACCTTTGTTCCATCCCAGGGTGTTCTGATATCAATTGTTGTGAGAAAATGCTCACGTGCCCTGTGCTTTGCTCTGATTCTCTCCCTCACGCAGGATAATTACCATTAGCTGCAACTGGTTCATACCTGAGACTGAGCAGAGGCGTATCAATGGAGCACTTGGAAAATCCTACGCTGAGGAACACTTCTGGAAAGTCTGTCTCTGTTTGTGCATGCGCCTAAGTTTTTGGATACCAGTTTATCCTTTTGAGGGTGATTCAAAGGTAGGGTAGCTACAACTGGGCTTAAGGCACACCTTTAAAGGGTTAGTTCACCCAAAACTGAAATATGTCATTAATGACTCCCTAATGTCGTTCCACACCCGTAAGACCTCCGTTCATCTTCAGAACACCGTTTGAGATATTTTATATTTAGTCTGAGAGATTCTGTCTCTCCGTTCTGTCTCCTTTCCAGAAGGAACAGAAAGGTAATAAAAACACCATCAAAGTAGTCCATATGTGACATCTGTGGGTTAGATAGAATCTCACGAAGCATCGGAAATACATTTTGGTCCCCAAAAAAAAAAAAAACTATAACTTTATTCAGCATTGTCATCTCTTCCGGGTTTGTTTTCAATCCTCAAACAAAGATTTGAATGTTTATGAATCAGCGTATCAATTTAGCAGTTTTGCATTTTAAAACGCGAGCCGAATCATGAATCAAACACGGAAGAGAAGACAATGCTGGAGAAACAGAATCTCTTGGGCTAAATATAAAATATCTTAAACTGTGTTATGAAGATGAACGGAGGTCGTACAGGTGTGGAACGACGTTAGGGTGTTTAATTTTTTATTTTTATTCAATTTTTATTCAATTTAATTTTTGGGTGAACTAACTATTTAAATAGATAGTTCAAACTAAAATTTAAGTTCTGTCATCATTTACTCACCCTCAAATTGTTCCAAACATGTATGAGTTTCTTTGTTCTGCTGAACACAAAAGATGATATTTTGAAGAATGTTTGTAACCAAGCAGATAGACTTAGGTGGATTGTTACGATCCAACTGGGGATCAAACCGGAGTCTCCAGTGTGTGTGTCTGTGACGCTAACCACTTAACCATGGAATGAGGTTGACCCCAAAGGCAGAGGTATTAAAGACAGTAAAAAGACGGAGTCTTAATCTTTGCCTCTTTACTTCAGCATCCAAAAACAAACCAGAAAGCAGAAAAAAAAAAAAGTCTTAGGCATGACAATGGTGAGGCTAACATCAGGACTGAACAAGAACAAAAGGCAGTGAGGCCTTAAATAAGGTTTCTCATTAGGTGTGATTCAACACAGATGAGAGCATTCCAATCATTTAAATCAAAGAGAATTAACCTAGGTAGAAATAACCACCTCTAGTGGTGAAATCAAGGAACTTCAGACAAAACATTACAGTGGACACCCAAATCAATCTATCATATTTACCATCTAAATCTAACATCAAAAATATAAAAGTCAGCCAGCTGTTTATATTTTATGTTAACTATGGTGCCTTTTACCTGAACCAACAACAGGGGTGCCTTTTACCCCAAATACCATACTTTAACATACTTCCGTTATTTAAAAACTGTTGCTTTAATTACCTTGAACAAAACTGAAAATCATTAAGAAGCCCTTTGTCTCAAAAATTATACATTCATTTTAGCAATTCTTATTTGCTTCTTAAAGGAAGTGTATAAGATTGTGGCCAAAACTGGTACTGCAATCACTATCCCCTCTCCTCCTGACTCGAGGTTGTCAGATGGGCTGCAGGATCCAGCATAAACGTTTGTAGCTGCAGCTGTGGTAACTAGAGCAGATCTGGCAACCCGGATGCAGAAACACTACTGACTTTGTGATTGGTCGATAGGTGGAGTGTGGAGCTTCAGGCCAAAACACAACATGCCAACATCAACATCAGTTGAGGGCTGCAACAACAACTTTTAAATGACAATATCCTGGCCGGATTACTGTTGTCAGTGATTTAAGTATTTGAAATTAACATGATTTCTTAATGTCTAGTGACATATCAGGGGCATTTTATGATTAATTAAAATACATTTCTCACATATTTATTTAAATCTAAAACATTTAAAAAAAACATCAAATATTAGATCAAATTAGCAGAGAATCAACTTTGCATTGCTGCCATGATGAAGTCAAAGGTCAGACAAATGTCCATGTGCATCTTGAAAAGAGAATGTTATGGAAAGTGCTGCAGCAAGATTTTGTGGCCTCTAGTGGTTTAGAGGAAAATAAAATCAAAGGAGCCTTTTACCCCGTGGGGCCTTTAGCCCCGTTGTACCCTATTGTATCATTCTAGAATTAACTTTTAATCTGTGGGTATTATATCATCCAGAAATTACTTCAATTTCACAGTTTTAACTCTAAAAGGTATAGGGTGATGACGTCACTTTGTAGGACAGCCGGCAGTTAACATCACACTGGTTCCCTCGACAAAAACCCAATTGGCTTTTGGATTATCGCAAAAAAAATCATGATCTGTGATCAACAAAAGTTTATGATACTTACACGTTTTGTCCATCAAGATCATTTTCAGAGAAGCCTAAATGCATTCGCCAGAAGTAAAAACCTAAAGGTAGGCTATAAACGGGCAACACCACGGTTCCACTGCGTCAACATTAACACAACTGAGCTTTGGAAAACCCTTTCAGTTTCTATCTTAAAACATTTTCCCAGAAAGTTTGGGTTAGTATATATGAGCACAATTATAAGCTTATAAGCTTCACCTGTTCGGCGAGATAACGTTTAATCTTACTGACAGCCTCTGCGGTCCCATTTAGCCTCTTGTTAGCAAATGCCTCTTTTTTTTAAACTGCTTAAAAAAATCACAAGTGGGGTAAAACTGAGGCATTTTATGTCACAGAATAAAATGTGTCTTGAGCCTGTGTTCACAGACCTTATTTCAGCCATTTACCGAAATTCCATTTAAAAAAAAAAAAAAAAAATAAAAAAAAATAAAGCTGCAAGCAGCATTTAGCGGGGTTCAAGCTTTTAAGGCCTTTTAAGCACAGAGGCATTAAAGACATTAAGTTTATTTATACTGAAATAATAGATGGAAAAGTCAATTTACAGCCAATATAGGCAATTTACCATACACTGATAAAAATGACTTTGTGGTATGGTAAAATCTATTACATTAATTCATGTAATTATTACATTGTAAAATCAAGTTTAAGTTGGAGCTATATATCTTAGGTAAAATGTACAGTCTATTCATGTAATAACTTAACTGAGAAAAAAAGAGTGAATTTTATCATATATTTACAAATAATATTTAATGTTTTATAGTCACAGCACATGCACCTACAATATTAAGTAAAGTTAAATCTGAAAAGCAAAGTGCATTTGAAAATGCGCACAGATTTTTCGCAAAGATCCCACTTGTTCAGTGGTGGCAGAGATGGTCATTTCGGGATGTTGCTTTTTATGTGGCTGACTTATTCTCAATAAGATTTGACTTTTAACTGAACGTGAGTTGTAATCACAATAACGATAGCTAAAGCTACATAAGCTCCTATTGAGCATTAAGAGAGTTTTTTTATGTCACCATTATGGCGATTAGTGTTTTCTTTAGTTGGGCAGTTTGATGACTTTTTAATGTTAATGTTTCTCTCATTGCTGTATCTGGGTTTGTTATGGCAAGAAAAGCAGAGAAAACACGATCAGATGCTTTTGGCCGCTTGATGATCAGAATATGATCATTGTGTAGTGGCTTAATTCACCAATCTTATACCTGAGTATGAGCAATATACAATTAACCTTGTTTTATTCTAGAAAAGATCCATCACAGTTTTAACCAGAAAAGTTAAATACGTTTTATAACAGACTGTACACTAAGCACTTTGAACTCCTGCAAGCTTTTCTCACACACAGATATAAAGATTCAGCCTAAGAATCTCAACAATGGTGACATGCTTCCTGCCATAATGCATTCTGGGGGCATCATGCAAAACTCAGAAATATTAACAATGTTCACTTGGGTTTGTAATTGGATGCAATGGTAATCTGAGTGAAACTTACAATCTATAGATGAGTATTGCCAGTACAATTTACTTGTGTATTTTACATAAAAAATAAGTGGTTCTAGTAAGTAAATATTACTTAGAATACCCCGAGTAAATATTACAAGCACTTTTTGTGTGGAAAAAGTTGCCTAGCTTTTTTTAAGTAAATGTCACTCCAAATTTTTTTCAGTGTAGGAAAAAATGTATGGTTTTTAAAGCTTTTTCACAGTTATAGTGCTACCTATTGTCCGATCTCTTTAAAAACATTGCATGCTTCATCAGCATGTTATGCCACATGTACCCAACAATTTTCGTGAAGTTTTGAGTTTTCCCTTAGGATTTATAGGCTTTTGAGTGTATTTTGCCACGCCTCTTTTTGAAATGGCCCTGTTATAGCCATTCAAATGCAAAAGTTCAACTTTTTTTGATAGTTATTGATCTAAAGAGTCCAAAGAAATGTCCTAGACTGGTTTGGTTCTGATCGGGCAAAAAACCAGGGACAAGTTCACAAAAGTAGGTTTTTAACATAATTACAAATCTTTAATTAACGATTTGATTGACAGAAATGGCCCCAGAGGCAAAGTTGTTCACCATGAGGAGATCTGTTATATGATATGCAATATTTTGCGGATGTGTGCAACACCACCTGATTACAGAGCCATAAACATAATAGGTGCTCAAATTTCATTGGCCTATGGTGGTCATGTTTTTTGAGATACGCCAATGTCCTCATAAACCTAAATGGTAGCTTGGGCCAAGACACCGCACACCAATTTTCAAGTCAATCGGACTAGTGGTCGTGTGGTTATAGCCGTTTTTGTGTTTTTTTCATGTTATAGCGCCACCAAGTGGACAATCATCGCAATTTTTTTCAAGTGACCGAAGTATGAGCTCATAGACATGTGACCCAACTTTTGCGAAAATATCTCTTTCCATGCACAAGTTATAGTCATTTTCGTAAAAGTGGCCCCCGCCCAGTTGAACATTTTGGTTCCACTTAGCGACCAAGAATTGGAAAATTGAATTTTTTTCATAATTATTTAAAGTCTCCCTCCAAAGAAAATTTCTACAGTGGTTTGGTTCCAATCAGGGAAAAGATGTGGGAGAAGTTTACAAAAGTAGGTTTTTCAAAAAAAACTAAATATCTCGAAATTGGCGCCTGAAGGGCGAGGCAATCCGAGGCATGCGTTTTGTCCGTCCCGAGCCAAGGATTCCAACGATATAAGACACTTGAGCCCACGCCTAACGGTTAAGGAGTTATGAGCCGTTTCGTACTTTTGCTCGCTGTAGCGCCCCCGTCAGGCCGATCGGGGCGTGCCTCGGTGGCGTAGGTAGTCGGTGTGAGCACCACCAGCCCTGAAAGTTTCAAGTCTCTGCGACTTACGGTTTGGTCTGCCCGATCAGTTTTCGATGGAGAATGATGCATCATGGGAAATTAACAATAACAATAGGGTTTCAGCCCTTCAGGCTTGAACCCCTAAAAAACCTTGACTTCAGAATGATGGAACTGGAAGTGCTAAAATACTAACTTGTTTCCATTTTTTGACCTAGATGTCATACTTGCACCATTCTATTGTATCACTCCTTATGCTGCTTTATAATAGTTCATGTTGTTGCCTGGGTGCGAAGTGTAGGGAGAGAGTACCTTTTTATTTTGTCTATTATCTTTTTCTCCTGGGGTCTATGATAATAGTTGAACAAGCTCAGGGTTACAGGATTAGTTTCGAGTTGACAAAACCAAACCAATCCAATCAGCCTTTGTTGGTACCATGATGCTGATCATCAACTTTCTCACTCAACTCTTTAATCCTGAGGTTAGGAGTTTAGGTTAGTAGCGAACAACCAATCGCATGCTGTGGAATTTAAACACATTCACAGCGAGAAGAAAAGAGTTGTTCATGAAAGATGACAACTAAAAGAAAACAATATTGTAATTCTACATGTATCTATGTCTAGCTATATCTATCTATATATAGTGCAAGTAAAAGTTGGTTTATATAGTTGAAATAGGCATATAGAGAATTGAACATTTAAGCCCACATGTAGTCATTTTTATTGCTTTATCTTTTGATTCTTATTTTACATTATCATTTTGGTTTGAGATCTCTTACAGAACATAACCTGCCGTTACTATGGCGATGAAGACTGCTAAAAGCTAAACCAGTTTCATGGTGCCGGCGCAAACTAAACTGAAATACCCGGCTAGCCCTAAATCGGCTTTATGATAACCCCTATTTTTGGTTAGAGAGGAAGCTCAGGGAAGTTTATGGTGTTTCTTTTCATCTTTGTTATTGTGCAGGGTTGGCAGCTCCTCTACACCGTAGTAAGCTTCAGTTCTGTTTAATATTTTTAAGGCCAAACTCTCTCATGAAGATTTATTCTCTTATTTTCTTTTATTTCCTTTTCCGTAAAATTGCTGTATTTTCACTCTGAGACTGAGGCTGAAGTGTGTATTTTTATGTTTTTTACGTTATTTTAATTATTATACATTCTTTTCCTTGTTTTTCCTGTTATTTCCCCTCCTAACCCCTGTACCTTAACACCCTGATGACGCTTTTCCCACATTTATCAAGATCACATTAGACACTAGTGCAATGAATATGTGACCAACCTTAATTAGCATTTGGCTTAAATATGTCTATTTTACTTTTAGCATCTGGCTTAAATATATCCATTTTACTTGATTTACAAGTAGAGGAACTTCCTGCTTTATTTCCTACTTTTTATTCTTTATGCAACATTGCCACCTCGTGGGAGATCAGCATCAACACGGCAACAGGATTGTTGTGTGACAGGATAAAAGTCCACTGCATAAATACACAACATACAATACACAATTTTGTTTGCAACCAACATAAATTAAATGTATTATTATTATTATTATTATTATTATTATTATTATTATTATTATTATTATTATTATTATTATTATTATTATACTTGTAATATATTTTTTATTATTTTATTTATTTATTCATTATGATTTATTATTATTATATGTGTAAACAAATATATTTAATATTGTAAAAATATTAATTTTTTTATTACTAGGCATCTTAAATGCACACAATATACTTATATTATAGTTTATAATTATTTTATATTTTATATTTTATTACTGTGGCTTTTATGAGTATGAAATACTCCGATTTTAAAATGACTGAATTTTAATTTTAGGGCTTTTAAAAGTATGACAAACATATAAACATACATTTATTTTATTTTTTTAGCTTATTTTGTTTTATAAGCCCTCTTAAACCTGTGCAATGATTATATTATGATTTAGAAATATTGTATTTTATTAATAAATAATATTGTGCAAAAGGTTAATTTATTTTATTTTTCTTCTTTTCTTTTCTTTTCTTTTCTTTTCTTTTCTTTTCTTTTCTAGATGTCCTTTGTAGCATATCATTGTAGTGAAATTCGAATAAGTCTTTATAATGTGTGTCAGCAGAGGGCAGCATCCTGAAAAGAAACAGAAGAGGACAACACTGTCTCATATAAACTAGGGGAAATTCATTAGCCAGCATGTGAAAATAACAATAACATTTTTAACATGATTATCTCTTCATTACGACACCTGTGGGTGGGATATATATGGTAGCAAGTGAACATTTTGTCCTAAAAGTGTTAGAAATTTTAGTGAGTTTGACACGAGCCAAAATATGATGCCTAGACCTCTGGGTCAGAGCATCTCCACAACTGCAGCTCTTGTGAGGTGTTCTCGGTCTGCAGAGGTCAGTATCTATCAAAAGTGGTAAGTGGTAAGAGGGTCATGAGCGGCCAAGGCTCATTGATACACGTGGGGAGCGATGGCTGGCTCATGTGGTGCGATTAAAACACACAAGCTACTGTAGCTCAAATTGCTCAAGAAGAAGGTGTCAAAATACACAGTTCATCGCAGTTTGTTGCCTATGAGGCTGCACTCCCAAAAGTGCAAACAGTGGGGCATGTGATCATCAGAACTGGACCACGGAGCAATTAAAGAAGGTGGCCTGGTCTGATGAATCATGTTTTCTTTTACATCATGGCCGGGTGCCTGTGCGTCACTTATCTGGGGAACACATGGCACCAGGATGCACTGAAAGAAGGCAA
This sequence comes from Pseudorasbora parva, assembly GCF_024679245.1. Classification (NCBI taxonomy): domain Eukaryota; kingdom Metazoa; phylum Chordata; class Actinopteri; order Cypriniformes; family Gobionidae; genus Pseudorasbora; species Pseudorasbora parva. The sequence continues at coordinate 32,280,225 of NC_090183.1, read as the reverse complement.
GCAGGAGGCAGTTTGATGCTTTGGGCAATGTTCTCCTGGGAAACCTTGGGTCCTGCCATCCATGGGGATGTTACTTTGACACGTACCACCTACCTAAGAATTGTTGCAGATCAACTACACCCTTGGTTTACATGGAAACGGTGGCTGTGGCCTTTTTCACCTGGATAATGCGCCCTGCCACAAAGCAAAAAGGGTTCAGGAATGGTTTGAGGAGCACAACAACAAATTAGTGTTGTTGACTTGGCCTCCAAATCCAATCGAACATCTGTGGGACGTGCTGAACAAACAAGTCCGATCCATGGAGGCCCCAATTCGCAACTTACAGGTCTTAAAGAATCTGCTGCTAACATCTTGGTGCCAGATACCACAGCACACCTTTAGGGGTCTAATGGAGTCCATGCCTTGAAGGTCAGGGCTGTTTTGGCAGTAAAGGGGGACTAACACAATATTAGGTCAAATATGATTGGTGCAGATATAAGATAAATATCTAAATATCTATCTATATATATACATCTGTAACAAAGTGACCACATGAAAATGACAATCACAATGAACCTTGTCAAAAGAATGCAGTCACTCTTTGATACAGCCTCAGATGACCCGTTGGAGCAAGATATTAAGGGACACTGTGAACACACGCTGAGAAACACATTCCCTTGGTGCCTCTTAAAAAACGCATAGCTATTCCAGGAAGATGTTACAAATCAAGCACTGTTCATCCCATCAAGTCACTTGTGTTTATGACAAAGACATTTAGCCACTGGATCTGAGTCATTGGTTCCTCCCCAAATTCCTGACTGCATCATCTATAATATTCTGGCTGGTTGAGAATATACTGAGCTGTGTGATATAGCAAGTTAACTATATACCATGTATTATTACCTGGTGCATGCACAGGTCACTTTTTTATTTGCAGTTTAATGTATATTATTATCAAACTAATATCTAAGGGTGAGCCCTTTGTTGATTTGCACTCCAAGCGTGGGAAACGGTTTGCTTCTGCTCCCCTGTGAAAAGGAAAAACTGTTCTGTCCACTGACCTTGTTCCTCTGGGCTTTGGAGCCTCCGTCTCCTGTGAATTAGAGCTTTCACAGTCAGCCCTGCCATTTCTCATTTTATATCATTTCATCACTGGAGTCCTCACTGTTGTCATGGGAATGTTAAATATTATATATATATATATATATATATATATATATATATATATATATATATATATATATGTGTGTGTGTGTGTGTGTGGACTTCCAAACCATTTTAAATGTTTAATTCAGGCTGGGATTTCTTTATTTCCGTAAATAGCTCTGTCCGTCTCTGATGGTGGTGTCCCAGTGCTCCAAACAGGCTTTTCCTAGACCAGGTCTTCTAGCAGGGTTTGATTTTCAAAATGTCGGAGGGGAGAAATTAGTAAACTAAAACTTATGTACCGTCCACTAAATTGATTTCATATTGCCTTTGGAAATTATGCCCAAAAGAGGAGCAAAAAAGGCCTAAATATGAAACACAATACAGATGCATTCAAGATGTTGGTAGCTTTTCAAGCCCAAGGGGTGCAGTTCTGTCTCCATTACTGTTTAATAAGAACGTAACCTAAATAATGGCATTCTGCACTGCCATTTCCATCCTTAACTATGGCACGTAGTATTGATTACCTCATCTTTGTTCTTACCTGAAGAAAACACACACACACACACAGCCATGAATTTACATTTGAGCTGAAAGAGCATGGAGATCTGTTGTTCAGATCTGATCCAGGAACTTTTTGACAACAAGGAATGTTCAACCTGTTTTGGCCTCGGGCAGCATAATTGAGAACACATGCTGTTTGAAAAACAACAGCTTTAAAGACATGCTTCATCATTATAATAGTAGCATGAAACGTTTGAGTGTTTTCAAGCGGAGCCGTACAAGCAGAGGGTAAAATCTCACGTATGCGGGAGAAATTACATTTTCTCATCATTAGGCTCTAGGGTGCATGATTGTAAGTGAAAAGCATCAACAAAGCATAACATTTCTCTAACATTAAAGGCTGTAATTTTGTCATTTTAATTTCACATTGAAGAATTGCACAATTCACTTTTAGATCATGCATTAAAAGAGCACTTCAGCACTTGGAAGATTAATCTGTATTTAAACTGGGTCATTAATGTAGTAGAAATGTAAAATTATTTTTTTATTTGGTGCTTTCTAGACTGAGAAAAGACAGAAAATTAATTTTTTGGCTCATGTGGATGAAAGACTACAATTCCCAGAATGCTTCGCTGCCCTGTGAGGCCATTTCAAAAGCCACCGCTACTAGATTACTGAATCACTGATCACTTTCCCACCGCGACTGCGATCATCTTCATAAAATCCGTTCATTTAGAGAACAGACACTACAATTAAAAACTGAACGTGTGTGTTCAATATATGATTTAGCCGCTGAGGGAGTCTCACAGCCCAAAACACTGCAGGAGTCAAATTGACAGTCATGGATGAGCTCGTGATGAGAGCTGAGGTAAACCATAGACAGTAAAAGAAATGGACAGAGCTATCCCATTGACGTCAACAGCGGAATGTGATGTCAGTATAGGAGCACTCACTTCCTGATGGCTGAGCGAACTGCGCAGGCTCAGACTGAGCTTGACGACGTAGATGTGACGTGAGCCTCCTGTCTGACAGCTGTAGGTCTTCTAGTAGTTGTGGAAAGTGAAATCTGAATCACGTTGTTTAAATATTTTGGCTTTTGGCTCACTATGGGCTTCTCCCCTTTCTTCCCCCTTGACTTTATCAGACTTTATGTCTCCACGTCCCCCCGACGGTCTCATAGACAGTAAAAGATTGCCTGCGAGCGTCTCAGGTCTATATGGGAATTTCTCAATTGTGCGACAGAGTCGCGTTGGTTATGATGCAATCGTTAGCCTATTTTTTACAAAAACAGCTTCTGCGGGGCGATAGTGTAAGATACAAGGTAACGGAGCCTTTTATGCATTGTCGTGTTTCTTTAGAAATAAAAAATGGACAAATGGAGTCTTTAAACGCCTCAGATGTAAAGTTATTCACTGTCAAAGTGACTCAAAAATGAATGGGAGTCATTGGGATGCTAACAGCAGGTGATGGCTTGGTTAGCAATGGCCGCCCCTATGGGTGGAACGAGCAATTGAACGTGTTGAAAGTTGAATGTTGAAGTTGAAATTTGCACATTTTTGATATCAGAACATGATGATCTGATTTCTTCAAACATCTCTACAACATGTCAAGGTACAACTCTGGAAACCCAACTCAGATGCTCCCTCCAGTGTACCAGAGCACGTCAGTTTACTCTTTTAAGCTGATAATTCTGATTATGTTCAAGACAGACACATTCCATAGCTCTCATCTCAGAAAACCTATGCAGAAAACTCAATGAGCAGTTTTGGGGGTAGAGCATTAAAAGTATAACATGCATAACGCAATCAGATTACATTTGATGTGAGGAGTAAAGTAATGTATTACAAGTAACATTGTGTAATCCGATTACTTTTTGATATAATGAGTAAAGTAATGAAATAAAAGTAACGCGCATTGTGTAATCAGGTTACTTTTTGATATAGCGAGTAAAGTAATGAATTAAAAGTAACATGCATTCAGATTACTTTTTGATCTAATAAGTAAAGTAATTAATTAAAAGTTACATTCATTATGTAATCAGATTTCTTTTTGATCTAACAAGTAAAGTAATAAATTACAAGCAACATGCACTACTTAATCAGATTACTTTTGATGCGTAAAGTAATGCATTAAAGTAATGTGCATTACATTTACTTTTTGATCTAACAAGTAAAATAATACATTACAAGTCCCATACATTACGTTATTACATTTGTCAGAGTTCAGTCACTTCGGTCTAGCTTTCTCTTGGTTTTGTGACAGAGCCCTTACACTCACACATGTTCATGGGTTTCTTTGTCCCATGTGCTCTCATGTCGATTGTCTAAACCACCTTATTTCCCGATTATTGGTTCATTTGCCCCACCTGTCTTCTCTTGTTACCCTCATATGTTTGTTCCCCATTTAGTCTCCTTGTGTTTGCAGTCCTGTGCTGGATCGTCGTCGTATGTACCTCATGTTTCCCTGCTCTTCGAGAGAAGTCAAGTCAAGTGAAGTCAAGTCTTGTTTTTCCCCCTTGGGGTAGTTTTTGTTTGTCTTGGTTTATTTTTTATTAAATAAAGCCCATTCCTCTTGCAATTGAGTCCTCGCTCCTTTCCGTTCGACGAACCCTGACAACATTACTTTTTGATTTTAAATGTTTGAAAATTGCATTCTTACAACACAAATACATTTATTTAAAGTCAAAAAATCAGTTACTGCAGATGATGAATTTTCAAAAACAACAGTCCTTGTCTAAAAATCTCTAAAAACATATTAGCTTATAACGCTAGTCTATGGGGCATGGAATAAGTGAAATTAAATTGATAGTTAATACCACTAACAAGGCTCAAAATAGCCTCACACTAACACGGTAGCATAATGAGGGTCCCTACATGCAAACTGAAGGATTGAGAACTTTGTAAGTGTACAAACAGTTTAATAAGAAGATACTTTATAAAGACAGTACATTACACATTTACGGACAGGCGTCATCTTGGAAAACACTCTTGACGAGTCAAACCACGAACGCTGTGCTAAGTGATGAACTGTGACTTGGAACCTCATATGGTCCGTTGTTTCCAGAAGAAAGCGCTGAACGCAAAAGTGAAAATGAATAAATAAAAATAGTGTAATTTTGCATGTAGGGACCCTCATTATGCTACCGTGTTAGTGTGAGGCTATTTTGAGCCTTGTTATATTAAAGGTGCACTATGCAACTTTCCGTCCACTGGAGGGCGCCTATTCAAAACAAATGCGTAGTTAGATGACGCAAAGTGTGAGCGCAGCATCTTGGAAGATGTGGTCTTCACGTCACAGCCGGTGGAAAATAGGACTCGGGCAGAAATCACGTTCATGCGGTTATTAACGTTACTGTAGTCTAAAGCAGAACAGGACCGAGTGTTGTGGACCTGAGCACAGCTGCTGGAGCGATTGTTAAACAAATATCCGCCTCGCGAATACCGGGACTTTTATTATGACGGAACGGGAGACAGTCGCCGGGCGCCTGCACTAATCCGCTCTTCCGGTTATGGTTTTGAGGTAATGCAGCTCTGTTTATCATAATAGATACATTTAAGTGTGTTTAAAATGATGTTATGACGTTACTCTGTCACTTGTTCACACTGCTAAGAGTAAAGAACTCCTGCCAAATAAAAGCCGAAACCAAGGGTAGCGCAGATATGACGCAATTGACAGGTGACTCCCTCAAACGGTATGCTGAAACGTCCCTGTCCTTAGTTAAAATAGCAATTTTCTCACAATTTACAAATAGTTGGAAACATCTGGAATATTGTAGGTACTCAACAGAACAAAATATATAACACCAGCCTAGTGTTTTTTGGATATTTTACTGCAAAAATACTACATAGTGCACCTTTAACTAGTTATTTAATTTCACTTACCCTTTGCCCCATAGACGAGCATTATAAGCTAATCTGTTTTTAGAGATAAAACTCTTTACATTTGATTTTCATGAAAACGCATCCCAGAGAACGATCTACTCGGTAACCATCTGTTAATTACCCCTAGGTTCATTTCTCACTGGAGCTGTCCTTTAATGCATGGTGTCCAATATAGTGGACAGATGAATAATCAGAATTTTCTAAAATATACCTAAAAATAATATTTGTAAAATGTAACTGTAATATGACTAAATAGATGTTTTTTGTTGTTGTTGTTGTTGTTGTTTTTATAAATGCAGTCTCCTGGGATATGGATGAATATTCTGGAGCAATTTGGCATTTCTGACTGGCCATCTTAGTTTGGAGGGAAACACATTTATCTTCTAGGGTCCACTGTAGCAGTTGATGTGCATCTATTCCATTAAAACCTGTGCATATGCAAGAAAATAGCTGTCCATTGTAGTGAATGCTATGCAATAAAGGGTTAATCAGTTAACACTTTATTTTGATGCTCCCCCAACAGACATTCTAGTTGTCAACTTATTCTACTAACCTAAAAGTCTACTGATGCTCTAATAAGATTTATTTGTTGTAAACTAATGAGAGTTAATTAACATCCAGCTGCAAAATTGCTTATAAATAGCTGAATTTCTGAAGTGGACTATTGAAATATGTGCATATTTTTTTTCTAGATATTAATCACAGGTCATAGGTGATCACCAAAAATGCAGAGTAGTGTATTCCCCATTTCCCTCCCCTTTCAGCCAAAGATTGTAGATTATAAAGGTCCTGGGTTATATTTATGGTTCCCACAGTGAGTGTTCCATTTGCTGGCTATCGCTTGATGATATAAGAAGTGCTAAACCAGACAGCACAGATTTTCCATGATGGATTATCTTCAACGTCAAGTTTAGTTTGGCATGTCTTTATCGTGCAAATGTAAGGCTTTTGCTTGCATAGGCAGATTATCGGAAGGATATTCCCATAAGTCAAAATCTTACATTTAAATGTGCTCTAATTGTTATATTTGCTATAAACGTGTATATATAATGTACATACATACATATATTGTAATTTTGAAATGGTTAATAGCAACCTAAAAGCAAAATTATAATAGAGTGAGAGATTTCGAGCCCGGTCTCACGGAAATGCGTATAAATAGTATGAGTGCAATCTCCGAATTGTCGTATTATACGTACGTACGAACCACCCACCCCACCACCCCCAACCTACCCAAGAGCATGGCATATGCACACCATAAATGCCGTTTCATTTGCACATGAAAAAATGTGTAGCATATGCACGCCAAATCTCACTTTGGCGTATAAATTCCACAAGACTAGTACTACTGCATTACCATGAGATCGTGTTGAAGATTTCATAAAAAGCTCTACACTAAATAAATTAGGCTTTGCACTTCATGCAGCCGTTTTGGTAAGACTACCAATATTTGTATAAACATTTCTTCCAGGCTGTCTTCTCTGTAATTTACACAACTTTTCTCAGTTGTAAGTCATTTGTTTCTCTAAGGATGGGACTGGGGGACTTTAAGGCCATGTTTTTTGTCCTTTTTTCCACTCTGTATGAAATTATGTAATGGCTCAGATTAGTTCAAAGCAAATAATTTATTCACAGGACTCTTCCCTTATTAAGCCAGGGTGCTCCGGAAAAGCCTTCGCAAATAAACGTTTTAATGTAATCAATTTATGCTGCTGTGGGAACATTATTTTAATTTCCTCTCTAGTGACTCGTGCTTGTGCGCTGTGTGAAGACAAACTCTCAGAGGCATCCAGCCACAGCCTGTGCCCTGCACCATGTCAAGTTTATGATGATGAAAGCTGCCATCAAGATCACAGCAAAGCTGTTGGCTGGTTCGTGTGTAACATCACCTTAAGCCTTCTGTCTAAGCATGTTCCATTTTCCATCCTGAATACAAACCAGAACATGTTTTCAAAAGGTCCTGTTTGATTCTTTTTCGTAAGATTTTCCACCGATTTCCAGCTCTTCACGAAAGCACGAATGTGCATGGCTCGCATGCAGCTTTCCAGTATCAGAACCTGGAACAGTGCAATATCTGACACCTGCCTCTGAAATGTTTTCAACACTGATGTTTTCCAGGTACAATCAGCACCTGTGATCTCAGCTGGCCAAGTGCACTCAGTGCACTTGCACAGCATGACAGATGTGGCTTCATTATTGGCCTTGTTCGGCAGCATCCTGTCACAGGACATTTGTATCATCGAGTATGAGCTTATACCTTTGTGAGACAGGATAAAGACTGGGGATGTGGACTATTGTAAAATACCTACTAACCTAGTTTACATTTACTGTCTGTTGCAGTGGTCATGATAATATTGTCATAGGTGTGAATTAATTTAACACTTGCACTACTTTTGCATTCCAACTTCATTTATATTTAGTTTAAAACAGTCTGTCATTCTTTTAAGAACAAACATGCCTTTTCCATGTAAGATTCCATGTATTCATTAGAGTGGGATGTTGCATGATGGAATAGCATCACAACATTTTATTTCCATAAAGAGGTGTGTCAACTTTTAAGATTGACAATGCAAGAGTTAAGCACTCCGTGAAGTCTCCGCCAGCACATCCCAAAGACATTTAATGAATTTAAGGTCTGGACTAGAGGTGCCAATTCATGTTTGAAAATGATTCTTCATGCTCACTCCCAACCATTCTTTCACAATTTGAGCCTGATAAATCTTGACATTGATTGTTTACATGCACGTTCTTAAGCCGAGTATGCCTAATAAGCCGACAACGAACATGGTCAAGTAAACGTGGTAACCCATTTTCTTTTATCGGAGTCACAAACTGCGTAGGCATAAACCGAACGACACAGGTAGTTTTTTGCCTCTTACTCTGATTTTGCGAGGCATGTAAACACATTAACCTGCTTTCTGTCGGCTTATTGAAGTGTGCATGTTTGATAGGTGACAAAAACCGCAAACTTCAAGCAGATTTAAACGCATCCAGACAGAGTGAGCGTTTTGCATGAAATAAGGACATATATCAAAAACGCAGACTCTTTTAAGACACAGAAAAATGTAAAGATGTGTTCTCATCTCATGCAGCAGAAGTATAAGAGGTTCAGTCATAATGCTGCATCTGTAACTGCATGAGGGATAATATGAGCCGTAAACCTCCCGATGACACGGTGCACACTTTATTTAACATCACAACTGACGTAACTTTTGGAATACTCCGAGTCAGATATGGACATTATTATTTTTGATGTCACTACAACAAAATAATCCGGTTTATTAATGAAGTCATGTAAACGCGGTATACTTGCGTTGTCAGTTTACTGGATTGAATGTAAACAGGGAAAACTGGTTATTTCAATAAGTGGATAGGCCTATTTGTAAGTTATCAGCTTACTGATGTGCATGTACATGTGCTCATTGTCATCCTGGAATATGGCCATCATGTGTCTTCCTACGTAGTTGTTTAAAAAATGAAAAGGTACACAAATCCATAAATTAGGAATACAATTTTTGTCCGGGCAATGTATTTTGCAGTGTATTCCCATATCATTTTGTTCCGTAAAGGTAACTCATCAAATGATAATCAAATAACAAAATAGCATTATAACCAGCATATATCTGCCACAGTGCTCTTATTGTGCAAACATTTGCTGCTATCTCTTTATCAAAGAAGGTCTTAACCACACATGATGGATTAGCTTTAATGTCAAGTTTGGTGTTGCATCGCTTTATCATATTGCATAATAGTGGAGATTAGCAGAAGAACATTTTTTGCATCATTTTCAAGATACAAATAATTCATTTGGCGAATTGGGTGCTAAAACAACAGCACATATTTTGCAATGCATTAGTCTGTTTTGACATTACAAATGTTGAAGGTAAAAAAAATAAAATATTTTTTTTTTCACTGGGGAAGAATTTGATTCCTAATTTCCACAGTTTGATTCCTCTTAATTTAGTTACTGTACTACATTCTGGAGTACCATGGTTCATTTTTTGGTAATACTCGAGTCCTAAAAAAAAATTGTATGGGGATTATGTAAGAGTATTTGGGGGTTATTAAAACAGTAGAGAAACTTGGTTCTGCCATATCCAAAAACCATTGAACACCAGTCTCTAGAACAATGATATGAATTAATCAGTTCCTTCCGCTGTGTGATTTTTAAGGAAATGACTTGCCAAAGCATTAGCTGTGAGTCTAAACAAACCGCTTGGACTGAGACAAAAACCTGCGATTAGGTGATAATAGTGTTTGCAGAAATTACTGCTGGCACATCACAGAAAAAGCTTTGCTTGCCTTCCTGTCTGGCAAGCATGTCTATTTGTTTTAAACTGTTTAACTTTGCTGAAGGCAAGAGAAATTGTTGTACAAATGCCCAATCATTGGACATAAATGGTATCTGAACTTGATACTGATTTTGATATGACCTTTGCACAGGGAGAGAGCCCATATATGGAGTTTTGATCAGTACAATGATTACCCAAAAAAGACCCATTTATACAGAAGATGTGCCACTATGTGTAACTCTGAACAGCCAAAATAACTCAGTGAAAGTGCATACATTGACTCATGATATGAGATATTCTTAATATGCTTATACCGTATAGGCTATTACATGCAAAAAAAGTATTCTTGCTTATGTGACCTGTCATGTGACCTACAGTGTCAGCTGCTTCATTTCACTGCCATTCACAAATCCTCTCATGTGGCCTCATGGGATAGTAAAGTGTCCATTGGAGGCACACTTCTGAATCTCTAAGGAAGTATTAGGTCATCAGAGTACTTTTACCATACTGTTTTATGAGTACTGGGGATACTGATGTTACGAGCCCGATCTCACGTGAGTTTTGGCGTGCATATGGTGTACGCGGTTTTTCGCGGCATATGATACCCACTTTATGGCGTATTATACATTACGAACCCCCCACCTCACCACCCTAATCCTCCCCAAGAGCATGTCATATGCACGCCATCAAGTGATATGCATGCGAAAAACTGTGTAGCATTTGCACGCCAAAACTCATTTTGGCGTATCCATTCCACTAGATTTCACACTCATACTTTTGATAAGCATTACCATGAGATCATGTTGGATGTTACAGGTCTCAACATCAGTACCACCAAGAACCAAGTGCATCAATCCTACTGTAAATGAGATGGTAGAGGAATTGACCTACCTGGGAAGTCTAGTTAGCACTGTCAATGCGCACCTTAGGAAGGTTTGCAGCACCTTCGACTTCAGCCTATTTGGTAGTCAAAACAGTACAGCCAACGAAGAAAGATTAGACTATATAACAGCAATTTAAATTTAGTATTGTTGTATGGATCTGAATTCTGAAGAGTGGTGCAGAATGATATGAGGAAGCTGGGTGTCTTCCAAAACTGTTGCCTGAGGAAAAAATGTGGTATCTTCTGGCCAGAAAGAATTTAAAATGTAGAGCTATACAGAAGAACCAAGTGTCACAGTGTGGTGGTTGAGATCAAACAAGGCTTTTGCAATGATGCAATGATGAGAAAAAAGTGAGTTGGTCACGCCGATGTGACCGTCGAGCTCTAGGGGTTAAGTAAGTAGGCCAAGTAAGTTTTTGAGTAGTGCGAATTCAGACATACTACTTGGCTCACATACTGTTTTTCACCTTTTATAGATGGAGTTAGACATATTCAGCCACAGGGTTTGATTCTGATTGATTCCTAATGTTTTCTGTCATCCTCCATGACAACAATGTGGCTGCGTTTGAAAGCTTCATAATGCTACCCTCGGGGGATGTATTCCAAGGTAGGAAGGCAACAAGGCACATGCAAATCTAGTAGTAAGCTTCACTTCCTGTCTCCTTAGACACTTTCAATTATTTTTCATTACTATTGAAATCTTCGCTCAGCTCAACAAAGCTCTCTCTGTTGTATAGATCATGTACTCAGAAATCTGTCCGAAATCAGTTTCATGAGGTACCTTGAAAAGTAATTTCTTCCAGAAAGATTCTGAGGGAAGGTGGATGTTTGCATGGTATTTATTCCATAAAGTATTAACAGATGGTAGTGAGCTACAATGATTAATGTTTAGTTGTATAGAAATGTTATTTGGCATAGGCCCCGTCCTCAGTCCAAATTCTGGGGAATGCAGATTCGGCTGATCCTGCCTTAAGATGAAATCAGGGGCAGAGACTATCCCCAATGGATGGACTGGGGTCAACCTGGTTGTGGTTGGGATAACGGAGGGGAACATCAGCATCATCAACAGATAATTCAGTGCTTATACTCCAGGTGTCAAGTAGTGTTTGGCCAGACCTATATTATTATGAATGAATGATGTGGCATTAGTGTCCGCCTGATAGAACTGATAAGGCAACAGCAACCTAAGCTTTCAGACGTATCCACACATTCAGGTAGACAAATAGCACTACGTTCATGTGGTGAAAGTACCTCGCTGAATGCAAAATTGAATACTTCCTTACTATATAGTACGAGAAATATGAGTAGTATGTCCGAATATTCAAAAAACAGTAGGCGAAAAGTAACCAGACCTTCTGCCGAGATTCTGGCGTGCACATTTGATGGACACTTTACTGTGGTAGTGAAGCAATGCACCTAATGCTGGTAGGTCACATGACAGTAGCAACATGGCGTATGCACCAAGTCCAAAATTCATACTACCCATATTCATACTATAGAGATAGAAAATATTTTGTCTCAAAGTACATTCAAAATTCAAATCAAGCACCTACTCAGACAATATGCAATTTTGGATGCACCTCCTGTCTCTTGTTTGATACAAACACATGCGATTGTTCTAATCAAATATTAAATCTTATAAGCTTTAATAATATACAGGTAAGATTATACAAATAATTTAAACTCAAATCGATATTTCATGTCCACACATTTATTTACTTGATCAGATTGGCATGTAAACAATGCAATAATGTATATTCAGCTACTACACGCATTTATCTGCACACATTTCCAATGCATCTTACACTCCAAACTGGCATTTTTGTACACCTTGTGTGTCATGATGATTTTTTTAAGTGCTTGACAGAACAAAGGAAGTATTGGCAAAGCCTGTAATGACTAATAAGATCACACGGTTTTAAGCATGCAAACTTTTCGCCTACCAGCTGCTCCGTGGTTGTGTAATCCATGAATATTGCCACAAGCCACGTTTGTATTATTCAGCATAACATACTTGAATAATGACATTTACTTCACCCTAAATATATCTGGAGACAAAGACAATGAGGTTAAACATTGCTCTAGCGTGATGCTCCTATTCTCACACTTTGTTTATATTTTTTGAAAATAGATCGAGTGGGCATGTTACATCATATGCAGGCCATATGCTACATATATTAAATATGCCTCGTAGCATATTTTATTAATAACCCATTTATTGTAGCATGGCAACTTGCTGTGTTTTGATGAAAACAATATTCTTAAGCTGACGGTAAATGTCAAAAGTGCTATCCACGTATCTGTCTGGTCAAACACAAAACCCTGATTTAAATTATGTTGAAAACAGATGATTTATGCTAAGGGTAATGTTTATATAAAAACAACATAACTACAATCTTACATCAATCTCATCATTGTAAAAGCAGCTCATTTTGTTTCTCCATTATAAAAAAAAATGCTCAAGCCACCTTTGGTTGAGATTTAATTTATTTCTTTATTTTCATTGTATCCTTTTTTTTTTTACTCTGCAAAGAATGTTCTAGAAAATCAGTGTAATTGAGAGTTTGTTTAGCTGTCTCCAGACAAGACAATACTGTGTCCAAATTTTCCATTATCATTCCTCAGAGAGAACACCAATATTTTTGTTAGACTATATTGGAATTTAGGAATGTTTGAATACACAAAAATATGCCTTACTATACATTCTACTTATTTAATAGATAGGCTGTATGTATTACAAAGATGCAAATGTTACATTTGAGGAAAGAACTTGACAAAAAATTCCAGGGGAAATCACTTTTCAATTTTGATGAATCATTTTAAAATATAGTTAGCCAATGCATATGTTTGAGGATTATTTGTATAAGAGTTGACTAGCATTATACTTATATACATTTGTTAATCCTTCTTATTATTGCATTGTGCTTTGTCATTTTAATGCATTTGCCTCTTTTATATTTGTACCTCCAGAAGTTACAATTCCAGTTCAGTCCAAATTCTGTATGTTTATGGTCATCACAAAAACTTTAGTTATACTTCTGATTAGTAGATAGTACATCAGACTAAGTTAAGTTTGACTCTTGATGATTATAGTTTATCTACCGTATGTTCACTTCACAAAACAGCTTTCTATGTTTCTATAGTAATAACTGTTGCTAAGCATAGATATAGATCTACAGTGCACTAATGTACTAATGTTTTGATGCTTTGTCAAGTTTAAAATGTCCTTTCTTGTGTTGATTGTCTCCAGAGCTCTCTCAGCTCCCATTGTAATTGCGAGCCAGGACTTGATTGGCTCTCATGTTGTTGGCTTTGGGCCAGCAGACTTTTTCCATATAATAGAGGGGGAGCAGAAGGACAACTTCTAAAAGAGAGAGAGATAGAGAGAGAGGAGACAACAACTAATGGTGGTGGACTAATACTGCAAACAAGTGAAAAGATCAGAAAATGTGCAAGGGATTAGCTGCCCTGCCCCAGACATGTCTGGAAAGGTAAGATCTGTAAAACATCTTTTCCATCATGGATTAATTTCAGATTCACTCCATGTCAGTTATAGGTCAATTACTTGTAAATTGCCAGCCTCCTTTGGGATTCAATTCTCGTGTGTTTTGCGATGTCTGTGTATTCTGGAACAGCTGGTAATGCTAATAGTAGTGAATATTGATTATGGAGTTTTTCTGGAAAACCTTGTATGTTTTTAAGGTAAGCAGAAACTTAAGGATTTCATTTATTGTACCCTATTAGTTTCATAGTAACAACATTTGTTACTTGTAATAACAGTTTTCCCAAGTTTTGTCTGAAAGCATCAAGGTTTCCAAATGTTACTAAAGTCCAGAACATGCTCAACTTTGTTTAGTTCTCTGCGTATGACTTGCAGCAGAATTCCTCCGACATTAAGTACAGCAATGAGGACATTTATTGTGCCATATTCTCATTCACTGTGTAAATATGTTTCCCCATTCTTGGCTTTGGTCTTAAAGCTTGGCCTGAGACCTGTAGTACATCTGAGTAGTCTATTTGTACATCTGAAAGACGTACAACATATTGTGGTATATAATGTTGCATTATATAACTGGGCCATACAATCACAATTTTGGTAACACTTTAGTTCAGGGCCCATTTCGCACCATTAAGTTGCTTATTATCATGCATATTAGGATATTAATTACTGACAAAGCACATATTAATGTCTTATTCTGCATGACCAAATTCTACATCCTTTAATCATATCCAGTTACCCAGTACCAAAACTTACTACCTTACTAACTATTAAAAAGTAGTAATTTTGAGTTTACTGAGGAAAAGGTTATAGTTAATTGTAAAATAGTGAGAATTGAACCATAATCTAAACTAACTTTTTAAGAGAAGGGATGTGTGCATTGGCGTCAGTATTGTTTGAGTAACAGATCTGTCTGTGGCAACAAAAAAATCACAAAAATCATCAAGTTTGCTTGACGTCACTGCATCCGCAGGCATCTGGGAGGGATATGTGTTTTTGTCCCGAAACTGTACAGAGGGGTATTACATCTGTTCTTAACTCTACAGGGAATGTGAAATAGTTCTGAATTGGTCTGACCTGAACACCTTGAACATATGGTGTTTTATTGTGTGATCTGTCAAACTGTAGTAATTACTGTAGTGATTAAGCTGTGCAGGTTGATGAATTATAAGCAGTGAAAAAAAGGTTTTTGTGGCTGACGTGCAATAAAATAAAGACTAAATAGACCCAATTATCATTCTCTGTGTACTTAGAGAGAGGAAAATAGATGAGTTAGGCTGATATTATATAATCTGTTGACAGGTATGTTGTGCATTTAAGGAAATGTCCCGGATGTGTTTTGATTCCTTTCATGCAGTACAATTCATGCATTACATCATAGGTTTGTTTATAAATGTATGTTAAAAGCTGTAATGGACATCCGTATGGATTTGTGTTTGTGCTGTCTTCAGGGCTAAGGAAATCAA
This sequence comes from Pseudorasbora parva, assembly GCF_024679245.1. Lineage (NCBI taxonomy): Eukaryota > Metazoa > Chordata > Actinopteri > Cypriniformes > Gobionidae > Pseudorasbora > Pseudorasbora parva. The sequence continues at coordinate 32,264,575 of NC_090183.1, read as the reverse complement.
GACTAAATTGGGAACTCTGCTTCAGAAGCCAGAGAATTCCATCGACCTTATTATCCCCTACCAAGAAAAGCCTGAGAAGAAACCAGAGAAGCTTCAGAAGTGAGTTCCTCTTGGCTCCCTCTCCCTCTGCCTCTCCTCATTTTTTCTCTTTCTTACTGTCGAAGACTTCAGATCTGCATGTGTCTCTTTATATGTCTCACACACTTATAGACCATATATATATATATATATATATATATATATATATATATATATATATATATATATATATATATATATATATATATATATATATATATATATATATATATATATATATATATATATATATATATATATATATATATATATAACCTCCTCCTCATTAATTTTTGTAATGTTAGACATTAATCCTTCTTAGTATGTCTCAATCAATTAATTATAAACAATAAAATAAGAAAAAGAAATGCTGTTTTCCCATTAATTTTTTGTGAAAAAAATTGTATAGGGTCGCTAACGACCCAATGCATGTGTGTAACTGTGTAAGTATATATTTTTTTCTGCACAAATATTTGTTTCTCTGCACACAATAATTTAATCTTTGATGGCTGAATAAATGCACTTCATTTTTATTCTACAAATTGGCAATGTCTGATACACAATGAAGTGATGAAGTGACATTTCCGCATGCAAAACGCAATCAAATATTAGTCAGTATAGTGTCAGTCTTGGTGGTGGATCTGGTGAAGAAGCAGCAAATGATTGATTTTGGAGATGTTGAAAATAATATGTTTATGTATGAACATATAAATATGTTTGAGACATATTTCATCACGAATGAGCCAGATGCTGAATGTACTGGGAAGTATGGAACAGGGACAACAAAAAGGGTGACACAGTAGGGATCAAATAAGGGCGTCAGAGTGACAAAATTGGCCATATTAGTGAATCCTGTAATGGGAAACTGCTGAGAGTCTGTTTATCATGTAAATTGTGGTCACATTTAGCTTAAAAACATTTGCAGAGCACTTCATTTCCCTTTTACTTACGTAATGCCTGACGCAAGTGTTTTTAATAGGATTGTAGTTTTTCAGGCAGAATAGATTAAAAGTTCCAATTACAGGATAAGACATTGTGTACAGAAAACACAGTGACGAATTTGTATTAGCTCAATAAGACCTTTTAGACAAGAAGAGATCATTAACTTTTGTGATTTCTTAATACTTCTAACAATGCACAATAACACACACACACACACATACCACATGTTCTGTGAGACTGAGCCAAAGTGTTAATTTTTGCTTTAACACAACACTTGAAACAGATTGTTGTATGGAAACAACTTGTTGGCCATATACGAAGGGGAGAAATACTGAAGAAATGTGCTTGTTTTGTTCAGACCCACACCTGAAGAAGCTGCCCAATGGCGTGAGTCTCTCGATAAGGTCGTCTCCAACAGCTGTAAGTATGATCTTTATCTTAATGGCCATTTGGTTGCATTTTACATCGCAAATGTTCTTTTAGCCATGACCAGTCATTGGAAGGTTTAGTTCATCAGTAGAATCTGTAAAACACATTTTAAAAAGTTGTTTATATCTGTCGGTTGAGAACCTCTAGAAATCTATGAAAGTTGCACTGATGCACTTGATTTGGTATGTGTACACAGCTTGTCCTTCAACAGAACATAAACCATTAAAAGCTACCGTCTATAAAAAAAAAATGTACTAACAGTTTAGAACCATAAAAAGAAGATTCTCTCTGAGTTACACATATATAAACACATTTTCCAAATGAGAACATACCATAGACTTCTAGATTATGCGATTATTCCACTATGGCTTTTGCATTGCTTTATTTATTAAATGTTTATGGACCCATGAAAGGGTTTTTTCAGGACATTTCAAGGTAAACATTACATTTTTTTCACCATCCTCACTGAACATGGAGATACATATAACGTTGGCTTTTCTATCGCCATCTGTGGTTGAAACAAAAATTACACAGATAAAACTAATGCAAGATATGATGTATAGGGTAACCAAACATCCTGTTTTCCCAGGACATAGACATTCTGGTTATAGATAGTATTTTGTAATATAAAAATGTTCTATCCATACAGAGGGGGCATACTTTAAATGTACTGAAATTAATAAGGCATCTCTGAGTAAAATTGAGTATCATTTGAGTATCTCATTGCTGGGCAGAGTGTCCTGGTTTTCGGTAATCAAAATGGTCACCCTAATGATGCTGAAAAAATTGTAGTCTGAGCAAGTACGTGCCTTATGTATTCCTTGTCGGCAGTAAATTATCAAACTTCACTATGACACCAACAACGTTTCTTTATTTATTATTGTACAACTTGTTTTCTGACTCATTTTTGTTGGTTCTTTACAAAAAGCACAAGCAAACCTATAAAAAACAAGATGACAAAGGAGCCTTTGTTTGTCTCCACAGAAAGACTAAATGATTTAATTATGCTGTTCCAACTAGCTGGGGAAAAAACATTATTCATTCAATGATTTGTTTCAAAACCAGTTTTAATTGCAACAATTTGCCTTCGAAAAATAGTTTCATTGTTCATTGCCATATTGAAATGTTATATATTCTTCTATTCAGATATAAGAGGATTTCTTTTTGTTGAAGCTAGAACATTCGCACAAGCAATTGCAAGTATAAAAATAAATCTGCATTGAATTGTGAATAATTGCACTGATTAATTCACCGAGCTGTATCAGGTGGCACATGCTGTTATACAACATGAACTGGAGAGGAATTGCATTAAGGGCTGTGTGCCTTAGGCGTGTACGGCGGTAATGTTTGGATAAGGATGTTAAGAGCCGCTGGGATGGGGGGTCTCCGGTGGCAGCGTGTCGCCAACACATTAGTACAAAATGAACACACAGAGCTGTACTCACTCTAATAGCTTTTCCACATTTTTCATTCCATAGACGGCCTGGCCACCTTCAAGAGCTTCCTTAGATCTGAGTTCAGCGAGGAGAATATTGAGTTCTGGGAGGCTTGTGAGAACTTTAAGAAGACTAAGTCCCCCCTGAAAATGGCCACTAAAGCCAAGAAGATTTATGAGGACTTTATTCAGACCGGGGGGCCCAAAGAGGTTTGTTTGTTTTGTCACAGATTTTTTTTTTAATGCTAATCACAGTTTAGATGAAAAGCACTGTATTTCAGACGTACAGTAGAAGGAAGCCAGTTAGGGTTGTTAATCATCTCCTGTAAAAATGTGTTTCATATCAGTGGTTTAGATCATTGTATAAACGCTGAGGCCTATGATATCCCCACTGAGCAGAGCTATAAAGAAATCTGGAAAGAAATTGTGTAGTTTTTTTTAAGGGAAATTAACTTTTATTAAAATAAACTGATGTTCAGGACACTAAGAAAAGGTAGTAATTATTAATTATTATTATTTGAGTATCAATGTTACCTAGGGCTGCAATTCACGATTATTTCGATGATCGATTAATCTTACAAGTATTTCTTTGAGTGGTCAATTAATCTGACGAGTATTTCTTTGAGTGGTCGATTAATCTGGCAAGTATTTCTTTGGGTGGTCGATTAATCTGACAAGTATTTATTTGGATGGTCGATTAATCTGTCGAGTATTTCTTTGGGTGGTCGATTAATCTGACGAGTATTTCTTTGGGTGGTCGATTAATCTGGCGAGTACTTCTTTGGGTGGTCATTAATCTGGCGAGTATTTATTTGGGTGGTCAATTAATCTGGCGAGTATTTCTTTGGGTGGTCAATTAATCGGTGAGAGTATCCCAAAATTTGGCGGGTTTTGGCAGTGATTGGGCGGGTTTCAGTAGCAGTTGGGCTGGTTTTGTTATGCACAAATATAATATAATTTTATAATGACATTTACTGCCATGTTTTCCTACATTCACGTTGTATAGGAAGAACAGTCTGTAAGGCGAGTCTTTGTAGGCGAACCACAACAGAGGAGTTTCATTGATATTGCTTTTTACAAAGCATTTTCAAAATGCAAGCTTTAAAAAAGCTGCTGTATTTTATAAGGTGCGGTTTTATACGTTTAATATTAAATGGGTAGGTTTAGGGAAAAGTTTGGGCTTATATTTAGGAAAAGAATGATCAATCTTTATGTATTTAAAATGGTCACAGAATGAACCGACTAATACACTTTTAAATACATACATACTGATAATTATTTTCTTAAACCTAAACCTTACCCCAAACCCTTCTCTAAACCTACCCATAACTTAATATACCTAACATATATCTACCTAACTCTAATACTGTATATTTAACTATTCATTTTAAACAACCAAAAGACCTGCCAGAATACTGTTAGTAGACAACCAATTCAAGTCAACAGGTAAATTTTGCATGCCAGATGAACGTAAAAGATGACTTTTGCGTAAAATCCGTGCCAAAACCCTTAGAGGCTCACTTTGTGCTCTCCGCTATTTTCCATGTTTTCTCCATAGAATTGGTTTTACAAAGCGACATGACTGGCAGATGGTTTCCATGCACCATGCAGACACGACAAATCGATAATCAAATTCAATTATTTCCATTATTGATTATAATCAATTTTATTGATTAGTTGTTGCAGTCCTATAATATTACCATTTTAAGTAGGTACATCTCCATCAAGTCAGCAAATGCTAGCATATGCTATTTTTTAAACTACATGTTTGTTGGTTACTTATCTCAAGTTGGATGTAAGCTAATTAAGTTTTTTTTAGCCAGCCCTGTTGAAAAATCCAACATAAACCAGCATGTTTTTCATGTTTGTCCATTCTAGTTTATGTTGGTAAGAGCGGTACTGCTAATCTCGCTGGTGGACCAGCATGGTCGTGCTTTTTTCATGACGAACTGAGCTGGTGTAGCTGGTCCAACAGCACTTCTGCTTCCCATGTATCAGCAAAATAGCATCCCATGCTGGTCCCAGCATGTAAACCATGCAATGCTGGGCTTTTCAACAGGGAGGTCATTTAATGGACAAATTTTCTAATAGCCAAAAGTTTGTAGGTTTTAACCCTGTGCCATGTTTAAACCCATGCTATCCTTGTATTAAATGAATGTACTATAAGTATCTTTAGTTTAAAGTTTGACAAAATCATTTAGTAAATAATCATCTCGTAGAAACATATTTGTATCAGGATGTTTGCAAAGCCTCTTGCTGATGTTTAAAGTTATGTAATAGCCATTATATAACATATACATGTAAACTTTGATAAATGTTGTAGCCATTTGTTTCTTAGTGACTTTAGCGATTTTTAAAATCAATGAAGTGCAAACCGTATCTCATTGCCATTTTAGCATATCAATATTCTTGTTACATTACTGCTTCAATATTATGACCCAAAACAAAGCTATCCAAATGCAAACAGATATAAAAGTATAGATGAGTAGCACATAGTCAAAACAAATGGAAACAGTTGCGGAGACTGTTGCTGCTTGCAAAACTTTATTAAATAACACAAGTCAAAGACTTTTGAGCCTTTTCTCTACACCAGATTAGGAAACTGATAAGATCAGTATAATGGTTAGCGGGGGGAAATCGAGTGTAGAAACCGCAGGGAATCGGTCCAATTGGCATTATTCGTTATTCTTGCACTAGCTATTCTGGGAGGTTGACCGCTCCACAGCCCCCCTAGAGTTCTCAGACACTGCCAAAGTTGACATAATGTTCTTACGCATATTTTATGTCCAATTTGCAGCATCTTGTGACTGACTTTCATACACTTCTTCCTTAATACCAAAACCTTGCTTTTAGGTGAACATCGACCACTTCACCAAAGATGTGACTCTGAGGAACCTGGTGGATCTTTCCCCCTCCACCTTCGAGCTGGCTCAGAGCCGGATCTACACCCTGATGGAGAAAGACTCCTTCGCTCGGTTCCTGCGGTCTGAGCAGTATCAAGAACTCCTCAAGTAAACTGACATACCCAGCTGCAGGGAGGCTTTTTTTTGTTGGTCTCTTAGTCACAAAATCATGTCATAGAAAACACTTCTAAAATCTTTAATATCCTATTATAACCATTTCTAAAGCTCATTAAACAATACCACAGTTGTTAATTTGGTGGCACAGATGCAATGTCTCCCTGCAGCTCACTGAAACGACCCGTTGCTAACAAGAGCATCTTAACATAAATTGTAAAATGAATGTGATTCCTGCCCAGTGCTCTGAATGTAAAAGTCAAGAACTTCAATAAAAGAAGTGAATAATCAGGGTTTAAGAGACAGTATACATTGCTCCTCATAAAAGTGATATTTTTCATTAGCAGACATTTAATTTGTGCAAAATGCCACGGATTTGAAGCGTCTCTTCGAATCTTCTATGTCCTATTAATTGGAGTCACTATCTTTTCTGACCCCTGTAGACTAAATAAAGGCTAAAACCGATCCCCTCTTGTAATTTATAGCTTTTCGGGTAAGTGGAGAAGTGGTTCATGTACTTATAATGAGGACGTTCTGACCTGAGCATCTAAGCGGCAAGTTCATCATGGGGAAGAGGCTGGGGAATGGAAACGGGAGAGTGGGCTTTTTCTCAGAAATGTCTGTGTTAGTCTTAAAATGCCCAAATGGTAAACCACAGAAAAACATGGGGAAACAACCCACTTAGTACTCAAAGCTGTACTATAAGTCAATGCTTAAAAAAAAAGTGTGGCATGTTAAGATGCACTCCAGTCTCTGGGAACTTGTTGTTTGGGTTACCGCTATTGAAAGTTGCTAAGATGGGAATATCAAGTAGGAAGGAATCATTATAAAGCACTGGGCACATCATTTTTTATTCTAAAGGCAATGTTTATTCCCATGCCACTATAAAAGCAGTACACATTTAGATTAAGTCATGGAAACCCAAAACATTCAAGTGATTTTTTTTTTTTCCTCCAGACATTCTACAGCAAACATTTATCACGATAGCATAAACATATACACATTGTAAGACCTCTACACTATTATACTCTAAACAAGAACGATTACTGCAAAATGTTATTGAAGTTAGCATATATTATTTACTCTTAGCATGTGCAGCCGGTCATAATTTGTAAGACGTATTGCAGTTTGAAGGGTATATCAAACGTATGTAACCCACAAGTGTGATATTCAGTGTCCTTCTGCATGTTTTTATTATTTTTATTTAAAGTGTGTTTCACAGACACGTATACTCTTGCATGTTTCTTTATTATACTGTGTGTGTAGCTGTGATACTAAATCTAATAACATTCATTCATACATGAGCAGTGGTTGGTGCTTCCAGAAGTCCTTACTGATGCCCCGCAATGCAAATTTTTAGTTCACTGCAGGACAGGTTTAGTTTAATGTGGCATCAACAATATAAACTAAGAGAAATTAAAGGAATTCGGCAATCATTTTAAGAGCGGTAACACCTCCCTTAGTTAAAAAAACAAATTGTAAAATAATGATTCATTTTGTGGTACATTCTATCATAATAATATTGTCAAAATTGTCAGTAAGGACTACAGAGTACCTCGCTTATACAAGAAATCTGCATTAAAAACTATATGCATGTATGTTTGTTGATCATATAAAATCCATAATCACATTAAAGTTCTGCAGATGTATTTATTTTTTCAAATGTACATATCAGCAACAGTTGATTTTAATTTATTTTCTATACGAATGATTGTCTGATTGTTTGATATTCAAGTTAAAATGTGCCAAGATAAGAGTGTGTCCTTTCTTTTATTTATAAAATGACATGAGGACTCATTGTGCCCTTTTCTTTACAACGCAAACTAATTCAGTCACTTAAACGTTAAGCTTTGGATTTACTTTGTTTTCCTCCTCTTGTTCCTAACCGTCATAGAATTACTCTAAGTTGCTTAATGGTACTCTATGTTGTCAATATTTGTACTCCCGGGAGAACATTGTTAAAATGCCAAATTTGAATAACAATGCGGCTGCTTCCTGACTTCCTGCACGGCACACTCTCTCAGCCTTTTTCATTTAGCCACAGAGTGTTTTATTCACACGACCATGATAGGATGGAGTGGATCAGTGTGAAGAAAAGCAAGATATAAGAAGAAAGCGAGATGGAGAGGTGGGATATTGAGATGAAGCAGATGGGCGATGGGAGGTTGCCAAAGTAAACAATGTCAGACACAAACATGTTCACATTCATTACTACTCCCGTTCTGAGAAATAGACGTATGACTCGTGACTGGGGGTCAAACCCCTTGAGTACTGGTGGAAGTGAAAAGACATTCCTTCAACCATTACTGAGCTGACGGCACCCTTTTCTTAAATGCCAAACAAAAGAGCATCTCAATTTTGCTTTGTCCTGACAATAGGTCAGAATCACCAAAACCGCTTTATATTAGATTGTTTTAAATCGTACTGCTCTTATCAAAGACATACAAGAACACGACAACAAGAGCTCCTTTCATTTAAACAGCACACATCCAATTATGCTTTCCTTAAAAATGAAATTACTGTGGTTAGGCCCTAAATTGAATATTCCATTAAAGGATGATAAGAAGGCGTATAGGCATATATTAAATTAACTACAAAACCAGTGACCCTAAATCATATTCAGACACTGGGAATGTTGAAATGTATTTATCAGATACAAAATATCACACCATTCGACAACTGCAATCTGCAAACAAATGATGAAAGAGTTTTCCCAGAGTTAAATGTACATTTTTGCAACAGTTTTGCAATTATGTTTATCCAGACACAAAGTGGATACATATATTTTAAAAGGATATTTAAACCTGTGATGACAGAAACTGAACACAGAATCATTACTAGTGTCACATGATCCTATTTATTATTATCGTTATTATCAATGTTGAAAAAAGGGGACTGCTTAATAAAACAATTCTGGAATTTTGGATCATAGAAATATATTGTTTTGATCAATGTACGTGTCTTTACTATCCCTTAAAAGTGCATAAATTCAGGCCATCAGATTACTTTAGACTACATTTTGAACAATATATTGTTTAATAATTTCAACAAGCTTGTATTTATTATTGTAAAATGTTTTGCTTGAAATGTGTTTGTGCTATTTCTTTAAAATAAATGCCACATAGTTTGATATTTTGTTATATAATATAAAAAAATTAATGCATAATATGTCCAAATGCTTGTTAGTGTGTCAGTTCACATGCCAGATTTCTTTTTTATTGCAGTGCTCATTACGCACAGTTGTGGTGGCTTTACCTCAGTGTTGGAAATATGTACAGCAGTCATGTTTCAATACATAACAGGGTCAAACAATATTACACCTTAAATGATGCATAATCTTAACCAAACCCTACTTATAAAGAGTATTTACTAGTAGTTAATCATTAATAATAATAATTATGATTAATATATACATAATTACACTGTAACAGTACAAGTAGTAAAAGACCTAATTTAAAGTGCGGCCATATTCATTGTGATATGTTTACTAATAGTAATGTTAACAAATTAAACCTTATTGTAAAGTCACTGCATTTTGCAAATGGCACGCATGTAGCTCAATATATCAATATAATAATATAGGTGTTTGCTAAGCTAAAAGAAAAAAGAAAAAAAACTATTTTACAAGCCAAACTAACCAGTTCAATATTTACATTTCCTAGATTTTATATCCTCCTATGTAAATCTGTGTAGCCACCAAAAACACTGCACATTCACAGCTGTCTCTTTAATGAGAGCGGTCTGGTTTTACTACGCAAATGACCATATGAAGTGAGTATTTACAGAACATTATCTTGCCTTCCATCTGAGCCCGCTGAGTCATTATCTGGTTCCTGGTTTTGTTTTTGTGTACTCTAGCCACATTGCTTTCCATTTGTGTGCATGCGCAAATAGCTGGCACAACATTATTGTGCCAAAAGGGCAGGATTGGCAGCCTGGTTCACACACACACACACAAACACACACACATACACACACACACACACACACACACACACACACACACACACACACACACACACACACACACACACACACACACACACACACACACACACACACACACACACACACACACACACACACACACACACACACACACACATATACCTTATAGAAGGGGTGTCCAAACTCAGTCCTGGAGGCCAATGGCAATCAAGTAAGACCTTGATTAACTGGTTGAGGTGTGTTTAATTGGGGTTGAGGTTACATTTAGAGGACAGTGACCCTCTAGGATCAGGATTGGGCACCCCTGCCTTAGCTTCAGCTCGAGCTCATTTTAGATTGGCATTAACTATCAATTACTAGTAATGACATGTAACTTTGTAACATGACACTGTAAAATTAAGTGTTACCCATAATGGTTAGGTACAGTGGACTTGTTAATGTTGTATTATAAAACACTTCTGCTATACAGGTAAGGTTATATGGACAGGCTTGGTGAATGGGTAGGTTTAAGAGTGGAGTATAAGGGAAGGGTGTTGAACTTTAGATGTACTAAATTAATCACAACTCTAATTATATACAGGCTTTTAATATAAGTACAAACATGTAAAGTTAGGTTCTTTTCAATATCTGCTGATACATTACTCAAATCAAAAGTTTTATTTGTTAATATGTGGACCTGAGCTGACATGAACAAACAATGAACAGTTGCATTGGTAACACTATACAATAAGGTTGTATTAGTGAAAATTAGTTCATGTATTAGTTAACTAGCCTTACGTCTAGTTACGAGTCTGATACTGCTCCATTGGGCTGAGATTATGGGGCCTGTTTTTAACTGAACCAGAAAAGACCTTAATTGGATAGACCTACAACTAATCAGAGAAGCGGAGCGACGCATAGTTGTCAACAGAACTCAACTGCACGCACGCTGGAAGAAGTAGAAGAAGAAGATGAGAGTGAACAAATCTTTGCCGGTGTTGTAAAAAGAATTTAAAGGAACAGTATGTAAGAAATGTATTTCAATTAATCATAAAATAGCCCTGATATGTCACTAGACATTGAGAAATCATGTTAATATCAAATACTTAAATCACTGACAACAGTAGTCCGGCCAGGATATTGTCATTTAAAAGTTGTTATTGCAGCCCTCAACTGATGTTGATGTTGACATGTTGCGTTTTGGCCTGAAACTCCGCCCTCCACCTATCGACCAATCAAGAAGTAAGTACACTGTAAAAAAATTATATGTTCAATAAATTATGACAACATATGTTTTAACATTGTTTTAACTCATCAAAATAAGTTAAGCAATGTTCATGGTTTGTTCATATTAGTTCACAGTGCATTAACTAATGTTAACAATATTTTAATAATACATTAGTAAATGTTGAAATGAACATAAGATAAATAAATGCTTTATAATTGCAGTTCATTATTAGTTCATGTTAACTAATGTAGTTAACTAATGTTAGCTAATGAACCTTATTGTAAAGTGTTACCGTACCATTTGTATTAACTAACATAAATAAAGATCAATAAATTCTGTAACAAATATGATGCTCATCAGTATTTAAAGAAACGGTATAGGCAATTTTTCGGCACAGCTAGCAATAGCAAGCTAGCTTTGAAAGCATGCGATTTCCATCATGCGATTTCCCTCCATACTAGAGGTTAGATCGGACTCAAAAAATCAAGCCCGACCCTACCCGAGCCCGTGCACGTTGTGTCCGAGCCCGGCCCGGCCCGGTCTGACACATTAACTGTAATTATGAGCCAGAGCCCGATTTAAACCCGACCATTGTTCAATACGTGGGCATTTTGATGAGAACGAGCCTGTAATGAGCAAAGTGCAGCGAAGCGGACTGGTGAGGCTCATGATAAAACGTCTCAGGTTACGTATGTAACCCTAGTTCCCTGAGGGAACGAGACACTGCGTCGAAACGCTGTGAGAACGCCTCTGCGTTAATGCGTCGTGAAGCGCCTGTAGAACCATTCCATCGGAAAAAAGATCGATCGTCGGCGTGATGACGTCATCGACCGGAAGCTATAAAACGTCCGTGAAAACAAACAGGAACTAACTTCTGATAAAGCCTGAAGTAAGTGATCACGGACACGCCGGGAGTATGGCAGAGCGACGCAGCGTCTCGTTCCCTCAGGGAACTAGGGTTACATACGTAACCTGAGACGTTCCCTTTCGGGGAACTCGAGCTGCGTCGAAACGCTGTGAGAACGCTTATACCCACATCGCCATAGGACCAAGTGTCTCGTATGTGTGAAGCCGAAGCGCACACGGTTACGAGAGTACCTGTGCCCCTACTGTAGATGCCAGGTCTAGTTCGTAGAACCTGACGAAGGTAGAAGGAGACGACCAACCGGCCGCGTTGCAGATATCGTGGAGGGAAGCCCCCGACAAGAGTGCTTTAGAAGCAGCCATACCCCTGGTTGAGTGCGCCCGGACAGCCAGTGGAGATGGCTGCCCGGTAGCTTCATAAGCAAGTGAGATGGCCTCGACCACCCACTTGCTCATCCTCTGCTTGGATACTGGGGCCCCCTTCTTAGGGGGTCCAAAGCAAACAAACAATTGTTCGGTTTTTCTCCACAGGGCAGCTCTGTGGACATAAGTATCCAGTGCCCTCACAGGACACAGCAGATTTAACCTTTCCTGGTCTGACGTCATAAATGGAGGAGGACAGAAGGCTTGTAGAGTGATGGGGCCCCGTGGGCTCGTAGGAACCTTGGGGACATAACCCGGCCTGGGATGTAGAAATGCTTTCACCATCCCTGGCGCAAACTCTAGACATGAGGGCCCTACTGACAGGGACTGAATATCTCCTATCCTTTTAAGAGATGAAATGGCCAAAAGGAAGATGGTTTTTAGGGTGAGGAACTTATCCGAAACCTCCTCCAGAGGTTCGAACGGAGGTCCGGACAAGCCCCTCAGAACAATGGCCAAGTCCCATGCCGGGACCCTCGAGTGCATAACTGGCCTCAACCTTAAAGTGCCACGAAGGAAGCGTGTAATTAGAGGGTGTCTTCCCAAAGACACTCCACTGCAAGGGACGTGGAAGGCACCCAAGGCCGCCACGTACACCTTAAGTGTGGAGGGGGTCAACCCTGCCGAGAACCTCTCCTGCAGGAACTCCAGCACTGTACCAACCGGGCAGTTAACTGGGTCCCACTGGCGTTCTCTGCACCATGCTGAGAAAAGTCTCCATTTCAAAGCGTACAGCTTCCTTGTGGACGGAGCTCTGGAGTGTAGGATGGTCTCTACGACCTCGGCCGAGAGACCTTCCTCTATGAGCCTAGCCCCCTCAGAGGCCAGGCCCACAGTTTCCACATCTCTGGGCGTGGGTGCAGGAATCTCCCGCCCGCCTGAGAGAGTAGATCCCTCCTGGTCGGAATCTCCATCGGAGAGCCTTCCAGGAGAGATATCAGGTCCGAAAACCATACTCGGGTCGGCCAGTTCGGAGCCACTAGAAGTACCTGGGCCCCGTCCCGGCGTACCCTCTCCAGAACTCCTGGAAGCAGGACAATCGGGGGGAAGGCGTACAGAGGCAGCCTCGGCCACTCCTGTACCATGGCATCCAGCCCCAGAGGGGCCGGATGGGTCAGAGAAAACCACTGCGGGCAGTGAGAATTCTCCGCCGAAGCGAACAGGTCTATCTCTGCTTTCCCATAAACCTTCCAGAGGAGCTCCACCACCTCTGGGTGGAGTCTCCATTCCCCGGGCCTCGGCCCCTGTCTCGACAGGCTGTCTGCTTCCTGATTCAGGGCCCCCGGGATATACACTGCTCTGATTGACAGCAATTTCCCTTGGGCCCACAGGAGGATCCGATGTGCCAATTTGTCCAACGGACGAGACTTCAGACCCCCCTGGTGGTTTATATAGGCCACCACGGACGTGTTGTCTGTTCTGACTAGTACATGGTGGCCCCTGAGGTCGGGCAGGAACTGTTTCAATGCAAGAAACACTGCGAGCATCTCTAGCCGATTTATGTGCCAGTGCCGCTGATGTTCCTGCCATAGACCCTGGGACGAGCGACCACTCATGGTCGCCCCCCAGCCCGTGAGAGAGGCGTCTGTCGTTAGCGTTACGCGACGAACATGAGCCCCCAACACGGGACCCTGAGATAGAAACCCCGGGTTTTTCCACATGACCAGAGCACGTAGGCATCGCCGCGTGACTTTGATCGTGCGGAGCGGATTTCCCCTCGGGGAGAACCCTTTTGTTTTGAGCCACCACTGCAGTGGCCTCATGTACAGTAGGCCAAAAGGTATCACGTTGGACGCTGCTGCCATGAGACCTAACAGTTCCTGGAACTGTTTCACAGTGACGGCTCGGCCTAGCTTCTGTTCTTTGGCGGCTGCCAGGATCGATGCTATGCGTGTTGGCGATAATTGCGCCCGCATAATTACCGAGTCCCAGTTCACACCTAGAAAAGTGGTTCTCTGAGCCGGAGAAAGCACACTCTTCTTGGCGTTCAGCCTCAACCCCAGCTTCGACATGTGGGCGAGAACAGCATCTCGATGCTGAACCGCCATCTGCTCTGTATTCGCTAGAATCAGCCAGTCGTCGATATAGTTCAGTATGCGGATGCCCTGTAGACGCAGCGGCGCCAGAGCTGCATCCACACACTTGGTGAACGTGCGGGGTGACAGTGCTAGACCGAAGGGAAGTACACGATATTGGTATGCCTCTCCCCCGAAGGCAAACCTCAGGAACTTCCTGTGATGTGGAAGGATGGAGACATGATAATACGCATCTTTGAGGTCTATGGTGACAAACCAATCCTCCGATTTGACCTGCGCTACAATCTGTCTGAGTGTAAGCATCTTGAATTTTAGCTTGGCCACCGAGCGATTCAATAGCCGCAGATCTAATATCGGGCGTAAGCCCCCATCCTTCTTGGGCACGATGAAGTAACGGCTGTAAAAGCCAGACTCCCTGCTGGGAGGGGGAACCCTCTCTATAGCCCCTTTTTGCAGGAGTGTCTCTACTTCCTGTGCCATTACCAGACCCTGCTCCGGGCCCACCTCTGTAGGTAGGACACCGCAGAAAGGAGGTGGCCGACTTCTGAATTGAATAGCGTACCCCCTTTCTATTATCTGCAGGACCCAACGAGATATGTTTGATAGACGTTTCCACTCGTCTAGAAAATCTACTAAGGGAACCAGCCTCTCGAGGCTGGCCTCTGGTGTATTTTGAGCAACAAGCACAGTGCCCTGAAGCGGCGGACCGGCAGGGAACGACTGACTTGACTGCTCGGGGGCCCCCCGAAGGGGGTGCGGACCACCCTCGGGTGGCCCGCGGAGACCGACTGCGCCCCGGCATTGCGGCGGGGTTGGCAGCGCGGCCCCCCGAGGGTGCCGTAGGGAAACGGGTACCGTTAGCAGGGGTAAACACCGTTTCCCTACGGGGGGAACCACCCTCAGCGTCCTGACGCTTCTGGCGTCAGGAACGCTTCGACGAGGCCTTCTTGGCGATCAGGACTGTCCGCAGATCAGCCCTGCCCCTCGAAGGCCTCGTCTGAGAGCGCCGCCCCTCGTCCCCACGCTGAGGGGGAGCTCGGGCAGCGACGCTCTGCTTCTGTGAAGCCCTGTGTGAAGAGCTCGTACTCGGTTTGGGCTGCTTGGTGGTATCAGCAGCAGCCCCAGGGACCTGGACTCGGAGAGGGAGGAACTGCTTGAGCGCCGCAGCTTGCTTTTTCGACTCCTGGAACCTCTCGGTGACAGTATGGACTGCGTCACCGAAGAGGCCTCCAGGAGAAAGCGGCGCATCAAGCAGAAAGGCTTTCTCCCTCTCCTTGATATCTGTGGGGTTCAACCATAGGTGCCTCTCCGTAGCCACCAATGCTGCCATGGAGCGGCCAACACATCTGGCCGTCTCCTTGGTGGCCCGGAGAGCTAGATCGGCTGAAGATCTCAATTCAGCTACAATATCTCCCCCCACAGCATCACTACCGTCCAGATCCCTCAGCAGGTCAGCCTGGTATGCCTGCACGATAGCCATCGTGTGCAGGCATGCAGCCGCTTGACCCGCTGCCGAGTACGCTTTACCCACCAACGCCGACGTTGTTTTCAATGGTCTGGTGGGTAAAGTCGGGGCCTTAAGGGACGATGCCGAAGAAGGTGAGAGATGGCTCGCAAGCGTCTCTTCAACCTTTGGCATCGCCCCATAACCGTACTGTCTCAGCCCGCTGATGTTGCTATAGACTGAAGTCTGCGGGCTGAAGACACGATATGATGCCGGTCTCCTCCACGATCTTGCCACCTCGGTGTGCAAGTCGTGGAAGAACGGCAGGCCCCGTCGCTGAGGTTCTGAAGCGCGAGATGGCAGGAAGCGTTCGTCTAGCTTGCTATGACGTTTTCTTCCTGCCTCAGATCTTTCAGTGGGCCAGTCGCTGTTTAATCTGGCCACTGCTCGCGTCAAAACCTCAACTAGCTCTTCACTAGCAGGGGACTGAAGTGGCGAATCTTCAGTATCGATACTTTCAACGTCCACCTCCTCAGAGCTGGACAGATGAAGTACCGGCGACTCTCTCGGGGGGGAAGAAACCGCCATGCGTGCTTCCATGCCCCGAGAAGAGCCGCTGGATGGAGCAGGTGAGGGCAGAGATAAGGCAGCGCCCGTCTCTAACCCCTCTGCAACATCCAATTGTGAACCCCACCACTGCAGCCTCCGCTCTGCCTCGGCAGCAGCGGGACCAGAGCCGCGGGGAACACGAGCCGAGGCACCCTCCTCGAAGAGTGCCCGGCGGGAGCGCAGCGTTCTTAATGGTAAACGCTCACAGTGCTCACAAGCAGCCCCCTCGAGGGCTGCCTGGGCATGCTGCGCTCCCAAGCATGCAACACAGAGAAGATGTGTGTCCCCGCCCGTGATGTAGCGTGGGCAGGGAGGAACACACTTTCTGAAATTGCTGCTCTCACTCGCCATTTCTATCTATTTTATTTTCTCTTTTCTCTGTTAATATATGAAATATTTAACAAAAAGGGTGGAAAATCTCTGATAATAGACAGACAAAAACACCAAATAGACAGACAGGTTCACACAGATCGCTTGCTGAAGGCTCAGAAGCTAGTTCCTGTTTGTTTTCACGGACGTTTTATAGCTTCCGGTCGATGACGTCATCACGCCGACGATCGATCTTTTTTCCGATGGAATGGTTCTACAGGCGCTTCACGACGCATTAACGCAGAGGCGTTCTCACAGCGTTTCGACGCAGCTCGAGTTCCCCGAAAGGGAACTACATTGATAGACTTAAATGAGTTGATAACAACGCTGTTTTCTTCACAGCGACTGTACAGCCGAATAACATTTTGTTGCAATATTTTCATGTTTAACACTTTGAAATTGCTTTGAAACAATCATCATTGTAAAAGCGCTATAGGCTATAAATAAAGTTGACTTGACTCCGCTCAATAATCCGCGCTCTGATGTTTGCGAAAATCCAGCTCAGACATTTATCTGTAGCTTACTTTGTTGTAGCCATTAAACAATGTGTTTTTTCCTTCATATTTATGTTTAAATATTATAATATTATTTTTACATTTCATCTGATTATGATGAGTGAAAAGATGTGAGTGGGTCAGAAATGATTTTGGTGGTTATATTTAGTTTAATATTAAGTTTTGTTTTGTAAAAAGCATTTATTTCGTTTTGTTTAAATTGTATCTTAATTTAAAAAAAGGTTTCTTAGGCCAATTGCCTGGATTTAATAAATAAAAAGCAAATAGCAGACTATAATCGTGAGGTGAAGTCGTGGGAGTGATTGCTTTCATTGCTCATGAACTGGAGCGCGCGTCTCATAAATCAACCGAAACTCAGCAGGCTACTCGCCTCACAGACATGAGAAATATGCATATAGAAAGCTTGAAATGACCACTTTTAAACGAAACGATTCGAAGATATTTAATTAAGCAAAGTGCAGTGTTCACGCGAGCAGCTCTTGACACGGAGCGTTTCTGTTTATAATGCTGCGCTTCATCACTGCTCAAGCTGTGAGTTTAACACGCATTTTTACACTAATCCTGACTTGTGCAACTTTGTAGCCTACACATTTGTTTCTTAGTTGTTGTATTAGTTCTTACTTTGCTAAATATATATATATATAATTTCTGATTATAGCATAGCTTTCTGCCCACCTAATTAGACAAGTAAAGTAGGCTAATGATTAAATAAACAAACGCTTGATCACGGGCCCGGCCCTACCCGACGATAGTGCAGGCAAATCTCAGCCCGACCCGGCCCGCGGGTCGGTT
Source organism: Pseudorasbora parva (assembly GCF_024679245.1). Classification (NCBI taxonomy): domain Eukaryota; kingdom Metazoa; phylum Chordata; class Actinopteri; order Cypriniformes; family Gobionidae; genus Pseudorasbora; species Pseudorasbora parva. The sequence continues at coordinate 32,246,467 of NC_090183.1, read as the reverse complement.
CGGGGTCAGGTTCGGGCTCGGGCAGAGAATCTAAACTCTACTCCATACTATGTATAATATTACATACATTTACATGCTATCAAAACATTTTGTTACCAATTAGCAAGTTAGCAATTTACTGAATTAGCTAGTTAAAGCTATCCAAGTTCCCACTACTAAAAATATTTAAGTTGAGACATGATAAACTCCCATTTGGTCTCCAACAGTCTGGGCAGGATGTCACCCAGCTCCTTCCTGAAATCCAAGCTTATTCAAATATTTCAAGTTGATAGCAATTCTGTATAAGTAGAAAATAAAACACTGCCAGTACTGGCTTACTTAAACTGAATTTCTTAACTTACATTTTACAAACAACACATATTTTGAGTATTGAAAGCATTTTCGGGTTTACTGAGCAAAACAAAATCTGCAACAAATCACCTATGGGCCTAATGGGACCTATTACCTAAAATGCATATAATCAGATTTTTTTATGCACCAAAAGTTTCTTGAAATAGCTGTAAATCACAGAATGACAACGGCTGTGTCCAAAATTGCGCCCTTATTCCTTGTGCGTGTAGTGGATGATCATGTCAACACTTCTTCTTGCCGTGCATTTTGGGATTGGGAACCATTATGTTCTTGGAAAGCACATAACCAGCTCAAATAGCGCCTTGTTAAACTGGACCGGGGGAGTTTTTTGCACTGAAATGCACTGAAATGTTAATACGGCCCGAAGTGATTTTCAAATGCGGATTATAATGTGTTCTATTCTTCTTTGTTAGAGCAGGTTCAATGCTGTTCTGTGTGTATGTTTCTGCCATTTCAAAAGCTGTCCAGTCCAATAACAATGATCAAACAGACACTGCAGCACCTGAAGCGCCAGAGCTGAGTGTAATTACATCAAGCCCTGTGCTGAGCCATAATGAGCAGGCTGCTATCCTGCAGCAAGATCCTGCCATGAGATAGAACACAGAACAGAGAAAAAGAGATAAATCGGGCGAGAAAAACAGCCTGTTCTCTGCTCTACCAGACGCTCGTTTGCTCCTCTGTAACTGCAGGCAAAGGCAAAACATGCCATGTCAGAGTAGATGGGGTGCTGAGAAGTCACACATTTATTTTAGGAACGTAAAACAGATATGTAGATAGTGATTCAATTGTTTTTGTAGGGTTTTTTTTAAACACAGTGAGCGCATTATGGGATTCAAATAACTGAAATGTCTTCCCATTATATATGCAAAATGCGATCGTGCGGATAACTGCAACCTCCTTCAATGCCCTTCAGTCATCAGCAACGTCAATTCCTGAAGGGCACGGCAGGTGCACTTTGTCCAAGTCCTAGTCAAGACACAGTTGGCACGCCAGGCGCATGGTCCAAAAGTGTTGTCTCTTAATGAGTCATGGGTGTGGTTTTGGCATGGTGTCTCATCTCACATTTCCTTTAAAAGCCACTTGCGCTTGCACCATGGCGGATTCGCTATTTACGGCGGAATTTGCGAGCGGAATCCTTTTACTTTAAATATTTGTGTGCGCCCGTCAAGCTGTGTGTAATAAGCAAAGTGTAAGAGCATTATGCACCCGCCTATTGTTGCATATTCCTAACGCAGCCTTTTAATAACAAAATGAATCAATACTGTGCTATTGACTTTACACCAGTTTTTTGTTGGTCAGTGGCACAGCCGATTTCAGATGCCTCAGAATAGCAACTCACCAACAATATGCCCGAAAACACCTCGTTTTCAGACCAGCACACCTATGAGTGAACAGATGGGCTCAAGTGCATTTTCTATTTAAACAATGGGGAGCTGGACATGAAAAAGATAACTGCATCAGGCTGAAACTAGGACAGAACTCTTGCATTGTGTCTGGTGTTGCATTGAGCCGGGTGTATGATAGGGCCCTTTGGGGTAAAAAGTCATTTTTGAAATAATTTTCTGTCCCAAAATTGCACCCCCACAACATTTTCCTAAACAACATTTATTGCTGCCTTGCAAAATATTAAATTACATGCCATGTAAAGTTGGTTTAGTTGGCCAAATTGAATTTATGTAAATTAAATTGTATCAATTCACAATTATTTTTATTATAAATAATAAACAATAAAAAAAACTGAGAAAATATCTTATGTGGGTTTTTTTAATGATTCAATCTTTTTTTTTTTTTTTGGAGACACTATCGAAAAAAAAGGATCCATTCTGGTTAAAATTTCCACTATAGAAACCATGTACATTTGGCAGAACTCGGAAGTTAGAAAATGCCTGTGTAGAAATAAATCGTTATTTTCAATAAATATTTGAATATGATTATGTTTATATATATATATATATATATATATATATATATATATATATATATATAATGCTGTCAAAATTATTTCCATATATCTCTATCCAGAATATATGCTTTTTTTAATGATTTTCAGTAAAGCATTTTTTGATAATTTATCTTCACAGTTGCTACATCAATCGTGTTTTTAATCATCATAAACATTTGGGAAAACATTTCCTTTGTACTCTACAGCTCTGTGTGAGATGTATAGCAATATTTCATATTAATCATTATCACTCATCGCTCCATTTGTGTTTGTTTCCCTTTTAATGTAATGTGTCTTTGAAGTGAAGTCACATCATTTGTTTACATCCTTCGATTTTCTCTGCTTCCCACTTCAAAAGAAAGCAGAACTAAATGTTCCCATCCTGTAGTCATCTCGAAAAGAACCCACTCCAGCTCTGCCTCCTCTTGCACATTTTATAAAAATTAAAATAAATCTCTCTGCATCGTTCATTCTTTCTCTGCATTTTCTCTCTGCAATAAGAAAATCTCTTCTTGAATGTCTTCAATTCAAAAGGCTTGTTTGTTCTCTCACAACTTTTCATCAACATCTTAACAACACTTTTAGTTATGATCATATGGTTGCATGTAATGTCGCGTTCACTTTGTCAAGGTAACAAACTTTTATTTTACTGTAAAGAGTTGCTTTGTGAAAAGCTCTATACAAATAAATGTGAATTGAATTGAAGAGTTGTACCTCTATCTTTAATCATTCATTATCAGTTTACTTTATTGAACAAATAGTTTCTGGCATCTACGAATAGAATACTTGATGAATGTGTCAATATAAATGGTTAATAAGTAATCTTATTGAAATAGACAGTAGCAGGGTCTTGTTTCCAAATGCTCTCTGTAATTCTAATATCGGAGAAAACCCATGAGAGAACTTATAGTTTTTGAGATATCTGAACTTCCTGTACCCTTTCACTCGATGTTCTACATCCACATTCACGTACGTAGCCTACTGCAATCCTCCATTACGTCACGTACATACTGTACATATATTTGGTGGAGGAAATGTTTCAGTAATGAGAAACTTTTCAGTAATGAAATACAGATAGCAACCAAATTAACCTCCTGTTACCCAAGAAAACAAAGTCTTTTGAATTTAGTATTTTTTCAAGTCATTACATTGTTTAAGAATATGTCCTTGAATGTGGACACTGGGACTCAGCTGTGTAAAAAAAAAAAAATGATATAAAACCAAACTCTGCTTAAAGACGTTTCTCAACTATGTTATGAATGATGGAATGAACTGATCTACCATTTTAGTTTATGCAATATCTGGGTAAAATGGGAATAAATTGGTTCAATGCAATGTATCTATACACTATAAATAATTTGTGAATGTGTTCTTGGAGTAACATATAATGAAAAAAAGAAATTTAATAATGGAAGTAATACTTGGCAAAATTTTCATAATAATATCTAATATTTTATTGGAATTTTGTTTTATTGGAAATATGTGATTTCTTTCTCTATTCACTTGTGTCTCCGAAAACGCCTGATTAACATGCTTTAAGTCCCGGTGTCCTGAGAAATCAAAAAATGATGAAATCAAAGCCTATTTTGTAAGAGAAAGTCATATTTTGATTAGAAACATAACATTTTCCTGAGATGTTGATTAATGACAAACAATTTAAAAATTGGTCAGATTTAAATGATACTTACAAAATATTATCATGTTTCCATGCTAAATTTGACCATTGAGATCACTGCAGTTGATCATTGAGATCACTTGCTCTTTATACGGGACATCCAAAACTGTGACATGTAAGATGTCCGAGAAATTCACTAAATGATGTCCTTGTACAAGGACAGTGGCACCCACGATAGGTTAAATACTTAAAAAGCAAATACTAAAACATTCTATATGTGACTGAGACATCGATATATACTAAAAATTGTTAATAATAAGACTACATTTTCAATTGCAATTTGTTTCGAAAAGTATTTTGGAGACCATTTGAATTTTATGATGATATTTTATTCATAAATATGACAAAAAATAAATATGGAACCAGTAAACAAATATGTAAACAACTCACATTTTAGCCATTTATTCTATACCAGGGCATTTGTGATCTGATATGTAAAGTCTGCCTTACAGCTGAGACGGAGCGCGTCGTACGGAGCGCGTCGTGAATCATTGGCAGTGACAGCTAATACATTGCACATGCACATTTATCACATTCATTTGTCATTTTGTGGATTGTGGTGAATGGCAAATAGAAAAGAAATGCTGAAAAGTTCACATTTTAAGTAGAAAGAAATTACGTCACCGTTAAAGTTAAGAGAGCTTATACATGAACATACAGGCTATAAATACGCATACTACATAACATTACAAGAATAAAGAGAATACAATTGGTTATTGTTAGTGATGTTGATGATCTCATTGTTGCTCAAATAAAATCCTAAGCACAAGACCTTTTTCCGTCTGTAACAGTCACTTAGTTGTAAACTACAACACGTATTGTTTTCCCAAAACCAATTCAAGTGAATTTAAAGGTTGAATATAGATGTGGGTTATTTTTGCTGTAGGTAAATACACTGCCTGCATAAAATCCGTTCAGAAGACGACCATCACTCACAAGATGCAACAACGTTGCTGCAAAGCTAAAAGTGGGAAATAGCTTTTGTCTTGGACAAGGTCTTGACTAAAAGGCAAATGTGTTACAATCCCAATGGCTCAACCATCTAATGATGTTTATTTTGGCTCTGGATTACAACCTTTGTATTCATAAGCATGAACAAGCTTTACAAAGCCAAGTGAGTGGAAATCACATTATGGCAAAGTTCGTCTTATACTTTGTTCACACAGGAGGTCAGATTAGGCATAACTAGGCAGGCACTGACTGTGGTCAGAAATATGTTGCTTTCCTTTCTTCTCTAAACTACAGGGTTTGATGTGCATCGGGGGTTGAGACAGTTCCAGGAACAGTTTGGATTTCAGGAAGCGCCTGTACGAGTCCTTTTCCATGAGGGTGAAGATCTTACTCTGAGCCTCCTCAAAACAAGATGCGTCACACCTTTCCAGATTCTTCCTAGTCTGCTCTCTGGTGGCCGAGTCCAAATTCACCTAAAATAAATGAATGGAGATTTATGAGTATACTTTACGTGTGATGGGCGAATAGACCTACTGCAGTCAAGAAGTGCTCTCACCTCTCTGGGGGAATCGGCATCAACGTATTGATCAAATATCATTCTAGCTTTCAGATTCATCTTGTCTGCTGATGTTTGCTTGAAATCCTCACAGGCCTCCCAGAATTCAATGTTCTCTTGACTGTACTCAGACTGTAAAAAGGACGCAAAAGCCTTCCGTCCATCTGAAAGGAAAGAATATAATATAATATAATATAATATAATATAATATAATATAATATAATATAATATAATATAATATAATATAATATAATATAATATAATGTCTGAAGACATTCATCTAATCTCATTATTCAGCGAGAGCGGATGCTGAGGAGGTTTTGGAATGAAGAGGTCAGGGCTTTAAATTGGGGGGGGGGGGATTCTCTGAGGACTGTCCTAGTGGTTGATGACCCCAGTAGCCCACCAGAGCAGAACCATCAAGATCTTCAGGGGCCACCAGAGCAGTCTGCGGACACGTAGCACACGCTCCGGAGCGTGAGAAAAATATGTTCATGCCCTGTCAGAGCGATTAAAAACATAGTCTCCTTTAACAGAGACATTAATGAGGCCAAGGGCTCTCCGACGGCAAATACAAGGCCGAATAAACAAGGGCCAGTGCAGAAGTCTCAGACTTTCTTATTAAGTCATTAGGAAGCCGCAGCCTGTTCATCAGCAACACATGCTGGTTTCGAATATTTAATCAGGAGCTGATTTTTTCATTTATTATTGCATAAGCAAATAATCTGGAAACTTACCATCATTTTTGATCAGGCTGTTAAATGATGTTTTCCATTTCTCCGTTTCAGCAGGAGAGATTCTACAATCAGATGAAGAATTAATAACCAAAATGTTCTATTCTATAATATAATATAATATAATATAATATAATATAATATAATATAATATAATATAATATAATATAATATAATATAATATAATATAATACACTCTAAAAAATGTTGGGTTGTTTTAACCCACTTTTAGGTCAAATATGGACAAACCCAGCAGTTAGGTTAATTTTTTAAAGACAATTTTTAACCCAATTTGGTTAAAACAACACAATTTTTGAGTGTATTATAATATAATATAATATAATATAATATAATATAATATAATATAATATAATATAATATAATATAATATAATATAATAATAAGCAGCCTTACCTGTTCACCACTGTGACCTTTGCTTTCTCTTTCTCCTTCAAAGTTTTCTGCTCTTGAGGTGGATCTGGCTTTTGAAGCAGGAAGCCAATCTTATGCTTTATGTCTTTGGCGCTGTTGAAGAAATTATGTAATTCAATTAATCTTTTAGCTTTAGACACATTAGAAATTATGGAAAGCACAAGTGACTTAAAAGTGGTGTATTCTCTCTTAAATATCTCCCGAAGGACTGCTTCTAATTTATTACAAGCATAATAAAACACATCTCTTTTTCCCATTACTTAAAGCAAATATTGATTACTGATACCAAAACAACAACACTGTGCCATCAGTCCACTTGAGAGTATACCGAGTATAAAAACATATTAAACTAATAATAAGAATATCTTTTATAATTTCCATTGAGAATGCGCATACCTTTTTAAGCATGTTGCAGGGAGGGCTGCGAGCCCTTTACACATGGTGCTGGTGTGTAGTACAAATCCAACGCTAGAGAAAAAGAGTCTGTCACAAAAGAGATCCTCACAATCTTAATGCAGTCTCCTCCTACAACTCTTCTTTTATACAGCCCCAGCCTTCACAACAGAAGAGGCAGCCAATCGCAACAGAGGCAGAAACAAAGCAGATGCAAAACCAAGGTAATTTCCAAAGCCTTTTTTTTAAAGGAAAGGAGTTTGATGCATGAAATGTATTTTTGATGAGCCTAAATCGATTTGTGAGGTATAATGATTGAATTTTTGTTTTGTACATTCACTGCATGTCTTGCATGCATTAACAAAACAATTAAAATTAAATGAAAAAAGAAAAAGGAAAAATGCATGAAAAAGAAAAACAACAGAGCTTGTTAAAGGGGCTGATGTTTTATTGCATGCTTTAGAAGCCAATAATACATAATAAAATGTGCAAAAGTGGTTGGACATGCTATACGTAATAATAATACTATAATAAACCTGCATTTTTATATCACTTTCCATACATGATTGCAACTCCAAGTGCTTCACAAGCCTAAAAAACGGGAACACACAAAAAGTTTCACAATGTAAAATGAAGAAAATGGCAATGCAATTTCACCCCCCCCACTCTCTCTCTCTCTCTCTCTCTCTCTCTCTCTCTCTCTCTCTCTCTCTCTCTCTCTCTCTCTCTCTCTCTCTCTCTCTCTCTCTCTCTCTCTCTCTCTCTCCTCTCTCTCTCTCTCTCTCTCTCTATATATATATATATATATATATATAAGTGGTATCTTATTTTTTTCCTTATATATATATATATATATATATATATATATATATATATATATATATATATATATATATAATATATATATATATATATATATATATATAAGGAAAAAACTAAGATACCACTATACCACTTAACATGGATTTCTCAATGATAAGTGGTCTCTTAATTTTTTTTCAGAGCTGTATATATAAATAAACTGACTTGCAATTTCACACCATATTTTTATACTGATAAGCAAGTTTTAAAAGATATGTCTTAACCCACCTTTTAAAAACTGGATGCCTCTTTCACTTCATTTGGTAGAGAATTCCACATTTTTGGAGCATAGTGGCTAAAAAGAAGTACCACCAGATTATTTATGTATTACTGTTCTAATGTACCAGAAGATTAGCACTAGGATCTTAAACTATGATTTGGAACGTATCTTGTTACGTTCTTTGGCCCTTATGCGGTCTAATTTTTTCACACCAAGTAGTTTAAAATTCACTGTCGGATGAGAAGTTAAACCAAGGTTCGGACTCTCTGTAGTTAATACAAATCCTAGGATGTCCTTTTGGAAAAAGTGTAGGGCTTTCACCCATTGCCCATTGGCCTCTGTCCATCGTCATGACCTTCTAATCATCCCCATATTGATTTGCTTCATCACTCTGTCTCGTTTCCACCAATCAGCTGGTGTGTGGTGGTATTTCTGGCACAATATGGCTGCCGTCACATCATTCAGGTGGATGCTGCTTATTGGTGGTGGTTGAGGAGATTCCCCCCTTCCATGTAAAGTGTTATAAAAGCGCTACATAAATGTAAATTTCTGCAAATGCCACAATATAGCCATTATTCACCAGAGCGGTCTGAAGAAACAAACACAGCACAAAATGTATCAGCACTCTGAATGACCTCCACGACACCATGCGGCCCTTAAGGTCACAGAAGCAAGATTCTCTAAGTTGTCAAATATTTGTGGTCTCCATGCTTGGTTTATTTTGTTTGCACCCCCCAATGCCCTGAAGAAATGGATCTGTGATCAGAAATAAATATTGAACATTAGGACTACTACAAGTAGGGGAAAGCTGGTGCACGAGACAAAACAATTTTGTTCTGTCCAAGTCATGCGTTTCAATATGTCCTTTATATCAAGACCCAATTATTATTTTGAACTGCAAGTCATGATACAAATCTCCTCAATGGAAATTTTTTTAATAATAATTTACTTCAAACTAAAAGGAAAAGGCAAAAAGGCCAAATTCTATAATGATCCGGAGACAGGAACAGACTCCTAATCACAGACTGTCATGGGATAGCTTATCATTACCCTGATTTACACATAAGATCATAACAGTGAAAGATCATAAATTACCCTTTCACAAAGGAAATGCACTTCATTTTGAATTTATGGAAGCATTAAAATCCAAGCAATCATTTAAAGACATTCTAACTGCAATTTAGCGATATTAGTAACATTTCACCACATGTCATCAACATTTGGAATGAATTAAACACTGCATAAAACATATCGTTGTTAAAAACGTGAAAAAGGTCTAAATAAACTGAATGTACCAGCTCAGTGTTTAATAACACCGGTTCAGCCATTTCATCTTGCTCCCCACATACAGACTTTGCCCACAACACTTGCTTAAAAACACGTCTCTTCTCACTCGGTCCCGTTCAAATTGCTGTTGACACATCCATGCAAAGTATTGAACCAGTCCTATCAATAGCTCTGGATAGTCAGACGCCTAAAGACAAACCTGTGACATCAAAACCAGAACTCTAAGCAGCGACTCGTTCGGTTCCAGTTCATTCAACTGCATCAGCTAGACCATATAAGGTGCGGGTGAATGAACAATAGTTTAAACCAGGGCAGACTGAGAATGTGATAACTAAGCTCATATGAGGTCATATCCAGGGGGAAAGTCACCCTCTCCTTATCATAAGTTACCTGGTCCCAGATGTGGGGTTGTGACTCAAAGCATGTGGGCCGTTCAGGTCCATTAAGTTTTAGATATTGGAAACCTCTGAGGTTTTTTGCTGATTGCACATTCGACGCTGTCTCCTGTAGATAAATGATTACTAGATTGTGAGATTAATCTGTAAACAGAAACAGAAACTATTTTCATAGTCAACCACAAAAGAAGTAAACTACCGCTACTACAAACAACTACAACAACAACAACAGCAAAATAATACTAAAATATTATTTTGGCAGACACATGCACAATTATATTGTTTATTCAGAGATGTCAAGAATATGCTATGCAATATGACCATAAGTGGAGTTTGGACATCTCCTTCTAAAAACCTGCCAAAAAATCAGGCTAAATTGCTGTGCTTTTGATTAGCATGTTGGCAAATAGCAAATGTTATGTCTTTAGCCTGCATGTGCACAGGTTAAGAAGTTGGATTTGTGCCTGGTACAGAATGTACAAGAGCAAAACTACAAAATGGGGAAATTTCTGAACATTGTCATTTGATTATAACGTTCACGCCTCAGAGTTTAAGTACAGGCCGATTACATTCAAATATACTTTTCTGAAATTATAGCCCTTACTTCTATTGATTTCTTTCTCTTGGAATTATTTTTCCAGGAATGAATAGCTCTTGTTGGGTCTATAATTGTAGCCGTAAATGGAATATTACACGATCAATACAAGTTAAGCTCAACAACTTAATCAACAGTCCTTATGGCATACCGTAACAATTAAAACTTTAAAAAAAGAAGAAAAAAAGAGGAAGAAATAAAAAGAAAACCAAAGTGAATGGGGGAAATTAAGTAAATGAGGCCATTTGACTTAAAAAAAGAAATGTGAAACTTATAAAAGCACACAAACAAATTTGTGTTATAACTTGTGTATTATTTGAGATTTGCTCTGGTTTTCATGACAACATTGTAGCATTGGATATAATGCTACAGAAAAAAAAAGGTTAGCAAATAATTTTTTAACACTAAAAGTGTCAACATGCATATGTTTTTGGGGCATTAAGTACTTTTACCTCACTCAAACCTAGATTTTTTTTTTTTTAGATTTTTTGCTTTTTTTAAAAAATATTTTCAGTTTATTTTTGTGATAATCAACACTATGCCACAAATGCTGGAAACTGACCTAACTTATACTGAACCCAGAATTTATATGTTTTAAAGAGCCAGTTCGCCCAAAATGTCATCCTTTACTCAGCCTCAAAGAAACAAGTTTCTAAAAGAAGATATTTTGAAGAATGCTGTAACCAAACTGGTTTCTGGTGAGTTAAAGGTGCTGTATGTGCTTTTCTGTCAGTACTAAAGCTTAAAAATACTATAATATGCTTGCAAATATATAAGACACATGATAAGTTTCTCTACTTGTTTCTCTAAAAACAATGCTACAGTCATTCTCCTTTGAAATGTGCACTGTATTAAAAAATCAAAAGCAAAAACAAAAACCATAAAATTAAAGTAAACTATCTTAATTTAAACAAGGGAAAAAATCTGTAAAATAAGTGTTTTTCAATAAAACTTTTAATGTAAATTTCTGTAAAATTATTGTTTTTGCACTTAATTTGAATTAAGATATTTTACTTTAATTGTAAGTTTTTTGTTGTTGTTGTTGTTGTTGTTGTTTTTGGCAGCTGTGCCTGCCAATCATCTTTGTTTTGGTCTGTGTGGTTCCGCCCACTGGCAGTTTACTCAATTATATCTCGGCACCCTGGGTTGCCAGTTGGCGGCAAACACAGCTTCATGGAAGCTGGCAAACAAAAGGGGTCAGAGATCGAACATTCTACCCATCCTAAAAAGCTTCAGTCAGTATCCATCTAAAAAGCTGTCTTATCAAATGTATAACAGTATAATAATGTGCTTGAGGGACAGAGACCAGAAAGGTTTCAAAATAAATGCTAAGTTGGCTAATTTATCCTTACTAGTAGGAATTAGTAATTTCAGCATTCAGACACTCTGACTAGCACGGAGGTGCAGGTGGGCCACGGCTGTTTATCCAGGGTATTCTTACAAAAATGCGTATAAATAGTACGAGTGTGCAATGTCGTGGAATGTATACGGCAAAACTCATTTTGGCGTGTCTATGGCATGCTGTTTGTCGCGTGCAAATGATTTGCATTTTATGGCGTATTATACATACGAACATACGAACGATGACGAAAATCATATAAATTATATAAAATTTCATATTTTTTTCAAACGAACTGACCAAAAATAGACAAGTCATATATCAAATGAAAGCTCTCATCCTAGAGTATATCACTGAGCAGTTTATTTCACCAATCCAATAATTTACCGTAACTTTTGTAATCAAAAGAATCACAAAAATGGAAATGACTCCTTTGAACAAGCAAACACATGAGTCATATTCCTGTTCGATCACAAACTCGTGAAGCTACTAGCCTGAAAGCCTATATCAACTCATTCCTTAGGTTGTTTGCTTCAAATTTAGACTATTTTCACATGTCTGTGAGCAAGCATGGCCAAACGACAGTAATATGTCACCGATGTCCAGATCAAAACGTGATGCAGACAAATACTCTTATTATTCTTAGTTTTGATTGTTGATGTTAGCCACGATTTCTGATGGCGTTATCACGTATTGTGTTAGATGTCAAAAAAAGCTGAGAATCTCAGCTCTTTATAGACATGTCGTCATGCTTCTAGGCCAATCAGAGCCTGAGATCTCCCATTACAAAGTTGAAGAGGCGGAGCCTTCTTTCCGATTTCCTAGTGGCAGGCTTATGCCAATGCAGATGAGTAGGAGATATTAGATAGTTTGGAACGATAAATCTCAATAACTTTTTTTTGGAAGGTGATATCATGAGAAAAAAAATGCCAATTAGTGGAATCAACAGAAACTTTCTGAAAGAATGTAGACCAAACAGATAAAAAAGTATTAATTAAAAATAAATAAAAATATATTTTTTTATATATATGTTTATCATAAAATTGTGAATAGATAAAATATAATATATGCATTTTTCCAATACTGTGTTAAAACTTAGAGTGTTTTCTATAAAATGAGACCATTTTTATCAATTTACTCCAATGTATTTGGTTAGGGTGCTCTTTTAAATTAAGATATGCCCAATTCTCTAAAAAAATGCAAATTGTGCTGCAGAGCTGAAGTGGTTAAAGATGGCAGAATTTGAATTTTTGGGTGAACTACTTTAAGTGTGCAACCAGTCATTGCAAGTGGAGTCACTGCAAGTAATTTGGCCCGGATTCAACCCGTGGCGCATTTCACACAGAGGAACTCCTTCAAGACTCCTGCAAGATCAATATGTTATACATCACCTCACAAACCCTTCTAAGTTCATACTTCAGTTGATGCAGACAGGGCATATTGATCAACGAACCAGACTCCAGATGAGGAACAAGCTTGTGAGGTGAGATCACCGCTCTTGGCTCCATGTGTTTAATGACGCTCTATCTCTCAGTCTATTAAATCAAGAGGAAACAAAACTGAATGGTTCACCTCAGAGAAATGTCATATCAAATCCGCTCCAGCTGCTACGTTTACATTACACAGGATATTGAATCATGGTGGCCTTAGGTTGTCCCGGTCATTTTTCACCATAACACGTTCGATGAGGGAACAGGATTGCGGTTAATCAGGATAAATAAATAAAACTGAACGAAACGAGTAGATTTGTTCCCCTGCTCCATTCCGAAACAGTGAGCTGCAACATTTACAATTTACTTGAGCTGACAGACAGAAAGCTGCTTGATTTGAAAGTGAGTTGTCACACTATTGACTATTGATCTTTTTTACCCTCGAAATTCTGCTAATGTAAGTGTACCTTGCGAAGGCAGTAGGCAGCTTAGCAATGAAAGCACATTGGTTTCCCACCTTTACTTAAATCACATCCTCCTTTGTTATGCTCGAGTTAATCCATCAACGGCGTTTTTACACTCTGCCTTCAGTACACATTTCTGCTTGAATGGGAGACAGGTGCTATTCGGGGTTTAGTCTTATCGGCCTCAGCTAAAGAGCGACAAAAACACAATGCTCAACGCTCAATCAGCGTCTGATTGAACCAGCTCAATAAAAGGCTGCCATCGCCGGACAACGTAATAACAGTTTTTCATTGTCAGTTCAGACATTTCAATGAACAGTCTATGAAAAGCTGCAGTCAAGAACCGTGTTTGTCAGAAGTGAATAAGTACTGTATGTTCCGGCTTTACGGATTATTCTGTATTTATGCTGTGTCCAAGCCACATTTTTGGTCATTGGACAGTTTTGTTCCAAAAAGTAGTTTAACAATAAAGTTGTAATTTAATAAGAATTGTTTTTTTTTACACTTATCAGATGTTAATACTGTATTGTGTGATCAAATACACACAAAATATGCAAGGATGTGATTATGTTCTTATGAGCTCAGTTATATGCAATGTAAAAACAACCATGCCCCTTTGCTTTTATGAAAACAGAATCTATTAATACAATGTTTGAAGGATTTTAGTATGTCAGGGATAGTAGAAAGATCTGTTCAAAGACAAAATTCATTTTTCAAAACCAATATGACAGATTTTCTTTTTTTAAGAATGTCTTGGCCAGTATTTTAACGTAATGAAAAAAAAAAAGAGGACTGGGGCTGTCAAGCTCCAGAATAACAGATAAACACCATAAAAAAATGTCTCATAAAAATTGTGCAAGTCTTTCAAAGTCATACCATATGTGGGAGGAACAGGCAGATATTGAAGAACTACTTGAGCTGTTTGTTTCACAAAATTGTGATGTTCAGTTCACTAACAAAGTGTTCTAAATTAAATGTTTTGATTTTGAAATAGTTAATTGAATCTGTTAATGATCCGTTCCAGAAGCGGATCTTCTCGAGTGATTCACTAACTCAGTGCTATAAAAGTTAACAGCACATTGGAGTATGATCAGTCAAAAACTTATGAAATGAATGAAATCAATTAATAAGAACTTATGAAATCAGTCTCAATCAATGAATAACAACTTATGTATAGAGTGCATTAGTCATATTGACATTATATTTAGTTTATGGTTATTTTGTGTGCTTTTTTGAAGCTTGAAGGCCTGATTCAATGAAAAATAATTATTAAAAATATTAAAAATGTATTATTATTATTATTAAAAATATATCCTGTTCCATGTGAGAAAATGAGAAATGACATGAGGCTGAGTAATTGACCTTTTTTTTTCAGTGCACTACTCTCGTCACATATTGATACTTGGTCAGGACCCCTTGGCGTAAATTATTAATGCACAGGGTAACCCTTTAACATAATTTTTGACAGTGACAATGACATTTTACAATCAAAGCCGAAGTAACATTTCTTTGGTTGGGAAATGAACGTGTGCATGATCTTGTGCAGATGAAGACGCTGATCTCATTTGGGGATTTTCTACACACAAATCAATCATTTGGCATCGAAACACTTGGAGTGGAGTTTTTTTACTTTCTACTCAAGTACATTTTTCAAGTATATACTTTATCAGTGTGGAAAACTTTTACTTCACTACATTCCAAAGCATAATATATAATGTCAAACTTTTTACTGCACTACATTTCCTAAATAAAACTATATATTTTTTACCTTTAACTCTTAATTAAATTAAACATCTAGTACTTTCTTACTTTTTCTGAAGTAACATTTTAATTACTTTTACTTGAGTAAAATTTTACATTTTTAATGTAATGAATTATTAAGTGATATTCAATATTAAACGCAGTGCAGTAAAAATAAAAATATGTTTTGGAATGTTGTGAGGTAAAAGTTTTCCAAAGAAGAACACCGAAAAGTACATATACTTGAAAAATAGTTGGAAAATAAAAATACTCCACTACTGTCCGCTTCTGCTGGGAATATTTGCACTTTTCTGAATAAATTGTGCCTGCAGTTGTATCTGCTTGTTGTATCATATAACACATAAATGGGTAGGTTTTGGGATCGGGTTGGGTTACGCGTTCTAACGTATCTAAATAGTGTAAATAATAAAATAAATGTACACTGTAAAAAAAATATTGTTGATTTAACTTAAAAAAGTAAGCAACCTGGTTGCCTTCAATTTTTAAGCTGCATGAAGGAAATTGGTTTAATACATAGAAACTCAAAATATTACTGTATCTGAACATAAACAATTTGATCAATCAATTTGGCATGTTTAACTGCGTCATCACAAATAAAAGACACATATGCTTGCAAAATCTTTTAATAATATTTGAATACAGTTAACTGATTCTCAAAAATGCCCATTGTATCAACTAACATTTTAAGGCAACCAGGTAACTTTTATTTTTATTTTTTATTTTTTTATTTTTTTACAGTGTACATACAATTATGCTGGCTGGTTAAATTGAGAATCACACTCCATTATAATTGCAAAATCATAACCATTATAATTTTATCATTGCGATAACATTCCAGTGCCCACTGTGTTTATTTGTGATGGCAAAAGTTTCTCGCTGAAATCAATGGACTACCCTTTCCGTTAAAAAGTGTCCTGAAGGGTCCTGACCAAGGGTCAGCGTGTGACAAGTTGGGTGTGAGAACGTGTTGCAAAGACAGACACATCTTCAGCATACAACTGATAAGAAAAAAAATCTCCCATCTTCCGAGTCTAAAGTTCAGCTTCTGGTTATCTGTTGTATTTCAAAGACTGTAGCCATAACTCAAGACAGATGATAAATGTATTGTAAAACAGGTGCCATTAAGCTTTCTCTAGGACTGCGATGTTTATGGCCATTTACAACCCTGTTTCTGAATGGAAAATAGATTGTAATATGAACGGTGACAGAAAAGTGACCTCTATTTATTTTCATTTTCTTTGAAATATTGATATAAAGATTTTTCAGTGTGAAATTCTGAGTCAAACTGTTATCGTAATTTGTTTAAAAAAAAACTGTTGATGTGAAGATGGATTGTGTACTGTTGCTATTCCAGTAAGCACACCACCAGTTGCTTCATGACACACTTAAATATGGCAAACAAACAAACTCCTTTGTCCCCCAACAGTCTAAAGAGTGTGAGAACGTGCTTGACTGATACGAGGGAGCATGTGTGAGGAATTAATGTGGCAGGGCCTGTTAGCGGTAACATAAATAAACGTGGAGCTACGTGCCAGGAAGCACAAAAAGAGGTGAATATTTGGCCAGATGGCGTTTGAGGGCCCATTGCTCCTTTCAGCACAGACTTGGACTGTTTATGTATGTGTGTGTGTGTGTGTGTGTGTGTGTGTGTGTGTGTGTGTGTGTGTTTGAAAGCCGTGCATGTTATCCGCTCCGTGTACTGAAAGGCCGAAGAGACTGTTCCCTTAAATCAGTACATCTTTTGCACACTTCAAAGGCTCAGAATGAATGAGGTTGCGAGAGGTTCAGTCTTCATCACTGCTTGATGCTGATTATGCCCGCTGAAAGAGTGAACTTCAACCTCAGTCCTAAGTGTTACGAAAGCATGTGATTAAGTCCACAGTGTGTTTCTCCACACCGCATTGTTTCATCAACACGCTGCTCTGTATATGAGGAAGAGATACGGTTTGATCTAAATGTCTGTGATTAATGTATTCACTGAACGAACATCTGTTTTTCAGTGAAATCAAGACTGACAAGATAATGTAATTGCCGTTCAACAACGAGGCAGTCCATTTGATGAATCAGTCCATCTCTACAGGTTACAGAGGTGTGGATTTATGTATTGGTTGGAAATGATCAGAGGCTCTGTGTTTTTGTGGCATGTGTTTTAGTGCATCATCTTTCAGGCCCCTGGCGGTCGCTCTCTCCATTTTGCGGTCCTTTCAGGGCACATCTCGTCTGCTCTATTAGCAGAGTGATTGGAAAGGACAGCAAATGCATCAGATAGTGAATGAATTGAAATGGGAATGACCCCCTTTTATGCTCATCCTGAAATTTCTATAGGAGATACATTAGAGTGACAATAATGACAAAATGTTAGGTAATAAGTCATAAGCCTTAAAATTTGCCAACAGGAGTGCTAAAAAGCCATGAATTATCTAGCTATGGTTGAGGTTTTGCATCCCGTAACTGTCAACTGTAATAAATTCCATTTTAAATAAGAAATCTAATATAGTTATGTATATAAATATATGTTGAATAATTTAGTATAGTGTAATAAATTATATATGGAAGCTTGTTTTTTGACCACAGAATTAAAAAAAATCGGTAACACTTTACAATAAGGGTGCACTAATATGCATTAATTCATGCTTAACTAATGCACAGATAATAATGAGTCAATGTATGACTCATGATGAACTAACCCATTTATTGTGAGTTATGAGTCAGAGTTGTATGATATAAAGTCAGAGTTGCATTATATAAAGTCATAATTGCGAGAGTCAGAGATGCTTGATAAAGTCGGAATTGTCAGTTATGAAATCAGAGTTCCGTTATATAGTCATAATTGCGAGTAATAAAGACAGAGTTGTGTTATATAAAGTGGCAATTGCGAGTTATGAAGTCAGAGTCGCGTTATATAGTCATAATTGCGAGTTATGAAGTCAGAGTCGCGTTATATAGTCATAATTGCGAGTTATGAAGTCAGAGTTGCGTTATATAGTCATAATTGCGAGTTATGAAGTCAGAGTTGCTTGATAAAGTTGTATTTGTCAGTTATGACGTCAGAGTTGCGTAATATAGTCATAATTGCGAGTTATGAAGTCAGGGCTGCGTGATAAAGTCGTAATTGCGAGTTATGAAGTCAGGGCTGCGTGATAAAGTCGTAATTGCAAGTTATGAAGTCAGAGTTGCATGATATTAATGAGATTTGTGAAATATAAAGTTGCAATTGCAAGTTATGAAATCAGAATTTGTGCAATTCTGAGAAAATAAGTCGGAATTTTGCAATTCTGAGAAAAAAATGCTTATAACTCTAAATTCTGAGAAAATAAGTCAGAATTGCGAGATATAAAACGCAGTTGCAAGAAAAAGTCATTATTATCTTTTAAAATGTTTTATTCTGTGGTGGAAACAAGCTTCCATAATTATGTTATGAATAGTAGTGTATTGAAATATGTAAATAAGTATTCAAGATCTGTATCTAAGATCTTTTTTTTTATCCTTCTCCAGGTCCTCTGGGTCTTTTCTGACCCCAAAGGACGTTTGCTCATTTGCTTAAAAAAAATGTCCCCTTTGTCCAATTGGCATGGGACTTTGTACCATGGTCAACACTCTCTAGATATACAAATAAAATAAAATAAATAAAAATAAAAATAAATGGGATTGATATCTGTTTTAATTTTTGTGTGACAAAAAAGTCACACTCAGGGTCTTCGAGACCCTGCTTAGAAAATGGACAAAATTCATGCTCAAAAAAAGAAACAACGCAGAACACGCATACAGACATGAAGTGGTACACTTCAAACAATGCATAAAACATCCACAATTAAAAATTATCATGCTCACACACACACACACACACACACACACACACACACACACACACACAAGAAAATCATAAGAAAAATTATGAGAAAAAACGTTTAAAATAAATTATAAACTCTAAAGACTCCAACTTTTCCCTCCAAGACTTTTCAACTTTTCATAATGTAACATCATTAAAAAAAAAAAAAAAAAAAAAAGATTTCTTCAGTACAAAAAATGCTAAACTTTGAAAAAAAAAAAATATTGTAATTGTTATAATGGTGACTTCATAACATTTGGATATGAATCCAACTGAAAAATACTTGTGAAAAGATGTCTTTCAGTGAGTCAAATAGCACAAATAGTGGAGCTCTGCAGCAATTTACTGGTAAAAGTCATTTTATTTTTTATTTTAAAACTGTATTTTCCAAAAATCTTACACTAAACCATGTCAAATTATCCATGTTATCCCCACGAAATGAAAGTTAGAAATTTTGTTATTTTATAAAGTGAACTATACATTAAAAAAATATTTTGTGTGAAAAAGTAATTTATTTATATAAATTTAAAACGTATTATAAATACTCCAAAAGCTGCCGAGATGTTGAGTAAAAGCATTAATAAACAGAGTAAATTACATTTGTTCTAAAAAAAAAAAATACATTTTGTTGCCAGGGGTTTGTGGAGACCCCAAGACTCTGAGTGTAATTCCCAAATGAAGGCCGGAGAAGGTTAATGCAACCAAACAAAAATGTCAACATCATTGTTTACAGTGTGTCTAAAGGACTAAAGGATGTCACACAAAATATTGATGCAATCCAATCGGTCTGCCATTTTATTCCAGACGTTTCTCCTGGTTGTAGGGGGAATGACATCGTCATGTATATACTTTCCATTTTAAATGTCTGTGGAGGACCTATGATGTCATATGTGGTACCATTTGAAAGCTTAGAGTCTCTACTTTCTGGAGACATGCATCACTTTGGCATTTGTTTTACACAAAGTAATGTATTTACACTAAATTACTCTGATGTCATTCCGCCTGGATTTGGCCTACCCAAATTGAAAAGCCTCCCATACACACATACAGTGGTCTAAGTTCAAAATGTTGGTGTCATTTTACAGAAAACCCTTTAAAGTTACATAAAACACTGCTAAAAGTGATAAACATGTAAGTATATGTTGTGTAAGCTGTTATAACCCCCCAAAAAATTAGGCGCTTTTTGATTTTTTTTTATATAAATTAACTTTTGAAAGTGTGTAACTCAGGCCCTGTTTGCTCTAGGATCCTGCAGATAGTTTGGGATGTTTCTAGGATGTATAATTAATTTAATGACACTTGAATATTGCATTTATATCACTGTATATGGTGGTGGGAGGGGGTGGTGGATGGGGGTAGCAGGGTCGGGGGAGGGGGGAAAGGGGGACAAGGGTTCAAATTTTTGAACCTAGACCTCTGTATGTGTGTATGGGAAGCTTTTCAATTTGGGTAGGCCAAATCCAGGCGGAAATCCCAAAAAATGGCCCTGAGTGTAAGAGGTTAAAAGGTAGCCCTATGTATAATGGAAACGCTCAAATATTCAGTAATAGTAATGTAAATAAGTGTTAAGTTGTAACTGGTGAAATGCTAATGCAAGTAAATCTGTGTTGCATGTATTTCAGTCTCTCACATTAAACGTAATTTCCACTCGATAGTGCCAATCTTGAATCAATTTATTCTTCCAGCACGTGTAAGTCCTAATTTAATCAAGTTATATAATAAGAGCATTGTGGCTACTGTACATGTCACATGTTTCATATGGAACAGGACACATCGAGCACTGGATTCTTGGCCCACAGTGGAGGAGGTCTTTGGGGGATCTGCAGTTCAATAATCAAGCCCTGGCTGTGGGAGAGGGGCTGGGAAAGCTCTCAGGACGCAAAAAGGAACATGTTCGGTTACAGCATGAAACCCGTGGATGACGTCAGCGCTGTTATCATCCTGTAAATGTCAAAGAGACATTCGTAGCCTCAGGTCATCTACCAGTGTATTGTAAGTAATCACGGTTGAACGGTAAAGATGTGTCATGTGAAAACGTGAGATTGGTGTGCATTCTATAAAAGAGGAGGAAGTCTCATTACCTAAAAAAAAAACTGGACTAGTGGCTAAGCGTTCTGGGACAAAACAGAGAAAAAGTGTAAATGTGAACAAAGGTTTGTGAAGAGAGAAAATCAGATTTATTACTTTGTCATGACTTAAATACCTAGAGTTTGCTTCTGCACCATCTGTGTTGAATGTAAATAGAGGAGAGCCACGAATATAGACAGTATAACAACACTGCACTCTTTTAGCAATAAGGGCACCATCCCAACAAATGTTGATATGTTGTGGAAACTGGTTAGACTGGGAAAACCCAACCTGGTCTGCCGGCGATTTAATTTCACCCAGCAGCTCAGTCTGGAAACCTGTACATTAGGTCATCCTGCTTCTGTTACACATTTGAAGGAACCAATCACAGACTGGCTTATCCACCTGGCCCGCTACTGGCAGGTTTAACACAGTGATGGATAGAGAAGCCATGGGTCATGATGAGTCATTTGAATTATGCCCATTGGTCATGCCTCTTGTGCAGATTTTTTTTTTTTTAACTCACCAGACCAATGTTCAGACTTAAAAGATTGAGATTGGTCTGGTGATAGCCAGACAAGGAAACTGTCATTATATCACTGTGTACAAAAAATAAAATAAAATAAGTATTCATCATCATAACATCATTTGTTTACAGGGTTTCAGCCCAATTTTCTTCTTCAGTGACTCCATTTAATGGGGTTTTAAGAGTGAAACGAACCATTTAATTGCTATACTTAAATGCCCACTTAAGTGCCTTAAAACGTGCATTGTTTTTCAATGTGGTGACGTTATTTCCACTGAAACAGGAAGACAGGACATATCGAACAGCCACTCACCTATTTTTTTTAAATAGCACAATACCGTTTTGCTTATACCGCTGCTTGTCCAGATAGATTTACACAAACTAAGAAAGTCAAAAAGCGATAGGTTGTGCATTGCTCTCCCCTAGTTGATAATAATAATCATAGCACAGAGGTTTTTATTCCTCTTCATGGAGTGTTTAGCTCCAACACACCTTCCAGGAAGTTTTCACTGATCCTAATGACCTCGATTAGCTGCTTCAGGTGTGTTTAGTTAGGCCTGGAGATAAACTCGACTGGAAAAATTGGACACCCCTGCCATAGTGCATTCTTTTGATATTGAGGCATTAATACATTTTAGAACATTTTTATTTAATGATACTCTAATCATAGAATATTTTATGTTGAACAATTTTTATTAACATTCTTGAATGTGACAGTAACTGAATTGACCTGTTCGTAAGTAATATCATGCTATCCTTTTCAGATTTCAGAGAACCCAAAGGAAAAGAGGCATAGCCTGATGTAAGAGATTTTTAAATCTTGAACCACCACGCTAATTTTATTTTTTTAAGGTTGTAATTGTCCACACACACACACACACACACACACACACACACACACACACACACACATATACATATACATATACATATATATATATATATATATATATATATATATATATATATATATATATATATATTGTTCATATATGTCCCCCATATATATTTCTTTATATATTTTTGTCATTTGTTTAACTGTTAAATAAAAAAACTTGACTCAACTGCTGGAAAGGTGTAATGAATATTTTTAAAAGGTTTTCCCCAAACTTTGAAATGATCAGGAATTTGTTGACTCACTACTGAAGTTGAAATATTAATGCTGTTTCAGCATTAACATAAGATGGCAATATTGTTTTAATGTTTCCGGTACATTTCAGTCTTTCAACAAGTGATTTAGAATCAACATTGTAACATTGGTGGAACAATATTACAATTGATTATTCTTGTTAATTTCAATATTGATTCAGCATCAGTGATGTAGAATCAACATCAAGTGTAACGTTGACCTAACAATATTACAATTGATTATTTTTGTTAATTTCAATATTGATTCAGCTTCAGTGATGTAGAATCAATCATAGTGTTGGCTAATGCTAACTCAATGACATTGTCATTGATTTTATTTTTGGTTGAAATCTCAACATTGTTTCAACAGAAACTGAGGGAGCAAAAGTGATGAAGCAACATCATTTTGTAACAGTCATTCACGCTGATGCATCAACGTTAACTCAACATGTTTCAATGATTGCTTGCTATCTAGGTATCTTCTAAATGTGAATGTTGCTATTGTTTTGGATCACATTATATTATAGATAACCTGGCTATGTGCAACAAACTTAAAGGTGCAGTCTGTAGTATTTATGAAAATCTACTGACAGGAATGCAATATAATATACATAACTATGTTTTTAGTATAAAGTATAAAGACCTTGCATATAATGAACACCAATGTTTTCCTTTAATGAACCATTTCAATCTGCATACACCACGGGTCCTGTCTACATCTAGTGTGACATTTTCTTTGTGATTGTGCAATCACTGGCGAGCCTCAGAGCAGTGCAAGATGAGGAATTCATTTTTAATCTCTCAAATTACGAACCATTTTGCTAGATAAGACCCTATTGCTCGTCTGGGATCGTGCAGAGCCTCTGAAGCCCTTCGAAGCCCGATCTCACAAAAATGCATATCAATAGTATGAGTGTGCAATCTTGTGGAATGTATACGCCAAAAAGAGTTTAGGTGTGCATATGGTACGCAGTTTTTCGTGTGCATATAATACGCACTTTATGGTGTATTATACGTACGTTATATTTGTTCAAATCCTAAACGGATAGCTTCTTCGTATTTGCATTCACCTTCACAATTTCTCTCTGAAATGATGATCAGGTAAGTAAATGTGTATCCTTAAATTCTTTTCTTTTTTTACAACACCGGCAAAGATTTTTTATTTCAGCGCGCGTGCAGAGAGAATTGTGAAGTTTTTACAACAAAACGCGGCAACTTCTAGCCCAAAACATTAGCTTCTAGGGGGGGGTTCTCCGGGGAAAAGGGACGTTTTGGGGGTAAAATGTGTGTTATTTTGACAAGGTTGCCTGCTAAAATTTGCAACCATGGGTCTAATAGTCACTTCAAGCCGCGGGCATGAAAAACAGTTGGCAACACAGTGCAGTTGAGCTCTGTTCACATTTGACAAATAACGTAATGCGTCACTTCGTTGCTCTGATTGGTTGTAGGTCTATCCAGTTAATGTCTTTCCTAGTTCGATTGAAAAACACCCCATAATCACAGCCCAATGGAGCAGTTTCAGACTCACATTCTGACTAGAATTGAATATGACAACGTCAGGCTACCTTAAGGGGGTCGCACACCGGACGCAAAGCTCAGCGCTGCGTATCAGGTATCTCACACCAGACTCGGACATTATATACGCGCAAGCTTAATTTTTAATCGACTTCTGACGGAAGGGCTGCATGATGGGTGTATCTTGTAGGGGGAAATCAGTACGTACATTGACGATTTGAGGGAAATATAATATAAATTGAATATAAAACCTTGAAATGGCACTGATGCAGCAGGCTTTTAAACAACTTCACGCCACGGACGCCACGGAGTCGCCACGGACAGACGCCGAATGCCAGCGCCGGTGTCATGACAAATCCTGTCCCCCCGGTGAAATTGTGTCTGCAAGGACCCCCAGAGCGATTCTATTGGCTGAAAGAAATTTTAATAGGTAATCTGTTCAGAGCCTGATTACAATTCTTACACAATCGCGTTTTGATTTTTGCTGTTTAAATTGTGTTAAAATAGTCTTTAATGTCTTACAAAGCATATGTTTCATAAATTAGTAGTATATAACTGAAGCTATAAGTGCTTATATAAGAATATAAGATATATACAAGCATATCTCGTATATAATCTATTTATTTTGTGCACCTGTTTTGTATATTGCTGTTTTTTTTTTTATTCTTTATTACTTACATTATAGGTACATTACTATGTCATGATTTTGTATTGGTACTTAGTTTATCAGTCAAAATAATTCAGAACATGTTTTTGCTCCCATTATAGCAATCAATTACATATTTCAAAGAAATGTTTTGCGTGTGTATGTGTGTACTTAGTATGGCAATGAATTCATAGTTTATTTTTAAACAATTGCTTGTCCAGAACCATGTATAACAACTTTTGATCAGGCATTTAAAACCGCTACCAGCGGACACGATTTCATAGGCGGACAGGATTTGTCATGACACCGGTGTGTGTACACTCATTGAAAACAATGCGTTCGAAATTTAAAGACGTGGTGCATTGCGTCGAGTGGAAAGTTCAGCATCCTTAAAGGGGTCGCACACCGCGATGCTCAGCGCCATGCCACGTCTTTAAAATATTGAGCATCCCCATATTGCCAAATGGTATGAACCTTGCTTCATAATACCTGTGAAGATTCCACTGTGAGATCAGTGGTCGAATCCGGCTCTGCATATCG
This sequence comes from Pseudorasbora parva, assembly GCF_024679245.1. NCBI lineage: Eukaryota > Metazoa > Chordata > Actinopteri > Cypriniformes > Gobionidae > Pseudorasbora > Pseudorasbora parva. The sequence continues at coordinate 32,220,830 of NC_090183.1, read as the reverse complement.
ATGCAGCGAATCTTCGACTATTCGGAGTCACCCTTAATGTGTATATACTGTATATTCTCTTTTTTTTTTTAATAATGGCATGACATCACTTTGTTGTAGAGACGCTATTGGTTAAATGCCAGCAAAGTAGAACACGGAAGCAGCTTGAAGCGGAAAGTGCAAGTATATCTGTGGTCTGGAGGTATTATAAAGTTGATGACAACAACATTGCAAATGGAATAGCAAACTGTGAGATATGTAAACTTGGGATTGCAAGAGGTGGAAAGGAAAATGCTACATTTAACACAACAAACCTGATACGGCACCTCAAAAGCAAACACAGCGAAGGCATAGGACATCACAGCCAAGATCGCACAAAGAAACGCAATGAGTGACCTGCCATTTGCCTTTTGTAGAGAACCCTGGATTTCTTATGTTTATAGGAGTGCTCTATTTTTTAAAGGGATACTCCACTGCTTTTTCATATTAAACTATATTATTCCCTTAAATAAAGAGAGTTGACACATACCTCTCTTGTCTGAGTGCGTGCACTTAATCGCTCTGACGCGTGGTGACATTCTGATAGCATTTAGCTTAGCCCACAAAGCCCAATTCATTAATTCGGTACCAAACAGAGATCAAGTTAGAAGCGACCAAACACCTCCACGTTTTCCCTATTTAAATACAGTTACACAAACAAGTATGGTGACACAAAATAAAACGTGACTTTACTTGTTGGGGCACATGACTATTAACTAATTGTTAAGTAACCAGATATGTAATTGGGGTTATGGGTTTTGAATTAATTTTGAATTAGTTAATAGTCATGTGCCCCAACATGTAAAATCATAACATAATGATACCTTTATAAATCATTAGCTAATGATTAATTAAAGCAGACAACTGGAAGTTGAAATGCATGGCTTTGACCCATTGTGGTAATTAACAAATTAATTTACATTATTAATTAATATAACATGTTATTAAGGAATTAATACATTATGACACATTTAACCAATAACAATTGAATGATTACTTAATCTATTAATCATGTAGAATCTTCATTAGTTGCTGATGCAGTAATCATTAATAAATGGGTTAGTTCACCATTAGTAATACATTAACTCATGCTTATCTGTGCATTAGTTAAGCATGAATTAATGTATATTAGTGCACCTGTATTGTAAAGTGTTACTGATTTTTTTTTGTTAAAATCTGATGGCTCAGAACGGCCTCCATTGGCACCAATGACATTTCCTCTCTCAATGTACTAAAAATGCTGCTAAAAAGTCACTCACTACGGGGTGTTCTACAACAATTTTATGAAGTGACGAGAATAGTTTTTGTACGCAAAAAACAACAACTAAGTAACAACTTATATAGTGATGGCCGATTTCAAAACACTTCTTCCTTCAAGGGGGGGTGAAATGCTGTTTCATGCATACTGAGCTTTTTACACTGTTAAAGACTTGGATTCCCATCCTAAATATAGAAAAAGTTTCAAACACTAATGTTGGACGTTTGATGGAGTATTTCTGTGTCAAAAATACTCCTTCCGGTTTCTCACAAGTTTCGGAGAGTTTTTTTCGAGTATGGGTCGACTTGACATTAATAGAACGGAAGGTCCTTGTATGGGTCGTAAGGTCTCTTCTCCCGGTAGGGTGCGCGCTCGAGAGAGGAAATGCACGCGAGAGAGGAAATGCACGCCCGTAAACACTCTCAGCTGCAGATCCAGTCGTCCGTGAACACTTATGTCGGTTATAGTCTGCGCCGCGCTCCACTTTATTCCTATGGGTGACATCAAGCGACTTCAACGCTTCAGCACAGCATTCCGGGAAGGCAGCGCTGCATTTGAACCGATTTGAACGCAGAAATGACGGGAAGCTTCACAACATCGCTTCAGTCGGATCGCAAAGTGGATTTCCATGCCACTGCTGTCACAGGACTTCACCAAATCATACCAAAGAAGTGTGTTTTTGACAGAGCGGTCCCAGCGATAAAGGTTGGGTCCTGCTTTGGAAGCAGCTGGTGAGTAAAACTGCTTCAAATGTCTCTGCTATTGGCTACCGTCGCATGAGTAAACATCAGTAAACGACACAATCGCGTGCTTCGTCATTTAAATGCGCTAACGGTTACTCCATTGCTGTTCTCTGTATAATGTTACAGTAGTCTGACGTGCAAAACCGTTTTGCTTGCTAAGGTCTAACGTTAGTCGCATACAATAGTCCATAAACCGAATCATGTCCTCATAAACTGCGAGTAAACACACACAAATGTTGACAGGCCACTAAATACAGTACATACCACAGAGACTGACGTCCTGATGTTGCTGTTTCTCCTGTTCAATTTATTTCTGCCTCAGATTTGATTCTGGATCATATCTGTATTAGCTGAGATAGCCATGGGTTTCTCCACGCTTGAGGACGTCACCGCTTTGGGTGTGCTCGTCATTCTTTAGCTCCGCCCACACGATACGCCTCCAGGCGCTCGTTTTTTTCCGGAAAGACTTGGTACAGCCTGTATTTATTTTATAAATAGAATAAAACTAAAGACTTTTTGGAGATATGAAGGATGCAATACTACTCTATAGGTACTCAAGAATGACATGAGATTGACTGAAACTGAGTGTTTCACCCCCCCCTTTAAGCTTTGAACCTTTATGAATCAGTGTATCAGTTCAGTATTCGGATGTGACTTTGGTGATCTGAACTGCTGATTCAATATGATGATTCATAACACTCCAAAGCTTCTGGAACCAGTGTTTTAAATTGGCTCATCCATATATAAGTCGTTATTTAGTTGTTGTTTTTTGTAAAGCCACTGTAGTGAGATGGGATTTGTAACGATGTCTTTAGTGCCTTTTATGGGTCTTGAGAGAGAAAATGTCATTGGTGCCAATGAGGCCTTTCTGAGCCATCGAATTTCAACAAAAATATCTTCATTTGTGTTCCGAAGATGAACAGAAGTCTTATGGGTGTCGAATGGCATGAGGGTAAGTAATTAATGACAAATTTTTTTTTAAAAAAGAGTAGAAGAGGTACAAAGATGTCCTTTTAAAGGTATGGCCCAAGCGACAAGCTATTGTACCCATAAAGGTACAATTCTGACAACCTTTTTTCTCTGTGTAGTACTCACCTAAAGGATTATTAGGAACACTATACTAATACTGTGTTCGACCCCCTTTCTCTTTCAGAACTGCCTTAATTCTATGTGGCATTGATTCAACAAGGTTCTGAAAGCATTCTTTAGAAATGTCAGGCCATGTTGATAGGATAGCATCATGCAGTTGATGGAGATTTGTGGGATGCACATCCAGGGCACCAAGCTCCCATTCCACCACATCCCAAAGATACTCTATTGGGTTGAGATCTGGTGACTGTGGGGGCCATTTTAGTACATTTTCATGTTCAAGAAACCAATTTGAAATAACTCGAGTTTTATGACATGGTGCATTATCCTGTTGAAAGTAGCCATCAGAGGATGGGTACATGGTGGTCATAAAGGGATGGACATGGTCAGAAACAATGCTCAGGTAGGCTGTGGCATTTAAACAATAACCAGTTGGCACTAAGGGGCCTAAAGTATGCCAAGAAAATATCCCCCACACCATTACACCACCACCACCAGTCTGCACAGTGGTAACAAGGCATGATGGATCCATGTTCTCATTCTGTTTACATCAAATTCTGACTCCATCGAAATGTCTCAACAGAAAGAGACTCTTCAGACCAGGCAACATTTTTCCAGTCTTCAACTGTCCAATTTTGGTGAGCTTGTGCAGATTGTAGCCTCTTTTTCCTATTTGTAGTGGAGATGAGTGGTACCCGGTGGGGTCTTCTACTGTTGTAGCCCATCCGCCTCAAGGTTGTGTGTGCTGTGGCTTCACAAATGCTTTGCTGCATACCTCGGTTGTAACGAGTGGTTATTTCAGTCAAAGTTGCTCTTCTATCAGCTTGAATCAGTCTGCTCATTCTCCTCTGACCTCTAGCATCAACAAGGCATTTTTGCTTTGATCCAGAGGACTGCCGCATACTGGATGTTTTTCCCTTTTCACAACATTCTAGTAAACACTTAGAAATGTGTGCTTGAAAATCCCAGTAACTGAGCAGATTGTGAAATACTCAGACCATCCCGTCTGGCACCAACAACCATGCCAAGCTCAAAATTGCTTAAATCACCTTTCTTTCCCATTCTGACATTCAATTTGGAGTTCAGGAGATTGTCTTGACCAGGACCCACACCCATAAATGCATTAAAGCAACTGCCATGTGATTGGTTGATTAGATAAATGCATTAATGAGAAATTGAACAGGTGTTCCTAATAATACTTTAGGTGAGTGTATGCCATTATGGTTCAGTTGAGCCTTAAAAAAATGCTCTTTCAGGATGTAAATAAAATTTAACAGCAGACGAACAGTGACACTCTGTGGCCAAACAGGCAAGCACAGCCTTTCCCTGGAGAGACATGGTTTAGATTGCATAGTTTAGAAGCCAAACACACCATTAAATCTTGAAGACTGTTTAGACATTTGGCCTTGGCTACAATAAAGCATCTGGTTTACTCAGGCCAAGTTGATAAAGCATATCATTGCCTTGGATACTTCTCTACTCCAGCAAAACCTAGCTGTCTACTATAGTGATCAAAAGCGATTACATTTTGCATCAAGGTCACCATGTCAAAATTTGATGCCTGAATATGGTTTACGGGAGGGAATTAACCTTGATATGTCAAAACAAAGATTAATGTTTGTTATTGTGGTGTGTGACAGCCTTGTTATACCTATCCTTTGCCTTGAGCTTGGCATTATACAATTAGAGAAGCCTTCCACATGCATAATGGTACAGAAAGTTTAATAGCCCAACAATGACCTCAAAACTAACTATTATCAGTGATGAGTTGCATCACGATTTTCTTTTTTTACATAACCTTGACTGACCTAATTGATTATGATCTGACATTGCCTACTTAATGTAAGTTAAGGGAAACAGTGCTTCTATTAGCCTTTTTTGTTTCCCCCACAACTGGCAAGAATCACTTATAGACATTGTTGCCAGCTGAGATGGATAAATGCAAATAAATATATAAATAGAATGTTTGTAAGTGTAAGTGTTCATGTAACATGCAATACACTGTATCAATAATATTTTAAGAAAGAATAAGAGGTTTTACAAAGTGCAATGTAATATTATAGTTGTAATACAGTAGTTTATAAAGAGGAGAATGACATGCATCTCATAACAAACATTCCAAATAGCTATGTTTTTGCTAAGTATTAAACAACTAAATAGTTCAAATTTGGTTTTTATATACTAAAAACATTGATAACAATAATGTTTGAAAAGTGTGAAAACTGAAATATTCTGTTTAAACAAAAGACTAAACTGTTATTTTTGTAATTTGCCCAAGTTTGCTACAGTTTATTATTCTCTTTTTCTTTTTTGCAGTACACTTCCCCTCTGTGGTTTATTATCGCATTGGAATAAATCTAGAAATGCTGTAAATTACTTAAAGGGTTAGTTCACCCAAAAATGAAATTGATGTCATTAATGACTCACCCTAATGTCGTTCCACACCTGTAAGACCTCCGTTCATCTTCAGAACAGATATTTTCTATTTTATTCCCAGAGCATGCACACTGTACTGTCCATGTCCAGAAAGCTAATAAATCAGTAATAAATCAATGATTCGGATCACCAATGTCACGTGATTTCAGCAGTTTGGATCACGTATCAAATTGCCAAACTGCTGAAATCACACGACACTGGCGATCCGAATCATTAATCGATTCACTGATTCATGGCTGTTTGAATCTTTCTTTGAGGTTTGAAAACAAACGCAGAAGAGAAGACTGATGCTGAATAAAATCGAAGTTTTTGTTATTTTTGAACCAAAATGTATTTTTGATGCGTCAAGAGATTCCAATCAACCAACTGATGTCACATATGGACTACTTTGATGAAACTACACCTTTGTTTGAAATAGGCACCCTTTAGTGGACGAAAAATGACAGTGCAGCTTTATGTTGTTTTAAAGATCTTGAATAATAATTTCAATATCAGTAGGGAGTTGTATTCTAGCATCATTCATTTTCATATTTATGCAGAATTAATGCATAGGCACTGTTTTAGTGTTGTCAGAAACAGTGCATAATACATCAGTGGCCTACATTAAAATGTTACTTTATCCTAGTAAAAACAACTTTCTGAGGAGCCAGCAGACATGAACAAACAAATATGTCCTCAGCTGCTTTGCTCTTTGTACGAGAGTGCGTTTACAGAAAGTTGCGTCCTGTTTTTACAACTCCTGCGTCTCATATTCCAGGGGAGACTTTATTATGAATTCGGATTAAGCATTTAAACATCCAGGCATCATGAAGCATCTTATCTTACTGCTGACCCTCTGAACACCAACTGACTTGGTAACACAGAGTCTATCAATAATCACACTCATTCCTTCAACACACAGTGGCTTAGGTACTTACTTTGAAAAAGTAGGCCTACTTTGCACTAAAAAAGTATGTTCTATATATGAAAAAAAAACAGAATATGCAGGTTAGGTAAATTTTGAAGCATGGCGGCTGGTTTGAGCTGGATTATGTTGGACCTTAGTTGGTCATGAGATGGTTTAAGAGGGTCCTGAGCTAGGACTAGTTTCTTAGGATGAGTTAAGGACTAGCAAGGTACACCGGGTATGGTTGTAACACGGGAGAGTTGTAACACTACCATTTCCATGAATCAGGGATAAGATAGGAGTCATGTGACAGTTTTAGACTTCCTTTATGATCCCACATGGAGGTTTTGCTGTCAGTGTTGCCATCTCTTCTGAAGCTACAGCTAAAAATCTAATTCTGAGGTATGAAAGTAAAAAAAATAAAAAATAAGATAATATTTTGTAATACTTCTACTGTTGTAGATAATGTTGAATGAGTTATATCAGGTCAAACTTTAGTTTCTCTAGTAAAGAATGGTGTATCAACCTCCTGCTAATTTCAAAGCTCCATGCTAATACAGCTAGCTAAACAGTTGGTGACAGTGGTGGGGTAGGTTGTAACACGTGTTTGGAAAGTGTTCCAACCATCCCCATACATACAAATAAGAGACATTTTGTGATTTTAATACTGAATGCCTAGAACTTGGGTGAGAAAAAAAAAGAAGGTAAAAAAAACACCTGCCTGCCACCCTGGAAAAGGGTGAAGAATGATAACTCCCTCTTTCTGTGTCATCTGCATGGAACCATTTAGAAATTTAAGAGCCAAAAAAGTGTGGATCAAGTGTGTTTTATGTAGCTTTTGGGGCCACCAGGCATGCACTCCAGGCCTGACCAATTTGTTTGTTTGTTTTTGTCACCATTGTGACTGATAAAGAATGCATTTAATTTGTTTGTTCTGTAGAATGGGGGTAAATATGTTAATTAGCAGCTATTGATTTAAAATAAAACAGTTTTTGTGGCATAACACTTTTTTTTTGTGTTTTTGTGCATTTTGTCTACCTGTTACAACTTACCGCAGTATGTGTTACAACCTAGCCCAGTAGTGGGGTTGTAACAAAGGACCACCTTGTTTTTGTCATCATCTCAAAAAGTCTGTGATATAGTTGGAGAAATTTAAATGGTTGCTAATTGCAGTAGACAAGTGTGGGTATTTTGCCTAAAAGTTTCAGACGTTTAGTTAAAAAAAAAAAGGTCAAATCAGATGCCATGCTTCAAAACCTAACCAGCATATGCTGTTTGTTTGTTTTTTCAACTAGGTGGCATGAATGTTTGTAGTAGACACTAAATGTAATCTGGACGTGCTTCACCATGTTGTCATTATCATGTGACCTACCAGCCAGTTGTGTTGCTTCCTTGCCATTCACAAATCCTCTCCCATGGCCTCATGGGATAGTAAAGTGTCCATCAAATGCACACTTAATCTTGCTGGAAAAAGTATGTCATCCAGGTACTTTTTGCCTTCTCTTTTATGTGTACTGTGGATTCATACCTCTTTTGTCACATGTTTTTCAACCACTAAGGATGGAGTTTAATTCCAACCCTGATCAAACACACCTGAACATGTCTTCAGGGCTGTATCCTTCGCTGCCTTTTATATCCCACGATCTTGTGATTTCCATTCTGTGACAGTTTAGATAGAAAAATAAAGATTAAGATTAGTATGAAAGCAGTTGCTGGTCAGTTTGTGTGGCAAATTATGTTTCTGACCAACATTTTCCACTTCTGATGTAATTTCTAGTGACAAATTACTATTAAATATTTGCTAGTTATCACCAAAGCTCGCTCTGTTTTGCTGTAGATCATTAAACCGTAATCAGAAGTCTGCCTGAAATCAGTTTCATGCGGTACCTTCATGCGTAAATGCTGCCTGCAGAGTCATTGCCTTTAAGGCAGCCAGGCAACAAGTGCGCTGGATTCCATTTTGGACATAGCCCAGGATTACTAAACCCAATGACTATTAAAGGCAAGCCTGCAAGGTAAGCAAAAAAATGCATGACATGTAATGCCTGCTAACGCTGTGGTATGCAGGGAAGGAGCCCATAGGCTAGTAAATCAGCTGGTATGTGGTAGTGGTTCGGGCGCAATATGGCTGCCGCAGGGTTGCAGGGTTGCCAGGTTTTCACAACAAAACCCGCCCAATTGCAACTCAAAACTAGCCCAAAACAAGTTCAATCGCGTTTTTAGCGGTTCCCTGGTCAAAAAATGCATTCCGAAAGGTAAAAAATATATGTTTTTTGCCAGGGTTCCCTCCTAAAATTAGTATTTCCGGCACTACATATAAAATAATTGTAGTTACTTCAACCCACGGACATGAAAAACAGCCTGCATCAACTGTTAAAGTAGCCCAATTCTGCGGGAAAACGGCAGACTTGGCAACACTGGGCCTCCATCGAATCCTCCAGTCAAGGTGGATGCTGCACATTGGTGGCGGTTGAGGAGACCATTTGTTTTGGATTCATCTATTTTTAGAGTTTACAAAAAAAATGTATAACTAACTAAATAAATAATAATAAATAAAAATATATTCTCTTTTATAAGAGAAGTCACAGACAATTGCATGGCTGATATGACGCCTTTTATGCGTCCCAATTTAGAGGCATCCTTCGAAGGCCACATTTGAAAGTTGATTGCATCAATTCGAAGGCTCCTTCGACAGCCCAAACATTTGTTTTGGATTGACCTATTGAGAGTTTACTACGTTGCCCAGGGAATTATGTGATTTCGGATGCTGCCAGTGTTATTGTTATTATTATTATTATTATTATTATTATTATTATTACTATTATTATTATTAATAATCATTGCAGTAACCTGTGCTCACTTAGCACAACCCACATCAAATCAGCCCATTAGTTGTACACTGAGTTGTACTTCCCAGAAACTACCAGGAGAGGGTGAAATAGCAAATGTATTCAGAAATGTATTCTGCTATAATCTAGCTACACTTTCAGATTTTTTTTTACAGAAGCAGTAACTGGGACATTACCCTTCACAGAGGTTCTAATACCATTTAGGTACTAAAATGTACACTTTTGGAACCAATACCTTTGAGTGACTAATATGCACTCTTTAGGTACAAAAGTGTACCTTTTGAAAAGGTACCACCCCAGTGACAACTTTTGTACCTTTTTTTTCATCGTGTTGTACTTTAATACAGTCTTGTATTCGCTAGCTACTTAATAACTTCCATGCACTACCTCACAAAAAAACAAATATTTGTATTTCCATGAGAGATACCGAACATGTGCCAGCTCAGAATGTCACTTCCTAGTGCTCCTCACAACCTCAGTCTTTTATTAAATAAACAGAGCTGAAGATAATGCTGTACAGGAAATGTGTCAGTTTCTCCCCAGCGGTTACTTTCTAACACCAACACGGTTTTCAACTTTCCCCCACTTATCTTAAGCAGTCAAACATTTTTTTTCTTTTTTAAAGCAGCACTAGGTAACTTTTCAACCTTCATAATATATTTTTTAAGACTCTTGTGATGATAAATCTACTTACAATAGGTTGAATGACACGTCTGCCATTGCCTGATGGGGTCTGTATCGTTTTTAATCGTACTTTTAAACTGCGGGTTTCGGGTAGTAACCCGAGAAAAAGAAAAGAACTACAAAATTCAACTGCTTTACGGCATATACGTCACTTCCACCAACACACACACTTCCTTACATTCGGACGTGCGAGCCCAACTTTGTTCGTCGGATAATATAGTCATGTCCGAAGCAGCAGAGACAAATACGAAAGAAAAGGTTTTGTTGGAGGAAAGCAATAAGAGGAAATGAAAAAATGATGGGATTAAAGGCAGGACGAGGATCAAAATGTGACCAGGGTTTGCTCGTTGGCGTGAGCTGAAGGAGGCGTGCCCGACCGATGCTGTCCTGCTTGTTACGGTGAGCTACCACTCAAACATTGAACTTACTGAAGTATCATATAGATTCTGTAAAATGGTAACCAATAGACTACTATAATGACGCTGGCTTGTAAACGTGAGCATCGTGATTATTTGGCGTTTAAAAAAAACAAAACCCATGAAATTATATTCATATGACATGCTGAAGCATCTGCCACTGACTGTAACGTTACCTGGGATGAAGACATTTCACACGCGACGCCAGAAGAACTCCTCTTGCAGTTCTCAGGGGAACTGTTAGTGCTGCACCGACCGCACCGACCCGCGGGACGCTTGAAGTTATTTGGCCCGCACCGCACCACTGTATATATTTTTACAACACGCCGCGCACCCGCGACCATTAAATAGACATACGGGGTCCGCGGGTTATGAGACGAGACTAGTTCAGGGCTATCAGGGTTGTCATGTCAACAAATGCACGCGCGATGGCATCCCCTGTTGTAGGATGACAGCTTACGACAGTAGTTGAGGACATAATTTTTTCCAAACTGTAGGGGGACCCCGAGAGCAAAAGTAGCCAAGTGGGGCTTTAAAGAAAGAAACCTACTTTAAACTCTAAACTATGTTTGAGAGGATTTAAATGTTACTTTTTTGCTTACTAAATAATACTGCAGCATTAGAAGCATGCTGTGGGTTTTGTTAATGGACATAATAGCCTATGCATTTAGCTGTGATATTGGGGAACATCCCCGGCATAAAGTGTTAGGTGTCATATCTAAATAAAATAAAAAACTTTTCCTTGAAGGCTTTTCCTCTCAGCTTTGGAGAAGGGAAACTAACTGCAATGCTGAGGTTTCAGGAAAGCAAGTCATGAACTGGAGTTAGATAGAACGAGAGAAACAATTTTACAATAATTATAAGCACCATCATATTAAGAAATAAATATTATCAAGGAACATAATAAAATCATATTAATAAAAGACCAGCATCAAAAGGATCACTTCATGTTAGTGCATCAATGAATAAGCCCACTTATACTACATACAATATTGATGTCATTCTAATGTATCAATTGGTTAAATGTCATTCGAAAGTGTGTTCAATCTATTGAAATAGCTTTTCTGGCCTCACTTGTGCTTATATAAGCACATAAATGTAAACCCAATTAGTAACTAGACTGCATTCAACTTTGCAACAAACAATCGGTGAAAAGCAGTCCATTAAAAATAAAGACTGATGAAAGCAGAACTGCAGTGTGTTAGCCATTCAGAACAAAGAGGAGACTTTCAACAGCAACCTTTCCAGACTCTTCAAGGTGACTGGACTGGGCTTCATAAAATTGATGGCTTTTGGACCCGGGTTGGAACATTAACATTATTTACAGTTTCTTTTGCCATGTCTGCCCATCTGTTTGCAGTTGTTCAGTGTTCAGAGGTGACAGAGCCAATAGAGAACATAATGCATTGTTACCATCTGAAGGGCAGCGTCTGCTACCAATCCACTTGTGACTTTGTATGACAAGCAGAGACTCCTCTACACTGTTTTGATGGGCCAAATGACATCGGAATGACTCAGAATCAAACCGTTCAGGTCAGAAGGTTGAGTTCTTTTTTTCAGTATTTACAATTCTACTCAACTTTTTAATTTTGATTGTGGTTAACCTTTAGACAAATGGGGGGCATGGACAGCCAGCAATAAGATTAAATTGAATTCAAATCAATTTCTAACAACCTTTATAAAATAATAATAATAATAATAATAATAATAATAATAATAATAATAATAATAATAATAATAATAATGTTCTCTAATGTCTCATGTTCAATTATTAAAATCTTTATTCAGTTTTCACAATGATGCATAAATAATATAAAGCTAAATAAATAAATACATTTGCCTATGTAGCTGAAAAGTCAAACTGCGAGAACACCACAGGTGCCGGTAATGATTATAATCAGTTGGATTGGATGGGGTGAAATGCTGTTTCATGCATAGGCTACTGAGCTTTTTACACCTTTAAAGACTTGGATTCCCATCCTAAACTTAGACAAAGTTTCAAAAACTAATGTTGGACGTTTGATGGAGTATTTCTGTGTCAAAAATACTCCTTCCATTTTCTCACAAGTTTCTGAGAGTTTTTTTCGAGTATGGGTCGACTTGACGTTAATAGAACTTCTCCCGGTAGGGTGCGCGCGCGACTAGAGCGAGAGAGGAAATGCATGCACGTAAACACTCTCAGCTGCAGATCCAGTCGTCCGTGAACACTTATGTCGGTTATAGTCCGCGCTGCGCTCCACTTTATTCCTATGGGTGACATCAAGCGACTTCAACGCTTCAGCACAGCATTCCGGGAAGGCAGCGCTGCATTTGAACCGATTTGAACGCAGAAATGACGGGAAGCTACACAATATCGCTTCAGTCTAAAGATGTCAACGATTAATCGATGACCGATTAATTGTCGATAAGACATTTGATCGATAAGACTTATCGATCATCGATTAAGCAGGGTCATGCGCGTGCGTGAGGAAACGGGAGGAAAAATGATGCGAGCGTGCCCGAGTTTTACTGCTGGAGTTACACCTTCATCACTGCAAGTTTGCATGTGCATTCGCAGCCTTTTGTTTTGTGCAAATGTAAGTTGTAATATTGTGTTTATTTTGTGATTTATGTGATGTGATTTAGCTGATTTATCTCATAAGGATGCATTTGGTTAATAATTAACGTTAGAGGTGAGCGGTAGTAAAAGCATGGCGGTGATCAGCTTCAGTGTGCAGCTCCAACAGCACTAATAATGACTGATTGGGACTGTCATATTACACAACATTAATGAGAACACTATTGTAATAAAACATTGTGATCGTTAATTATTTGGGTTTATTTGCCGTGTGTTTTATTGCGTTGATCCAGGAAGAGCGCATGCACAACATGATCCACGCATTCTGACTCGCGCATGTAACTTAGTTCAAGTGCACTTGTGCATTCGCATCAGATTGTGCTGAAGTAAGTTATAATATTACATTTATTTTGTGACGTTATATATGTGATCAATCATATAGGATGCGTTTCTTTCAGCGAAATAAAACGCACTAACAAATGGCTTCAGTCAGTGATGGCTACCGGTTTTCATTCAGTGCTTCGGCTTTAGCGCATACAGAGCAATGCATAAAAACTATGATTGGGACAGTCATATTACATTACAGAAATGTGCACACTATTTTAATAAATGGTTGTAAAGTCATTGGGTTTAGGTGCCGTGTTCAGAGCGCCTAGAGCGTGTGAACACCACGCGTCTCCCATTCTGAATATGAATATCAGCAACTCAATTCAAGTTCACTTGTCCATTCGCATCATTTTGTGAAGATATATAATTTGTAATATTTTGTTAACTTTATATAAATGATTAATCTCATATAGGAAGCTTTTTGTTGAGTTAAATAACGCGCTAGCAAAGAGTTTCAGTGTAACCTACCAGTGTTGATTCAGCGCATCCACTTCAGCTCGCGCAGTTCAAACAGCAACGCACGACTAATAACTATGATTGGGACTGCGTTGTTCCAGGAAGAGCGCGTCTCCCATTCTGAAGATGAATATCAGCAACTCAATTCAAGTTCACTTGTGCATTCGCAAAATTTTGTGTAGATATAATTTGTAATATTTTGTTAACTTTATATAAATCTGATTAATCTCATATAGGAAGCTTTTTGTTTAGTTAAATAATGCGCTAACAAAGAGATTCAGTGCCTTACCTTGCCTAACTTAACGATGTTAATTCAGCGCATCCGCTTCAGCTCGCGCAGTTCAAACAGCAACGCACGACTAATAATAACTATGATCGGGACTGTCACATTACATAACATTAATGAAAACAATATTTTAATAAATCGTTTTGAATTAATTGGGTTGAGGTGACGCTTCAGCACGTTGTTCTTGGAAGTGCGTCCACACATTCTGTATAACAGATCTGAGGCGGGGTTCGTGTTGTATTACAGGTTATATTTGGTTTTTAAATAAGTAATTTAATTAAATTATAAATCCATTTGACTGTTTGTTACGATCTTCTATTTTTGAATATATCACATGATGTAGCATGTTGTATACATCTATATAATGTATCCGTTTCAAGTTTTACATTTAATTCAGTAATTCACACACTTTTCCAAAATATTCTAATTTTTGGAGACCTACCTATATAGAATGCATACGTGGAAATGGTTGTCTGGTTAGTTTGGCCATACCTTGACTATTTGGGGTCGATAAAGGCTGTAAATAGGTGGTAGGGTGCCTGCCATCAGTTGTTCTGCCTCCTCTGTCCAGAAGGCAAAGCGCTGCCCTAAGTTCTGCCCATGCCTATTTAAAAGTATGGTACTGTTAATGCAGCACAATTGTAAAGCAGACATTGCAAGCAATGTTTTAGTGCTTGAAATGTGTCCTACCTTGCGATCGAGAATTTCTCCAGGATCTGGAGACACCACCACTTCCGAATAGATGGTGTGTCAGTCTGTAATATACATGTAATATTGGAGTCTTGCATTGTTTGTTTTTTAACATTCTTGGATACATACATTACATGAACTACAACTTACATCCAAAAAGTGAAACATGGCACCCGTACAGATGCAGAGGGCATACTGTTAAAGAGAAAAATAATGACTTTCTGTGATAGACAAACAATGTTTTTACAAAATGAATGCACTTTTTGTAACACATCACTAGAAGATATTAAACATTTATTTTTTGTATTGCCCTTTTTCTATTTCATTTTGGACTGACTTTAAAATAGATATTCCTAAAATTACTATTCCGCCCATTACTCCTAGCTGCTGCTACCCGTCTCCACTCACTTACCTCTTATAGCAAAATTTTTAGCCATGCGTGAGACCTTCTTCTTCAACGCCGCATCCACTAGCCCGTAAACCAAATATCGCTGAACGGCATCGTAAAGGGCAAACTTCTCTGTTTTTCCTCTGAACTCCATTTTCATTCTATAAGAAAAAATATTTTTTTTCTGTCAGAAACCCTTCTCTGACACCAAATCCTGTCAGAAAATATTACATGCTACTGTCATTTCTTCACAACTTTATAAAAATCATGTATGCAATATGAAATAAGGTGAACAATTACTTTAAAAAAACAAATTTCTGTCAGAAACCCTTCTCTGACACCAAATCCTGTCAGAAAATATTACTTGCTACTGTCATTTCTTCACAACTTTATAAAATCATGTAATCAATGTAACCTCTGTTGTCAGTGTCATCTAGGCCTTATCACTTTATTTTTATTAGATTTCTTTTTTAGTCGTGAAGTTAGTTATAATATTTAAACAGTTTGTGCAAAAATAAAAAGTTACTCACCTCTGGAAATAGGCTTACTTTGTTGCCGAGTTGTTGCTGAGTGGATGATTTGCGGGGGGCAGTGGTATTAAACTTGACAGCAGTCCAATCAGCCAATATCTCCAAGGCACATGATGACAAGATGGTAACCTCTGGCCAATGATTTTATGATTTTCAATGATTTGACCCCAAACCCTCCCACCGAGCTCATAATCATACATGCTCCACTCGCCCATAGTCATACTTTGTAATTAACAACAATAATAATAAACATTTTAAAAAAAAATCGCCCATAGTCTGCAGCCAGACGCTTCTCTTTTCTTTTGCTGTGAGTGAATGAAAGTCTCGTGGTATAAATATGCGCATGCGTGGAACAGATCGTGCAGTGTCGTAAATCGTTGCAAAACAGTATTTTCATTTGCGCATGCGCATTTTCTAAAGAGTCTACTACGCATGCGTAGAACGGATCGTGCAGGTGGAACGGATCGTGTACCGACACGTGTCTCTATTAATGGAACTACAGTGGTCCCTAGAGGCGACACCCACCAACCACTGGCACAATGGCTTAAGCTGAGTGTGAATTTGTGTGCCAAACATTTGAAATTATAGTTACATATCACATATTTGAGCTTCATGTTTTACAAATTATTTACTTCAAGAGTAAATCCAAAAATTACCGAGATCGTAAAGTCTTCATCTTGTACACGTTTTAAAAGAAACATAACTTTACCGTTATTGAACTATTTTAAAGTGATGCCCTATAAATGAGATTACTAGTTATCAAAGTCCTTTTAGATCTTTTTGAAACCTGTGAAAGTTACTTACCGAAGCTGCTTAAGTTAAACTTCTTTCCTCGTGATGACACTATAATAAAAAACATTTTAATACCTTTCCTTTTGGTGGTGTTTTACGCTATGTACGGCAAAATTATGTGATTTTATTTTAAGCTTTGTATCCTACGTATCCATTTGAAAGTTAAATACACAAAAATAAAGCAAATACATTTTAATGGTGTCTGGAGTGTGTTTTTCTCTATAGTGCAGCACTCGTATTCAGAGTTAGACAGCATATTTTTCAGATAAACGTGCAATTAGCTTGTTTCAAAAACCAGCAACACATACAGAACGCTTTAAAAAAAAATACTCAAGGCCATATATTAGCAATTTACCACTGACAATCTAGCTACTATAAAGCCCTAGGAATTAAGTGTTTTGTAATATAACTTGCTAAACAGCATGACGGTGAATTTACAAACAAATGAAAGGAGACACTGTATCATTTGATTTCTTTATTAACATCATTGTTTAGCAATTATTTCTAGTAGCCGAAGGAATCTTTTCTTTCTCTCACTTCTTGGTTAAAACACGGGTGGGTGTGTTCATCAGCCCCTGCAAAATCAACACAGAGATTAACATGTGATGAGCCATGGTCAGTCTATTAATGCTAACGGTAACGTACATGGACAAGCTGAGGTAACTTAAACTTGTTAACAGCAGTTTGCTGTGTAACCAACAACATTTTGATAATATCAACACTGGTAAAGGAGAAATACATCGTTTTAATTTACTGAAGTTGTGTAATTATCTCATTAAACTGCTAAACAACGAACGTCTTTGTTTTGTGAAAACAGTGCTATCGGTAGCTGATTTACATTAGTCTACTAATGATAAAACTATAATTTTTCTGAATTGGCTGGAAAAGGAAACCCTTACTTTACATCATATAAACTTCTAACAAGACAGTCGTTTACTTATATGATGTTAAACAAATACAATTTAACCACAAATAAACAAAAAGTTGTTTATAAAGTACTTACACTTGAAAACAGCTGCATCTCCGTTTTCCGCCATTTTCAAATATAACGCCAGCTCCTCTCTCCTGTGGCATCATGGGATAGTAAAGTGTCCATCGTATGCGCACTTCATAATCTCGCCGGAAGTAGTATGCCATCCGGGTACTTTTCGCATACTGTTTTTCGAATTCTATGAATTCGGACATACTACTCTGCTCGCGTACTGTTTTTCGCATACTATATAGTATGGAAGTACGCGATTTCGGACGCAACCACTCTGATGTGCAAAACCGCTACTGCTAAGGTTTAGTCGCATACAATAGTCCATAAACCAAATCATGTCCTCATAAACTGCGAGTAAACACACACAAAAGTTGACAGGCCACTAAATACAGTACATACCACAGAGACGGACGTCCTGCTGTTGCTGTTTCTCCTGTTCAATTTATTTCAGCCTCAGATTTGATTCTGGATCATATCTGTATTAGTTGAATCTGATCGATAGCCAAGAGTTTCTCCAGGCTTGAGGACGTCACCGCTTTGTGTCATTCCTTAGCTCCGCCCACACGCCTCCAGCCGCTCGTTTTTTTCCGGTACAGCATATTTCTTTTATAAATATAATAAAACTAAGGAGATATGAAGGATGCAATACTACTCTTCAGGTACTCAAGATTGACATGAGATTGACTGAAACTGAGTGTCACCCCATCAAACAGGGATGCAAGGGACAGTGGAAAAAAAACTGTCAACAAATTTATTTTTTTTAAATGAAGAAATGTAAATAAAAGTGTAGAAGTTGAAGAAATACAAAGGTTTGAACTCTTTAAAAGAGGTTTAGCTGCAGTTATGTCGAAAAGTAATATTGCTTATTTAAATTTACTCAAACGTTCTGTCATCATTTAGGCCTACTTTGTATGTTTTATTTTTATTTTTAATTTTTTTTTTTTTGAAGAATTTTTAAATAGTTAAATAGTTTACTCAAACGTTCTGTCATCATTTAGGCCTACTTTGTATGTTTTTTTTTTTTTTTTTTTTTTTTTTTTGAAGAATGTTAGGTAACCACACAGTTGATCCATGGGGTCTTGATAGGGTCAAAAAATGAAAAATCTGTCCTTACCAACCCTCTTAAGTTGTTCCATACCTGCATGACTTCATTTCTTCTGCTAAACAAGAAAATATTTAAATAATGACATAATTTTCACTTTTGGGGCTACTAATATAGCCTATTTCAAATCCTCTGGAGAAGCAACATTTTGCCATCTCGTCTCAACTATATCCACAGACAATGTGCCGAACTCAGCCACTAGGTGCCAGACTCCGCTCTCCTTTGAACACCAGTGTTGGTGTTGAATACGAAGCGGTGTGTTTTTCCCTCCTCCTCCAAACCTGAAGCCGTGTTCCAATGAAAGCAGGTGGAATTCCCCCTTTCAACCAATGGCGCTCTGCCCTCGCAACAATCCCTTCGAAAAGGATGTGTGGGCTCGGTTATGGCGCTGGCGTGAAGTTGTTGGGAAACGGACAAGCCCAGGAAGCAGGATTTTGGCACTATACACCAGCTAAAGCTTAGGGCTGCCAGCTTGAATGGGAGCAAGTGAGCAGACCATTCAAACGTACACCTTGGGAAGCCACTTCGGCGACGTCTGATTGAAGATAGTGATTTCTACAAAAGTTGCTCTGTCAAAAGCGAGCACGCATGAGAAACAAGAGTGACCTCGGGCTAATAAAAAGGCATGGATTGCAAGAGTTAGACTGAGTTCCGACTCCCCTCGAGCTGTTTGCTTTTTCAACTCTGGAGAAGGACGTAAAAACAGTCACCATGCCTGCCAAAACAAAATACAATTTAGTCGATGATGGACACGATCTGCGGATTCCTTTACATAACGAGGAAGCGTTCCAACATGGGATTAACTTCGAAGCAAAGGTAAGTTTCTTTTGACATGAAGATGTTTTTGTTTTTTGTTTTTCAGACGAATATTTTATTTAGGCTACATCCTGTTTCAAATCCTGTTTCCAGTCCCAAAGTTGTTTGTCTTTGTTGTTGCCACTTGTTTACATTCTGTGCCAGTTTAACCAAGCGCGTGAATCCTGATATCACATCTAACGTTAGTTGAACTTGTCGACAGGAGATCTAATAGATTTCATCTCATTGGTTTTGATTTCCAGTATATCGGTAGTCTGGATGTGGCTCGACCCAATAGCCGTGTGGAGATTGTTGCGGCCATGAGGCGAATAAGGGTGAGTTTTTATGGCACCGGTTTACTTTTACTGCTTCCTAAAGTCGGTTTAGCTTGCAAAGTTGACTAATGTCAGTATTTATATGTGGGCCTATCGAACTGCCGCATTTGCAATATTCCAATAAAGCGTTTCGACGTGACTTAGCCTCTATTCCGCACGGGTGGTCTTCATGCCTCGAGCAGCAATCAACATACAAAAGCAGGACAGATCAATGAGCAAATTGCTTACAAAATGAAAGGATGGGATATTGATAGTCCTGTCAAAGTTGCTTTCATAAACGTACACCAGTCCTGTAAGTCACGTCGCCCTTGGCTATCACAGATTTTGTGGATTTTCATGTGACTAAACAGAGAAGGGCTCTTTGAAGTGGGGGTCTTTGAGTAAAGCACTTAAAGGGCCAGTTTTGGCGCCCACCAATCACGGGTGACGAGAATGCACTGGCTTCCTGTGGCAAGACAGTAATCCTACACGTTGCTTTATATTTGTTATATTTGGTTTCAACACATTCTTGGTCATTTGATTAGTACAAAATTAAAAACCTCACATGTACCTAAATGTTCGGTAACCGGGGTCCCCAAGTAGTGTTCATTCCTTCCTGCACTCAGTAGGTGATATCTGGTAAAGTTCACTTCACTAAGCATACTTTTTTGAAATCCTGCAACATCATCAACTTAGGTAGAAATTTATACATGGAAGCCTGACAAAGATCCTTATTTTAAAGAAAAACTTCAGATGGATTTAGAGGCTTTTGCATCTGTATGTCATTATATACATGTGAAACCTTTGTGAAAACTTTTTACTTTTCATTTTTCTTTCTTTCTTTATATATTTATTAATGTCTGTAATGTTCTTAATTAAGAAAATTCAAATAAAAAAATGTCACCTAAAAAGTTACTAAAGTGGAATTAATAACTTTAATTTCCTTCTCCTGAGTGTTGGGTAAGTTACTTAAATCACACACACACACACACACACACATATATGTATATATATATATATATATATATATATATATATATATATATATATATATATATATATATATATATATATATATATATATATATATATATATATATATATAATACTCGCTGCTAATTGCATCTCAACCAGTATAGTTCAATTACTGGTTTGAATGTAACAATTGAAAGGCTTTTTTTGTTTGTTTTTGCAACATCCTGGTTTCCAGCATGGAAGCAGACACCAGGTGCAAATGATCCTATTAACCTTTTCAGTGCACTGGACCCCCTGCAGTGGTCTGCTGGCTAAGGGACAACCATGCTTTACAGGAGGGAAATATCGGGCTAACACAAAAGTTACACACAATCACCCTAGTGGTAAAATACTTTTAAGTTTAAGCTGTGACAGCATTTTATTCAGCTTGCAGTAGACTGCCCGATAAAAAGACACCACATAGTAACATGTAATTTTTTTGCCGCTAGAGATGGCTTATTCAAAACAAAGGCGCAGCTTGATGACGCCTTGATTTTGCAGAGCTTTTATTATGCGGGAGACGATAACTTCCGCTTTTTCCGGTCATGCGTATAATGTTTTATTATATTAGATACAATATTTGAGTGTGTTGAAAGTTATGTTATAATGCTTCTCTGTGCGTTTGCTTGAAACAATTGTTGGTTTAACTTAATTAACCTGGTTGCCTTAATTTTTAGTTTATTGAAATTAAAAATTTGAGTTGATATAATGAAGGAAATTTGTTTAATAAATAGAAACTCACTCAATAGAAATGGAAATATTATTGTATCTGAACCACATAAAATATTTAATAATTCATGAAAATAGCACTATTTGGCATGTTTCACTGCTTCATCAGAAACAAAAAAAAACATACAATTACCCAATATGATTACAAAATATTTTTATAATATTTTAATAAAGGTTGTCGAATCTCAATTTTTTCATTGTATTAACTCAATTTTAATTTCAATGAACTCAATTTTAAGGCAACCAGGTTTATTTCTAAATATTTTTTTTTACAGTGTAGGCATGTTAAAACATGGTATTCGCTGTAAAGCACAAAAACGAGATTTAAACAATAAGACTAACTCTGTTGAGCTATATAACTGATTTGTTTTCTATCATTGAATGTATCCAAACAGTTGCTCACCTGTCTAATGAAACAGAATATTAAAGCGTTTTTTTCTGTTTGTTTCCAGGGTAACGTGGGTATGATGTAATTTATAGGTGACAGACACACAGAGTGTGTTGGTTAAAATAGCTTATTTCTCTGGATTTAGGTATTCTTGGAAACATTTGGAAAAATGTAAGCACACAAGTCAACAAAATTACATTGTTCTATTTTGAAAATCTTACATATTGTTAGCCTGACAAGCCAGACCCACATCAAGATGTTTGGTCTGGAAACTCACCATAGACAGGGCTCAATCCGAGAGGTGGGATAAACGGTTGTCTTTCAAACTCCCTCTGCACGCGATAGGATAGAGCTACACCAACCAGAGCAACAAAGATGAAACGGAGCTAGTTGATAGATTAAACATTTGCCCTATCCGGTCGGCAAAACTCCGAACACATCTTCCCTTTTTAAGAATGACTTCAGTGCCGTTCTTTGTTCTTTTCTCAGAGAAAAGCTTAACTCCAAGTCTTCCAGAGTCGCGGTCAAAGCTGATTCGAAAGACCACCGTTGGCCAGTTTCTGTGTTTACTAGAAGCATGCAAACGCAACTCGGCCGTCGTCATTATGGCCCCGCCCACCGACTCTATACACGATGTGATTGGCCCGACAAGAGTTAGGGGATTACAGCTCAGAAGGGTATTGAGAGTTGCTAGACGACACTCGCGGGCAGATTAGATTTGCTGCAGCTGGGGTGCGTCTAGATTTTTTTAGGCAAACATATTGTGCCTTTATCAGTGAATCTGAAAAATGTTTCTAATGGATTTCATATACATTTTAACACACTTTTCCTTTTCTTCACAAGCCGAATTGTTGATTACTTAATTTGTAGTTAGTTACTGCAACTGTTGTTGCCCTGCAGAATATTGTGAGTCATAATTACTTACCAGACCAAACATAACATGTTTTTCTTTTCAGATTATGGGGAATGTTGAATAGATTTCCTTTTGAGGGACATTTTTACGCAATAATGTTGACAAAATAAATGTTTCATGTTTGAGTTCAAGTCCCATTCACCATAATTTATTTGGTAAGCAGCTTATTTGTATTGTTACTGTCTATTTTTTATTGTTATATGTTTGTTGCTGTAGTGTTGTTGTGTACATTAACAAAAATACGGCATTGGCATATAAAAATATGTTCCACCAGAGGACATTTCCAATAGTCCAAGGAGTACATGTAAACTCTACAGAATGCTTTATTTCTGTTTGCAACTTTAGATTAAAATTACCAATGTGAAAAATTCATGTAAAGAGAATAGTGCAAAAATAGTACATGTTTCAGTGCTTTCGGTTCAGTGGTATTACAGTTTGTAGGATTGCATATGGTGTCTATAAATGAAAGGACAGCATTTTAATGGCTGTTGGAAATAATTTCCGTTTTATCTGCCTTTGATATCTTTGCTATCACTCTGATAAAGGAACTTGAGTTGAAGAGATCCGGTGAATATATTGGTTCAACTTTAAACAGATAATGTAGGAGTGGAAATATTAAGGGGAGGTCAGTGCCTCAGACATTGTGGACAATAGCTATGTTTAAAAAAAAAGAATAATAAAAAATGCAGGCACTCTTTGTGTAGGAAGAGGTGATTTATAGTCCATTGGGGAATTAAAAGCTGTAATCATTGGTCATTTTCACCACACCCAGATTAAATTTACCCTGTATAATGAGCTGGAGTCTGAAATGTTTATAGCCTGTTGTCATGCTTTATTCGGTTATATACACTGCTGTTAGTGGCGTATAGATGTATATATGTAATATGTGCTGAACGCCTCGCCTCAATAACAAAATAAACACACAACAATTTTGAGAAAACGGCAAGCATTTTAATAAAGCATAAAAAAATCATCTGATCATAGCAACGTGGATGTTTGCTTGAGTTCTGCAATTGGGTAATCCAGTCACATCACGTTTATTTATATAGCACTTTATTGAATATATTGCTTAAAATCAAACAGCTTTACCATATTAAACATGAAAAACTGTCAGTAGCTCTATTCGAATGGTAATTGTTTCTCATGTAGACATCCGGAAAAATAAATTTGCATGACGCCTGAGTGATAACTGAGTGAGCGAGTTTTGTGATCCTACGAACCTGGAAACACCCTGCTCACGTCATTGGCATGATTGTCTGTTTTAAATAAAATGTCATATGTTTGCCTTGGTATAAAAAGAGTAAACTTATAAATATCTTAATAATTTGTTTTATTTATTTAGGGTGCTTTCACACCTGCCTCATTTAGTTCGGTTGAATCGTACTAGAGTTCGTTTCCCTCTTTGGTGCGGTTCGTTTGGTCAGGTCTGAAAGCAGCAATCGCACTCGGGTGCGCACCAAAAGCGGACCAAACAAGCGTACCGAGACCTCCTTGAAGAGGTGGTCTCGGTACGATTTCAAACGAACTCTGGAGCGGTTTGTTTGTGGTGAGAACGTGATCCGACCTCAAACAGAACCAACTGCAAAAGTACTGATCATTTTTGGACTGAACCAGCTGCCGTAGTTAGCTGCGCTGACATTGTGTGCATGATATTATTACCTGATAGATCGTTGGCAATATTTTCGGAAGATGGAAGCATGTCAAGAGTTAATAATTAATGCACGCCTCCGCTTGAAGTGACGAGTGATGCGCGCTCGCCGTCTGCAGTGCATTAGAACGTTGTTTTCATGTCGCATCCGCGCTTCATTATAGAAATGTTTTGTTTGCATACTGTGGTAAATACACACCGTGTAGTAGATTATGGCCAGGGACAAAACTGGCCCGCGTAGTCGTCTCCTTATTATAGTTTGCTGGCTTTGCCTCTTCTGTTGGAATTTTCCCACACGTAAATTCTGACCAATCGAAAAGCAGTTTAGGAAATACGCCATGGCCAATGAGTGATGTGGATGTTGTCACGTGCCTGCGTTTTGGTTCGTTTCAACTGATTCGGACCAAAGCAATCAGTGTGGTGTGAAAAGCAACCAAAAAATCTGAAAAATGCAACAATGTATAATTGTTTGCCCTTGGTTCGGACCAAATGAACCGAACTAGAGATGTGAAAGCACCCTAAATTTTAAATATGAAAGATTTTTGTATCGCATTTTATCTCAAAATAAAGGATGTTATGTTAAAAATGTGGAAACGAGCAGAAATGACTTCATACAGCCTCTTATTTACATGAGGTAAACAAAAAGCTGCTTGGTTATTTTAACCTAATTGCTGCCGTAATGACGGCCCATTTTGAATGTTTACATGCTTTTCTGCTCTTTCTCTGTTTACTGTTGAAATATATTGTGCTTGTAAATGCTTTCCAGCATTTCAGTAATAAAAGTGTAGGCTAGATCTTTAAAATGCATTTAAATTACAGCGAAGCTCAACCGTACGGTGCGCCACAGTGGTCAAAAGGTATAAACAGTGAATTTTAAAGGGATCTCTTCTTGAAAGCTCAAAGATGTGGGTTCGGCAATTAAATTACCACACGACCTTGGTGTCTGTCAAAAAACAGTAGGTAATTCGGCCAAGGATTTATACTCGGGTTAATCACAGACTAGCCCCTATAAATGATGAAAATACCTTACGACCCTATGAGAAACAATTACCAACCGAATAGGGCTAGTGCCTCATTTTATCAGAAGTAAAACTTAATTTTCTACTATAAAGCAGCTCTCCAGTGTGTTTACATTTTCACTTACGGACGTGAGGTCTGACCTTAACGAACTAAACAGGAGAAATGAACCGGACAAGATTTTAATGTGAAAGAATCTGCACTGACCAATGGTAGTACAAAGGTGTTTACAAGCCATAGCGAACTTAAAAACGGCACATTGATTAGCTGACTGATTAAGTGATGTCGTGAATAAATTCCTTTATATAAAGGTCTCTCCTCTTAAGGCTGCAACATACTCCGCAAGAACAGAGAAAAAAGTTCTCGCTCCTAGGGCTGCGAGATCAAAATAACGGCAGCTTGTTCTTGACACATCGCCTGAGCAGAACTTTTTTCTTGCAGGTGTCTGAAAACTATTGTGTGATTGGTCACACATTTAACGTGGGCATGGTTAATGCGGAGAAACACAGATGATCGGCACCTGCTATTCTCGTGAAGTATGGAATGCACTGGCCAGAACGAACTTTGTTCTTGTTCTTGCCCCATCAAGAAAATGAACAAATTTCTTTGTTCTTGCAGAGTATGTTCCAAGGTAAACACTGTGGAAGTGGAAATGTTGACAACTTACTTTATAGTTACTGAATATAATTTTTAGGAATTTTCTTAATGGATTCAAGCTAAAATTGGGTGTTCTTTCCTTATTGTGATTCACTGTTGTAACTGGTCGATACCAGTCCCAGCTGAACCCTGTCTGAAAAATTAATTGCCTTATGTTCATATGGCAGCATGCTTTTAAAGACATTCCCTGCATCTGAATTTGAATACCGTAGCTCCCCTTTTCAGTATGAAACAACAGTAACAGTATGTTTAAAAAATTATTTTTTTCATACATTCTACAGATTTCTATAGATTATCTACAAGGGTTAGGAAGAGGGGCTAGGGGCAACATTTGGGACAGGACAGCTTTTAAGAATAGATTTTTTTATGTTGTCCTTTAGTTATGTTGGATGAAAGCTGAAAGGTCTTGAAAAGTGTGATCCAATGATCCTTATTGGTTATCCTCTGTCCCCCTTCATCAAACCCATTTGGATGAGATGCTTAATAGTTTAGTTTAACTGTTCCTGTTTGTTCGGTGTAACTTTGTTTGAGTTTAAAGTTGCAATGAAACAGAGGTAGCAACAGATCTTTTGTTCTGTATTGTGACATGATACATCTGAGTGTAGATTATCGGAAGAGAAAAAATGTTAGGCAGGGAGTTGGTTCTATCTATGCATCTGCTTTTTATTGGATGTTGAGATATGGCCTCAAAAAGTGAAGCCAGAGGTGCCAGGTGACCAGTGCAAGTCCAGAACAGACATCGGCCAAAATAAAACAAAAAACAGCCCGTTGCCAATCATGTGTTTGGAGTAAAAACACTGCCTTATTTTCAGTAGTGAATAAAAAAAAAATCAGTCTGCTGTTTTTGTTTCGTGCATGTATGTAGTAAAATTTCACAAACCTAAGGCCATGTGTCCACCAAAGTGGTTTTTCACGCTGTTGGCTGACGTTTTCAATGAGAGCGCCGCGTTTTTAGAACGCCTGGAGTGCACCGAGGCGTTGAGCGCTCCCATTTTTTACTGGTCGCCAAGAGTTGTTGAATGTTCAACTTTGAGTAAAACGCAGCGCTCATCACTGTCACTTTTCACCCAGCCGTCCAATCACAGTGGAGGAGGGGCGGGACAAACGCAACACAGACCAACCGCCACATTCTGCGTGTCGTCATCAGATGACAACAAGCAATAATAACGGAACAAAATTATTTAAAACAAATGCCAGAGCAAATACTTTACATTGTATCTGCAATTTTATATAGAATTAATACAGGAACAAACTACCTGTGTAGGTCTTTCTAATTTCACGGTTTTTCCGTATCTTAACAACAAGTAAGTCTCAAATGAGGAGAAAAAGCGCTGCCTGTCAAAACGCTCTCAAGCGCTCACAGCGAGGCGTTTTCAGCTGGCTAAAAACGCTTTGGTGGACACGGCCTAAAGTTAGACCTTTCTGTTTTTGCTTTAAATCTTGAAAGTATAATTTAAATAAACAACTGCTCTTGTTACATGTGTATAGCATCTTTGTTTGGATCGTGATTTAAATGCAGTGGTTGACTCTAATTTTAAATCGCTACTAGTTTTTGTTTAAGGTCAGTTTAGAAGTTCTTTAATACAGCTATATATATATATATATATATATATATATATATATATATATATATATATATATATATATATATATATATATATATAATATATATATATGCTTAAAGGAATGAAGGGAAAGAAATGGTTTCTGGCAATTGGTATATTGGAATCGGCCTATTTGCTTGTAAAGTCAGCCAAAAGAATAAGCCATAAAAAAAACATGATCAGTGCATTCCTAGTGAATTTTTATTTTATGTTATTCTGACTATTATTTATGTTATTCTGACAACAGGACTGTAGGCTATTTGCCCATTTTTCTAGCTTTCAATCAAAATGGGTAAACATGGAGGTCTTCATTAATATTCACTTTTGTTAATCTAACTTAAACTGGATGACATTTGACAGTGCCATACAAAATCTGCCCGTTAGAAAGACTTTCGGCCAGTATCCATTCTGTTGATGTGCCTCCTTTTGTTTCCAAAGAGCCTCTTTGGATTTAGAAAAGCTCTCTATCCCCTCAAGAACTGAACATCCTCTGTGCAACATTGACTAGCGTCAGAACAACAAAGCCATAGGATACTCGAGCACGTCCCCTTCTTAACCATAGTAACGGAGAACAGTAAATTGACTCATAACTCTCCTCCTTTCTCCTTGGAGTGTCTTTGCCTTGCGATCTGTTATACGGATTGTTTTCACCCCCATCAAGCACAGGGCAAAATTTCATCTTAATGTCTTTTGTGTGTGGTGTTTTTTTTTTTTTTTTTTTTAAATACACTTCCTTTCTGAGACCTTTCCTTGTAAAAAAAATTATATTCTGGCCTAATTTGATCCTCCTTTTTAATTAACGTCTCCAGTGGCTCAGAGGTATAACTCATTCCATGTGATTTTCTTTCTTTTTTTTCTTTTTCTGAGGGTAAAAAAGTCATTAAGCATCTCGGAGATAAATCCAGCAACAGGTTCTGTTGCATATTGAATTTTATTTTAAAGCCAAGGTTAGTGTGATTAATAATGTCCTTGATGCTAAGAAATCACTTGATGATAAATTAAAAACAAAATCAAGAAAACACCCACTTGATGCAGTTAATTCAAGTTTAATGGCCCCCGGCATAGCACCCACTGTAATCCATCAATAAACACCACATCTATTGATCTGTGGCTTTTTTATTTTAATAGTAAAATGAGTTTATCCAAACTCGGTTTTTACATTTTGCATGAAAATCTTTCAACATTAAATATGCCCAATGAATACTTTATATTTTTGAGTGGTTCAGTCACTGTGAATGCCTTTAGACTGTGATGCTTCGCTCTCCCTTTCTCTTTACAGCTCTCTTTAGTGTTGCATTTAATCCATGTCATAGCCTGGGGTGATTTACTGTCTTGTTGTGTTTATTTGAATATTTATAGCTCGAGCAGTCTTTTGGTTTCTGATCAAAGACATGGGTTGCCTCATCAAGACGTTAGAGATGCCATTTTAAGATTGATAGAAAAAATATCAGCAGTTATATTAACAGTTATATAATCATTATAAAGACTGAGGTATTTCTCATTCCTGCTGTAATTATTTTTAAAAAATCAATACAGATTAATACTTACAATTAAAGTTATAAAACATTCAGTCAAGAGCAGAGAGTGATTTTCTTTGTCTTTTGTTCTTTGATTAACATAACAATCAGCAGCAGGAATAGACTGCTGTCCCTTTAAGAGTTTATGCATGGATTCAAAATGCTGTTACACAACATATATTAACGTAAAGTATACAGTTAAACACACTGACTGTCTTTAACTGAATACTCGCCAAGACGAGCATTTTGCGATACGTATGCATGTATTGGAAGCGCAGTAAGCCACTGATTTTGGTACTTGCGTGACACATGCTGTTTGAGACTGAAGAGCAGCTTTTGGTGTGAGCGCGAAACCGGGAATGACTAAAATTGTGCACAATACAAGCACTATTTAATCCGAGTCAATGAGATGTGAAAGGAGGTGTGTGTGTGTCACTTTGCTGTCGAAGAGAAGAGAGCAAGAATTGCCCATGTCACTGGCAACAAAAAAACTGCTCTGAATCGGAAAGACGAGAGACTGGCCGATAATAAGGAAAATCGTCCAATTTCGGTCTCTGGCGGTTGGATTGGTGCATCTCTACAATTTATTAATTTACATAAGTCATAATGTGCCCCCCCTGGAAGTTCGCTGATCATTTATGGTCAGGATTAAGACATCATTTAAAACTGAAGGGTTTTCTTTTATCTGTGTTCTTGCAATAAAATCAAAACATTGTCCTTTTGACCGACAAGATTCTGCTTTCTGCCATCACGGTTTCCTTACCGTGAACTTGTTTGTGGAATCTCAATATATTACTTGTCGCAAATGTTTTTATTAATCTGTTAATTATTATTCAAGTTAAATATTTTCAAATATTTTAATAGCCGTATTTATATACATAACAATCTTCTAGTTAACGGTTATTGATTGGTTAATTAGCGTAGTTGTTGGTCATGGAAAAAAAAGGGAATTATTGAGCAATTGGAAAATTGTGAATGGTCAGTGGGCCAGCGGTTACAAATCATCAACTCACAACGACTTGAATTTTCTCAGCCCCTTGGTGCTGCTTCTCAAAATCAGAAAGCTAAAAATAGCTGCTTTCAAAGCCGGTGGTTTTACAGTCCAGCTTTGGCCACCTTCATAGGCAACAACAGCATAGTCAATGTTGGAAGGCATACTGCATTAATATGCATTATTTGTAAAAGGCAAATAAATTGCCATTCTTCATTTGATGGATGTTAATTTATTACATTATCAGAAATTTGCTAGATGTGTATGTGGATTTTTGCCAAGTGTTCTTTTTGTATTAAAATTAATTACACGTCATAGTGCACTAAGTCGTGACATGCTGTCATTAAATCAGAGGAAAGCCTTCTTTATGCTGCTGAAGTAATGAGCCAGTAGTCAATATGTGAACACAATCATACCAGTGCACATTGTCTTCTGTATAAAGTCTTTCCAGACCCGTCATGTCAGGCTGTCTCTGGGGAGGCAAATTATTTGCACTTGCTTTTAAAATAGTATACTTAAGCAAATGCATTAGTTTTTCCTATTCTCTGAGTCTTTTCTCCACATCACAGCTGGAGTCCCTACTATGGCCCCATGTGTTATCTTTCATTATTCTCCGAACCAACTTCCATTTTCACTATTGGAAAAGTCATGCAAAGAAAGAAACTGAGAAGAACGTTCAGAAATACAGTGATACTGTATAAGAAAGAAATACTTTAATGAGTAGACGGATATCTTGTTCTTTCTAGTAAAACACAAGAGCAAAGGTTATGCAGAACTACTGCTTAAGTATAAAAGTGGCAGAATGTGAAAAATCAATTACCATTAACTGCAGCTCAAGCTACTTCTGCTTACCATTGTGTCAGCTCAAACCATGGCATGAAGATGGGAAAAAAAACATTCAGAGAAAGA
The DNA here is from genome assembly GCF_024679245.1 of Pseudorasbora parva. Classification (NCBI taxonomy): domain Eukaryota; kingdom Metazoa; phylum Chordata; class Actinopteri; order Cypriniformes; family Gobionidae; genus Pseudorasbora; species Pseudorasbora parva. The sequence goes on along the minus strand of NC_090183.1, from coordinate 32,189,785 downwards.
AAGAGAACATGTCAAGGGGGGTTGATACAGGTTTTTGATGTTGTCACATGTTTTTTTTTAACCATGTTTGTCATTGCGATGGCTCAAACCATGCGACGGGTCTAATGAAGTAATTTACAAAGGAAAGATAAAGTAGCATAAACAAAAATGAGTAAACAATGCCACTGCTCAGAACTAGTTTATTCATTCACTAAAGACGACAGAATAATAAAATAAATGACGGACCAACAAGGAAAAATTTCATGCTAGTAAATATACTCTCATCATGCTCTTTCTTATCAGATTTACCATTATGGCAGCTCAAGTTTAAAAATGTATGCAAAGAAAGGAAAGGAGAACTAGTTCAGAAATGCGGTTTTGCGTGTTAAATACAGAAATAACTTGTATTTTGATGTATTCGTAATATACAAACCATTCAGATTTGCCTTTTTGGGGGCCTATTGCACAAAACTAGGATAAGGGGTTAAGCCGGGATATCTTGGTGATCTTGTCATCTGGATGTGAAATTTAGTACGCCCCTGTCATTTATACATATCCTGAAGGCACACACTCACCAAGAACGATAACGAAATATAACTGTATATTAGGATAAACTGAGCCAGGATCACAAAGATATCCCAGCTTAATCCCTTATCCTAGTTTTGTGCAATAGGCCCTTGCTGTCAAATGCTTTCTTACTAGGTGTACAATTGTGACAGCTCAAACCGTGGCATGCAGATGAAAATATTCATGCAAAGAAAGAATATGTTCAGAATTTCAGTGATTTTGGACTTTAAAACTAACTTTTATGTTATCCATATACAAAACATTCAGATAGGACTGACCTTTTGCTGCTGTCAGATGATTTATGTTCACATCATTGTGGCAGATCAAACTGTGTATATATACACACACTGCACGGATGTACTGCACAGAGATGTTCTATAATAAAAGATTTATGTTGCACTTTTGATACAGCACAAGTGAATACAGGTTTTTAATGTTGTCACATAGTATTTTTTTACCGGAAAACAACAGTAATGTTCAGAAATAGTTAATAAAAGTTGAATAGCATATTCCTAAACAAAACATTCAGATTGGATTTACCTTTTCTTGCCCTCACATTTACCATTGACAGCTCAAACCGTGGCATGTAGATGGAAAGATTCATGCAAAGAGAGAACATTATTAGAAATAGAGCGATTTTCCAGGTTTTTGATTGTGTTCATGTACAACTTGCCTTTTATTGGTGTGGCATGGTTTCTTGCCATGTGTAAAATTGTGAAGGCTCAAATGGTGGCATGTGAAGGGAATGAGTCATGCAAAGAAAGAAACAAAGAACATGATTTAGAGAATATTTTCTTTTTTTATTAAAAAGGGCAAATTTTAGAGAGATCTCTTGTTCTTCCTATTGAAACACACAAGATCAAAATTGTTACAAAACCACTGTTCAAGTATAAAAGTGGCAGAATGTTCAAGTATGAAATGAATCAATTTTCATTAACTGCAGCTCAAGTGACTTCTGCTTATTACTGGGTCGGCTCAAACTGTGGCATGAAGATGGAAAGAGTCATTCAGAGAAAGAAAGAACATGTTCAGATATATACAGTGATTTTCCAGAATAAAATCTATGCTGCACTAACACAAGTTGATACAGGTTTTTGATAATTGATCTTGTTTGCCATTGCTACTACTCAAACCATGTCATAGCCTATTGCTGGAAAGAGACATGCAAAGGACAAACACCAGAAGAACATGTTCAGAAATGCAGTGATTTTTCCAGAATAAAAGATTTGTGCTGAATTAATTGAAGAGAACGATGTTTGGATTAACAAAAATAGAAAGTTTTGATGCCATTTTATTTTACCTCCATTTATAAAAGCAGCTGCTTTGTGTTCAGCCGTTACCATGGAAACGGTTCTATTTCTGCTGTTCCATAAGTGCCACCTACTGTTAGAAAGTGGACTAGAGAATGTTTACATACAAGTTTAGTATTCCACATGAACTTTCTTACCACATTTACCATTGTGACGGCTCAAACCATGGCATGCTGATGGATAGATTCATGCAAAGAAACCACATTATCAGAAAGACAATGATTTTCCAAAATAAGAGAATGCTACACTTTAACAAGTTAATAGAGGCTGTTGATTGGGGTTTAACTTGCCTTGTACTGCAGTCACATGATGTTTCTTGCCACGTGTACCACTGTGAATGCTCAAACCATGGCATGTAGATAAAAAGATCAAACTGTGAAGAACACAATCAGAAATGCAATGATTTGTGCTTCACCTTAAAACAAGCAATTTATTTGCAGATTGTACTTGCCTTTTTTACCGTCACATGATCTTTCCTACCAGGTTTAACATTGTGACGGCTCAAACGGTGGCATGCAGATTGAATGAGTCATGCAGAAACAAAGACCATGATTTAGAGAATCTTTTAATATTTTCTTTTTTTTTTAGACAGATCTCTTGTTCTTCCTAGTGAAACCCACAAGATCAAAAGCGATACAAAACTACTGATCAAGTATGAAATGAATCAATTACCATTAACTACAGCTCAAGCTACTTCTGCTGATCACTGCGACGGCTCGCACTTTAATGCAAGTTGAGACTGGTTTTTGATGTTGTCACATGATTATGTTTACTATGTTTGCTATGGCGATGGCTCAAACCATGTCATGTAGATAAAAAGTGGTACTAAGGAACAAAAATGAAGAACATGTTCAGAAATGCAGGGATTTTGCACTTTAAAACAAGCTAATAGTTTTTTTTTTCATTGACAATTTTATTTTCCTTTTGTCAGATGATCTATCTTACATTATTATGGCAGATCAAACCATGTTGTGTAACGATAGATGGAAATAAATAAATAGAAGAACATGATCAGAAATATGGTAATTTTAGCATGTAGAATTATTACTGTAATTTTGATGTATTCATATACAAAACATTTAAATTGCTTTCCTTTTATTGCCGTCATGATGTTTCTTACAGCACTTACTATTATGACGGCTCAAACCATGGCATGTAGATGGAAAGATTCATGCAAGAAACAAACAAGAACATGTTCAGAACTTTACACTGATTTTTGCACTTTGAATCAAATTAAGTTTTATGATGTTCATCGTTTTATATTATTCATATAAAAAATATATTCCTATAGGACTGACCTTTTGTCGCTGTCAGATGATTTTTCACATCATTGTGGCAGATCAAACCGTGGCATGTCATCGGAAAGAGTCAAAGAAATAAATATAGAAGAACAAGTTCAGAAATGCAGTGATTTTCCAGAAAAAAAAGATTTGCGCTGGATTTATTATATAGAAAATGCCATTTTCTTTTTATCTAGTCTTAATGCCTAATAAAGTAGTGTTTATTAGCACAGAGCTGCTTTGTGTACAGCCGTTACTATGGAAACGGTTGTCTCTGCTGTTCCATAAGTGCCACCTACTGTTAGAGAGTGGAATAGAGAATGTTTGCATAGTAATTTAGTTTTTCACATGAACTTTCTTACCACATTTACCGTGTGTGTGTGTGTGTGTGTTTGTGTGTGTGTGTGTGTGTGTGTGTGTGTGTGTGTGTGTGTGTGTGTGTGTGTGTGTGTGTGTGATTCATGAGTGTTTGTTTGTTTGTTTGTTTTGGCCGTAGCTTAATTTGAAGTAGATATGTGCATGTTAGTGTCAGGTTTTGTAAAGGAAGGATGAGGCAAGGACTTAAGTACATAGTTTTTATTTTTAATGTATTTATTGAACATTTTCCAACATTATAAGAGCACAAAAAAAAAAAAAAAAAAGTAAACCACCATTAAGAAGGAAAAAAATAAAACCTTTGCACAAGTAATAATGAGCACATTTAAGCTAGGCCAATTAAAGGGGACAATGCACATTACAATTTCAAAACCATTAAGTACTCACAAACCTTTCAGCAAAATAGTTGACAATTTGGTCCCTAGATTGTTGATGTAGAGCTTCCAGACACTATAAAACTGGTCTGACCATTCAAGACAAGTTTAATATTGCAGCAGTATTAGTTCCATCTAAATTGTGTCTCAACCTGATATAATTGGAGTCTTGTCAGTTATACACCTCAGTAAAATGTTTTTCCTAGCTACAAATTTAAGAATATTATAGTCTTATTTATTTTGGTGAAATGAAAGCTTTATCAGGCAGATCAAAAATAAAATAAAAACAGTATACCAACTGTATATACTCCTTATTAAAGATATTACTCATTTAATATATCTGTATCTGATTACATGACCAAAGACAATGAGTGAGTGTACCAATTTGTGTTTTGCACTTAAGGCATATAGGTGAGAGAGAATGATGTGTGTCTGGTTTAATGAAATATGCATGTACAATTTTGAACTGTACATTTTGAAATTACCTACTGAAATAAATTTAGTATATTTACAAATACTTCCTCATTCTTCTTCACTAATACAAATAAAAAGTCCTCTCTCCCTAAAAAGTCCTCTCTCCCAAACAAGAACTACATTTCCCTAAGATGTAGCATTGAGAATCTTGTATAACAGGCTCACTGACTTCTTTCCAGGTGTCTGAAATAGTACGTTTATAGGAGATTGACTTCTGTAATTGCAGAACAAGGTATCTTTCAGAATATATAGTTTCTAATCTGTAAAAAATGGAACAAGTTCTGCTTACATACCGCCGTATCAACTCCTTCTTCATCAAACAAGTCTGTAAGCTGATTAATTCCTTGGTTCACCCAAAATGTAAACCTCCCATCACATCTGCCTGGAGGAAAGTCTGGATTGTTCACAATTGGTGTGAGAGCAGAGGTTATTCTGTCATTTCTTCCCTCGAAATGGCAAAGATCCCTCTATGCCTTAAAGGAACAAAATGTAAGAAATGTATTTCAATGAAAAAATTCATAAAATGGCCCTGATATGTCACTAGACCTTAAGAAATCATGTCAATTTCAAATACTTATGTCACTGACAGCAGTAGTCCGGACAGGATATTGTCATTTTAAAAAGTTGATGTTGCAGCCTGATGTTGAAGCTCCACCCCTCCACCTATCTACCAATCACGAAGTCAGTAGTGTTCCTGCATCCGATTTGCCAGATCTGCTCTAGTTACCACAGCTGCAGCTACACACGTTTCTGCTGGATCCTGCAGCCTGTCTGGCAACCTCGAGTCAGGGGGGAGGGGGAGAGGGGATACACCTGCAGTACCAGTTTTGGCCATAATCTTACATACATTTAAGTGTTTGCTACAGTTACAGGGCTTTAATGGGCTTCTTTATTAATAATAAAATAAAACAAAACTACCGTACCAACTAAACCTGACCATTAGCTAGTCAGGACATGAACAGTCAAGGCACATAGGCGGAGTTAAGACATTATATACATCAAAGCAAACGGCACGTAGAAACAAACAAAACACACAAAACATGACACCAACACAGTAAATAAGAGGTCTCTCAGACTGCATGTCCACACAAAATATGACAACATGAAAACATGCGGATGATTAAAAAAAAAAAAAATAATTTTGTAAAAAATTGTTCTATGTAACACAAGTACTATGGAAAGGTGGAACAGACCGTTCCCTCTGTTTATTGCTTTTCTCTCTCTGTCTGTCTGTCATGGTTACCTCTTTTTTTTCATGTCCTCGTTTTGCTGTTTTTATATGAGTAGATTGAAGCTTTTAATGTGTAATTGTTAAACTGAGGCAATTCATTTGATGGCTGTTCATCATCTGAATAGCGATACCCATTATGGATAATTGCTAATTTTATTATGCAGTGCTGTGGCTGACATGCAGTTTGCTGAAGTAGACTTATGGAGAAGAGCTGTTGGGCTAGTTGTATTCAACCAAGTTGGGTAAATTAACTTTTTTTTTTTTAAAAGTGCAAAAGGTGATTCTCTACAGAAACATTTTTGTTATGCTGGTTAAAAAAAAGTCTCCTTGTATCCTGATAACAATCACTATGTTAAGTGATCTAGTGGAAGGCGTAAGAATATAAAATGTACGTTCAGTCATTGCATTCGGCCCGAATGAAATGATAGCATGCGTTTCCAATAATGTTGTCTCTGGTCCTCTTGCGTCTGGTCTGTGCGGGTTCATGTGTTTTGGAGGAGGTGTTCTTTGTACAGCGATTTGAAAGGATTGTATGCTTTAATGGATAGCAGGCTAAAGTTAGTATTTCCCAGGTCACCTATTGCACCTTTAATTTAACCAAGGGTTGAAAGCATCTGTTATAGTACTAAATCATAATCTTGCATGTTTAAGACCATCAGTGTCAATGCACTGATTTTTCTGCAATAGTAAAGTCATCAAAAATAAGAATAATAGACTAAAACACAAAATAGAAACATCAAACACAGAAAGAATATACAGTTCCTTGCAAAAGTATTCGGCCCCCTTGAACTTTGCGACCTTTTGCCACATTTCAGGCTTCAAACATAAAGATATAAAACTAATTTTTGTGAAGAATCAATAACAAGTGGGACACAATCATGAAGTGGAACGAAATTTATTGGATATTTCAAACTTTTTTTAACAAATCAAAAACTGAAAAATTGGGTGTGCAAAATTATTCGGCCCCCTTAAGTTAATACTTTGTAGCACCACCTTTTGCTGTGATTACAGCTGTAAATCATTTGTGGTATATGTCTACCAGTTTTGCACATCAAGAGACCGACATTTTTGCTCATTCCTCCTTGCAGAACAGCTCGAGCTCAGTGAGGTTGGATGGAGAGCGTTTGTGAACAGCAGTTTTCAGTTCTTTCCACAGATTCTCGATTGGATTCAGGTCTGGACTTTGACTTGGCCATTCTAACACCTGGATATGTTTATTTTTGAACCATTCCATTGTAGATTTTGCTTTATGTTTTGGATCATTGTCTTGTTGGAAGACAAATCTCCGTCCCAGTCTCAGGTCTTTTGCAGACTCCATCAGCTTTTCTTCCAGAATGGTCCTGTATTTTGCTCCATCCATCTTCCCATCAATTTTAACCATCTTCCCTGCTGAAGAAAAGCAGGCCCAAACCTTGATGCTGCCACCACCATGTTTGACAATGGGGATGGTGTGTTCAGGATGATGAGCTGTGTTGCTTTTATGCCAAACATAACGTTTTGCATCATTGCCAAAAAGTTCAATTTTGGTTTCATCTGACCAGAGCACCTTCTTCCACATGTTTAGTGTGTCTCCCAGGTGGCTTGTGGCAAACTTTAAACAACACTTTTTATGGCTATCTTTAAGAAATGCTTTCTTCTTGTCACTCTTCCATAAAGGCCAGATTTGTGCAGTATACGACTGATTGTTGTCCTATGGACAGAGTCTCCCACCTCAGCTGTAGATCTCTACAGTTCATCCAGAGTGATCATGGGCCTCTTGGCTGCATCTCTGATCAGTCTTCTCCTTGTATGAGCTGAAAGTTTAGAGGGACGGCCCGGTCTTGGTAGATTTGCAGTGGTCTGATACTCCTTCCATTTCAATATTATCACTTGCACAGCGCTCCTTGGGATGTTTAAAGCTTGGGAAATCTTTTTGTATCCAAATCCGGCTTTAAACTTCTCCACAACAGTATCTCAGACCTGCCTGGTGTGTTCCTTGTTCTTCATGATGCTCTCTGCGCTTTAAACGGACCTCTGAGACTATCACAGTGCAGGTGCATTTATACGGAGACTTGATTACACACAGGTGGATTCTATTTATCATCATTAGTCATTTAGGTCAACATAAGCTGTGTCTCATTTCAGAAGGAAGCGTCCTCCAGAGGTCGCATTCGAAGGGTGCATACGTCATAAGGCCGTCTCATTTTAAAAAAATGAGTAGGACACTCCAAATGCGACCTTCGAATGCGCCCTTCTTTCACAGGAATTTGGAGTGTGCATGAGTTGTAGCCTTTACGGCTTCACGCCTTCTTTGTGTCTCCGTTAACAACCGTCATTTTTTTTTATATTATATGAAAAAACGGCACCACTGCCAGATATACATGTGAGCGTAGGTGTGGTGTTTAAAATAAGTAGTTCAAGCTTTTTTTCTTTTCTTTTTTTTTTAAGCTCTATTACCTCAAACAGATAGTTTTGGGAAACAGGATTACAACTGTTTAGTGCATTTTAAACGTTTAGAACAGTACATTGCTGTCAAGACAAGAAACATTTCATAGTCATTTTCAAGTTATAAATAATTTTAATTCATGTAACTGGCGTGAGAGCGCAACGAGGCTGAACTTGTTGGCATAGCAACATCATACTTCCTGCCTGTGTGTCCTACGAAGGACATCTCGTTTAATTCTGATTTGAGGACACTCCGTATACTGCATCCTACACAGGACGTGTCCTCCGGAGGACGCAGCCTTTGAAAATTTAACGAAATGAGACACAGCTATTGGATCATTCAGAGATCCTCACTGAACTTCTGGAGAGAGTTTGCTGCACTGAAAGTGAAGAGGCCGAATAATTTTGCACGCCCAATTTTTTAGTTTTTGATTTGTTAAAAAAAGTTTGAAATATCCAATATATTTCATTCCACTTCATGATTGTGTCCCACTTGTTGATTCTTCACAAAAATTATAGTTTTAAATCTTTATGTTTGAGGCCTGAAATGTGGCAAAAGGTCGCAAAGTTCAAAGGGGCCGAATACTTTCACAAGGCACTGTATAGACAGACAGACAGACACAAAAGTATAACAAACAATATTTTATATTATTTAAAGTAGCCATTTTGATCTGGTCCAATTCATTCAATTAAATCACTCAGACAGTACTTTGTTATAAGTCATCTGTAAGTTGTGTCTAACTTTTGATATGCATAAGTTCATATTAATGTGCCCTATTCTTTGTCCTGGAGTAGATAAGCCTTAAATCCTCTTATGCTTTCAGATATTATAACTTGCCATAAGTACTTTTAAGTATTAATTATAGATAATTTGGTTTGAAATAATCTCCTGTTCGTCATTCAGTTTTTGTACCTTCATTACATTGTGTGTGTGTGTGTGTGTGTGTGTGTGTGTGTGTGTGTGTGTGTGTGTGTGTGTGTGTGTGTGTGTGTGTGTAGGGGGGTGTGAACTATCCCTTTAAAATGAATTCACATTTAATACAAAAAATATAATTTGAATTAGCCTTAAATAATAAACTTGGACATCCAGTGAAGCCAGAATAGTAGCATGGACACCCTTTGTGTTTGAGCAGGTAATGACATTGGCAGATGCTCTGTGATTTATCACATACTGGGTGGCATGAAACAGTAACTTGAAAACACTGCCCAACCCCCAAACCATATGCGCATACAGCACTCGTGGAGGGCTGGGGTATGGAGCCATGGCAGGAAAACTTGACGGGAGAAAGGAAGTTAAAGAACAATGAGACAAACCTCACTGAGATGAGGGATGGTGTGTACATGTACCTACAGCAGTGGGTTGATTGTATCAGTGCTTTGGCCAAAACATCAGGCCTATCAGGAAGGAAGGAAGGGGATCCACGTTTGGTCCACGCTTTGCTTGTGTATAGTTACACCAACAATAGTAACTTAAGTACCATTTACGGTAATAAGGACCACACCTATGTGAAATACCAGGCACAAGGAAGTGGTTTGGTTGGTGTACAAAAGATTATGAAGTTGATAGTTACCTTTTGCAGTTATAGAGATATCACTTCTATTTTTTAACCTCTTATTCACGTTCATCTGTATCCATAACTTTGCTTTCCTGTAAAGTCTAAAGGCTGTGTCTTTCTCCCCAGTTATGTACTGAGACTGTACCAAGTACATTGCTCACTGAAGCTGAAACAATTTGCCCTCTCAGAGTAATTGGTTGAAATGAGGGATTACTGCCCTGCCAGAACTTATTGCATGTCATCTGGAAAGGTAGACAGCCTTGCTGACCCCTCAGGGCATGTGTCTGCATTTAAGCGTCTCAGTAGGCAAGAAAATTACAGGCACCTCTGCCAGTTCAGGAAATAACGCGACCTATACATTTTAATGATGAGACGCTCCTCAGTTCTGTGACACTCTGAGGGCCAGTGGTTAGCCAGTAATTGGTCTCATTTGCGCAGCCTTAAATGAAAATCAGTCCAAAATGAAAATATTATCATCATTTACCCCCTTCATGCAATTTTAAGATTTTTATTTTATTTTATATATAATTACATTTGTATAAATTTAATTAATACTGTGATGGCAAAGCTGCATTTTCAGCAGTTACTCCAGTCCTTCAGTGCATGATCCTTCAGAAATAATTCTAATATGCTGATTGGGTGCTCAGGACACATTTCTTACTCAGTGTAGAAAACAGTTGTGCTGCTTAATAATTTTTGAAAGCATTGGTTTCTTTGGGATTCTTTGATGAATAGACAGTTCTATAGAACTTATTTCAACTTTTTTTGTAACAGTGCAAACATGTACTGTCACTTTTAATCAATTCCATGCATCCTTACTGAAGGGTGTAAAAGTATTATTAAAAAATATTAATTTCTTTCAAATATGAGCGTTCATAGCACACATCTGGCCTACTTTTTGTCTTTATTGGAGTATAATCACCATCTACTTAAACTTGGACATTATACCTAATCTCTCCAATGTGTTAAAAAGAAGAAAGAAAATGTGCAATTGGAATAAATTATGGGTGAGTGAATTAGTTTTTATTTTGGCGTAATCTGAAATAGTAATTCTCTGTTACACTTGGTCTCATTCTTGTAATTTGCTGTGTGTTCGTGCTGTGTATTTATTTTCCTCCCATAAGCTTGCAGAGAAGATAATTTTTGAAAGCAGAGCACAAGTCTCATATGCTCTTTTATGGCAATGGCCGATGCAGCCCTACACGCGCCTTCTGGTATCCCTCAAATGCTAATTGATTAGCTGCACCAATGAAAGCCACAATAACTTTCCAGTGTAATGTCCTGCTGTGCTGAGACCACAATTATTACAATGATGGGCTTGGTGTTTAACATTGATCTTAAGTTAATTGGGGAGAATGGCAATGTGACCTATGGCTTTCAACCATCGCTGTGATTAATGCCTTCATATTCTCCCATTGGCATACGCTTTCTGCACCAATAGCCCCATTTACTTGTAATCATTTACACTTTCCTCATACTTGATTTGATATGATGATAAAAAAAGTGAAACACATCTTTACACAATTTTGAAAACCACACTGATGTCGTATTTGAAACTAATAGCCACGTTTCCCATGCAGGAAATTTCCCCAGAAGCTAGTGCTGCGTCCCAATTTGCTTACATATACTACGTCCTAAAAGTATGTACTCTTTTTTGTGAAGAAAAAGTATATACTTTTGAGTGTATAGCAGAAAAGTATGCAATCTTCGCGACATACTACTTCGCCATCTTTAACGGACTCTGTCGCTTAGTTACGTGCATCCCGTCACCGTTTAACTGCCCTGTCAATCATCGTCAGATTCGTCACAGTTCAAATCCTCCACATTCAGTTTAATCTCCTACCGTATCGGAGATAAATGTAGCCGCACGTTGATCTGCCATGTTTGGGTCTTTAACGGAGAGACTCTCCTCATGTGTTTGCAGTTTAAATATAATGATGAATTTAAAAGTTAATGGCCAAATGTGTCATTAGGTGAAATATAATGTGGACAACACTGAATAAATATATTTTTGTCAGGATAGTTGGTCTATTAAACCCCCTTTATCTAAACTTCTCTACTCATCCATCATGTTTGTATTTTTTTAGCGCTTTTTATCCGTGTTTGTAGTTCTAATCAAATCCTCGTCCAACTCTCAATGGCTTGTGGGCAATATCAGCCGTTAGAGTGTACTAGGGCTGGGCGATATGGCCCAAAAAAAAATCCCTGATTTTTTTCACCAAAAATTCGATTTACGATTTAAAACGATTTTTTTCCCCTTCCTACTTAAAATCAATCTGCAGATGACAAAGAAATTGTTCAAAACAAGTTTTAACTTTATTTTGTTTAGGTAAAATTAAATATTTGCAGCTTGGTAGAAGTGTCACCTGGGGTGCAAAACTTTCCGCATGTGAATAACCCGGACTATTCCACAGTATAAATGGGCACCATATATTTTGCAATATACAGTATACATATCAAAGGTTTATGAATTGATATGCAGATAAAATTAACTTTTATTAATAACAGTAATGTGCAAAAAAAGTATAGGGAAAATTTAAATGTAATGCTCTTATTAAATATAGATTAGCATTGTTTTAGTCTCACACTGAACTGACCGACAGCTTCAGTGATTATTAAAGGAGCTCCTTACTTTACTGTAATTTAGTCACAATTTGAAGAAAAGTTTAGTTTTTCCTGAGACTGTGACTTCGTACTTTTCTCCATACATTAGGGAGTGGAAATCGCTAATAAATCAATAAGTGCTCTTCTGCTGGTTATAGTGGTGGGCATTTAATATCTTTTTTTAAATAAAAATGCTACAACAGAGTATATGCAGGAATCCTGAAGTTAATTTCAATACCTTTTTAAGACTTTTTAAAGACCTTCTCAAAATATTTTAAGACCTCCTTATTAAGGTGAAAATTAATACTACAAGCTCTACAATGGCTTCCAGTTTTATGGTTTTTAGTCCCAACAATGAAACTATTCGTTATGGCATCTTTGAAGCATGTTGACAACATACCGAGCAGAACATTTTTAGAATGGGATGCACCGAAATCAAAATTCTTGACCGAAACCAAAAAAGAAGAAACCAAAGCCGAAAACCGAAAAATTAAATTCAAACTAAAATGTTTAACACGACCTCACTCATGTGTACATTAAATAATAATGCACATGCCTACTGGCCTGCAGAATAAAGTAATCAAATATAAAATAACTGCATATTTAACTGTTTAAATGAAAGATTAATCCTTATTAAACTTACAAAAGCTATTCAATCAAGAGCATTGATTTCGAGTTTACCCGCCACAACTCAAAATCAGCCGCATTTGGCTGGTGGCGGTGCTAATTTCCATCCCTGGCGCGCGCGCTCCGAGCCGATCTCAGACTGAGCGCCCGGTTGTTTTTAAATACGTATGGGGATGAAAATAAATATATTCATAAATACTTTTTGGAGTCAAACTCTTTTGACAAAGCTTGAACAAAATACTTTCAAAATTTAAGACTTTATAAAGCCGTGATAAGACTTTTTAATACTTTATAAGGGTCTTAATTTTCCCAAAATTGATTTATCACCTTTTAATACTTTTCAAGACCCCGCGGATACCCTGTACAAAATGGATTACACATTTAAAAAAAAAAAACTAAAAAAAAACATTCGACTATTTCTTTCACAAGACCCCTTTAAACTTTTAGTTTTACAAACCATCACATTAAAAATAACATTACAGTCGGATATCTAGAGCTTTGAAGTGCTGGAAATAAGTGTGAAGCTCTTGAAAACCATTGGAAAGTGCTTGAATTTCAATCTCAAAAGGTTGTACGAATCCTGAGATAAATAATGACAACAACAACAACATTAAATCCATGTGGTTTTACTACAGTACAATCGTGGTAAATGTTGGTGTTTTGTGACTGAAACCCCTGACCTTCGCTCAGCTCTGTTAGAGCTGATATCTGTGGTTTATAACAGAATTCTGCCCCGACCGCTTCCACTAGATCACAGTAGCGATGGTATTAATTCTGTGGTGAATTTAAACGGTCTCTCACTGGATCACCAGCGCTGTGTAGCCTATCGTGTCTGTCACGAGATTGGCCCGTGTGTGAGCTCGCGCTGCGTTCATGTCAGCGCAGCTTTAAATGAGTAGCGCCTGCGGTTCCGTTCAGACTTCAAACACACTTTGCAGCGGGGTATTGTTAATTGTTCTGTGAAAAACTGAAGCAATTACGAATGACACTGTATGTTGTTAGACGCGATCCTTGTTGTTTGTGTACCTCTGTGGCAAACGCGCGCGGGGAGGGCTGAGCCATTACGGGAGCCCAGAGGGGAGCGTCGGCGGATTTGAAAGAGAAAACCGATTTTCATTCACAAAAATCGTCGTAAACTAAAAACTCGAATTAATCCATAAAATCGATTTATCGCCCAGCCCTAGAGTGTACATTGATCCGTACTTCGAATTCTGACAGGAAATAGTAAACCATCCGGGTATCTTTGGAATACTCTTTTCAACATACTACGATTTGGGACATACTAATTCTATTTTCGAATACTAATATGGATAGTAGTGAATTGGGACACAGGGTAGGTATTTTGGGGTGGTACTTGGTGTGTTTTAGCTGCAGGGACTATGGTCTAAATGATGTTCCGGGTAGAAATGTCCCCCTCAGAAAGTCTCTGCTCACGAGGCAACTACCTTTTCAAAGTTCAGAAAATTTAGGAGGTGGGACTTGAACATGCTGATCGGTTGAGTTCACGTAGGATTTTGATTGGTTGACTCTATGAAGCATTTTATTTCAAACACCATTTTTTTAAAGTCTGTTGCAGTGCATGCAGTAAGAGATGTTTGCCATTTGAATCAACAGTGGAGTTTTAAAAAATATTACAAATGGACTGATGACAAGGTTCAGGTTTTATTACACTTATATGTGGAGGACGGGGAACTGGATAGTTGTTAAATTCAGTGGGAACTGGATAGTTGAGCGCAGTCCTACGTCACCGGACTAACCTTCACGGTACTTTAGGGCATGATGGAAATGCAGACAGCAACCGTTCTGGTGGGAAAAAAGTTCCTGGGACAAATATTGTTCAGGGTAATTTCTGTGAAAACAAGGCTTTGTTTCGAAGGCCTTTATAGGTTTCAGAGCTATGCAATTCGGGTTGATAAAATTACATGTTTCATTTTTGGAAGGCCTAAAATATTTTATCTCTTTTCCCTTATTGTGGCATAAATGTTTCTCGGGAGAGTCCACTTCCGATCTCTGACGTAAAGCTTATGTATTGTTTACCTGAACAAAATTGGGGCCTATTGCACAAAACTAGGATAAGGGATTAAGCCAGGATATCTTGGTGATCGTGTCATCTGTATGTGAAATTTAGTATGCCGCTGTCGTGTAAACGTACCCTGAAGGCACACTCACACCAAGAACGATAAAGAAAGATTCTAGGACGGCCTGGAACCATATCAGTGGAAAATGGGTATCTGAGGGCAGTGTTTTCTCTCTGGCTAACAAATAAGCTTAAATAAGCAGGGGCCTTTGCAAAAAAAGACCATAATCAGACTATGAAATCTCTTTGCTGTGATTTCAGCTTCTGTCGTCTTTGAACTTTCCTTCAGTGAGGATTAAGCTGGATAGTTATTTTATTACAAACTTCAAACACATCGAACTACAATCTAAAAAAAAATTGGCCCTCAGAACTAGGATGTCATTTACCCAATTAAAGCAAGTTTTATACGTTTTATATTACTTCTATACTTGATAAGGCCATAGATCTTTTTTTGGTTGTCATTATCTCTTGCTCTTCGTTCGAAGTACTGCTTGAAAAGAGCTTGAAAAAAGAAGCCTTGCAGGAGTTGGGAATCATTTTCAGCAGGAGTTGGAAATCATCTGTTAAAGTGGTCTTTAACAGATGATTTCCAACTCCTGCTGAAAATGTTTGCAGTCCAAAGGGTTTGAACTGAATGGTCGCTTAGGTCTTTATGGAGTTTACAGCATATACCGGAGCATGTCCAGAGTAAACTAGCCAGGAAAAGAATATTGAATATTGAATGTTTAGAAATCTGTCAAATTTGTGTTGGGATTTTGTGACCTAAACCATGCGTGGCATATTATAACATTTGTTTGCACACTTTTTTTTTTCTTCTTCAATTTCCAATTATCATTTAAACAATGTTTGATTATCACAATTTTGAAAACGTGATATGGCGGAAGGCAGTGACAGCACTCGAGAGATTTATCCAGCCTTCTAAAAGGACCAAATCTGAGGCGTGGTCATATTTTGGCCCTGATGGAAATTTAAAGGGATAGTTCACCCTGAAATGAAATTAAAGCCATATTTTACTCACCCTGCTGTTGATTCAATGCCCTATGTCCTTCTATGCCTTTTGGACCTCAAAAGCAGTAATAGAAAAAAAAAAAAAAAATCTGCAAGCGCTTCTTCCTATTATGGCAGTGGATGGCGAGTCGACCAAGGTAAAACAATACAACAATTATACAAAAGTATGACGCAATGATACAGTGAGACCTATGCCATATATGGAAAGTGTCCAGGAGATATACTATAAGGTTTTGTGAGAAATAAACTATTATTCAGTCAAAACACTGAGCTCAGCCATTACTCTGTGCGCGTTCCTGTAATGACTAGTACGAGCCGTCAGCGCTGCGCTCATGCTCACAGACCGTTGTCATGGCACCCAAGATAAACAGACGCAACATTTTGAGAAATCAGGCTAAAAGGAAAAAAACGCCACTCATCTTTTCTATAAGGTATATGATAAGAAATAATTCAATACTAATAATAAAACCTCCTGAAGTGAATATTGTGTACCGGTTGTCATGACAATTGTGCATGATGGTTTGTTAGAGTCATTACAGCAACGCCGTGTGTTATAGTTTATTTCGCCCAAAACCTCATAGTATATCTCCTGGGCACATTCCATATTTGGCAGGCATCTCACTGTATCATTGTGTCATACTTTTGTATAATTTTTTATTGTTTTACCATGGATGCTATCCACTGCCATAATAGGAAAGAGCGTGCAGAACTTTAAAAAAAAAATAAACTTCTGTCATTAATTACTTACCCTCATGTGTGTTTGACACCCGTAAGACCTCCGTTCATCTTCGCAACACAAATGGAAGATATTTTTGTAGAAATCAGATGGCTCAGAAAGGCCTTCATTGACACCAATGTCATTTCCTCTCTCAAGACCCATAAAAGGTACTAAAGATTTTGTTAAAAAGTCCATACAATCAGGGTGATATTTAAGGGATTATAATGTATAGTCATGGTGCACTTATTACACCACATAAATAATTACGGGGCATATTGAATTGAGATAAAGGTTTTAAATCTTACCCATTTATAAATCCTTTTCGTACAGCATACAAAACCATCGTTCCACGCTAGATGATCACTACAATATTAAAGTAGTATTAATAGTGAAGTCCTCTCTTATCATCAATACAATCAAAAACAGGGACGCAAGACGGTTGTATTTGAAACGAGAGAGCCCATTGTTATAATGAGACGGCCATCATTATTAGGAAGGAAATGCCACAGAATAGAATCTTGCTTTAAAAAAAGTGCATAGAGCTGCTGACAACATTGCCATTGTCTAATAGTTATTTTTACTTATACTTAATTTGAATAGTAGAGAGAAGATTATTTATAAAAAATAATTTAAGGCTTTGTGGTTCATTTTACTTGGTGGAAGAGTAGTCCCATACATTATTTTCCCTTTAAACTATTTCATTTTCATTTAAACTATAAAGAGAAACTATTTTCTCTTTTAACTGACTTTTAAATGATAAGGCATGGAAGCATGTTCTTCTTCAACTACTTTTCTCTTATATTTGTTTTTTCAGTGTACTGTAGTTACCATATATGAAGACTAGGGCTGTGCAATATATCGAAATATCGCAAATGTACAAATCGCAATATGCATATCTGAATGATTTTAATAGGCTACTTCAACATTGTGATTGCACACAGTTATGTCAAAACAGCTGTATTGATGAGTATTCATGTAAACCCAGTCAGTTATGCTTTAAGTCAACGATATCAGTCAGGGAAAGAAACTGAATGCGTGTCAATAGGATCAGCTCTTAAAGTGACAGGCGGCTAATACAGTAAACCTGTCGCTGTCTGTCAAACAACAAAATAAATAAATCACTCGGTGCTCTTGGCTAAATAAACTTTGTAGCATTATTATGTATCAGTGTATATTTAATTCATGTGAAGACAAAAATATAAAGATACTTTATAAAGGTTTCTCTGTGTTTGATATTTTGTGACTACAGGGTTCAGGAGGTATTGAAATCTAGATGATTATAATGGGAAATGGGGAGTAACCATGGAAACCTTACAAAAGTCTGTAGAATAACAGTAGGAGTTACAGAGAACCGTGTGGAACGGCTCGAGCCTCTTTTGATCAACTCTCAACAGAGAGAAACATCATAACATTTAAGTAGAGCATTTGTTCAGTGAATCTGAGTGGCTTCCACTGAAAGGGCCTTTATTCAACCGCACGAAATACTTTCACATTCCAGAGTCATGGTGAAGTCTCTTGATCTTGAATAGCGTTTTACAATATTCGATTTCCAATTAAAGCTTCTCACGTGTTACCGCCACATGTTTAGAATCGGTATCATTGAAACTTAATTTGGTATAAAGACTTTTGCTTATCGACTGTTACAGTGCCTTTCAAAGTAAATTGAGCAGAGCACTGAGCCTCATAAAATGTGCATATTAACTTTCAGATAGCCGTGGCTCTTAAGTGTCAAGAGGGCTGCTTCATCCCTTTGCAGCCGGGTAGATCCTGCCCGCTGACTTCTTTGATACATTTACTCACTCACAGCATCGGGGGCATTGAAATGCGCTCCAATTACATGCCTTCCATTCAAAGGCTTGCATATCTTCATGCTTCGTCTGTTGTGCTGTATCAGAGCTCCGTTTAGGGGAGAGGGAGATGAGGAGGACTGGGTGGCTGTGTAACGCCGCTGGGGAATGTCTTTGTCAATCGGTAGCTTCTCAAAGGGGTTTATGGCCGGCCTCTGGGGGGTTGACAATAAAAGTTTGTTGTTCTAAAGTCAATACAACAAGGTCCAGTTAAGTGAGCCGATCAGGGGCGTGACGGGAGAGTGTGGAGGGGAGTTGCTATACACTGCTATATCAAATACAGGGCTGGACTGGTAATCTGGCATACCTGGCATTTGCCCGGTGGGCCGACGCACTTTGGGGCCGGTAGTGTTTTTTGTTTTTTTGGTACCACTGACAATATGCAGCGACAGCGGCCCATTGGTTTGTCTTCTGAATTGACAAGCCGAAGCGAGAGAGACCTCCCCTCCATATTAGGCGCTTTTTTCTATTTATTTATTTATTAGTAGCCTAGGCTATTTGAGCGCATGGAACTGCAAAAGGTGAATATCCGCACAGCGCAGCCGCAGCCGCTGACGAACGTACACTGTGTTTAAATGCTGCTCTATACGGCACTTTGACTCCGAAATGAATACAGTCGTATGATATGGAAACATTACAGGTTCTGTGGTGAATCAGCTGAAAACAGCCGCGAGCATGTATTCATGACGAGGTTAAGTGGAAAACGGCAATACACACAAACGTTTCACTTTAGCAGAACCACAATTTACATTGCAGCTAACAGCGAAGAAATATGGTGTTTTGGAAGAAACATTTATTTAAAATGTTGCTATATTACTTAAATTAATATTGCAGAATATAAATCACTTTTATAGAGGCTGTTTTCGTATTTTCTACAGGTGAACCTTTTTTTTTTTTTTACTTACAAATATAATAGTTTATTATATATGTTTTATATAGTTTTAGAAACCATATAGCCATATAAGGTTTTTACAGTCTATGTTTTTTACCCTGTGACTACCATGATCTTACATTTAAAGCCCCACTTGGCTACTTTTGCTCTCGGGGTCCCCCTACAGTTTGGAAAAAATAATGTCCTCAACTACTGTCGTAAGCGCTGTAATCCTACAACAGGGGATGCCATCGCGCGTGCATTTGTTGACATGACAACCCTGATAGCCCTGAACTAGTGATGCGTGGCTCGTCTCATAACCCGCGGACCCCGTATGTCTATTTAATGGTCGCGGGTGCGCGGCGGGTTGTAAAAATATATACAGTGGTGCGGTGCCGGCCAAATAACTTCATAAAAGTGGCGCTGCGGATCGGTGCAGCACATGGTGCAGCACTAACAGTTCCCCTGAACACTGCAAGAGGATTTCGAGTTCTTCTGGCGGCGCGTGTGAAATGTCTTCATCCCAGGTAACGTTACAGTCAGTGGCATATGCTTCAGCATGTCATATGAATATAATTTCATGGCTTTTATTTTTTTCAAACGCCAAATAATCACGATGCTCACGTTTACAAGCCAGCGTCATTATAGTAGTCTATTGGTTACCGTTTTACAGAATCTATATGATACTTCAGTTCAGTGTTTGAGTGGTCGGTAATCACCGTAACAAGCAGGACAGCATCGGTCGGGCACGCCTCCTCCAGCTCACGCCGACGAGCAAACCCTGGTCACATTTTGATCCTAGTCCTGCCTTTAATCCCATCACTTTTTCGTTTCCTCTTATTGCTTTCCTCCAACAAAACATTTTCTTTCTTATGTGTCTATGCTGCTTCGGACATGACTATATTATCCGACGAACAAAGTTGTGCTCGCACGTCTGAATATAAGGAAGTGTGTGTGTTGGTGGAAGTGACGTATATGCCGTAAAGCAGTCGAATTTTGTAGTTCTTTTTGTTCTCGGGTTACTACCCGAAACCCGAAGTTTAAAAGTACGATTAAAAACGATACAGACCCCATCAGGCTATGGCAGACGTGTCATTCAACCTATTGTAAGTCGATTTATCATCACAAGAGTCTTAAAAAATATATTATGAAGGTTGAAAAGTTACCTAGTGCTGCTTTAAATGAAACTGGCCTACAGTTTAACTATAGTCTATAAAACAGTTTTAAAGTCTGGATCCCATGAATTCAGGACACAGCTTTTTTTCCCCTCTTTAAAAGTTGTATTAACTTTTTTTAATAGATTTAATGAAATTGAATAGCCTCATGAAAGATAGATATCAGTGTCTTGCTTAAATGATGTGTTAACTCTTAAAAAATATTATTGTTCAACCCAAAAATGGGATCATTTACTCACCCTAATGTCATTCCAGACCTAAATGAATAAATCAATTTGTGTGAATTTGCTGTGTAGCATAAAATAAAATAATTTGAGTCTGTTTTTTTGTTCATACTATATTCAAATGGTAGCCTAACCCAAATGGCTTTGTTGCAACATTCTTCAAAACATCTTATTTTGTGTTTCACAGAAGTCATAGAGGTTTGGAACGACACGAGTGAGTAAGTGATGACAGCATTTAAAAGAAGTAAATTTACTTTACTGGATACTAGCTCAAAATCATCAGTGCTTTACTGTCAATTGCATTTCTGTGTGACAAAAAAAAGCAATATTAAGTTTATCTGCATTTGCAGCAAATTCGATAATATCTATCATTATTTGTCCTTGTCCTAGTTTTATTTATATACGCCAGTTTAAGGCCCCAACCCCAGCAAAAACATTCACAGGGAACTCATGGGCCGGATGTTCTGGGTATGCCAGAGCCGAATTTTAGCCCCAGTCCAGCCCTGATCAAATATGTACTGATAACAGTGGCATCAAACACTCAGCATGATTTCAGAAACCGCAACACACAGATGTCAACTGGATACATTACATTAGGTACATCTGTGCAGCGAGATGTTTAAAAATGTTTTGCCTGGGGACATAATCGACCCTGGGAATAAATGGTGAGGACATGTCCCACCCGCAAATTACGCCTGGAACCAATGTTTAAATGTTAGTATTGATTCGTCAATGATTGTCAACTTACATTTATTCAACTTAGGCTAATATTTAGAACCCTTTTTATTTATTGTTTGGTATCAGTAGTCTCTGTCTTTTGTAAATAAATATTTAGTTACTGATACAATTTTTATAAATAGAGTACATTTATTGTGAGCCTACTAGTCTTACTTGTCTTTCTTAAAGCTACACTGTGTAACTTTTTTAGTTTATTCTTAGCTAAAAACACTTAGTTATTTCAAAAATATATGTGCTCATTAATTTTTTTTATTTTATTTCTCCTTTGTTTTACCAGGGTAGTCACATTGAGACAGTAGTCTCTTTTTCAAGTGAGCCCTGGATGTATATTTACTTCTTTCAAGTAATAAAGTATTCTCGTAAGTTTATAATATGCCATTGAAAATACATGCGGGTGAGGGGTTTTCAATGCTGGTCGCCATGTTGCCCCTCCATCTTGAAAGTACATTAGTAAAAGAGGGACACATCCGTAAATTCAAGCTTCGCCTTTTGCGTTTTAACACTCGATGGCACCGTGTTGAATGTGAAGAGGGGGATTGCCATGTTAATCTTGGACTAAATCAGCCACCGTAGGAGTTAAACGAAATCAGAATGGAGAGGAAGAGAAACTATTATTCACTGGATGGTTCACCGCTAGATGGGGGAAAATATCACACCGTGTAGCTTTAAAAAAAAGTATTTGATATAAAAGCCTCTTACCATTGCATTACAACTACACTGTAAAAAAAACACACACAAAAAAACAAAAACAATGTCTCCAATTGAAAATGTTCTATTGACTGACCACATCTACATTTTTCAGTTGGCCAAATGGTATTTCTGGGAATTGATGCAATTTAATTCACAGAAATTCAATTTGGCCAACTAAAATGTTTTGATGTGATCAGTCACTAGAACATTTTCAATTGAAGACCTGCTTTTTTTTTACAGTGTAGCTTGTGATGTTTCTGGTATAAACATAGTATACATTATAGTTCACACTATTTCAATTGCCATTTTATGCATTGTCATTCCAAACTCAAAAATTTTATTCTGTGGACAGCATGAATTGAATTGAAAGTCCACATAGCCAATATATTTATATGCATCAAAAAATACATCAATCAAAGACTTGTGACAAGACACAATCTTGAAAGAAAATTCTTGAATGAATGTATCATATGTTCAAAATATAATTTCTTCTGACTGGTTCTTATTGGTTTGGACTGCCATAAGGATGAGTAAATAATGACTGAGAAAAAAAAATGTCCCTTTAAATCGTCTTTTTGTTTCTAATAGTATTTGCAGTTGGGTTTCGGTTGAAAATGTGATGGTTACTTCCCAATTTTCCTGTTGCTGGAGTCATCGAGCTTACAGCTGATCGTGTTACTGCACATTCTATGATGGCATACATGCAGCTTTGATGCTTCTGCTGTAGATAGAGAACAAATTCAACTGCATACACACCTGAGCTCTTTTCTGCATGCATGCATACGCAACTTGGATGTATTCATCTGTGATTGAGGCTTTTACATCCTTCTATTTCTCTTACATCTGTATCCGAGTGGAGTATGAGTAATTGGAGGTTAGGCTCCTTCTTAATTACAAACAAATGATATGTGTGTTTCTGATTAGGTTTCCTGTCTGCTATTATTGTCCTGTTATTAACCAAGATCTTTGGATAAATATTCATTAGCTCGCCTTTTTTTGTTAATTTAATTTTTTTACTAAAGATGATTAAGCAACAACTGGTCACAACTTCATTGCACTTTTGTTTATTTTGTTTACTTCAGACTTGGGGCTGTAATTAATAAGAATAGCACCACAGCATTTCTCCCATTTGTAGCAACTGTGCAATCTATTTGCATTGTGAAATTGCAAAATTTGATATTCAAAGCATCACCTTAAATTATTTGAATTTTTGTAGTCTGCCATGTAAAAACATTGCCAAACCACATGACGATGCCCTTGAATGTTAGATACTCTTTCATCTGTTTATATTGCATGTAGAAGAGGGGGAAAAATATTTAATTAATTCTTATTTTAACTCTTTTAGATGTCTGTTGCAAACTTTTTTTGCTAAAATATTTAACAAGGCACTTTATCAGAAATTGCTCTCCATCCATTCTAAATGATAGCATTTGATGTCGGCTCACATAGCCAAGAGTGCTATGTGAAAAAAAAATCAATCAATCAAAGTGTCTTTAGATAAAACGTTTTGACCAAAAAACTCTAATACATCTAATACAGTCTGCTTTTAGATGTTTGGCTTTGTTCCATTTATTGATGAATAAATGATGAATAAAAACATTTCTTTTTAGGATACTCTTCAGTCATTCAGCAGCAATTGGCACAGCTTCTGTCATGTTTTTTTTTGGACTTTCTATGTCATTTAATTCAGGTGTTAACATTATAAACAATGACTGATAAACTCAAACTGTGTGTGTGTGTGTGTGTGTGTGTGTGTGTGTGTGTGTGTGTGTGTGTGTGTGTGTGTGTGTGTGTGTGTGTGTGTGTGTGTGTGTGTGTGTGTGTGTGTGTGTGTGTGTGTGTCTGTGTGTGTGTGTGTGTGTGTGTGTGTGTGTGTGTCTGTGTGTGTGTCTGTGTCTGTGTCTGTGTCTGTGTCTGTGTCTGTGTCTGTGTCTGTGTCTGTGTCTGTGTCTGTGTCTGTGTCTGTGTCTGTGTCTGTGTCTGTGTCTGTGTCTGTGTCTGTGTCTGTGTAATGGCATATTGATTATTTTTATTGTCTGTTTGATCAGGGCGTCTTTTGGATTTTAGCAGCCAAAAGAGATTTCATCAAGGATTTTGTCCTGCCTTCATTGTGTTTCCTCTGAAACCCTTATGCTAGCTCTCTTTAAGAGAGATAAGCTTGAGAATGAGGCCGGTCAGCTTCAATAATAAAACCGGCAGCTTCTCTCTGAACCCAGAGGGACGGGGAATGCTGTGGTCATCATTTTCATTCCCATAGCAGATCCCTGTGGTTTTCGTGGTTTTAAGTGTTGGATTTGATTTCACAGCAGAAATGTGGCGCTGTAGTGTTGAAGGGGCCTCGCTAACGTTTTATGAATTGCATGTAAGCAGATTGCCAATAGCCATCCAGACTACAAAGTAATAATGGTAGTGGAGACACTCACAGCCTTTGTGCCAAAGGATAGATTTATTTATCCTGCCTTTTACCACTCAGCAACCATACAGACATTGTCACAATACCAATATTTCAAAATTTGACAAGCACATAGGAAAAACATTTACTTACCTCATGTACTTACAAGGCTGCAAGTTTAATTTGAGACATTAATATGTTGTCCAGTCTGTATTAGTCTCAATTAAGAATGTTAGGATTTTGATGATGATGATGATGATGATGATGATGATGATGATGATGATGATGATGATGATGATGATGATATATTGATAAATAATCTCCACACATAATTTTTTTAAATATGACATTTATTGTACCGTAAAATCAGGAAGACTAACATTTAGCAAGAAATGTGTTGCTAGATTATGGGGTGTAAAGCTAAAAGTGGGCACTTTACAGAAGTTATGCTTTATTACATAGCAATTTTAAAATGCATAACAATAGAGCCGTATCTGTTCCATCTCCCAAATAACACTTCATCTCTCTTACAGTGGAAATTGAAGACACTATATATTCATAGCAGCTCAAAATGAGAAACTCATTCAGCTGAGAGGGCCATCAGAAGGGAAGATGATTGCCATTCTGTTTATATAGATAGCAGATGTGAGAGCAAGGTCAGAGGAAAAGTGTAAGATTTCATAACTTTTAAGGGAGAAAGCATTTAAGAGATTATGCCTAGAGCAAGATTGTGTTTGTTCTGCATAACCCTGGTCAAAATCTGGCGTGCATTACGACTCCCACACAAGGAGAAATCCCTCTGCTTCCCAAACTCCCTCGTGGAAGAACGCTGTCGTGTTTACAACTGAGACAGAGTGCTTACCAGGATCTAAAATTGAAAGGAACTAAATGCTGGATTTTCAAAAATATGTGAAATCCGGGCCTCCACTATTGCAGGAAACTTGCACAACTTTCTTGAATTAATATTTTTTTAATTCTAACAATAAATACCATAGCACATCAGTTCAAGCAAAGCAGCAGCGCAGAGCTCATGTGAACTGATCTATTTTGGCTCTACTTCTAGTTTCAGCACAAAATAAACATGAATGAACATGCACAACTTGGCTGAATCTCATGGAATCTTTCAATGAGTTCTTGATGAAGATTATTTCAATAAAACGGCTTGTAAACAATGTCTCAATGTTACATAAAATCACCATAAATCAACACAAACTTGTTAGTCGACAAGAACATTGAACTAGAGAGAGGAACAGTTTGCTTAATATATGCACTATACATATTAATTGTATTTTTGTACATGACCTGTTCTTCAATATTTAATGTTTGAATAAGTCTGTGATGTTTTTATGACAGCCCACATTTAAAGGGATAAATTACCCAAAAAAGAAAACTAGCCCATGATTTACTCACCCTCAAGCCATCCTAGGTGTATTATTATTTCAGACAAATACAACCGGGAGTTGTATTAAATGTAATAATGTCCTGGCTAATCCAAGCATTATAATGGCAGGATTATGTTTATAATGGATGGATGCACTTTTTTTGGGCTTCAAGTTTTGGGCTGCCATTCACTGCCATTATAATGCTTTGATTAGCCAGGACATTTTTTAACATAACTCAGATTATATTCACCTGAAAGGAGAATGTCATGTACACCTAGGATGGCTCGAGGGTGAGTAAATCATGGGGCAATTTCCAATTTTGGGTGAACTATCCCTTTAAATGTTTAAATTTTGAAAAACAAGTAGAAACATAATGAAAAAGTTGTTATAAAATTATTATTATAAAAGCTTGCTTATGTGTAATTTGAATGTAGGTATTACATCAGTTAGTAATACCTAGTTTGCAGCATTAGCTAAGAGAGATTGTTTTTCTTTGAGAAAATGTTCTATGTACTGTGCCTGATACATTACCCCTATTAATCAAGCGGCAACCTTCCCCAGTTCTGTTGAAGCCATTACGAAAGTAACTTAAACTGCAATTCATCGACTGTCCGCTAGACAGGCTCCAGAAGGGAGCAGAATCTCATTGAGCCCCATGTTAAAATTCAACTTTACAGCAGAAAAAAACATGTTTATAGCCTGGTACAAATTGTGGTTTTGGCCTATATATCGAATTTTGCCCTTCATGACAACTGTGAGGAGGGTACAATTGTTCATTACTCAATCGTTTATATTATATAAAGCCTTAAAGTTCTGCATAATTAAGGGTGTGGTCACTTGTGTGTGACAGGTGGAAAGCCATTTGTCTGCTGTCTGTTAGTCATCACTTCATATCAGTTCCACCCACATCCCGCCTCTTTGCCCATTTTCTGTTGTCTGGGAGTGATGCGTATAATGACGCGCTGCCAAGATGTCAACGGCCAGCTCGTCTCTACTTAACACTTCAAAACTTATAAAAAAACCTTCAGAAGCCTATGGGTGACTTCATGGACACTACGTCCATATTTTTTTTTTAAAGTCTATGCTACTTATTTATCTTGAAACAAAATAAATTGAAATCAAAATTGAATGTAATTGTAAGCTTATAAATCCAAATCATATCATGAAATTTGTGTCAATAGCCAGTCCTACTAAAATGCTGGAAATTATTTTCATGCTATTGCCATTGCTGTATCTATGTGCGTTGATCAATGTTCATATAAAATTGTCAAGGAAATGGTGAAATGGATATTCACTGGAGGAAGTGAAGTGTCAGGTTTCATTAAAAATATCTGCCTTTGTTTTGCAAAGATGAATGAAAGTCTTTTGGGGTTTGGAACAATATATGAGTGAGTAATTCATTTTTAGGTGAAGTATTCCTTAAAATAAAATAAAAATAAAAACATTAAAATAAAGCATTATCCTACATTGGTCACCTTTGAGAAAATTGAGAATAACTCTTATAGTACAGAGTATAATGTGCATTTCTACTAGTTTTCCTCTACACCGTTTCTTGTGTCATGAATATTTTTTCTTATTCAGTGTGATAAAATAGTGGTGAACTTGATTCAGTCATAGCTCATTATACAGTCACTTCATTTCTTGTGGTCTTGGGAGATTCATCTTGTTTTTCTCAGAGAAGTAGTGATTCACAGCACTGCAGTTAAATATCATCTCGCCATACCTGTCAGAGACTGTTTCTCAGAGTTTTCCTCGGAAAGGAAGGGGTATGAGGGCTGCGGTTCTTCCTCTAGCTGTTTTTAAGCCACATATATTCAACTTTTTTCCCTCACAGGTGTCTTGAGAGGCTTGGCAGACTTTTTTTTTTTCAGCGATGACAGCCATCAATAACCAGGCTTCCATACAAAGACTTTTTTTTTTTGTTGTTAATGTTTAACCAATATAGCTGATGGAAATGACAATTTTCAGATTTTTTTTTTTCATTTATCAACACCTTGAAAATCTTTTCTCGTTTAACTTAAGTGTATGCATTATCTGTTGATGCTTCAAAAGTCACGAAAACCAGTTTGGAAACACTTTGTTGAGAAAAGGGGCTTTAACACAAATAAATGTGTTGTCACATGACAGAAGTGTCTACGTTTGTGGTGTTACACAAATATAAAGTTTAAATTACAGCTGGCTCTGTATATGAAGAAAAAGAGACAATTTGATGTTTTTGATTGATTTTGAAGTTATCGAACTCTGAAACCAGAACAAATAACTTGGTTTAAATGATTTGAATAGCTACATGCATTCTCGGCCATATCGATTGACCGAACATTTTACTGTACTAATCATTTTTCTTTTTTTTTTGGGATCCTAAAATTTTGCATACAGGACAAATTAACTGCCCTGTGAACAAACCCATTCGTCACAAATGTAGTTACATGCAGTCCTGTCAGACAAGCTGTCCCACTTCACTTTGATCTTCTGATTAATTTTTCCTAATTTAGTAATGGTATATGGTGTAGTAATGGTATAGTTTTATTCTTGAAAATAGTGAGCAGTAAATTTAAATCGTCTCATTACTCTCTGCATTTTACAAATATTTGGGAATCGAAATATATATTATAAGTGATACAACAAAACAAAAAGTCTAATGCAACAATTACGGGGGTTTTTTTTAGGGATAATGTCATTAAGCACATAATTTTATCAGTAAACAGCCAATTGGATGGAAACAGGCTGGAGACAGCACATTTGGCAATCTCATTTTTATTCCTGTTCACTTTGTCGATACTGTGGAAACAGTGAATGAAAACGTGGCTATTGTTAGTTATCTTAAATGTTATCATTTAAAAAACAGAGATCAAGCTGTATACTTCAATCCTCACTTAAAGCACACCACCCTATGATTCATTTTTCCAGCACAAAGAATTGCACAGTCCCTCAAACAAAGTCCAATTCACTTTAGTTTATTTGCACATGATGCCTCAATTTCAGCTGAACTATTTTTATGATGTATTGCCACTTTAGTGTCCTTTTTGGTCACAGTCAGCGAAGTGTGTTCACACTGCTTACATGAAATAGACACTGACATGGTCAAAACAGGTAATCAGATAAGCTCTAAACACATTATTCCAGCCATCCAAAAATGTTACATTGCATTCTTTTCTTCTTCTTTTTCCCCATTTCAACCAAATAGATTGCATTGCATTACATTACATTTGTTTGTTTGAGCATTTCAACACGGCAACATTGGCTTGACCAATGGTGTGAGTTTAGGGCAGGGATTATCTGTTTGCTTGACCAATAAAGCCCCTTTCACACTGCGATTCCGGCAAATACACGGATAATGCGACCCGGCATTTGTTCTCGGATCGCAAGAATTGGTCCATTCACACTGTCAGCGAAATACCGTAATATGTGCACTTTTCACACACAACCCGTAACGGTCCCGGATCGAGTTGACACGTGACATGTGACGTATAATGTACGACTCGAAAAGGATTGGCGCCAAAGAATAAGGAAAGGCAAAACAGAAGTGTTTTCATTGCTTTGTAAACATGGCTGTTGACCAGTAACTAGCGGCATTGTTGTTTATGCTAAATGCTCAAATTACTTCATGTTTTTCTATATTGACTTCTTTCCGGAGAGTAAATGAGACCGCGTACGCTGGAAGAAAAGCTTGCTGGGTTGCTCATGCAACTGGATGTTTCTGATAAAAAACAAGCTCTAGGAGTCGCGCGATAACGACGTCACATCCGTTGCGGCATTAGTTTCGGCTTTTGTTCACACAGCGCACGTCCCGGGTCGAATCCCGCAATATTACTAGGTCCCCGACCCGGGTCGAATTCAGTAATCAATCCCGGGACGTGGTTGCTTTCACACAGAAGGCGACCCGGCAATGTTCCGGGAATATTGCGGGTCCGACGTGCAGTGTGAGAGGGGCTTTAGTGATGCAGAATGGTGTTGGAGAAAGCTGTTTGGATATTACTTGCGGCATTTAATTTGGTAATGCGTGTTGTGAGAAATTACTCCCTTTCAGCTTTAAAGGTGCCCTAGAATGAAAAATTGAATTAACCATGGCATAGTTGAATAACAAGAGTTCAGTACATGGACATCACATACAGTGAGTCTCAAACAACATTATTTCCTCCTTTCCTCCAGTAAATCTTCTTTGTGAAAAAACACCACAGAAAAACAGGTGATTCTCGACATAAAGGCATCTATGACACAATGGCCGGGGATCATTAATATGTACGCCCCCAACATTTGTATACTGCAGCGCATGCTTCATGCAAGGATAGCGAAAATGGCAGATCATGGAAATAGATGTTATGTTCCAGACTGTGCAGGGGATGTGGGGACTTTTCATACCCTTGCCATTGAAAAAAACTCAACAGGAAAGTTTATCTATAACCGGATACTGCAACAATTGTTCGTTTGCTCGGCCCATTTCACCACGGAGTGTTTTTCTTACCTGGACAATAGCAGGCTTCACTCAGCGTCTGATACTGGAGAAGCGGCAATTCAAACTATATCCCCGTGAGCAGTAAGTAGTGATTTTATCCACTTACTGACTCGCTAAACAATTTCAGATTAAACTGGAAGTTTCTTAGTGAGACATTAACGATAATACCCCCTGTCCACCGCAAGATGTTACAGGAACAATAGGAAACTCCACGTAGTAGACATCAGTTTGACAAATGTCAAAGTTAATATTATTTCCTGCCAGGGTTGTCGTACAAATCTACAAAATACAACCATAGATACATATGGCAATCCCTTTTGTCGGATAGAATTATAATTTAGCCTGTAGGCTATTTTTGTCAACAACACACAACTCATGAGCTAACTATTGTTATTTTGGTTGCTTACAGATCGCTCACTTGATCCTTGCCTGGGTCATCTCCACCACTTAAGTTGAAACGGTAGTAATTTGACAAGGCATTGTCAATTTGTAAAAAAAAAAAAAAAAAAAGTAGGCTACTGTACAGTACAAACAACATATTTGTGCGCTATAACGTTACCCAGTTCACTGTTTAGAGTTTGTGATTCAAAGTGAAGAAGCTATCATTGTAAAATCACAGTGAAACAGCCAATCAGAGCCAAACTCTACATTAATATTCATGACCCTCCCAAATAAGGCAAAAACAGAGCATTGCATCCTACATCCTAATTTCTGGGGTTGTAAATGGACCTGTTTCTGGACAATTTTAACCCTTAAATAAGTCACATACCCTCTATGTCAGAGAACAATTTAAAATATTGTTTCAACTCATTCTAGGGCACCTTTAAATTGAAGTCCAGCTTTATGTTCATTCCAGAATGTGGCACGAAGATAATTTTAATACTTAATAACCCTCTAGACTTTTACATATTAACGCAGTAACTTAATAGCTAGGCCAGATTGATTTCTTTGATTACATTTGGCGCTTTGCTCTCAGCCCCTTTTTCATCTTAGTTGTTTTGGATTACTTCTTAAACAGCATTTGCTTAGAGTGGTGAAATGTGCCAGATGAAATGAGAGTGAGGTGTTTTATGCCCGGCAACAGTTTGAGAAATGCTCTTATGTTTTTATAGGTCATCCTGCTATTGCTTCTATAATGAAGCTTACTTTTACCTGTAAGTTATGGCTGTGTTTCAAGGCAGCGTCATCTTCTCTGACAGTGTTGAGAGAGCGGAAAAGAGAGAAATATGAATGTGAAGAGGCTGTTTTCCCCAGTGGGCTTTTATACTAAGAGGCTCTTCACAGCCAGTCTTGTTATAATGTTCAGAGTCATTGTGTCACTGTGCCCCTTTACCCCTTTTTCAGAGGAAAGTAGATGAGTCTTCTTTTTGGTTTCATGGTTAAAAGTTTTTTTTTTTTTTTTTTAGTCTTGCGTTTATTTTTTTATGTAAGTATCATAGGCCCTTTTTTACCTGGTATTAAGATGCATTTTTGTGTAAACGTACTGGTGTATAAAACATGATCTAAAATGTTTTGAGCTAGTCCACTTTCAACCACTTCCAGTGTGTGATATTGCCAAAAAAAGGATATCTCAACGTTTTCAAACAGTGATTGATAATGGAGTGTATCTCTGCCGCATTGAGGCTGGCACTGCCTGTCTCTTTGTGAGAGACATTCGTGGAGAAATCAAAAAGTGAGTAGCAATATAAACTCGCAGAAGAAACATACTGGGGTAAAACTGAGTTTTTTGTAGTTGTTAATATTTATGATTTATGATATTGTTAATAATAACAAGTCAACTTTGCAATCGTGAATTGTGTAGCTTGAATGGTGTAGCCTAGTTCCATAAACAAGTAGCCTAATTAATAGTTACTTACATTTTTAGATCCAAACAACCTTTTTTGTTCCATTTCACCCATGATTTCACCGACGAAAATAATTCCAAAAGAAAGCAACACTCAGCGCGGTGTTTTGTTACTAAATTATTCAGCGTTTTGAATGAGTCATTTGAATATCCCCTCTCAATGATTCAATAACTCACTTATGAAGACGATCTCTTGCTGCCCCGTATTGGCGGTTATGTTTAAAAGTATGATTGCATGTTTTATTTAGAACATCAATCTTATAACATTATTTATTGCAGCTGTTTGTTTTTGTTGTTGTTGTTTTTTTGCAGTTTAAATTATTTCATTTTATTGATAACAGCCTATAGTGTCTTTACTGTTATAACTGAATTTATTAATCAAATGTAAGAATTGAACATGAAAGATGATGCATACATTTAATAAGATTTTAAAAAATGGCCTTTATAAAATTAAATAACGCCCTGGGGTGAATATCACAAATATGCAGATTTAATTAGGCCTATGTTAAAGCTGACAGAACACTGATGAGAATATAACTACAGAATCAATAAATATATATATATATATATATATATATATATATATATATATATATATATATATATGAAATAAAGGGCCGGGATTTGATTAAAAAAATTAATCTAATTAATTAGAGGCTTTGTAATTACTTAATCGAAATTAATCGCATTTTAATTGCATATAAATATTTGATTAAATATAATATCTATATATATATATATATATATATATATATATATATATATATATAATATTATTTATATATATATATATATATTTTTTTTTTCGTTGGTGAAATAGAGCAAAAACAGACAATATGGTGTTTAAAATTAAACTGAATAAAGTAACTTAATATTAACTTCTTAATTTACAGAAGAAGTTTATAATAGTTTGAAAAGAAAAACGGCACTCTTTGTGCGATATTGATTACCTATATTAAATGCTAGAAATATAAAAGACATACAGGGGCATTTTTGGCTAACTTATCTTGAATTTTGGGGAGATTTTAGTATTTTAATAATTATATTGTGCAGTGAAAGAGTGCACTAAATGCGCATGTGCCCTTGTCTAACCTACTAGACTACACATAGTGTATGCATGCTACTTAATGTCAGATCCCACATCGTTAAAACAAGTTACAATATTATCGCCGATGATATCACACACCCCTACTTCCGGAGGTAGTCAAACATATTTGACCGGATTGCTTCCGTATTGTATACGCTCATGTGGTTGAATACATTTCAACAACCACAAAAGACCACCTACTCTCCTCCTATACTGACTGCAAAAACATTATAGGATGTGCGCTACACGGTTTATACTTTGCCAGCTGAAGAATCAAGTTTGGTTTAAAGATGAAAACGTACCAAACACAGTAGCTGCGTCCGAAATCGAATACTTCTCTACTATATAGTATGTGAAAAACAGTACGCCAATAGAGTAGTGTCTGAATTCATAGTATTCGAAAAACAGTAGGCGAAAAGTACCTGGATGACCTACTACTTCCAGCGAGATTCTGAAGTGTGCATCCGGATTACAATCATACTACATTCATTCATTCATACTATATAGAACTTACTTTTTAACGGTCGTAAAGTTTTTTTTAAATTCAAATGTAGTAGCTGCTCACATAGTACTTGATTTTGGACGCAGCCAGTGTTCTCTCACCATTTCTAAGTGGACAAAAGAGACAGATTAAACCAGTCGTCTCCATTCGATCGACTAATACTCATCTTAATACCAGATGTAAACAGGGCCATAGAGACTGGTGAGCATGAGTTGAGCCAGTAAACAGCCACCTAGCAATCATCCACAATACCCTAGCAACCACCCTAAACCAAAAGCAATGAAGCCAATCCATACAGATGAAATCAACCCAAATCTCGCTGGAAGTTAATGCTAGACTTTAGTTTGGTTATTCTGGAGTAATATTTCAAAATGAATTGCCAGTCATTTTATCAGAACTTATCAATTCATCAATTTGTTTTCCTTCTGGACTCCATGAGGATATCTTTATAGGTTGCTATGGGAACGCCATCCTTGATAGTATCTTGTGTAGCCATGGACACTGAACAAATCTTAATGTTGTTTCAGAGTGTGTCTTTGTCTTTTCATATCATGGGAAAAAAGACTAATTTTAAAAGTAAAAAAATGTTCCTCAGCTGTGGCAGTGAAATATAGTTGCCATATATCGTCTGGATATTGATTTCAGATGAGATTCATGATTTTCATTTTGTGTAAACTTGCAAGACAGATGTGCTTCTCTCCGGCAAGAACTGTCTGGTCAGAGACCTTTTTTTCGTCTTGAACCTCTACTTTTTGATAAGCTGCAGAAACTGTCACCAAGATCCTCCATGTCTGATGATTAATGCTGACACATTGTCTGTCCCATTGTGCTGTTCGAGGACTGTAGAAACGGATGGCCCTGTGACTCACTTGCCGCCTCAAATGCAAAACTCTATCAAAAGAGGTGTGGTAAAAGAGCCATGAGACATAATGCCGTGACTTCTTTTACCCTGGAAAGTACAGATCACATTGATTTCTATTCTTTTCTTCAAAGAACTGTCAGAATGCCCTTGGTGGAAATGTTATAATGTAGCCAACGGTCTGGTTTGGCCTTAATCTTAACAGTAGCTCAGTTTAGGCGTCTGTAACATCACTGAACATCTGTTAGAATGATTATATGTTTGATGTCAAAGCACTAAACACAAATTATTATCCTTGACATTCAATATGGCTACAACTAACAAGCATACTTATATTTTTATTGGATAATCCACAAACGATTTTTATATATATATATATATATATATATATATATATATATATATATATATATATATATATATATATATATATATATATATATTATATTATATACATACATACACACACATATATATACATGCATACACACACACACACACACACACTAGGGATGCCACAATTCTCAATTGAACCGTTCAGTATGGCATTCACGGTTCAATATGCGCATTGCACATGTGAATTGCGTTTTTGTTTTTTGCTTTTTTCTGGTTTTGCATTTAATTAATTATTTCT
Organism: Pseudorasbora parva; assembly: GCF_024679245.1. Taxonomy (NCBI): domain Eukaryota; kingdom Metazoa; phylum Chordata; class Actinopteri; order Cypriniformes; family Gobionidae; genus Pseudorasbora; species Pseudorasbora parva. Next base: position 32,154,484 of record NC_090183.1, on the reverse strand, counting down.
CTTCGTTTGAAATATTTCTCTGTTTTTTTCTTCTCTGTTTGAGTGTGCCTGTGAGTCTACGCACTGATATGAGCAAATATCCAATCATATTCACTAAAGTTAGTGGGTGTTAAGCCACGTTTTAAAGCCTTGCCGGTTAAACATTTAATTTGCGTTTTACATGCGCTGAGCGTGCGTTCCTGTCAAACACACGTGATTACTGGACTAAGTAGTCTTACTGCGCTAATACTGTCAAATACACACAAGGTTAACATATATAAACACAGTTGGTTATGTCTAAAGTGAAAGTAAAATTGCATGTGTCTGTATATGAGATGTGAGCAGGTCTTGTATTGACAGCAGCGCAGCCTAGTGAACACTTGTCCTTAAAGAGAAGTTCACCTCTAAAATTATGTAAATAAAACAACGTAAAACAAGGAGAAAAATAACTGTCAATCAATGTATATTGCATATTGAAGACTGTAGTTTTAATTTTAGCCTACATTTACTCATTAATTTTCATACTTAAATGCTAATGTACAGCTCTGAGCTGCCACTGTAAATCTTTACATATGTATTTGATATTATACAATACACCAGGAATGTGTAAGTTTTTTTTTTTTTTTTTTTTTTTTTTTTAAGTTAAGTTTCGGTAAGGTCTTTTCAAGTCTTTTAAGTAAAATAAAGAAAGTATTACAATAAAAAAAATCTTCTTAACCTATTTCTGTTCCTATCACCTAAGAATAAAATAGCAAAAAACCGAACTGAACCGAAAACTGTGGTTAAAAACCGAGGTATGTATTGAACTATGGTCTAACTGTATTGTTGCATCCCTACACAGTCCTTATGTTATTCATTGCTTGTTATATTTTTTGTGATGTTTTACCAAAAAGGCAGCAAGTTTGTCTGAACTTAAGTACATTTGAACTGAAAGTAATTATTTCTGAGTCGGATGTTGTTTCAGAAACTGCTCTGACAGATTCAGTGCAGGATTTATTGGACCAGTAACACCTGAGTTTGTGTGTCATTTTGACCAGTTCATTAAAAGAATCGACTTCAATCAGTTTTGTGAATGGGATCAAACTAATCATGCGGTAAATATGAGTCCTTCAACTGTAGATTTTTGCCCTTTCATGAAACATGAGCTGAATTAATTTCTGTGCAAGTTGTCCAAATAAAAAACTGTGGTAATTGCTTATTGGTTTGAGTGAAGCTATTATTTATGATTTATGAATGCAGGTTGAGAGGTTAAACTGCCAATGAGATTATTGGAAATGTCAATAGATAGCTTTCTCGAGATGGTTTGCATGTGTAGTGCAAAAACCCAACTAATCGATTATGAAATGTATTCATTATAGAATTTTTCATGATCAAATTGTATTGATTGGTTAATGCAGCCTTATTTTTATTTTTACCCAAGTCTGCTGTGTAAGTAATGTTGTCTTGAGACGAGACAAAATAAAGTACCGTCAGTAATGGAGGATGTCATATATGATGGATCACCCTACCTCTCTGGGTGGTTCAATAATCAACCTATAATCTTACATGTTAAGATAGAACGAAAGCATCAGATTAAGTAGAAAGTCATTGCCCCAGCGTGGCATGTAGCTGTCATGAGTGTCCCAGGATTGCTGGCATAGAGTGATGTAATGCACTGAATCTCCTGCTCCCAGGAGGGTTTCCAAAATCCTAATCTAGCCTCAACAGCGTGCGAATGTCACACTGTTGAAAGATGCCATTTCTCAAAGTCAACCGACGTAGGATTGTGAATGCTGTTCCAATGAGCAAAACGAGCATGACATTTTAAAGGTGTGCTGTAGATCAAATGAATGGCTGCTTCTGTTACCTTTGTGTTATTATAGCTGAGCAATATCGTCCTTGCTCTCTATGAAGTTTATAATGGATAATAGCAATTATTATCCCCTAATTTTATAGCAGACTCCGCATGACTTCAGGGTTCTGGTGGAATTGGCAGATTTGGTGCCTGCCGTATAAAGTAAAGTGGTTGTTTTTGGAGCAGATGAATTGGACATAACCTGTCCAGCAGTTCAGTATTGTGAGACTATTTATTAAAGGAGTTGTCGTATCTGTTCAGTCCAAAATCCAGACCAGTGTATGAACCACTGTTCATATTTTTGAGGGTCAGTAATATATCAAATGAAAGACAGTGCTGTATATCAATGTTCCCAGACCCACAGTCACTGGAATAGTTGTCAATAACAGGACATTTTAAACTTGTGTTTTGCGTCATTTATAAATGTTTTGCTCCTAAAATATTTGCTAGATATTGTAATAGATGTAGTAAAATTTGCTCACACGCTGGAGTGATGGCCTATTTGTAAGTGATTTTTTTTTAAAGTTCTTTAAAAAGGTGGTTTACAAATTTGTCTGATTCCTTTGTGAATGATGTCTAAAAAGTAGGGCTGCAAAATTCCAGGAATTTTTAAGGCTGGAAACCTTCCATGGGAATTAATGGGAATAAATTGGGAATTTGCAAAATGGCAGGTTAGCCTATAACAGGGAATTTAAATGTAGTTGGGAATAAATATTGCAGCTTAACCTTGGATTAAATGCACTTTCAGTTGAATTTCTATCAACTGTATATTCCTCAATCACACTCTTCCTGCAGGATTATTGAGGAAACACCCCCTGCATGCAATCTGCATTCCACCATAACACACACATTTCATCAAAATAGTCAAAACAGTAATATTGTGAATTAATAATATTATAATAAAAAAGGTTTTATTTGCTTACTTTTTTCAGCATTCTTTTCAGCATTCTTTGACAAATATAAAGTTTTTTAAAAAATGGCATTTATTTAAAATATAAATCTTTTGTAACAACATACAAGTGTAAAAAGTGTAGGGTCAATCTTTTTTTCTTCTTTTTTTTTTGAAAGAAATTATTACTCATTACTTATTACTTTTGTTCAGCAATAATGTGTTAAATTGATAAGAAGTGATAGTAGACATTGTTAAAGATATTTATATTTTGAATAAATGCTTTTAATAACTTCCTGTTAAGTAACCAAATTTGAATATTTCCAAAATTCCCCAAAAGTTTCCACCTCTATGCAACCCTAAAAAATAATCACAATTGATTGAAAAGCTGTATCTGCTACATAACTGTGAATACATGTCATAATCAGCTTCATTTTGATGAGTAATCATAATTGTCAGCTGAGCAAGTGAATTAGAGTTGTTTAAAAAAAATAGTTTTGGACTGATGGATTAATCAAACGGATCATTTTTAAACAATTTATTAAAAGAACCGGTTCATAGGTCATGTTCATAAGACTAAGCTGGTGGTGCTATGATTGTTTTTGCATATCTCTATAGGATTTGTTTATTTTTAGTACATAGTTTGGGTCTCCATGCTTCTCGTCTTTCCTGCGGGTTTATCAGCAATTCTGTGCCGGATAAATAATGTTTTATCCCATTATGTATGATATAGATTTTAATAGATTTTGCCTTGTAAAGCATTAAGCTTTGACTCTGAAATCAAGCTGAAAGCACAGTTAGTTTGCTGGTCTGGTTGTTTGAACTTTGCTGTGACCTTGAAGGTTCAGCTCAGAGAGGAATTCAAGATAAGCTCAAAGCTCCTCATTGTTTTGACTTTGAGAGCACAGGTCTCAAATTCGTTCAGATTTTTAATGTTGGCGTACAGATTTTGCCCATGGTGCTTATTTCCGTGTACACAACATATAATTACTAGTACACACACAAAAAAGTTAGTTGAATAGCAGAACTTGTTTTAGGTGGAGTTGTGGTTTAATCACAGACAGCAGTGTCTGTCTTTTTTGACCCAAGTGTGTCAATACTAGATGAAATTCCACTCAGCACCTGCTGAGAAACGTAAAATGGGATCCAGGTGGCTGAAAGAAACTGAATTAAAATGAGACAAACAGGAAGGCACTACAGTGGAGAGGGGCTAGAAATGGAAAAGAAATGGAAAAGAGCGGTAAACGCGTGTCGTCACCTGCTTAGTAATGCCTAGATGCACGTGGTGGCCTTGACAGCTTATTTGCAATGTTTTTAGTTTTGTCCTTTGTATAATAAAGACCATTAGGTAAGAGGGAAAGAACCACAGTAACTTTGAAAACCTTCACCCCCCACACCCCCAGCAGCAGCTACTTGTTTACTGCTAATATTTTCTCTCTATTGCTATTTGTTTTCATGAATCATTTCATAGTCAATATGCATGCTGTATTGAAAAATTATAATATTGTTTCTATCATGTTGCTGTTATAATTACATTTTAAATTGCATTTAAATTAACATTGTCACAATGTACGAGTTTGCGAAGGTCTGAGAGCATGTGAGCAGAGATATTAAAGTTGCATCTATTATTTTAAACCTTGCATAAACGGTGACATGTAAGAAGTTTAATTTCAAACTACAAGCGATTCAAAGTCTCATTTGCATCATTTATTAAAAGATTTAGTTTTTATCATCATTATTATTTTAATATGCATGGGGTTTATTTATAATGCATTGATATTTACATATCTTTGATTATATTAGATCATGTTTAACACTGAATTTCACATCCTGGTTTAAACAGTTCATATGTGTGATCTTGAGTGGCAGGACCAAATTGTGGTTTGTCAAAACAGCTCAAAAATGGGTTATAGAATCCACTTTTCCTTGAATGTCTGAAAGCCAGAAAGCAAACTTTCTCCTCATTTACTTCTCATCATCTAACATTAGCCTTGGTAGTGCATAAACAAGATGCAGAGTAGCTAGGGGACTACTCTGGTATACTTTTTTTCTTGATGGTGTAAAATGGCTTGTAGCTTTGAAGGATTTTAGGCTTGACATTGACATCATAATTAAACTATAATTCAACTTTCCCCAATCATCTTAACCAATATTGTGTGTATATTTGCATACTGCACATGTGTAGGAATGAAAAATGAGAACATTGCTGCTCTTCATACTGTCCCTACAGAGACTCTTGTTTACTTGTGTAAGTTGCTCATATTTGTTTGTACTGACACCCACACCCATACATCTCTAAGCAGGCTAATGCCTCTGAATAGTGGAAGAGCGCTGCACACGCTACATCACAGTTAACTCAGAGCTGAGGAGCCATAGAGAAACCCATTTACTAGAGAACTCTATTCAACCCAGATGCACTTCAAAGGCTTTGCTGTTCTTTTTCTGATTTCCACACTGTTGATAAGCACTTGGCTCATTTAAAAGTTCCAGTCCTGCATTTCAATTGTCGAAATGTTAATGGCATTTGAGCTCGTTTACTACAAGGACATATATGCCAATAAAAAAGGGTGAAGTTATTGATGTTTGGGATAGACCACGTTATTTCTATTTAAAGACTGAGTCCGATTGAATTGATTTACTATAAGTATCCTTGGGTGTCCTGGAAGGGTGGAAAATAAATTACTCTGTATTGATATTTCCTCCCATAATGATCTCTATCTCTCCTCTCCATTTTACAGTATGAATTTAAAGTGAAGAATATTAAAAAGAAGAAAGTCAACATCATCGTGTCCGTAGATGGGGTGAAGGTAGCACTGCGTAAAAAGAAAAAGGTAAGCTTCTGTTTATTTATTACTTATAATATGCATAATTGGTTATATTCATAACCAGGCTATATGCATTAATTCGTTCAATTTTTAAAATGTATTTATTGATAAATTTTTCATCTATTTTTTTTCCATTTATATTTGACATATTAATTTGTTAATTTTAATTATTTATTCTTACACAGTGGTGTAGTGACACTTAAACAACAAAACATAAATGCTATAAATGTAACATCTGTAATTATGTTATTACAGACAAATATTTTTGCTATACAAAGTACATTGTTTGCAATACTTGTGATGTTCGAGACCATAGAGAGACTTTGCAATGCTCTGTAATTCTTTTTTATGAATGAAATAATGTTCTATGTAAATTGTGTTATTGGGCTGTTAAGTAGAAATTTATTCATGGGCTGTTTAGTAGAAATTTATTCAGTGTTAACTTCCAATATGAACATATTACATAGCATATCTAGAGGCAACTCTATTATGTGTGGATTGTTTCGATTCTACCTCCTTTTTTTGCAACAATAACTGCATGTCATAATTTAGATGGGGATGACAGCTATAAGCTTCAAGCTGCTTTAAGCTTAAAGACTAAGGGTTTGATCCTTGAGGCTTTGAGATCAGACGAGAATAATACGCACCACAGTCCTGCTCTGTGTTCACCCTTCAGCAAAACACTTAGCCTTTATTTGGTTTCCGGGATGGTTTTGTCCTTCAGTAAGATGCTTAGCTCAAAGTTAATGGGTTGGGTACAGTCAGTCCCTGACATTTCTGTATCTTAAGTTGCCTTGTGCTGTTCATTTAAACATAAAGTATTGATTTCAACCGGTGCTTTATCTCTTGGTTTAATTTAGAGCTGGAACCTAAATGAGATTGATAGAGTAAGTTTCTGCCTTGGATATATTATCATATATCAAAGCCTGCCGTGTGGTGTACTGAAATGATCACTTTGATTTCCTGCAGAAAAAAGAATGGACCTGGGATGAAAGCAAGATGATGGTGATGCAAGACCCAATATACAGGTGCGGCGCTTCATAAAATATCTCTTTTATTTTAACTGCATCCAGCACTTGACCAATGTATCTGTCAGTCCTGAGAGTAAGTGAGTAATGCCTTGTCAGCCCTCCTTTCTTTCGGTGAGAAAGGACAACTGTGCTCCTAAATATATCACCTTCACAATCATAATGGCTGTGTTTACCGTGCACCTATTATGCTATTTTAAAGGCTCCTATTTTTGTTTTGGAGGTCTCCTACAACAGATTTACATGCATTAAAGTTCAAAACACACTGTCATTTTCTCATTATACATTGCACATCACCACATTGTTCAGTGATTCTCAAATGACTCTACGGAATCGCTCTCCCCTTTTTTCCGCAAGCTACTCTGCTCTGGTTGGTCAGATGGCCCAGTCTGTTGATACTGGTCTACCACTTACAGCCGGGACCGGTTCTAGACATGCCTTGCCCACCCAGTCAGAATTTAGGAACTGATTGTGTTAATCTGTTTTTTACGATTTGTGCATTGATTAAAACAATCTGAGGTGGGGTCTGTGTTGAAAGTTTTAATGAAGGGCTGTAGAATGCCCCAAACAATGACAAAAATAACACCAGATTTGTAGTAAGTTGCAGTATTTTATCCGTTATTAACTAAAAGTTACGGCACGTTATAGGCTACTGCAGAAAAGCAGCGGCAGTCACACTAAACGAAAATGAGCGGACATATTTACGTGCTTAGTAAATAGTGTTTAAAACGTGCTTAGTAAATAGTGTTTAAAATACAAAATGCATAGTTCAGTAGAAACCTTGCCCCCTTTGGCTTGCTGTTGATGCTGTGAACTGAATGTACGAGGCAAACTGTTTAAATAATAGCACTGAAATAAGAATGCACTGTTTATCTTTTAATCAGTTTAGGGACATTCATACAGGACGCATTTTTGCGGTTAAAAACGCGAGATGCAGGTCGAGAGATGTGGTTTTTAAAAGTTATTTTAACTTGAATGGCGAGTTTATAAAGCTGTGTCATGCGTGATACTCTGCAAAAGTGTGGAAGAGTTACGAACGCAACAGTCTAACTGTCTAGGGTGACGTTTACATTAAAAACAATATAAAAGTAGCGCATATCTATCTATCTATCTATCTATCTATCTATCTATCTATCTATCTATCTATCTATCTATCTATCTATCTATCTATCTATCTATCTATCTATCTATCTATCTATCATCTTTTGGATTGTTACGTCATTTAGTACTCAATTACTATCGCACACCTGTAACTGATCACAAATCACATCAGAAAGGCATTTACTTTAAACAAACATTAAGAAAATGTTCTAAATGTGCAAATAAAGTGCCTAACGAAATGTTTAAATTATTTTAAAAATATATTTAATTTATACAATTATTGCATCCTGTTACTGTACAACTATACTGAGGTGCAAATACTAGCCTATGTATCTGTCAAAATAAAGTATAAATTACATGTAATTACTATTTACACATTGCCAAGAACTGTACTTTTATATGGTGTAAATAGAATTTATCACTATTTATACTTAGTAAATAGCATCTACAGCTATTTGCACTTAGTGTAAATATCATCTGACTATCGCTAAGAAAATGTTATTTTCACTGAGTTTAAATAGAATCTAGTTGCAATTTACACAATGTGTATAGCATTTATCGTTATTTGCACTTTTTGCAAATAGCCACTGCTATATCATTTCTAGTGACATAGAACTAAGATTCAAACAAAAAGTTATTTGTATGTGCGGTTTAGAGTTGATTCTTTCTTTTAGGGGACAATAATTTTATCTTGCACTTTGAACTTTACAACTTTGCAGAATGTTTACATTACGTTCACAAACGCCTATATTACACACTGCATAAAGGAGAATATAAATAAAAAAAACATAATACCGGTACACCCTTAAAAATAAAGGTGCCAGGAAGAACCAAAAATGGGGTTTCACAGTGATGCCATAGAAGAACTATTTCTGGTTTCCCAAAGAACCTTTTTGTGTAAGGGTCTTTACAAAACATTTTTTCTAGCCATTTTATACACTAAAGAACCGTTATGTACTACTGTTTCTGTGTTTACTAGAAGAACGCAAACTCTGCCGTCGTCATTATGGCCCCGCCCACCGACTCTATACACGATGTGATTGGGCCGACAATAGTTAGCCAATTACAGCTCAAAAGGGTATTGAGAGTTGCTAGACGACACTCGCGGGCAGATTAGATTTGCTGCCGCTAGGGTGCGTCTAGATTTCTAAGCTATCAGTGAACTTCTCTAACTTGAGAGTAATGCCTATATTCTTTATTGTGGATTCTGTCAGACAGATCTTTTTACATTAACAAAGTTGTTTTCCCCATCTTGATTTTAAAAAGGTTGAAAGCTATAACTCTAGTCTAGACATAGCCCACAAGCCAAGCTCTCTCACTGAAATTGATTGTGATTTACTGTTAATATAATTCAGTCTCTCCAGTTACAAAATGTTCTTGTCACTCTCTTTCATTACTAAATTGTTTAAGCATGCCTAAAAAGACCAAAAACAAAAAACTTTATTTACTATTATAACTTTATTACTATTATTTTGTTTTGTTTTGTTGCTGCTGTGTGAATGCAGCCAATGTGCTTTTGCTGTTAATGTTTTGTTCTCATTCAATTCATCCATTTAATTAACATTGCACAGATGTGTCTTCCTTAAAGTCTGTAGTTACCATTGGTATTTCTTCACATGATGAAACTTGCTTTGACTGGCTCTCAAATGTCAAACACAGTTAGTGTGCTTCATTTCAGATGATGATGATAAATGGAGTCAAATAAAAGCTCAAATGGCACGCGTAGTTGGAGCGACTTACAGAATGTGACTCTCTGCTTCATAGGATTGTGAAAAGGCCTCAGTTACTGACCAGAACAATTTAATAAATGAGACAGAGGGATTTAATTGCTCTCGATTTCATTTAAGTAATTAGGCAGTGGGAGTCTCTATTAACACCAGATTAGTCTTTTGATTATGCGGATTGGGAAAATCAATGTGCATTGTATGGCAGTCTATTGAACGTAGCCTTATAGTAATATATTTTAAAGTTTCTCAAGGAGAATCTAAGTGGATTTTGTGGAGCTGATCAGTGTGTGTGCTGTTTGCCGACAGTGTCTGTCAAGTCCAGGATAATAAGATGTGGTTTAGAGTTCAAAACTCTGGATTAGTCAAAAGAAAGCAGCAAAACTTTGTGGTGACTGTCATGCAGTTCTGCAGACAAGGTCATTGTTTCCTTACAGCCATTTCACACACAGCCACCGTCTGTGTTCCTCCAAGCCTTGCTGAGGAGGATGCAGGACCCAATTTACCAGTCGCTGACAGACTTAATGAAAAATGGGAGGACTACCGCACTATGTCATCAGTATTAATCTTCACTTGCACTTACGCCCTGATACTAAGCGTCAGGATGATCCAGAGCTGGCAGGGAACAACTGCATTGTCACAAAAAACATCTACCAGTGGTAACCACAGGACAGTCTTCTAAGGCTTAAAGCAGAAAGATGACAAACCCTCCTGGTTCATAGCCCTTTGACCTCATTGCCGAGATGCAGTCTTTCCTTTGTATCCACAATAGCAGCCCCCTGGAATATGAGTATTTTATCTAGGATTCAGTTGATCCGTGTTACTCAAGGGCGTTCAGTGAAATGCGGTCGGGTTGGTGTGTCTGTAAAGGGCAAAGATGAACAGATTACTAAAAAAAATCATTTTGCAAGGATTCTTTCATGCGTCTGTCTTTTAGGTCGGGAGCAATATGAGAAAATATTGATGATTCATAAGCAGCTATGGAAATATGGGCTATTAAAGAAAGACGATTTTCATAGCCACAAAGAATTTTGAGTTTTTGTGTTTGTTTGAGTATGTAGATTTAAGCTTTTTGGTAGTGAATATTTCCATTTTAAACTTTTCTGACAATTTTGTCATTTAAAGGTCGCATGGCATGAACTTTTAATTTTATGAGGTTTTTCTACATTAATACGAGTTCCCCTAGCCTGAATATATTCCCCAAGTGGTTAGAAATTTTGATCGGCGTAAACAGAGTTGTAGCTGTCTTTCTCTGCCTTTGAGAAAATGAGCCCAGATGAGCTGATCTTGAATTCTCCTGTTATGACGTCTTACCAGGAGAGGTTACCTCCCCATCCTCTGCTTTGCCCGCCCAGAGAATGGATTCAGTTTATCAGTTGTGATGTCAACAGCACAGGCTTTACCATATGTAAATCGACAGCACTTCCATAAACAGTGAGTAACAGTGTTCATTAAGGCCTGATCTGGGATCAGTGAGTTCTGATGTGTAGCTAATCATTCAAGTTCACACAGACTTTCTTTCTAAATGGTTTAAAACTGTCAGTCCCGCCGCTGGCCGTCTTGATGCATCAGTGAAACAAGCCAGTGACTAAAACGATCATCTTCACATCGTTTCTGTTAGTAGCATAAAACAAATCTGTTATTTAAATGATTAAACTACAGAGAGCGATCAAAGAACACTCTTTATAATGTTCGGATCTTTACTGTATTGTCATACAATCATTTAGTGTCTTTACTGTATTTATTTATCAAATAAATGCAGCCTTTGTGACCATAAGAGACGACTTTCAAAAATATTTTTAAAAAGTCGTCTACCCCAAACATTTCAAAGGTAATGTTTGGTCCATTGTATTTCAACTTTATACATTTGCCTCCTCCTTTTCAGTAGTTCGGTAGGAATTGAGCATTCCCTTGCCCATGGGATTAGTAAGACAACCAGTAGTCTTTGCACATAGCTCCACTAAATGCAAATGTTAAATTGCAACTTCCATAAAATGCAATTACTGATATTGCAATAATACATTGGTACATTTTATTACATGTCTGTATATTTGGCAAATGTTTTACCAAAAAAACTTGCATTGAATTTCATTTTATAATGCTCATGCATTTAATGGGAATCAAACTCATGACTTCGTAAGCTACAAGAAAGCCTCTTCAACATGCTTTTCTTTGTCAGACTTTTATCGTTTAGAATATATACATATTCAGCAACTTCAAGGATATGCATTTTTTCATTCTTAACTTTTCATGTGGTAAAACTGAGCTAAATTTTGTATTTACCATCGGTGCATAGCAGCTTCTTGAAGTGCAACTTCAATATACTTTATACTGCTGCATTCATATAGCCTGGATGCCAGCCAAACTTAGCCCCGGCCACAAAATTTTTAGGTCGGGCAGTTCGGTCTGGCCTTGCTCCATAGAGGAGTAATTATCCCCGAACAGAAACAGTTCGGACCAATGAAATCATCAGGGCGGGCTTTAGACGATGACGGACAGATGATCAACAGTAACGTAATCATGCACGTCATCAAAGGGACTTGAATTATATTTGTTCGAATCCTAAACGGAGAGCTTGTTTGTATATGCATTCACCTTCACAATTTCTCTCAGAAATGATGATCATGTTGGGTAAGTACTCTGTGGATCATTAAATTATTTTATTTTTTTACAACACCGGCAAAGATCGTGTATTCCAGCCTGATTCCAGCGCACGTGCAGACAGGGTTCCCAAGTTTTTACAACAAAACCCGCCAACTACTAGCCCTAAACAATAGCTTCTCGGGGGGTTCTCCGGGGGGAAATGGCGTTTGGGGGGTAAAATTTGTGTTATTTTGGCAAGGTTGCCTGCTAAAATTCGCACTCATGGGTCTATACATCACATAATAGTCGCTTCAACCCGCGGACATAGAAAACCACCAGTGGAAAAAACGTGGAGTTGGCAACACAGTGCAGTTGAACTAAGTTGACATTTGACAATGCGTCGCTTCGTTGCTCTGATTGGTTGTAGGTCTATCCAATTGAGGTGTTTCCTGGTTCTGTTGAAACACACCCCATAATCACAGCCCAATGGAGCAGTTTCAGACTCATATTCTGACTAGAATTGAGCATGACCACATCAGGGTAGCATTCATTTGGTTCATAGGTGATGAAACAAACCCATAATAAGTATACTTTAGTACTGAAAAGTCTGCTTACTACTGAGCAGATGTTAGAAATCCGTTAGTTTTGAATAATATGGCATGCAATCATTTTATTCATCAGCATTTCATCATTCCCGAATCACAGTGTTGGGATCGGTCCAAAGCAGTAGCCAACATCTACATCAGCACTGCTGCAAAAGCCCCAGAATGCTTCATCTCCCAGGCAACATGTGAGCGCAGCGTCCCCATTAGAATATGAAAAGCTTTCTCGGTCGTCCTTGCTCAAGGGTATGTGCGTGAGCATGTGTGTTTGTTTCCGTTTGTTTGTGTGTTGAGGACACACAAACCATTAGTGGTGTTTTTATGAATACACTCCCATTAGTGCTGGTGTATCCACCGCAAGCAGCCGATAATACACGACTCCATGATTAAAACTAACTCGATCATGATGATGATGGATACCTCACATACTGGCATCTTCATGTTTATGCAAGTTTTCCAGAATTGGCAGGCTTGTGACTTTTACTCTCAAATGAATCTCTCTCGTACTGCAGATTGCTCGTACTCTCTCATTTTGTGTAAAACGATGTTTTTGGGAGGTGTTTGGCAGTATAGATGCGATAATTTATCCAGACCCTCACATTCCCTTCTCCACTATCATCTGTGAAATACTTTACACATTCCCAGCAAGAGGTGGAATACGTTACAATGTGTACTAGGCGGAAAAGGATGATAAATAATGCGTGGGTTTTGTACCTACAGGGTCTGATCAATGTGTTTGAGTCTACCTCATTGAAATGTACGCCTAATCCATATAGTGTGTGTGGCTGATTGCCTTCTGAAAGAATAGACCAGCATGTGAATCAGGGCACCCATCTTAATTATAAAATAGACTTTTATCTGATCTGAACAACACAGGGACTCCATTCACCGTTTGTATATCAAACCCCGCAAGGCTGCATGGGCAGCTGATTGCTCAATGGCAAGTTTTATATTTCTATTGCATTGATGAGTTGAATTCAAATGTAACATTTGGCTTACCTTACTGTAGAATGACAGGACTATATGTGATGTCAAGGTTCTCATACAGCATATAGAGTCCTATATGCATTTCTTCCTGTTTAACACCCGTGAAGCTGCTTTGAAGCAATCGTCATTGTAAAAGCGTTATATAAATAAAGTTGACTTGACTTGACTTATAGATGTGCTCCTTTAATATAAAAAGACATTCTGACCAGTGTTGTTTTTTTGTTTAGTTTTTTTCAGTTACAGTCAAGCCAAAAATCGTTCAGACACCACACACCAGAAATAATTTTTTACTAGTGGGTGTATGACACTATAGTTCATTTTTCCAAGTGAGGATCGCAAAATAAAGTACACTGTGACATATACCCAACAATTATTCTTACAGTGAGCTACCAGTAAAATGGTAAGTGTTTTCTGTTTTAATATATTTAACGATACAGTTAACTTTTATTCCTGTGATGGTTCAGCATCATTACTCTAGTCGTCAGTGTCACATGTTCCTTCAGAAATCATTCTAATATGGTGATTTGGAAACATTATTATCAATGTTAAAAACAATTGTTTTATTCAATATTGTTGTGAAAATGTGATTTATTTATTTTAAAGGATTCTTTAAAAAGAAAGAATAAAAAAAGCATTGCAAGTGCATAGCAAGAGTTTTATTTATTAGAAGTGTTTTTTTACCATTATGAATGTCTTTACCGTAACTTTTAAACATTTAATGCATTCTTGCTTAATAAAAGTATTCATTTTATTTTTCGTTATTTTTGAAAGTTAATGAGAATAGTAATGTGTATTGACAGTATACAAGTACATGCCATTGATCAAAACACCTAGTTTTAATTGTTAAACATTTTTTCGCTCATCTGTGTGGTAGAATTTTGGAGAATAAAATCCAATTTTCCTAACACTTTGTTGAACAGCCTTGGAACAACCCTCACAGTCTTAAAACGAACACACTCGCCACAAATCATCTGTATTCACACCCCATTGAGGCCTGCATTTGGTTCATGCTTTAAGCCAGCCGTTTCAGAATGTAGAGCTCCAAAGTAGCTTATTCCTGAGATTCTCTCAATGTATCTTCAGCTAAAACAGACCATGAAAATTTAAAAAGATCTCATTGTAAATGCCATCTCATGCCTTCATAATACCCATTTTATTAGCTTCTCATTCTCATGCTGTAGCTGTGGACCATAATTGGATGAGGGGGGGTTGGAGAAAATCTTATGTAAATTATACCTCTACTGCTTGACTGCTACAAAGCAGAGACTTTTCATTGTATTCCTTCAGTAAGTGTTACTTAGGTGATGTAGTTTCACTTTATTGTTTACTTAATTTAATGCACATTACCCCGATTTAAGTCATTTTTCAATGTTTTCGTTCAGTTCCAAGTTCACCAATTATCAATGTCCGTTATCATCTGATGACAGTTGTCAGACAGACAATCGATTACACGACTCTCAAATGCAATCACTTGTGATCAGGTTTTGAAGGGAGGGCCTTTAAGGACATTGGTTGATTGACAGGTGAGCAAGCAGTCAAGCCTGACATTCATCAGGACGGCTTTGCTGCAAATTCTGGGCATTTCTGTTAACATCTTTGTGGTTTCAATTATCAGATCCATTTGGACCCAGTTTAAAGCTGTTCTTAGTGCTTGTGATCTGATCGCTGTGTACACAAAAGTTCAGACAAGGATATCTGACTGTATCATAAAGACTTTTTTGCCCAATGTGAGTCAGTAGGGAAAGGGTGTGAAGACCAGGTTATGGGGTAGTGGCAGTGATTTTAGTGTATATGTAGTAATAAAGCAACTTTTCCTATCACACTGCATTTAAAAGAACACACCAACTTTTTGGGACTTAAGCTTATTCACTGGATCCCCCAGAGTAAGATTAGTCTATACATAACATTTTTATCTCGTGCATGCCATAAGTCTGACACACTCACTACTAGCCTAGCATAGCACAAAGACTGGAGGTAAACAGCTCCATCTAGCCTACTGCTTAATAAGTGACAAAATAACACCAACATTTTCCAATTTACATGTTATGATGTGTAAAGTTATATGGTGTACTAAGGCCATCGGAAAATGAAAAGTTGCGATTTTCTAGACCGAATATGGCGAGGAACTATACTCTCATTCCTGCGTAATAATCAGGGAACTTTGCTTCCGTACCATGGGTGCAGCGGCTTAATGATATTACGCAGTGCCTGAAATAGTTCCCAGCATACTCTCTGTGCAAGCAGGTTGTCACATTGGTTATGTTGATGGAAGTATTTTCAGGCGCTGCACCCATGGTACGGCAGCAAAGTTCCCTGATTATTACGCAGGAATGAGAGTGTACACTCTTAGAAGAAAAGGTTATATTGGCGCTACGTATTTGAAACCCTTAAAAGGTTATATATAGAAGTATAGTTGAGTATACTCAAAAGACCATTTTATGCTAAAAGGGTTCTATAATGACAAGAAAGAACCCTTTTGGCACTTAAAAAGGGTTCTATATAGAACACTGCAACAAAACAAAAAAAATTCTTATCTTAGCAAAAACTCTTTATATTTATGGTTATATTCCCCCAAAATAAGACAATTACTTTTGCTTGTCTAGTAAATACTTCTTGTTTTAATTTAAATTTTTAGATGTTTGGACTGAAAACAAGACAAAAATACTAAGTAAGAAAAGCATTTTTTTGCAGTGAACCTTTTAGGGGTTCAAACTACATAGCGCCAATAGAACCTTTTCTTCTAGGAGTGTAGTTTCTAGCCATATCGGTGTAGAAAATCCCAACTTTTCATAGTAAACAATGTAACTACACATCACAACATGAAAATGATGTTATTTTGTCACTTATTGAGCAGTAGGCTAGATGAAGCTGTTTACCTCCAGTCTTTGTGCTAAGCTAGGCTAGCGATGAGTATGTCTGCGTGGCACACACAGAGATAAAAATGGTGTGTGTGGACTTGACTAACTCTGGGGGATACGGTGAATGAGCTTAAGTCCCAAAAAGTCGGCATGTTCCTTTAATGTTATTTCCTTTTTAGTACCATGGACTGCATGCATATGGCATTGCTGTTAAATGCTGTTCTGAACACACCCTGATAAGTTGTATTATCCAAATTGTTTCCTACACTTACAACCACTGAAACCTTTGATCTCCCTAGTCAGTCAGTGCAGTGCATTAGTTTGTCAATGCAACTGTAACTTTAGTTCAAAGAGATCCAAATTCCATTGTTTTTCTTCTTTATTTGCATTTTTACTTTGCTGAAGGAGCAGCTTTTGCATGTTTCTTTTGATGTTATTATGTAAAAGTGTTTTCCACTTGTTTATTTCTAGTACCGTTCATAAATGTAGCAAGTACTTATTAAATTGCTCAAGTAAAAACATTTATGATACTATACAGTATATACAGTTATCAATTATATATTCATTAAACGTTTGTTGGTTATATAAGCAATAAGCTATTCAATACTGCGTTACATTGATTCTTTCATGTTGTGCTACCTTTAACCATGGTGAAATGTAATACATTGCCTCAAGTCGATTATTGCTTTAATAACCAGCTTAGAAGAATTGTTGGCTTATAGATCTATCACAATCATGAATTTTTGTACTGATGATAAGTTGTCATACAAAATTGTGATAACCTAAATGTTGTTCATCTCACTCAGAGTTTAAGCCTAATATGTATATTATACAGTATATTAGGCTTAATAAATGTTACATTAATACTATTTATACAATTATTTATAATATAATTCATATAATATTATAAAAGTGTCTGTCTGTCAGCTCTGTCTATAGACTGACATTCAGTTTCCTGTTTTGGTAGTATAAGTTGTACAGATGTAAGTGTACACAAAGTACAAAGTGTCTGCAACCTGGCAGGAACTGTGGGTAGCTTTCAATTTGAGTTCTGTACAGAGATGCATAACCCAGCATGAGCATTTTAAGAGTCAGCAATGTACATTTCCCAAAAGCCTTCTTTTATTTAGTTCACTTCCCAAGATTTTTTTTTTTTCTAAATCCAGCTACCCTTTATCAGTTAAGTGCGCGAGAAAGATTGTAAGCCCTCCGGGAAATCTTTTCCATACTGACACAAGGGTCTAGTTGTCTGTATCTTATTAAAGTTTTGACTTGTCTCCATCTGAAAGTTGATCATTTAATCATTTCCTTCAATGATTCCTGCCTCTCCTCAAACTTTCTCTAACTAGAAAAGTATAGACGTTTGTCCCTAAGTAACTTTGCATTACTTTGTCATTTTAGGATTTCAATAAAAGACATGAATGTCAGAGTTTGGTTAGCTTTGGGGGGAATTTTATCCTTTAAAATGTGTTTTTTGTTTCTTGTTAGTACTGTTTTTATATACAGGATAACAGTTGTAATAGTCAATGTTACAAACATAGTACTACTTATAATTAACAACGTTATGTTGAAATTTATTGGAAGAGGTTGGCGATGAGTTTTTACATCTTTATTTTTAAGTGTCTGTTTTTCAAGACTTAGAGGGGCCATTTACACAACACCATTTTGAATTAAAAACATAACTTATGTGTTTTTGCCGTTCATTTACACAATGTGTTTTGGCAGGCTGAAATTGCAAACTTTTACAAACTGTCAAAGTTTAAAGTACTGCAAATTTGTAGCCTGGGAAAACCAGAGTAAAACCCCTTTACTCTGCAAGAAGTCTGGCGCAAAGACCCCATTCCAGCCCATTTCTAATCTGTCAAAATCGTGGCACCAATCAGAAACGCTGGGGTGGCCTTTACAAGATGATTTTGATTTTGTACATTACAAAGATGGATGCCGCAGTGGAACATCACTCGTTCGAATCAGCTATCGCATCTGTTTTAAGCAATTAAAAATTTTCCTTTTCGTTAAAATCCAAGCAACGAACAACACTCGGCTACAAGATGTGGATTAACGTTACACCGGCTACTTTGATGAGGAGGATCATGTGCTAACACCACACAGCAGCTCTGTATCTGGCCTTTCTTTGCTTATTTCCTCAGACTAGATCAGATGTACAATTAAATGGTAAATACGGTAAATAACTAGCGTAACTATGCTCAAGTCTGAAAATGTTCTAACACATCTGAAATGATTAATTTGAATAAAGTTTGAGACGATCTTCCAAAGACTCATTAATATTATTTTATTTTCAAAATATTGCAAATTGTGGTCTAATTGCAATACAAATGCCTTACAACGGGGGCAAATGTTTTCTGTTCGACCGTCAATCCAAAAGATGTTTCAGTCAGATTAATTCAGATAAAAAATTAAAAAAAACATTTTAAGTAGACTGCTGCAGTCCTTTAAGAAGGATTAGTTCACTTCAAAATGAAAATTTCCTGAAAATGTAAAACGTCTTAGATGAGATGGGACTGAGTAACCCAGATAACAATTTTCGGTTCCCAGAACATTCTGGGAACGTTAGTTTCTAGTTCCCAGAACGTTACCAGGACAGATGTCCTAACATTCTCTATTGGTTAGCCAGGAAAGTTTTCTTTACGTAAATAGAATATTCCCTGTTAGTTTGGAGAACGATGCCCTAACCTTCCAAGAACATTCTCAGAACATTCCCAGAACGTCCCCCTAACATCTTTACTTCATTCATTTACCCTGCTGTTGGTCAGTAATCGCCCAGCATTCGCGTCGCGTTAAGCGGCATGGAAGACGGATCAATGGACATGATCAGCCTATAGTACTACAAACCATGTCTTGTTTTGAACTTGTTTAATCAATATAAATATTTCTAGCACATAAACCTTCATATGGAGAATTAAATGAGATTGAATGTAATGCATTAATGTAAGTTTCATAAAATGTAGGACTGTCACTGACACTGCACAACCAGGTTTCAACCAGGTGCCAAATAACAATGAATTCAACAATAAAATATGGTTTTAAAATATGAATTTTATTTACAGACATTAAAAAAAAGAATAAATATTACTTTAACTGATAATATTTCATTAATATCTTACCACTTGATGGGAAGTAGCCAACTTCTCTCTTTTGGTCAGTAAACAAAATCTCAGTTAACTTATGTTGTCTTCGATTGCGTGTAAAATCTCTCTGAAATGATACTATTTACACTTGTGTATTTATTCATTATAACTTACTATTCGATAAAGTTTGATAAACTAATGTCAGTCAGTCGGTAAAAACTAAATGACTGTTATTTTTTAAATTATGTGAGTGCGCAACTTTCTGACACAAGAAAGAGCCGCACAGCAACGAACCCCACATAATAAAGAATAAAATCTAAAAAAAATAACCTGCAGGGAACGTTCTGGTAAGGTTCTCTTTAGGTTATAAAATAAAACCGAAAAATATGGGGGGGGAATTGTGATTTTAAATTTATCCATATTCATGTAGCTCTACTTTTATTTTCCCCTGTTGAACAGAACTATTATTTGCATTATTATCTGTATTTTATTTATTTATTAATTTTTTAAAGACTTACTAGATGGCAAGGATCCTTTTATTGGCTAGTTTTTCTCACAAAAAATGTAGGGAATGGCATTATTGAATTGCAGATGTCTCTTGCGGGATGACCTTGGTGTTCCTCAAAAATCTGAACTTATTCAGTAGACATTTTCATCAGCAGAGTGGACAAGGGAAGGCCAACAGGAAAACTGCTGACGCACTGGCTGAATGGAATTGATGCTGGATGGCATACCGGTAGATTTTGCCACGCAATGCTTCTCTTAGCATTGAAGCAAGTTACCTGGCTTTAGCGCTGCAACACATTTAGGAATTTTATTGCTAATAAAAATGTGTCTTTTTATTCAAAGTTGTATATGATCCATTCCATATTGCTCTATTTTGGCATGCTTGTTATTCCTTACTAAGAAAGCTTGCTTTTTTTTTTTTTTTTGGAAATGTCCTGCTGGCTAATCATGAAAGAAAAGGCCTAAATTGCTTTTGTTATTATGTTTTCCTTGTGGAAAGTCACAGATGAATGCTATCAATTTAGGTGTCAGGCGGACACATTTTCTTTAGCTCTGTACCCGTGCTGCCATATGTGTAAACCTCATCGCACAGCACATTTAGCTTGTAGCGCTGCATCCGTTATTCCATGAATACATAAAAGGCCCACCACATTGGTCTTCTAAATGAGCCACCCGAGGCCATGCGGGGTGTGAGGTGTGTGGCTGATGAAGTGTGCAGCGCACGTCATCTGTTTGTGGGTGATTACTGTCGGAATGCTTTGAATGGCTGTTGATAAAGCAGAAGCGGAGGCAGATATGCCGTCAGCAAGGCTTATTGCATAGACAGAGGCTCGTCTATTTTCCTCTATTTAGTGTTAAACTCAATTACAGGAGGTTTGAAAAGTCGTGAACTATAACTTTTTTTGTGGAGGGCATCCCTGAGAACCCAGCATACACCTCCAGAACATACGTGTAAGAGACTAGGCTGTTTGAAGACTACGGGTTGCGTTTAAATAAAACGTTCCAATACTCCACAAGTTTGATCCTTGTCAACCTTGATGTAGTTTAACTGCGCTGCTTGTACAGTACATGCCTGCCATATTTTGACGTTGGTGAATTAGATGAAGTGCATGTTGAACTTTGGAAAAACAGGCTACCCGAAAATGAACATTGGCATCATTTACTCACCCTCAGGTTGTTCCAAATCTGTATGAATTTCTTTCTTCTGCTGTACACAAAAGAAGAGATGTTGAAGAAGATGGCTAACCAAACATTGAGGAGCTCCATTGACTTCCATACTATGGGGAAGAAGAAAAAAATACTATGGAAGTCAATGGGGTCCATCAAATTGAGGGTGAGTAAATGATGACAGAATTTTCATTGAGATGCTTGAAGTGGGTGACGACATTTGTCTTATGAAGGAGACAGTTGTGTGTGCTTGCAGATTTCCAAGAGCGGAGAGACCAGAGAGAGGTCTCATTAGACATGTCAGCGGGAGCTCAGAGCAATAGACGGATGGCTCTTAATTATTGACCCGCTTGGCAGCTTACGACACTGAGATTGAGATTCCTCTCGCCTTTCTCTCTTTACTGCCCCGTCACTGTGTACCAGATGCATCCATTCAGAGTCTGTCAAAGCTGTTAAAGGAAATACAGAAGTTATTACTTAAAAACGTATCTATTCCTCTTAAATAATAGATGTTTAAGGCTGCTTATGTGTGTTTGTACTCTACAGTGGAAATTATTTAAAAGAGCCCGCACACTCTTTTCAATGAGGAAAGACATTCCTAGATCAAACCACTGTTTTAAGTGCAAACATTTCAGTCACTTGGCATTGAGAAAGGTCACGTGAGCAAATTGGTTCCCATTAAAACAGTGGTTTTAGCTCACAGTTTTTGTCTCTTTTTTTTTGGTGGGCTTTTTAAAATAATTCTTCCTGAAGTCTACTCTACACACCTCTTATGGGCAGTTTTATGGTGCTGTGAGTTTTTGGCTATTTCTCATTACTCTACAGTAAACAGACCTCTTGATAAACGCTGCATATACTGTCAAGTAGATATTTTTAATATAATAATTTTTTGTCTGTCTATTGAAAGTCAAAAGATAGCTTTTTGGTAAAAAATCAACTTGTCATGTTTGGAGATGAAAGAATGCTGAGTTGCACCATGCCTACTGTGAAGCATGGGGGTGGGTGGAAACATCATGCTTTGGGGCTGTTTTTCTGCAAAGGGACCAGGACAACTCATCTGTGTAAAGGAAAGAATGAATGGGGCCATGTACTGTGTAAAACCTTGTTTCATCAGCAAGAGCATTGAAGATGAAACGTGGCTGGGTCTATCAGCATTAAAATGATCCCAAACACACCCAGGCAACGAAGTAGTGGCTTAAAGGAGTAAATATTTGGAGGGAGTTGAACATCTATGTTACCAGCAACAGTGTGTAAAAACCTTGTGGCGACTTACAGAAAACATTTGACCTCTGTCATTGCCAACAAAGGGTATATAACAAAGTATTGAAATTAACTTTTGTTATTGACCAAATACTTATTTTACACCATAATTTGCAAATAAATTCTTTAAAAATCAGACAATGTGATTTTTTTTTTCTTCTCATTCTAGCCCACTTTTTCTCATTCACATGCTCCACTGTACATCTGTTGCTTCCATCACAGTATTGAGAAGGAAGTTGAAAATATCTGGTGTGCGTGTGAGTAATTGCACACATTACAGATGTACAGTGCATTAAAATATCAGCATGTACATAAATTATCTAATAATTTATTACAACAAACATGCTCTTTTGGAAATCTTATAAACACATTTGTTTTGGCAGTTCTTAGGCATTATAAATCTTAAAACTTATAAGTTCAGGATTTCATTAGCAACATAAGATAAAGTTTATGTTCAACTGGTCTGATGTGACTGAAGTAAAGGTTTTTGTTCACGAACGGATTTAAACTGAGGTCACCCACTGTGTTGGGGCACATGCAATGCAATGCACGTCTCTGACCTGTCCTGACGTTTTATCGTGGCCATCTGCTCACCCTATTCCCTCCCAGCATCGTGTATGTGTGTGTGAACGAATGTATGTGTGCCTATGGCATTATTGAATTGCTGAATGTTGAATGCAGGGCTATGCAGTGAATAGCAGTCAACAGGTTTTATTTATTTATTATCTTTCAATAGTTTTAAAATGAAACATATACAGTAAAAGGGCCTTTTCTCCATGTTTAAATGTCTAAGGACAGCAGATAGAGAACAGGAAATGTTGACAAGAATAGGAGCGGGATCAGGAAATGACGCAAGTCGGACCTGAACTCCCGTTGCCTGCATCGGAATGTGTCAGAACTTGCGATAACTGCAAACTCAAAAAAAAAAAAAAACACCTTTTTTCAAGTCAGCTAGTGTGTTTAGAGCAGAGTGCTTGAACGGCTTGCATTATTGTTATGCTTTCCTAATGAAAAGTTTAAATGGCTGTGTCAGCGCAAGACCTCTTTCCCTCATTCACTGTCAAGAACGCCTTTCTCCCTTTCTTTGTTTTACTTTCTCCCGTTTCTCTGTAAAACAGCCTAGTCAGAATCTAGGCTTAAATCCTCACATCTGTTTGACAGCACTTGTAAATAGCTTAGTAAGAAAATAAATGTGATGTTTGCCAGTAGTAAATTTGTGAGCTTTTGTTTAACGAAACATTATGTATTTAAATATTGTGTTTGTTAGTTATTAAGTTGATTGCATTTAAGGATAGTTGGTGTATTACTCAGTTTTCCAAATGCCAGCAGCAGCACGCTGATTTTCAACATAAGCCCACATCTTGGCACACAGCTTCTTCCGTTTCTAGATTTCTAGCCAATTTTTTCCTGTCACTACCATTTTATTTCCTCATTCATATCTTTTATTTACACATGTATAACAGAGGTCTGCTACATTATCCATGACGGGACCCCATGGTTCCAGATTTGGCTCAGATTTGTGTTATTTGAGGGTGCTGTCGGGTTCGGGAGTGCAATTAAAGAAAAATATATTATTCGAAATACATTTCTCCCGTTCAAAAGTTTGAAGTCAGATAAAATCCTATAAATGTGTGTAAAGGAGTAAACAAAATTGAATTATGTACAGTAGAATTATTCTTAGTTATTATTGATTTCAAATAACACTTCCTGTTATACATTTTTAAATGGCAAAGCTGAATTTTCAGCATCATTACAATTATTCTGTGTTGAAGTAAATACTACTGTAAACAATTCTCTAATTTCTACACAAAAAAAGTTAGTTCAGGCAAGAATAAAAAAAAAAAAACACGATTGAATTCTTTATTAAGCTTGTAGAAATTAAAGCGTAAATATCAACTTTTATAAAATTAGTAAAATAAGTTCTAGTAAAATAAGTACTCAACAGTACACAATATCTATTGTAATATTTACTTTGATGCTTTTAAGTAAAGTATACACTTTAAAAGTGTGGTTTAATTCGGTGTTATATTCTTTGAGTAAAAACTATTGCAAATGAAACTTCAGCTACGTAGAAATTATTTAAACTTTTACTGGCCAAGGTAAAAAGACTTTTTCTTTGTTAATTTTACTTACCTTAGTTAAGCAGAGTTTACTTAATGTAAAATGTACTTAAATCTCTGTGAAAAAACTTATCACATGGTCCTTCATAAATTCGGATTGGATAGGACTTTTTGAACATTACTACTTGAATATTCATGTTCAATATATTCATACTACATAGGAATCATTCAAGAGATGCCATTAGTGTTCTAATATACTACAATCATGCCAAAGTGAGCAATTTAACATTAATGAGCTCTTTTTGTGCAATCATAGGAATTAGGCAGTAGACCCAACATGCACTTTGTATTTGCATGAACATGGTTACAATTCACTTAGAAATACTGTAATATTAAGTGTGTACCTAACATATTAACTGGAGAAAACCTTTAAGAAATTAATCCATTTGGATGACAAAGGACACACAGCTTGCTCAAAAGGAAATGACACGTGACATTTTTTATTTCTGTAGCTATGGGGGAAATGCAAATACTTTATGGAAATTAAAGCGACAGCCAATAAGCTTCTGTAGAAGGTGCTTTAGAAGTGTTTGTTCTTTGCAAAGCCTTTTAGCAACACATTTGGTTTGCTGCTAATGGTAATAGTATTAATGTGCAGTTAAAAATCCTGTTTGTCTGCGTGTCCTCGGCAAATGCAAAATCGCATGAAAGCCCAATCAAAACACATTAATCATCTTCAGTGAAATTTGCCGCTTGAACTTGACAACATGCCCATGAAATCCCCTGACTCATTGGATGAGGCAGCTGACATGTCAGGACAATATTTATTTTTATCTGCCAGACATGAAGCCGTAAACGATTGGGGTCCAGTGGCCCTCTTGAATTGTTTTTGATCTAGTTGAGTATGACGGATAAAATAAATAGTTGCATCCTAAATCATTTCAATGAAGATAACACTTGAGTGACTATATAATTTGAGTGTAGTTAAGTGATTACAATGACTTTGCTGTCCAATAGCCTGCTAAACAAGGAGCAGCAACCCCAGGAGGCATTTGACAGCTTCTGTGAGTGTGTTTGATTGCAAGCTGAAGAGACTGAATCGTGTGTGTATGGGGACTCTCTGATGGGATTGGGGTCATGTCAGCTCTGAAGGTGTGAGTGCCTGCTGTTGCCTCCATTCTGAAGAGCAATGGTGACACTGGGGTGTATTTTAGTGTCACCCAGAGCCCAAACTTTGCTTCAGGAGCAGGAGAACTGGCCTGCTATTATTAACAGGAATATAATAAGCGGTATAAATAATTCAGATCTCTCATTTGTTGTAAAGTGCAGAGGAAATCATGGCTCATCCATACAGTCCTCATGACTGCACTTTCCTGTGTAGAAATGTATTAAAAAATTCACCAGAGGGGCAGTGGGAAATGATGGTATAGAGCAAAGTTATGACTTGAATACATGCCGAATGGATGAACATTATGAAGAATTGTTATAGTAATTACACATACATGTTGTGTAATTACTATAACATTTGACATTATGTAATTACCATTACATTTGACATTACTAGCTTTTAATCTAAATCACTACCACACGTTAGCTTTTCGCTAGCCTGGTAGCTTTCCATCCCAGCATCCAGGTCTCCTGTTTTCTGAGTTCTATAGACAACTGTGGTGAGTTGGATTATTAAAAAGACTCCATCAGACAACTGTGGTAAGTTTTGGATTCATCAACAAATACGGTAAGCCATGTCTTCTTCTCCTGTCATTGTCACTTGCACTGCATGCTACATGTTTAGCATATCTATCTCCGTTGGCGAACAGGGCTTCACATGTGATAAATGTAAGGAATTAATCAGGCTGACGGAGAAGATTTCAGATTTAGAGACACGCATCCAAGCTTTATGTGAGAGTAGTGAGAATGTAACAGCTTTAGATACTGCTTTGGATGCGACTAGCTTAGTGAACACTCATTGTTTGGTTCCGGCTGAGCCCGCGCAGCAGGGCTGGGTGACGATGAGAAAGCATAGTCGCGGATCAAAAAACCGCTCTTCCGTTCCGATTAGAACATCAAACAGGTTCTCCCCACTCAGTGACGCACCCACTGAGGATCCTGTTGAAAGTGCCCTAGTTATTGGCGATTCTATTACACGGAATGTGAAAATAGAGACACCAGCCACCATAGTCACATGTTTACCGGGAGCCAGAGCGCCTGACATCAAAGCAAATTTAAAAGTGCTGGCTAAAGCTAATCGTAAATTCTCTAAGATTATTATTCACGTTGGCACTAATGATGTTCGACTTCGCCAGTCGGAGATCACCAAAATTAACATTAAAGAGGTGTGTAATCTCGCAAGTACGATGTCAAAAGCCGTATATTTCTCTGGACCTCTCCCCGCGAAAAGGAGTGATGAAATAGTTAGCAGATTATCATCACTCAATGGCTGGTTGTCTAAGTGGTGTCTGCAAAATAACATAGGGTTCATAGACAATTGGAAAAGTTTTTGGGGCAGACCTGACCTGTTGAAGATGGACGGCATTCATCCCTCCTGGGCTGGTGCTGCTCTTCTCTCTAGTAATTTGGCACATAGTCTTAGAGCTAAACCTTGACTCACTGGGGCCCAGGTCAGGAAGCAGACAAACTGGCTAAACCAACCGTCTGCTAGCTGTCTCACGTCACCAAAGTCAGCTAAATCCCAGCACATAGAGACTCTTTCACCTAGATATTATCACATAGAGACTGTGTCTGTTCCCCGAATTAGTAAATACAAAAAACCATCAAAACCATTCAACAGTAAAAATTTAATTGATGTCCAACAAATAAACAACAGATATAATACGGATGAACAATTGATAAAGCTTGGGTTGCTGAATATTCGATCCCTTTCGCCAAAAACGCTTGTTGTCAATGATATGATTATAGATCATAACTTAGATGTGCTGTGTTTGACAGAAACCTGGCTAAAACCTGATGATTACATTACTTTAAATGAGTGCACCCCCCGAGATTATTGTTACAAACATGAGCCACGTCTGAAAGGTAAAGGGGGAGGTGTGGCTGTAATTTATAATAATATTTTCAGTATTACTCAGAAGTCTAGTTTCAAATATAATTCCTTTGAAGTTTTGGTGCTTTATGTAACGTTGTGTAGTGTAAATGATAAATCCCGTCTGACATTTGTGTTGGCTACTGTATACAGGCCACCAGGGCACAATACAGACTTTATCAAAGAATTTGCTGGTTTTGTATCGGAGTTAGTATTAGCTGTAGATAAAGTACTAATTGTTGGGGATTTTAATATCCACGTAGACAATGAAAAAGACGCATTGGGATTGGCATTTAGAGACATTCTAAACTCTATTGGAGTTAGACAACACGTATCGGGACCCACTCATCGCCTTAATCATACTTTAGATCTAATAATGTCACATGGAATAAATGTTGATACTGTTAAAATTCTGCAGCAGAGCGATGACATCTCAGATCATTACCTAATATCATGTATACTTAATTTACCTAAGGCTGCAAAGCCATCCCCTCGCTTCAAATATGGCAGGACGATAACCGCTGCGACTAAAGATTGCTTTGTACATAATCTTCCTCATCAGTTCCATCTCCTCAGCATTACAGATAGCCAAGAGGAACTTGATGCTGCAACCGAAACTATGGACTCTATCCTTACTAGCACTTTAGACATAGTTGCTCCCCGGCGCTTAAAGAAGATTAAAGCAAATAATCTAACGCCGTGGTACAACGAGCACACTCGGGCCCTTAAAACAGCAGCCAGAAAAATGGAGCGCAGCTGGAAGAAAACAAAACTAGAGGTTTTTCGCAATTTGTGGAAAGAGAGCATGATTGCATACAGAAAGGCCATAAAAACTGCTAGATCTGCTTATTTCTCAACTCTTTTAGAAGAAAACAAACACAACCCTAAGTATTTATTCGATACAGTGGCTAAATTATCAAAAAATAAAGCTTCAGCTTCTGATGTTTGTAAACAACACAGCAGTAATGACTTTATGAACTTCTTTACTAGTAAGATTGATAATATTAGGAATAAAATTATAACCATGCAGCCGTCTATTACAGTATCACTTCAGACAGAGCATTGTAGGGTCACTGAGGAAAAATTACACTCATTCACTGCTATAGGAGGAGAAGAACTGGCTAAACTTGTAAAATCATCAAAATCAACAACATGTATGCTTGACCCTATACCGACTAGGCTATTAAAAGAGATACTTCCAGAGGTCATAGATCCTCTGCTTAATATCATTAATTCATCTTTGACATTAGGATATGTACCGAAAACTTTTAAGTTGGCTATAATTAAACCACTTATTAAAAAAACACAACTTGATCCTAAAGAATTAGTCAATTACAGGCCAATCTCGAATCTACCGTTTCTATCAAAAATACTAGAAAAGGCCGTGTCTTCACAATTATGTTCTTTTTTAGAAAGAAATGGTATATGTGAGGATTTCCAGTCAGGATTTAGACCGTATCATAGCACTGAGACTGCTCTAATTAGAGTTACAAATGATTTACTCTTATCATCTGATCGTGGTTGTATCTCTCTATTAGTGTTACTCGATCTTAGCGCTGCATTCGATACTATCGATCACAATATTCTTCTGAATAGACTCGAAAATTATGTTGGCGTTAGTGGAACTGCTTTGGCATGGTTTAAATCGTACTTATCTGACCGTTATCAGTTTGTAGCAGTAAATGAAGAGATGTCACACCGATCACAAGTTCAGTATGGAGTACCGCAAGGCTCAGTGTTAGGACCGCTGCTTTTCACCCTGTATATGCTACCACTGGGAGATATCATTAGGAAACATGGCGTTAGTTTTCATTGTTATGCTGACGATACTCAGCTCTATATTTCCTCACGCCCGGATGAAACCTACCAATTCACAAGATTAACAGAATGCATAGCTGATATAAAAAATTGGATGAATAGTAATTTTCTGCAACTTAATTCAGATAAAACTGAATTTTTAATTATTGGACAGAAAAGCTCCACAAGTAGTAACCGAGAATACTGTCTAACACTTGATGAGTGCTCTGTCAAGCCCTCGTCGTCAGTGAGGAACCTGGGTGTGCTCTTTGATACCAATCTTTCATTTGAAAGCCACGTTTCTAGCATCTGTAAAACCGCATTCTATCATCTTAAAAATATATCTAAATTACGGCACATGCTTTCAATGCAAAATGCTGAACAGTTAGTACATGCGTTCATGAGCTCAAGGCTAGATTATTGTAATGCTCTACTGGGTGGTTGCCCTGCTCGCTTAATAAACAAACTCCAGCTAGTCCAAAATGCAGCAGCTAGAGTTCTTACTAGAACCAGGAAGTATGATCATATTAGTCCAGTTCTGTCAACACTGCACTGGCTCCCTATTAAACATCGCATACATTTTAAAATCTTGCTTATTACTTACAAAGCACTAAATAGTTTAGCTCCCCGGTACTTAAGCGAGCTCTTAACGCATTATACCCCATCACGTCTACTGCGGTCTCAAAACTCTGGCCAGTTGATAATACCTAGAATATCTAAATCAACTGCAGGCGGTCGATCATTTTCCTATTTAGCTCCTAAATTGTGGAATAGTCTTCCTAGCATTGTTCGGGAAGCAGACACACTCTGTCAGTTTAAATCTAGACTAAAAACACATCTCTTTACTATGGCATACACATAGAACATTTTTAACTTTCATTATTCAATTCAATTGACTGATTGTTAGGCTGCATTAACTAGGTCAGCCGGAACCGGGAACACTTCCCATAACACCTGATGTACTCGTTACATCATAAAAAGAGTGACATCTACGCTAATGTTAGTCTCTCTGTTTATCCCGAGGTTTATCCCGGATCTGGGCCCTGTCCGGATCGGATGGTGGACCTGCCTGGACATGACCAACGCATCCTGGAGTGTCTGCTGAGCCGTGTCCATCGGTGTCTCCTCCGAATTTGCCTCACTGGCACGACATGCTCAAAACCCGTCTTCGGCGCAATAATTCCGATCTTTCATGTATTCATACTCTTGTGTAATTGACGCCCCATCCTAAATAAATCTGTCTCTTCCGTGATACCCTGAAAATTTTGAATAATCCGATCTAATATGATTTCCGACCTGTAAGGTTGCCAGAATAATAATCTTACACGGTGTGTTAATAGGCCAGAGGAGAACTGGCACCCCGACTGAGTCTGGTTTCTCCCAAGGTTTATTTTTCTCCATCATGCCCCGATGGAGTTTTGGTTCCTTGCCACTGTCGCCTTTGGCTTGGCTTGCTCAGTTGGGGACACTAAAATATGATTAAAGTTATTCAACTTATTATACAAATAAAATATATGAATTAGGTCTTATTTAATTCTATAAACTATAATACTGATCTGCCAACATTGTCGCTATATGATAAATTAAAATAAGCTGATAACATCACTGTTTTCTCCAGTACGGCTGTACAGCCAAATCTAATTTTGTCGCAATATTACCCTGTTTGACACTGTGAAGCTGCTTTGACACAATCGTGATTGTAAAAGCGCTATATAAATAAAGTTGATTGATTGATTGATTGATGTCACACATACAGAAAAATGTATAAAAAAATACTTGACTAATCTTTGTAACAATTTGCACATTTTTAGCGTGTACATTTTACTGCTCTGTACAACTTACATGTTATTATCAAGTAAAATCGACTTACTATTGAACTTAAAAGGTTATTTCACCCCCCAAAAAATTCAGTTCTGGCAAATAACAAACATAAATACCAACTTCATTCATAAATTTCTTATCGTCTGTGTCAGTCTCATACGTTTTTGACATTGATATAACCCGGAAGCGCTGCATTGTTTTCTCAGAGCTACGCCAGAACACTGGCTTACCATTGGACGATGCTGTTCACATGAGCACCACTGCACATGCAGACGAGGAGAAATTGTGTTCATTTTATTGCTGTCTATGAAAAGGTCAGAGAGCTCTCGGATTTCGTCAAAAAAAATCTTAATTTGTATTCCGAAGATGAACAAAGGTCTTGCGCGTTTGGATGATGGACATGAGGGTGTGTAATTAATGACAGAATTTTAATTTTTGGGTGAACAAACCCTTTTATATATTCATAAAGTAATTAAGTAAATAGCTCTTAGTTATATTTCTTTTGTTTAATATCACAGGCAGTCTATAGAATTAAGTAAAATCTACTTAAGTACATTTAACAAAGTTAACTTTTTACTCAAATAATATAATGTTGAATTAAAACATGCTTTGAAAGTGCATGCTTTACATAGAAACAGTAAATAATACAATATAGATATCATGTAGACTCCATATCTACAACTCAGAGACTTCAATACACAATATGATGGTAACATACATCATTTTTATTGGTAAGGATAATAAGTAAGCCTTTTAAACTAAAAGCGGTGGCGTTGGTTGTCAGGGCATTTCTAGGGTATTCTGTTTTTTTTTTATATAGGCCTACTGGTGTTTTAAGGTGGTTGCCATGATATTTCTAAACTGCTTTTGTTGGTTTGTTAGTTTTAAGGATGCTTATGGCATTGCATGATAGTTTCTAAGATGTTCTGGGTGATTGCTTGGTAGCCCACCCCAAGTCTATAGGCTACGTTCGTACGGTCAGTCCAAATTCGATTATTTGCGCATCCGATTGGGATCTGATCTAGAATTGATGTCCGCACTATGTACCGCAACTCTTCAGATACGATTTGTGTTTCCATGCAGCTCTTTAGTTTTACAGAATATCTGCTTTGGTTTCTATGGCAATGATGTTGCGTTGGACAACTGCCGCAACATAGAGGGGTTTACAATACAGATGTTGTCTTATTTAAAGTATGACATTGTTATTGCATGTTGCCATTTCCGCCAGTTTAAAACATGTCTCCATTATATTGTCATTTTCTGCTCGACTGGCACTTTGCAACAACACAACCTTGTTTCTGCAGCTTCCTTTAGCATGTTTCCTATACCAACATCTGATGTTTTCGCTTGACGTGGCGTGAGAAAGTCACACAAACCATGCAAATTCCAATCAGAGCGATCAGACTGTAACAGTTTTCCATAATATGAATGTAGCTTGAAATGCATTTGTGAAAATCCCATTTCTTGTGTTTTTTGGCTGTTCAGACTTGCTAAATTTGATCGGATATGACAGTCTAAATGTAGCCTATTTTGATATTCTGATTCCTATAATATTACTTGAATCTACTTTTTAATCCACATGTATTATGTTTTAGTTTTGTCTTCCAATAAGTTGAGGTATCATTCATGTCTGTAGCATAAACTGTGCAGGATAAGTTTCACGGCAACGTTTAATACTAAGTAACTGTAATAATATTGACGCACACCTTAGTGTACCAAACGAAGTAATGCGCAAATTTATCGGTCTGCAGATTTTATCGGCTGACGTGAGGCTGTTGTAGATATATTGCATCGCCGTATATGCCGCAGATATGCCACCAATATGAACGAGCGCCCACATCTCACAGTGAGAATATTCACATAAAATTATGTCAAAATTGTCTGTCTTGAGTATGATAGTAAACCATAAGTAATTTATGTATTAAGTGATTGCAAACAGGAAACTTGCCATCACCGGCAGCGTTTAATTTTGGTAATTGTGTTATTTTACATATGCATCTGCTGTTTCTGCTTCTCCACTTGTGTTTTGATCAGGAGATTTAGTACTCGTTCAGAAAATGTGTGATAGTGCCCTCCATTTTCTCATAAAAGACTAGATAAAATAAATTAAAAACAAACAAAAAAATCACTTGACTGAATAAATTTAATAAGGGTCAATCTATATTTGTACAGTGAAGACTAAGTGATATTTTACATTTGATTATTATTTATGTAGCCTACCTGCAAATCTAGTTTAGACTTCATGAGAATTTTTTTTTTTTTTTTTAATTTCTATGCTACTGTTATATTTATGTATAATGTATGTATATTACGTATTACAGTCAAAATTTGTCCAAACTTTTGACTGGTTCTGTACTATAATCTACACATAAAGGATTTCAGCCGATATATATCGATAGCAGACTTTTTTTACTCCCATATATTGGTATCTGCATTGGCCCCCAAAAATATTGGTTGGGCTCTAGTCACAGAACTTTATTAAATGTGCACGTACCTGTAATACAGTAATGCCATTACTCTTATCAAAGATGAGCTTCTGGAAAGTATCATATTCTCATTATATTCTATAAAATAAGGCTACAGGGTTGTGTAGTAAAAAACACTCATTCTATTTTGATGAGTGAAGAAGTGTGTGTTACATATACTCAGCAGATATTTCAGCTCCTCATTTTGCTTTCAGATTTGATAAATTAAAGTGGCGGGAGGGAAAAGCTCTTAAACAGCATGTGTCATCTGTGCAAATCGCTGATGCAGCATGTCTCCCTTAAGTGTCAACAGCAAAGAGAATTCAATTAATGAGCGGAGTTTCTCTTCTCCCATCTGTCCGGGACTCTGCATTCGATGTATCCCTGAATGGACCGGTGGGTTAATATAATTCAGATAATCGTTGTCTAGTACATCTTTTTTACAGGGTTTATCCGATCCCTTTAGAGTCACTGCATGTATCAGCAAGCCAAGCTCTGACATGTAACATGCTGTTATTCTCAGTAGTGTGTTTTGGATCCATATCAAGTCAGCACTGGTCCGAAGGAAGACTATATGGAAAATAAATATTTACCAAGCCAATTCAACAGTGGTACGTGACATTTGTAAGGCTTTTGAAACAAGGTTACTCACTGACAGGCTTTTATCACAAAAGGTCAATCTGCGCTTGCTCTTCAGTTGTGAGAGATCAATATCGTAATGTCTCAGATAATTAGAGGTGTGGGATGCATATCATAGCTGATATTTTTGCAGATAATTGGGAAATTTATATTAATATCAATAATGATGAAATTACCCCCGATAATGAATACATATTCTGTGTGTAATTTTCCTGCAGTAGTGCTTGGTTACACTTTATTTTAAGGTTTCATAGTTTTCATTGTTTCAGTGTAATTATATATTTAAGTACTGAGGAATATTGATTAGTAACATGTTCTTACTATAGGGTTAGGGTAGGATTAGGATTTGGTTTATGGTTAGTTGCATGTAATTATGCATAATTTACTGTTATTACTATGTAACAAGGACCTAGTGTTAGCCAAGTTAGCACAATAATATGCCATTCTAACTAATAACTAACTATGCCATTTTCCATATTCAGTTTATTTGTCATTAAGTAATAAGCTAAACCTTACATTAAAACATCTGTATGTGTGTTTGTT
This sequence comes from Pseudorasbora parva, assembly GCF_024679245.1. Lineage (NCBI taxonomy): Eukaryota > Metazoa > Chordata > Actinopteri > Cypriniformes > Gobionidae > Pseudorasbora > Pseudorasbora parva. The sequence continues at coordinate 32,119,689 of NC_090183.1, read as the reverse complement.
TGGAGAACTTGGAGGCCCTCTTACACATTCTTATGTTTTGTCCGCAGAACTATGTGCACAAGCATCCAGCGGATGTTTTTGTCACACATCTGTGTTTTTTCATCATTCCCATGAGAATTATGTTTTAAAGGTCAATTTTGAAACTAAACGCATTCTTTTGTCAAAGTTAGGTAGACAAAGTAAAATGCATAAATTATATAATCCATTTCAGATAATTCAAAATACCACACAGAGCAAGGTATGTATATATACTTAGAAGTGTGCATCATTTTTCTTATGCAACATCTGCACCGCTTTACCGGGGTTTCCAAAGGTACTAATTTGACCTTCCACAATTTAAGGGCTTAAACATTATTTTAAATTGGGGTTGATTCAATATTATCATGGCATTGAAATAGTGCAGACAACATGGATGGAATTGCAGAATACATTAATAAAACAACTATTTACTGAAAAATGCAGACAGTCACTGAATATCTCAAATTTTGGATGAATAAATCAAAAGTAGCTCTTTACACTTAGAGAGTTCACCCAAAAATGAAAATTATTTTACTCGCCCTGATGTCGTTCCAAAGACTTTTGGTGGATTTTTGATTTCCAGTACAAATATCTAAACATCCTTAAATCAAGATGCATTTACTTGACATGCAATATTAAGAAATTAAGTCTTGATTTTTCTGAGAAATGTCTGGACTTGATCCGTTGTGTTGTAATTATGCCAGACCGAATCAGTTTGGATCAATCAAATTGTCAGGGGCGGGGCCTTTATACGTTGATTGAGATAACGCAACGTAATCATCCACGTCACTAAAGAGTTCTTGGGTTGAATTTGCATATTGATGTGTTATGTTCCCTTCAATTTATACCTTACATTTTATTAAATTGGTCTTAAAAAGAGCATTATAACATTTACCTTCATAAAACCTGCAGAAACCCTTTTTACAGATATTGTATATGTTGCATGACCTTCCAATCTGTCTTATGTTTTTGCAGATTCCTATGAGTTCTAGTTTTCTTTTCCCAGCTCTAAATCTTTGGTCAATTGGACTATAAGTGTTTTTTTGTGTCGTTATTTTTGTTGTTGTTGTTGTTGTTGTTTTTGCAGTTAGATAGAATGAAGTGTTTCAAGGGACTATTAGCTTTCTTTCAAATCCATAGTGTGATGATTTGAGTGCTGTAAAGTCGTCTCTGCTTCCTGCTTCAATTTATTCGCTCTCTGACAAACCTGCTGAAGCAATCTGAGTTTGTTTGTTTGGTGTGTGTTTGGTGTGTGTTTGGTGTGTGTTTGGTGTGTGAGTGTGTGTGTGAGTGTGTGTGTGTGTCTTGTCTCCCTTGTCTGTCAGGGTTTATTCAGTGAATAGCACAATGCAAGGTATACCACCACATATAGTGTCGGCATGCACCAAACCACCTCGCTTTTTCTTGGTAAATGTGTCATGTCATCTTGCACAGAAAGAAGTTGCAGTGGATGTGTTTTATTCATCTGCGACGAAGCATTCCGAGTTTTCTGCTGAAGATTTTCCTCAGTTCCTTGTGACAGCTGCATTGTCACTTTATGAAGCTCTGAAGAAAAACCCTTTTTTCTCTCTTGTGGAGAAAATAAATCCAGATTTGCATGGTCAATTATTTATCTTTTGGTTGATTTAGCAATTTACACTCTGCCCTGCATTGCTACTTGTTTTTTGCTACAAGTCCTATTTGCTTTGGGGTAAATGCACTCAATTACAATAGAATAACATGCATCTGTGATTCGTGTTGTTGCTGCTTTGTTTGCTACACTACTAACATCATTCTTGTTTAGATGCCCTACATTCATAAATGTCCTTTCCACATAACATTAATGGATTCTTGATAAAAGTGCTATGCGCTGCAGCTGTGTTTTGAACCAAAGTATAACAAGACAAAAAAAACTGCTTTTGAAAATGTCAAAAAACTGTCCCGGAAATGTCCCTGTTAATATGTCTCCTTTTGACTCTATTTGCTCCACTTGAATCTACTGTCTTTGTAATCTGGTCAAGTACTTTACCAGTTGGACTGTAAATAATGGCAGTGATTTACATTTTATTTTTAATTAAGTGTAATTGCCTCATTCATTTTTGTGGTTGTTGAGTTCTTACGCAAGGTTTAGTGTGTTCCTGAATTCCTTTTTTTTTTTTTTTACAGGATATTCTACGTATCGCACGACTCTCAAGATTTGAAGATCTTCAGTTACATAGCGAGAGATGGACAGAGCAATGTGTTTCGGTGTAATGTCTTTAAATCAAAGAAAAAGGTAGGCCTCTCTTAATCGTGTCTTCTAGTCAGGACATTGAGTGCTGATGGTGTTCTTTGGACAATGGAATCTTGTCATTAAGGCTCCAAGAGAATGAAAGCTACTGTCAGTTCAGTTCCTTCCCTCTTCAGCACACTTATTTTACTTCAGGGCATATAGCTGAAGAAACCCATCAGAAAAAAGGGAACAGCAGCCCTTGGCCATGAAACGGAAGTGCACTTTTCAGAATAGCTATATTTTTCTTCTCACTGAGTTTAGCATCCAGAGCAGTACAATGATTCAGCAGCAGAGCATGTAAATGATATACTGACAGGGCTTCGTTTTAGTTCTTAAAGCTGTCGAATTCTGATCCCTTTCAAGCTTCCACACTGGATTTGAATCAGAGGCAAATTCAAAAGCTAAATAACTGTTTAGACGCCCACCACTTCTAAGAAGGATTTGACAGCTAAATCTGTTTTTCTCTGCTTGACTGGTTTAAATATTTATTTTTAATATTTGCAATTAATCTACAATATCACAAGAATCAATATAATGTTTTGTTAGAGAGGAAATTTTTGTTTTCCTCCAGTGCTGGTGCCTACACACATTATAAATATATAGAGGATTTCATGCTAAGGGGCAAGTTGCCACAATATCACACCACATTATCACAGAAGTTTCTATATACAAGAACTCAGTGAGAAGTGTAAGCAAAGATGTCAAGTGTATATATAAGGAAAATGCTTATTGTAACAGACAAATACAGTATGACTGATCACCACGTTGTTTGCGGTAGTTGTTGTTTTTTCCCCTCTCTTGTGCACTGTACAAAATGCACTGTTAAATGTACAGTAAAAACAACAGCAGCTGTGGTTGCCAAATTCACCTTAAAAAATAATGACAATGTTTCAGGTGTTGCGGGATGGCATATCGGTGCCTGTAAATTATACAACTTAGAACCGTCTCTTATTATGTGAAATAATGCTAAAAATGCTAAAATAAATTCAATGAATAATTTTAAAGAAAATACAATGTGTCAGTCAGTGACTTCTGAAAATAAATTGGTTTTCACCATATATTTTTTTTGTAAACACCATATAGTTGACATTCTGTAACAGTAACATTACCTGTATAAAATTCAGTTTTCACCATATATGGATATGGTAACACCCTTTTAGAGTGTCATTGTTACATGTAGTTACTATAGTAATAACTAAATTATGCATAATTACCAAGAGGCAACCTCCCAGTTTCAGTTGAAGCCAATACAGATGTGACTTAAACTGCAATTCATTGACTGGCCACTAGGGACAGGCTCCAGAAGGGAGCAGAATCTCATTTATCCCCATGTTAAAATTCCCAACTTTACAGCAGAAAAAAAACATATTTACAAATTGGTACTAATTGTGGTTTTGGTCTATACAGCTAATTGCCTTTCATGACAACTGTGAGGGGGGTGAATTTTTCATTTACATTATATAAAGCCATAAAATTCTGCATAATTAAAGGGATACCTCACCTCTTTTTCATATTAAACTATGTTATTCATTTAACTAAGACGAGTTGATACATACCTCTCTCGTCTGAGTGCGTGCACTTAATCGCTCTGACGCGCGGTGACGATCTGATAGCATTTAGCTTAGCCCACTAAGCCAAGTTCATTCACTATGGTACCAAACAGAGATCGAGTTAGAAGCGACCAAACACCTCCACGTTTTCCCTATTTAAATACAGTTACATGAATATTTGAATGACCTCGTATGGTGACATAAAATAAAACGTGGTGCTTTTCTAAGCGGATTGAAAAGGAGAACTATAATGTATGGCGGAATAGCACTTCTGAGAGTACTTCGACTCGGCGCAGTGAAAAGTCCCGCCTGAAACATCCTCCCTCACATTTGAGATGTGAGGGATGATACACCTGCAGTGTATGGCTCATTCTAAGGTAATAAAAAAATAATAGTTCATTTTGGAAGGTCTTTATACACCACTGAAAACATGTGGTGGTCATAATTGTTGGCACCCCTGGTAAGTATGCACATCCTGATTCTGCCGAGTTAGACGAGTTCCTGGGACAACAAGGGAGGTGCTTAAGGTAAAATGGATCAACCAATCAGATTACTCATGTGACGTCACATCATCTGCCAGCTTGCGCGCCACTTTTTGAATTTATCCCTTTGACATCGCCTTCATTTCACCGAGGTAAGAGCATTTTATTTACTCTGTATATGTATTATTAATTTCAATTTCATGATGGATTAATTTGCAACGTGAACATTTGCTAAACTGCTCAAATAAGGTGCAAATCACGGAACCCCTCTCCCATCGGGCAGGCGCTCGGATCCGGTCACTCTGTGGTGTTTCCCCCGCGATCGCGCATCGGATCCGGTCACTCTGTGTGGTGTTTCCCCCGCGATCGCGCATCCGATCCGGTCACTCTGTGGTGTTTCCCCCGCTATCGCGTATCGGATCCGGTCACTCTGTGTGGTGTTTCCCCCGCGATCGCGCATCGGATCCGGTCACTCTGTGTGGTGTTTCCCCCGCGATCGCGCATCGGATCCGGTCACTCTGTGTGGTGTTTCCCCCGCGATCGCGCATCGGATCCGGTCACTCTGTGGTGTTTCCCCCGCGATCGCGCATCCGATCCGGTCACTCTGTGGTGTTTACCCCGCGATCGCGCATTGGATCTTTTCCGATTATTTATATCACCTTTTTTATGTATTCGTTTAACAGACCTTATACTGACCCTTTTGTAAAATAGAAGCTTAACACTTTCGCGGATGGATTATTATTATATTAATAATAATAGCCTAATAATAGTAATGAAATATATCGTGTGGACCCAGGGACATCATATTCTTATGTTGATCCAGGGACTTCATTCATTATAGCTCATCTAATATAAGACAAACATTAATTAATCACTGTATTTAAATAATAATAATAATAATAACCTAATAATAATGCAAATAATAGCCTAATAATAATAATAATAATAATGAAATATATCGTGTGGACCCAGGGACATCATATTCTTATGTTGATCCAGGGACTTCATTCATTATAGCTCATCTAATATAAGACAAACATTAATTAATCACTGTATTTAAATAATAATAATAATAATAATAATAATAATAATAACCTAATAATAATGCAAATAATAGCCTAATAATAATAATAATGAAATATATCGTGTGGACGCAGGGACATCATATTCTTATGTTGATCCAGGGACTTCATTCATTATAGCTCATCTAAAATAAGACAAACATTAATTCATCACTGTATTTAAATAATAATAATAATAATAATAAAAATAATAATAGCATAATAATAATAATAATAATAATAATAACCTAATAATCATAATAATAATAGCATAATAATAATAATAATAATAGTAATAATAATAACCTAATAATAATAATAATAATAATAATAATAACCTAATAATCATAATAATAATAACCTAATAATCATAATAATAATAATAATAATAGCCTAATAATAATAATAATAATAATAATAATAATAATAATAACCTAATAATAATAATAATAACCTAATAATAATAATATTATTAATAATAATGAAATATATCGTGTGGACCCAGGGACATCATATTCTTATGTTGACCTAGGGACTTCATTCATTATAGCTCATCTAATATAAGACAAACATTAATTAATCACTGTATTTAAATAATAATAATAACCTAATAATAATACAAATAATAGCCTAATAATAATAATAATTACCTAATAATAATACAAATAATAGCCTAATAATAATAATAATAATAATAATAATAACCAAATAATGATAATAATAATATTAATAATAGTAATGAAATATATCGTGTGGACCCAGGGACATCATATTCTTATGTTGATCCAGGGACTTCATTCATTATAGCTCATCTAATATAAGACAAACATTAATTAATCACTGTATTTAAATAATAATAATAATAACCTAATAATAATAATAATAATATTAATAATAATAATGAAATATATCGTGTGGACCCAGGGACATCATATTCTTATGTTGATCCAGGGACTTCATTCATTTTAGCTCATCTAATATAAGACAAACATTAATTAATCACTGTATTTAAATAATAATAATAATAACCTAATAATAATACAAATAACAGCCTAATAATAATAATAGCCTAATAATAATAATAATAATAATAATAATAAAAATAATGAAATATATCGTGTGGACCCAGGGACATCATATTCTTATGTTGATCCAGGGACTTCATTCATTATAGCTCATCTAATATAAGACAAACATTAATTAATCACTGTATTTAAATAATAATAATAATAATAATAACCTAATAATAATACAAATAATAGCCTAATAATAATAATAATAATAATGAAATATATCGTGTGGACCCAGGGACATCATATTCTTATGTTGATCCAGGGACTTCATTCATTATAGCTCATCTAATATAAGACAAACATTAATTAATCACTGTATTTAAATAATAATAATAATAATAACCTAATAATAATACAAATAATAGCCTAATAATAATAATAATAATAATGAAATATATTGTGTTGACCCAGGGACATCATATTCTTATGTTGATCCAGGGACTTCATTCATTATAGCTCATCTAAAATAAGACAAACATTAATAAATCACTGTATTTAAATAATAATAATAACCTAATAATAATACAAATAATAGCCTAATAATAATAATAATAATAATAATAATAATAATAATGAAATATATCGTGTGGACCCAGGGACATCATATTCTTATGTTGATCCAGGGACTTCATTCATTATAGCTCATCTAATATAAGACAAACATTAATTAATCACTGTATTTAAATAATAATAATAATAGCCTAATAATAATAATAATATTAATAATAATAATGAAATATATTGTGTTGACCCAGGGACATCATATTCTTATGTTGATCCAGGGACTTCATTCATTATAGCTCATCTAATATAAGACAAACATTAATTAATCACTGTATTTAAATAATAATAATAATAGCCTAATAATAATAATAATATTAATAATAATAATGAAATATATTGTGTTGACCCAGGGACATCATATTCTTATGTTGATCCAGGGACTTCATTCATTATAGCTCATCTCAGAGGTGGTAAAAGTACTCAAAAGTTATACTCGAGTGAAAGTATATATACCTAAATAAAAAAATACTCCAGTAAAAGTAGAAAGTCCTCCATTCAAACATCACTTGAGTAAAAGTACAAAAGTATCCGATTTAAAACGTACTCAAGTACCGAAAGTAAAAAGTACATTCAAATTAACTGTAAATATCAATAAGCAGATAAAATCTTTTCAGACTGATATGCAATGCTTTAATTGAACAAATGATAAGATTAGATACTGCAATTAAGAATTTGTTAGATTTGCAATTAATAGGAGACAATGAAGCACCTTAACGCAGTATAGGGGTTAAACTTAAAATAGACCATAACATTAGCTCCATAAAACAGATGAGGAGCAAGATACTATTACCTAATTCAAAATTAATTCAAATCCATAACCACAATGACATTTTACGTAACAATTAGTTTATAGTCATGTGCCTCAACAAGTAAAGTCATACTATAATTTTGCCAATTGTTATGATTAATGATTAATTAAGCAGACAACTGAGAGTCGGAATGCATGGCTTTGAATACATGAATTTACATTATTAGTTAATGTAATATGTTATTAGGGAATTAATGATGTCATATTTAATTAATAGCAATTCATATATTACTTAATCTATTAATCATAGAGAATGTTCATTAGTTGCTGATGCAGTAATCATTAATAAATGGTTTAGTTCTTCATTAGTAATACATTAACTCATGATTATCTGTGCATTAGTTAGGCATGAATTATAATAGTGCACCTGTATTGTAAAATGTTACCGATGTTTTCATAGTAAATTGTGTGCCGCAAAAAAAAAAAGGTGGGGAAACCCTGAGCTAACGTTAGTGTGGCAAACCTGACTTGTCAGCTTTTCCAAGTCTATACCCGACTGGATCATCCATGACTGACCAGACCGGTTTGGAAATCAAGTGTAATAAATACTTAATACTTGGAGCGGGCATGGGGAAATGTATAGGAGTAAAAAGTAAACTTTGCCTTTAATATTGTAGTGGAGTAAGAGTAAAAGTAGATGCAAATAAAATATACTCAAGTAAAGTACAGATCCCCGAAAAAAATACTTAAGTAAAGTATCAAAGTATTTTTACTTGATTACTTACCACCCCTGCATCTAATATAAGACAAACATTAATTAAGCAAATTGCCAAGAAAGTTTCTTCCACATCTGGATTTTATTTTTATTTTTACTTGCTTCTTGCTTACAAATCTGTCCATTTATATTTACAGAAATACACTCTGCAGTCTCCAGACCTTACTGAGAGAAAAACTGGGGGAGGAGCCACCTTTTAGTCTGCTGACCCATACATTTGGACCACAAGTTGTAGATGTTGTCATCTAATTTTTAATCAGTCAGTTTAAGTAGATGTACACTGAGCCAGTGAGCACAATATCAAATTAATGTTAAATTGTTACAAACATTGTCATCTTAGTTTAATTAAGTGATGTTACAGTTAATTGATTTAAATATACAACATATCACTGTTAGAGAACACATTCAGACAGCAGAGTAATGTTAAACGTTCAATTTACAATTAAAGATGTAATTCTTTTTTTTTTTTTCAGATTTGTTTTGAAACAATACATGTAAATATATACAGTAAATAAATAAATAATACAAAAATAAGACAATCTTTAGACCAGGGGTTTGTTCTGATGGAACTTCATAAAGGTATGCATGGGATATAAGATTAATGCAACCTTTTTCCACCAATCTGCAAGCTGACTTAAGTATTTCTCCTGACTTCAAAGAGGCCTTTTTCATTCTTCCAACTGCCTGCAAATCATGAATGACCAGGAAGTATCCAACTGTCTTCTTGATGAGAATGCTGATAAGATCATCTAGTCTGCGGTTCCTCATGCCACCCAAAAATTGATATTTGAGGTGATGGGAAAATCTAATTGGACAAGCAAAGAAAAACAACACAATACATGTTTAATATGATAGTGTCTAATTTTTTATATAAATACGTTCCAAATGCATTATGATTGTATTACATTAATTTTCATTAACTGAAGTTGCATAAGTTTAATTTCAAATATTACCTTTAAAGAAGATTGTTTGTATCGGAGTCAGCATGGTTATAGCACCATACAAAGTCAGACCATGTGTGTCCTATTTCCAGCCAGTAATACTTGAAGTATGAGCAAAGAGCTGGGAAATCTTCAAACCTCTTGAGGAATTGCTCAGCTGTTGATTTAAAATCTTGATGCTATTTTAACAGAAATGGAAAAATATACATATTAATATTTTATATAAAATAGTTATATAAATAGTTAAAGTACAATTAAGGAAGCAAAATTGAATAGTTAATTTTACGTCCCTGGATTAACATAAGAATGTGATGTCCCTAAAGGTCACAATATATATTTCATTATTATTATTAGGCAATTCATATTATTAGGCTATATTATTATAGTTATTATTTAAATGAACTATAATGAATGAAGTCCCTGGATCAACATAAGAATATGATGTCCCTGGGTCAACACGATATATTTCATTATTATTATTAATATTATTATTATTATTATTAGGTTATTATTATTATTATTTAAATACAGTGATTAATTAATGTTTGTCTTAAATTAGATGAGCTATAATGAATGAAGTCCCTGGATCAACATAAGAATATGATGTCCCTGGGTCCACACGATATATTTCATTATTATTATTAATATTATTATTATTATTATTAGGTTATTATTATTATTATTTAAATACAGTGATTAATTAATGTTTGTCTTATATTAGATGAGCTATAATGAATGAAGTCCCTGGATCAACATAAGAATATGATGTCTCTGGGTCCGCACGATATATTTCATTATTATTATTAATATTATTATTATTATTATTAGGTTATTATTATTATTATTTAAATACAGTGATTAATTAATGTTTGTCTTATATTAGATGAGCTATAATGAATGAAGTCCCTGGATCAACATAAGAATATGATGTCCCTGGGTCCACACGATATATTTCATTATTATTATTAATATTATTATTATCATTATTAGGTTATTATTATTATTAGGCTGTTATTTGTATTATTATTAGGTTATTATTATTATTAGATTATTATTATTTAAATACAGTGATTAATTAATGTTTGTCTTATATTAGATGAGCTATAATGAATGAAGTCCCTGGATCAACATAAGAATATGATGTCCCTGGGTCCACACGATATATTTCATTATTATTATTATCATTATTAGGTTATTATTATTATTATTAGGTTATTATTTGTATTATTATTAGGTTATTATTATTATTAGGCTATTATTTGTATTATTATTAGGTTATTATTATTATTATTATTTAAATACAGTGATTAATTAATGTTTGTCTTATATTAGATGAGCTATAATGAATGAAGTCCCTGGATCAACATAAGAATATGATGTCCCTGGGTCCACACGATATATTTCATTATTATTATTATTATTATTATTATTATTATTAGGTTATTATTATTATTATTTAAATACAGTGATGAATTAATGTTTGTCTTATATTAGATGAGCTATAATGAATGAAGTCCCTGGATCAACATAAGAATATGATGTCCCTGGGTCCACACGATATATTTCATTATTATTATTAATATTATTATTATCATTATTAGGTTATTATTATTATTAGGCTGTTATTTGTATTATTATTAGGTTATTATTATTATTAGATTATTATTATTTAAATACAGTGATTAATTAATGTTTGTCTTATATTAGATGAGCTATAATGAATGAAGTCCCTGGATCAACATAAGAATATGATGTCCCTGGGTCCACACGATATATTTCATTATTATTATTATCATTATTAGGTTATTATTATTATTATTAGGTTATTATTTGTATTATTATTAGGTTATTATTATTATTAGGCTATTATTTGTATTATTATTAGGTTATTATTATTATTATTATTTAAATACAGTGATTAATTAATGTTTGTCTTATATTAGATGAGCTATAATGAATGAAGTCCCTGGATCAACATAAGAATATGATGTCCCTGGGTCCACACGATATATTTCATTATTATTATTATTATTATTATTATTATTATTAGGTTATTATTATTTAAATACAGTGATGAATTAATGTTTGTCTTATATTAGATGAGCTATAATGAATGAAGTCCCTGGATCAACATAAGAATATGATGTCCCTGGGTCCACACGATATATTTCATTATTATTATTATTATTATTAGGCTATTATTTGTATTATTATTAGGTTATTATTATTATTATTATTATTATTATTATTATTATTTAAATACAGTGATTAATTAATGTTTGTCTTATATTAGATGAGCTATAATGAATGAAGTCCCTGGATCAACATAAGAATATGATGTCCCTGGGTCCACACGATATATTTCATTATTATTATTATTATTATTAGGCTATTATTTGCATTATTATTAGGTTATTATTATTATTATTATTATTTAAATACAGTGATTAATTAATGTTTGTCTTATATTAGATGAGCTATAATGAATGAAGTCCCTGGATCAACATAAGAATATGATGTCTCTGGGTCCACACGATATATTTCATTATTATTATTAATATTATTATTATTATTATTAGGTTATTATTATTATTATTTAAATACAGTGATGAATTAATGTTTGTCTTATATTAGATGAGCTATAATGAATGAAGTCCCTGGATCAACATAAGAATATGATGTCCCTGGGTCCACACGATATATTTCATTATTATTATTATTATTATTATTATTAGGCTATTATTTGTATTATTATTAGGTTATTATTATTATTATTATTAGGCTATTATTATTATTATTATTAGGTTATTATTATTACTATTATTATTATTAGGTTATTATTATTATTAGGTTATTATTATTATTATGCTATTATTATTATTATTATTATTATTATTATTATTATTTAAATACAGTGATGAATTAATGTTTGTCTTAATTTAAAATGAGCTATAATGAATGAAGTCCCTGGATCAACATTAGAATATGATGTCCCTGGGTCCACACGAAATATTTCATTATTATTATTATTATTATTATTAGGCTATTATTTGTATTATTATTAGGTTATTATTATTATTATTTAAATACAGTGATTAATTAATGTTTGTCTTATATTAGATGAGCTATAATGAATGAAGTCCCTGGATCAACATAAGAATATGATGTCCCTGGGTCCACACGATATATTTCATTATTATTATTAGGCTATTATTATTAATATAATAATAATCCATCCGCGAAAGTGTTAAGCTTCTCTTTTACAAAAGGGTCAGTATAAGGTCTGTTAAACGAATACATAAAAAAGGTGATATAAATAATCGGAAAAGATCCAATGCGCGATCGCGGGGTAAACACCACAGAGTGACCGGATCGGATGCGCGATCGCGGGGGAAACACCACAGAGTGACCGGATCCGATGCGCGATCGCGGGGGAAACACCACAGAGAGTGACCGGATCCGATACGCGATAGCGGGGGAAACACCACAGAGTGACCGGATCGGATGCGCGATCGCGGGGGAAACACCACACAGAGTGACCGGATCCGATACGCGATCGCGGGGGAAACACCACACAGAGTGACCGGATCCGATACGCGATAGCGGGGGAAACACCACAGAGTGACCGGATCGGATGCGCGATCGCGGGGGAAACACCACACAGAGTGACCGGATCCGATACGCGATAGCGGGGGAAACACCACAGAGTGACCGGATCGGATGCGCGATCGCGGGGGAAACACCACACAGAGTGACCGGATCCGATGCGCGATCGCGGGGGAAACACCACACAGAGTGACCGGATCCGATGCGCGATCGCGGGGGAAACACCACAGAGTGACCGGATCCGAGCGCCTGCCCGATGGGAGAGGGGTTCCGTGATTTGCACCTTATTTGAGCAGTTTAGCAAATGTTCACGTTGCAAATTAATCCATCATGAAATTGAAATTAATAATGCATATACAGAGTAAATAAAATGCTCTTACCTCGGTGAAATGAAGGCGATGTCAAAGGGATAAATTCAAAAAGTGGCGCGCAAGCTGGCAGATGATGTGACGTCACATGAGTAATCTGATTGGTTGATCCATTTTACCTTAAGAACCTCCCTTGTTGACCCAGGAACTCGTCTAACTCGGCAGAATCAGGATGTGCGGTAAGTATCATCAAATATGGCTGTAAAAAATACATCTGCATTATTTATCTTTTTGATCTTTTATTTTAAAAACTTCACAAAAATCTAACCTTTCATTGAAGTAAAAGAATTGAAAGTGGGGGGTAAATCGCATTATAAAAATAAATGCTTTTCTTCAAAACACGTTGGCCACAATTATTGGCACCCTTTTATTAAATACTTTTTGCAACCTCCTTTTGCCAAGATAACAGCTCTGAGTTTGGAGAACACCTGACTAGAGATCAGAGACCATTCCTCCATACTGAATCTCTCCAGATCCTTCAGATTCCCAGATCAATTTTGGTGCTGCTTCTCTTCAGTTTACCCCACTCATTCTCTAGGGTTCATGTCAGGGAACTAGGACTGTCATGGCAGAAGCTTCATTTTTTTGCCGAGTGACACATTTCTGTGTTGAATTTGATGTTTGTTTTTTTATCATTGTCCTGATGGAAGATCCAACCACGGCCCATTATAAGATTTCCAACAGAGGTCGTTTTATCTGTTGGTATTTGCTAGAATCCATGACACCATGTATCTGAACAAGATGTCCAGGACCTCCAGCAAAAAAAATAGGCTCACGACATAAAAGATCCAGCGGTATTTTTAGCAGTGGGCATGGGGTATTTTTTTTTAAATCCCTGTTTGCACCAAACCCATCTGGTAGATTTGCTCCCCAAAAGCTCTTTTTATAATTTCATCGGACCACAGAACCAGTCGTTTTGAATTTCCAGTTGTGTCTGACAACTGAATATGCTGGAGTTTCTGGACGAGCGAGGAAGTTTTTTTCTTGAATTCCTCACAAAAAAACACGTGGTGATGTAGTGGTTGTTTAATTTTTAATTTTATTTATTTGTAAGGCTTTCTGACCCCAAGATACAACTAATCTCTGAGATTCTCCATCTGTGATCCTTGGAGAGTCTTTGTGCACTCAAACATTCCTCCTCGCCGTGTATTAAGACAGCATAGGCATGCATCCTTTTTTAGCCAGATTTTTAACATCTTTAGTTGATTGGAACTTCTTAATTATTGCCCTGATGATGGAAAATGTGATTTTCAATGCTTTAGCTATTTTCTTCCAGCCATTTTCTAATTTTGTAAAGCTCAACAATCTTGTGCTGCACATCAGAACTATATTCTTTGGTTTTACTAATGGTGATGATGATTAAGGGGATACAGCCTTTGTGCTTCCTTATATTTATACTTCTGTGGAATAAGACATCATAGCTGGACAATTTCATGTTCTTTGTCACCCTGGTGTGCTAAACAAAGAAATATTAATGGGAATATTCTTCAGAGATATTTTACTCATAAAATTGTTTAGGGGTGCCAATAGTTGTGGCTGTGTTTTGGGGGAAAAAAGTATTTATTTCATAATGTGATTTACCTCCCATTTTCAATTCTTTTACTTCAATGAAAGGTTAGATTTTTTTGTTTTTTTGTTTTTGTTTGTTTTTTTAAATAGAAGATCAAAAGGATAAACAATGCTGATTTATTTTTTACAGCCATATTTGATGATATTTACCAGGGGTGCCAAAACATTTGGCCACCACTGTATGTATATTATATTGCATTTCTGTTAAAAGAGCCTCATAAATACTACAAACTGCACCTATAAGATGGTTTGTGCAACTTAACATCATTTTTTTATACTGAAACTTGTCTATGCATTGTTTGTTTTGTAAGTCTTGAACAGGCATGTCACATAAAATGCTGTGAGAGACATAAGAGACACTAAGCGGAATACAACTTTCCAGTCATCTTTAAACTGACTTTTTGTTTCATTCCTCATTCTTCTTTGGAATGGATGTGAAATTTCAAATAGCATTGAGAATGAGCACCCTGTAAAAACAAAGACTGTAAAGCGTAGAAGACTATTATTACGAAAGCCTGACACATGGCCTCAATATTACCCGTGTTTCTTTCGTCATAAAAAAATGTGGGATTTCCACAATGGCTATTGATTTATAGAGCAGAAGTTTGGCTGTGGCGAAAGGCAATCAAGAAAGAAGTATTCTTTATTTAACAAAGATTCTTTAGAAAGATGATGCTCATTTAAGTTGAAAGCCCTGTCTGGCCCATTTCTCCCCAGCTTCACTGTTCATTACAGACCAAGCCATTCAGAGCTTTTCTGGGTAATTGTACATCAACTGCTCCAGTGTGCTCTCAATAAACTGAGGATAGATCTGCACTGATCATTTCACCTTTTACTGTCTGCAGATTCAAACACTGTAGTCGGAATAATGTTGTCTCGCGATCATCCATCAAAATATGGAATTGTCGGTTTTTGAGAAAGTCTCATTGAGTCTGCAGACTGATCCAGTGTTTAAATGGACACTAGCAAGTTAGACAAAGTGGCACTCATAATAGGGGCGTAAGCCCGTTCACACCAAAAACGTTAATTATAAAGATAACACAAACTCATTTAACATCTAAACCAAAAAATGTTCTGCTTATTATAAGCATGTGCTGCAGTTAAGTCGTCTGCCGCTTTAAATGCTCTTTAAAGAAGGATGGATTTCTGATTAGCCAGGGAGAAAAAGGCATTCTGAAAGTGATTCCAACCATTTTGTTGATCTGTGCCATTTTTGTTATAGTTGCGGTATGGATTCTGCTACTCTTTAGTTATACAGTAGTTTAGCTAGTCGTAATGAAACCATACTATCCGATAGAGATGGAGGTGCTTAAGATTACTTTTACCAAATAAATGTGCCTGTTCACATTCTGTATGCCATAGTTTATTGGTGACACAAATTGAATTAAACATTAGTACCATACCTCTTTTATTTGATGGTTCCCACATTGCTTTTGGGACAAACTATTGTATTTTAAATCGCCTGATGCACATTTAGACATTTTCAAGCATTTCTATTTATTTATAACAAATTTGAGTTGTTTTAAAAAGTGTCTTTTGATTGTCTGCTTGTACGATTGGCAGCATTCTGGTTTTCCACATTTTCTGGCTACAAGCATACCATCTGAAATTAAAAGCGTGGGATTGGGAATCAAACGCTGTCACGATTATTTAAATGAGTATAAGTCATATTAAATAATTCCCCTTTTGTTTGAGTCCCTTTGTTTTTGTTCCCTGACTAAACAGACTTCAGACTTTCATCTTTTGTTTACCCTGATGATGCCCCCATTATCAGATTTTGACTCTAAAGCAGATGATACATGGGGCAACTTTTTGAGCAAAGTTTCTAAAAGATGTTTTCCCATTGGGAATGGGCAACAAATTTCTCTTTGGATATCCAGATAGAAATGTGTTGCCCTTTCTCAATGGGAAAGTGCCCAAGCAACATCTTTCAGCAACATTGCTTAAAAAGTTGCCCTGTGTATCATCAGCTTAAAGGCCCTTTCACACTGGACGCGATTTTGACGCGCAAATAATAGTAATGATAAATGAGTGCTTCCACACTGAACGTGAATGTGGTGTGGCGAACATAACATTTATTTTTATTGTTTCGATGCCGAATTTTTTTACTCTAGGGGCGACCGCTTTAACCAATCACAGACAAGGAAACAAAGGTGATGAAATGTCCAGTTGATGTCACGAGCTATTCAATCAACATTAACCTTTGTTAATGTTTGTTATGGCATTTCTCATTAAATTACAGCTGTAGTTTTCGTTAAAGCTATACAGCTGCAGCTGTGTTTACAGACAGCAATAACTTAACCTTTTATAAAATGTTTTTTTTTTTGTACCTCGTTTCCTTGATTGTGGAAAGTGAACGCGTTTCCATCAGTACGTCTGTGGCACTTAAATGTTTACACTGTGACTCAACTGAAAACAGCTGCTCCGGATCGATTGATTCCCTGAAGTGTGTGTTTGTCTCATCAGATGCGCTGCTACTGTAGGAGCTCCTCAAATTGTCCCATAAACTTTGGAAAGTAAGTGCAGAACTGGCCATGGTAAAGTTTTAGCTCCTGTACAAGATTAGCATACTGACTCTGTTCTTTAAGACTGGGTTCACCCAAAACCTTCTTTTCAGTCCTTTAAATAAAATGAAATGCTCGTCTTCACTGAATGATGAAGTCTCAGTTTTTTTTTAGCTATCGCCGCAAATGTTTTTTAAATGTTGGAGCTCTTAAAAACGTCGCAAAATCGTGTCACGGCTGATGTTAATGGTTTTGACACTAAATATCCGCATGCAAAATATTCACTTATTCGCTTCGCTTTTTCGTTACGTGTCTGGTGTGAAAGGGCCTTAACTCAGTTAAAAAATCTATCTGTCTCTGTCTGTCTTTCTTCAATCTGTCTGTTTTTCTTCGATCCTTCCTTTTTTTTGATGAATTGGTCATCCAATAGTGAAAATGCTGTATTTAAAAAATATTTAAATATAAATATATAGAAAGTCCTTGTATTATTAATTCTGTATGGTAAAATGAAAGCATTTGTGGTTTTGACTTTTGTTTCAGCCCAGAACTTGGATTTCAGACAGTACATATTAATACTAAGCTCACCTTCATTTCTCTGTAGAGCCAAGCCATGCGGATAGTGCGAACAGTGGGTCAGGCTTTTGAGGTCTGTCATAAGCTTAGCCTTCAGCACACCCAGCAGAACGCAGATGGCCAGGAAGACGGTGACACTGACAAGACATGCACAGATTCTGGAGTACCAGGTACTGTAATGAATGGTATCCTCTTGTGTTAGTTAGTGTACTCCTCTTCCACGTCAGGTTTTTATTCTCCAGACTCCCTCTAATTGTCTGATTGTGCCCCTTGAACATGGAGTGATGTTTCTGTTGATCTGTGACACACTTTGATTTAGCGAAGGGAAAGTCCATGCAGTTATTCAAGGTGTTTTGGTGCAATCCACCGCAGTGAGTTTGAGGAAGCCTTTGTGTGCCGAGGCTTTGATAGGCAGGCTGGAACAGCACCTCTGATTGCTTGCGTCTGGGGGGCAGATCTCACGGTGCAAGGGCCACAGGTTCATGCTGAGCATCCTCCCACAGCTCCCTCTGGACAGGTTTTCCTTTCAAATGCAGATGAGATCCAGCTCACCCACACACTCTTTCTAATCTGTGCAGGATTCCCCAGCCCCAACACGCTGCGGTGTCACAGGGATGGGACTCGCAATGTTTAACAGCTCCACTGCTGGCCCAGTGTTAGGACAGGAAGACCTCAATAACGCACATGGGAAAAAGTGAACGGGCACTTTACACTGTAAAAAAAAAAATCACGTCTCCAATTGAACATTTTCTAGTCTTAAAAGTTGTAAAAACTTTTGAACATATTAATTTTTTGACCAAGAGAACTTTTTGGCAGCTGTTCATAGCAAACACATTTGTTTTTCCAATTTTTTTCTAGAGATTGCAGCTCTCTATGTGGTTATTAGTTGTTTAAATATTTAATAGATCAAATTCATAGCAATACACTACATGATATTAGTTATATTTTATGTTAGACAGATGGGGGGAATATATTATCTTGAGGCGATGTGCAATATACTGTGCATAGGAATGGGATTTGTCAACGGAATGTGTGTTGTAAATAACTTTGTTTATTATAGGAGTGATCTTTTTCTGGTCCAGAATTGCCTTTTTAGCCCGTAGAGAGTCTGTAAGGGTCTGTGTCCCATTACATGTAGTTGAGTGTGGGGTAAATGCCTCTGACCTCAGTTTTCCTTTTATAACTCGTGTTATGTTCAGTAATACAATACACAGTTTATGATCTGGGTCAAATTGTCACCCTAAAATAGCCATAATCCCCACAATTTGCATTTTAAATGTAAATTGTGGGGATTGCGTAATGATGTCATTGATCTTTTTACCATGTATAAATTACACATATTTATTAGATTACCCATATGTATTGATAAAAAAAAATTCCTGTGCAATTTAATCAGTCCTACTGTTTGACAAATACATTCTTAAAATTAGAAATATTCACTTTAGCCTCTCAAATAATGTAATGAAAATGAAATGCTTAAAATATAATTACACAAGAATGTTGTTCAAAATCGTTTTAGCACGGCTGTCACTGCTTGACATGTCAGGTCAACTACCCATTTCCAGAAATACCGATCTGCTGTACAGACTGAGTGAAGGTGTGGTCGGAACATGCATGGGGCCCCATATCAGTAACACAATCTCTCCCACAGGGGATCCACAGTTTACTCAGGAAACATCAGTGTTTAGTCAGAATATCTATTTTACCTGTGTGTGGATAAAGGCAGTTTGTGCAAAAAATCTAATATTTTCACTGACAGCAGAACTTTGTTCCCTTCAAACCAGTGTTATATTAGTATCATTGAGATACCATTCTATTTTTTATTAACATTTTATGTCAGTTTTTATTTTACTTTTGTACATTTTTAAGGTTCTGTATGTTTTGACTCTACTAAAGCATAAAAAGTGTCATGCCTGCAGAAATTTGGGAAAAAAACTGCTAAACTGGCATACTCATTTCTCAGAAAAACAATGCTACAGCCATTTATTCTTCTTTGAAATGTGCGTTCTTTGTCAGAATGTCTGTTTTTGTTTCGTCTGTGCGTATTCGCACGCTGCCAGTTTAGACAATATTATTGCAACATCACATGTTGCCAGTTAGCGGAAAACACAGAGTATTGCTGCCATGGAAGCTACCCGACTGAAAAAGTATCGGCATCCATCTAAAAATCTGCTGCTGTTGCGCGTCCTCAGTCTGGCTACCCACGTGAGTTTAGAGTCTGAGGAAGAGGGGGCGGGAAACAACTCTCTCCAATATTTTAAATTTGGCCCGCAGTACTATTTCAACCACTAACTGTCAATATTACATACTGCATCTTTAAAGAAAGTGTATGTAAGATTGTGGGCAAAACTGGTACTGCAATCACTTTCCCCTCTCTCCCTCCCCCTTGACTCGAGGTTGCCAGGATCTGCAGGATCCAGCAGGAATGTTTGTAGATCTGCAGCTGTGGTAACTAGAGCAGATCTGGCAACCGGGATGCAGAAACACTACTGACTTTGTGAGGGTCGATAGGTGGAGGGCGGAGTTTCAGGCCAAAACACAAAATGTCAACATCAACATCAGTTGAGGGCTGCAACATCAACTTTTAAATGACAATATCCTGGCCGGATTACTGTTGTCAGTGATATAAGTATTTGAAATGAACATGATTTCTTAAAGTCTTGTGACATATCAGGGCCATTTTATGATTAATTGAAATAAATTCCTTACATACGGTTCCTTAAATAGTTTATTTTCATTAGCTGTATTCATTTTGTTGCTTTAGTTTAGTACATCAAGTTAAACTAAATTAAAATGAGAACTGTTTTTTGGCTGCATGGCATAAACCTAACAAAAGTAAGGCTCATGCTTAAGTTTTTTTCAGTGAGCTTTTTCTTTAATCCCTCTATGCATGATTTCTAGTTTGGTAATTCATATTTAACAAGATAAATTGTTTCTTTTCTAAAGGGCGGGAGCTCACAGGGGCCGAAAAGCCGGCTACAGATGAGACAGACATTGATGCAGAAGAGCTTCCCCTCCCCGACAGCACAATGGACGAGTTCAATCGTGGAGTCACTGACCTGGATGCGGCCAAGAAAGAGGAAGATGTCACCAAGGACAAAAAGGTATCCAGCTGCAGCTCGCTTGCCTACTTAATTATTCAAATCATATCAATAATTAACCACAATTTTCCATAATGTCAGGCTCTCAAAGTAGTTTGTTATATTAGCTTTTATGCACACATCCCTTGCACTGTATCTTCCAATTAACTCGAGTAATCGAGGGAATGTTGTTCAATGCACATTGTTTTGCAGATTAGGTTTGTTTTACGCTCACGGCTGTGTTCAGCCTGGGGTCCAGATGCAGCTATAAGCCTATTAACATAATCTTGTAGTGTGAAAACAGCTGTGCTGCAAAGGATTATGTAATGATACTGTGACCCTGACTAGCTGAGACATTCTTCAAGAGAATTATTATGGTAATGACAGTTTAGTGTGGATGAGATGAAGGTGACAAACAAGGTACTGGAGTATTTTTGGATCTGGATTGTCATCATTGCATTGAAATTATCTCCATTGATAAGTTTCACCATCGGGATCATCTAAATAACATGCATTCTAATAGAGTTGGACTGAGGTTTTGAGTCTGCCTAAAAATAGCAGCATGAGCATTCGTTGTGTTGAATGCAGGTTTTCTGTTGTCCATAAAGCTTATTTGTTCTACCTCGCTGAAGTCTGTTTATCTTTCCGCTCAGGCATAATTTTGTGGGTTTGTTGCATCAGTGTCTGGGGCGATGAGGCTGGAATCATGTCTGAGACTGATAAGACATTCCTTTCCTCAGGAAATTACAATGTCAGAAATAGTTGGGTTGTCTCTGATGATTGTTTCATGATTTATAAGCCAGTCAGAAACTTTTACTCTGCGCCAGAGAAAGCTCCCATGCCAGCCTCGGAGGTTCACTGTGTCCTTGTTTAGTTTGGTTACAAAAAGTTTTTGACCCAAATGGAAATTTTGCAATTCAATATGAAACGCCAATGAGGCGTGGCGGTAGTGTAATGTGTGAGGTCAGTGTGGTTAACAAAAGCAAGGCCCCTAGATAAACCGTCCTTTAGCATGACTCTTAAAATGAAATACTAGTCAAATACTAATAAACAAACCATAATGATTTTTAACTTCTTCTTTTTTAAAGACTCTGTTCCATATACTCATTACTTTCTTTTGGTCGTCATACAGTAGTATGTAATCATTTATTGGCCCTCAAGTTTTTTCAAACTTGTTCTTCTGCTGAACACAAAAGAAGATCTTTTAAAGCATGTTGATAACCAAACAGTTGATGGACACCATTGACTATGGAAGTCAGTTTCCAACCAATCAGAGCAGGGGAGTGACGCATAACTTTAGTTGTCAAATGTCAACAGATCTCAACTGCAATGTGTTGCCAAGTCTGCGGTTTTCCCGCAGGTTGTTTTCCATGTTCAAAACATGGTTTCCATGTTGAGGTTAAAGCATTATTATGTGATATATAGACCCAGGAATGCGAATTTTAGCAGGTAACCTTGCCAAAAGAACACACATTTTACCCCCCAAATGCCTTTTTTTTCCGGAGAACCCCCCCAGAGAAGCTATTGTATTGAGCCAGTAGTTGATGGGTTTTGTTGTAAAAACTTAGCAACCCTGTCTGCACACACGCTGAAATAAACAATCTTAGCTGGAGTTTAAAAAAATATATATATTTAAGGATACACAGAGTACTTACCAACATGATCATTTCTGAGAGAAATAGTGAAGGTGAATGCATATAGTAACAAGTTCTCCATTTAGGATTAGAACAAATTCAACCCAAGCGCTTTTGATGACATGGATGATTACGTTACTGTTGATCATCTGTCCATCATCGTCTAAAGCCCGCCCTAACATTTTCATTGGTCCAAACTGTTTCTGTTTGGGCATAATTACTCCTGGATCAAGTCCAGACCGAACTGCACGAGCTCAAATGTTGTGGACGGGGCTAAGTTCGGCTGGCATCCAGGCTAGCTACATTTACTAAAGAAGAATATGCTTGCCCTGTTTGTTCCTTAGGTTTATTTTAGAGATGCACAAAATATGTTTCTGGTAAATTGATAAAGTTAAAACTGAGTAAAGTTACTGTATCAGTTGATATTGGATATATTTCGGTTGATTTTGGGTATACATTTTTATTTTTTTATTTACTTTCAATACCTTTGCTATTATCATCTAATACTCCTTTTTTTTACGAATAATTTAATAATAACATAAGTGCAATGTTTTGTAAATCTGTACACAATGTTGTGATGCCTAAATCAAAAGTAATTGCTTTTTAAATAGACTGGGTTTGTTTTTTGTTTTGTAATTCTTTTCTTTTTCTATTTTAATTTTAGACAAAATAGTTATTATAATGTGGATTTATAATATCACCCTTTTATGACTTACCAGCCATTTTTGTCCGACATGTTATCGGACAAAATTGTAGTGTTTTACAACTCGATTAAAAACTTAAAAAATCTGGTTGTGTCTGCAATAAATGTACTCACAAGTTTGGATTATATGTGCTATATCAAAATCCCTTTCAAGGAAAGTCTGTTCACTCTGCGGCCCTATTTGCAACACCTCAGGGCATCTATTTTGGACATCCAAGACCAAGTCCTATCTGTACTCACCTTAATGATTATTTGGAACACCATACTAAAACTGTGTTTGACCCTGTTTTGCCTTCAGAACTGCCTGAATTCTACGTGGCATTGACTCAACAAGGTGCTGAAAGCATTCGTTAGAAATGTAGGCCCATATTGATAGGATAGCATCTTGCAGTTGATGGACTCTTGTTTCCCATCCACCTCAATCCTTTGTGCATGTTGTGGCTTCACAAATGCTTTTTTGCATACCTCCGTTGTAACGAGTGGATATTTCAGTCAAAGTTGTTCTTCTATCAGCTTGAATCAGTCGGCCCATTCTCCTCTGACTTCTAGCATCAACAAGGCATTTTCACCCACAGGACTGCCGCATACTGGATGTTTTTTCGCTTTTCACACCCCTGAAATTTCAAACCCTAGAAATGGCTGTGTGTGAAAATCCCAGTAACTAAGCAGATTGCGAAATACTCAGACCGGCCCATCTGGTACCAACAACCATGCCATGTTCAAAATTTCTTAAATCACCTTTCCTTCCCATTCTGACATTCAGTTTGGAGTTCAGGAAATTGTCTTGACCAGGACCACACCCATAAATGCATTGAAGCAACTGCCATGTGATTAGTTGATTAGATCATTGCTTTAATGAGAAATTGAACAGGTGTTCCTAATAATTCTTTATGTGAGTGTATATAAACTATATGAATTCTGACATCTCAAAAACTGCTTGGCGAACTCGCAATTCGATTAAAGTGCGCATGTGCAGTCCTAAGCGCGAGTCTCAGGTTTCTATGGGAACCGGAGCTTCTAACAGCAGCTGCAGTGACATAGTAACTTTATCAATCAGCGATTGGCTCTTTTACCTAGAAGACGGAAAGTTTTCTGACATATTTTGCATTGCAGTTTCTCCCATTCGTAAATAATAGGAGTGAACAGTCTTTCTATATCTATAGTCTTTGGCTGAGTAAACAAGATCCCTTGATATGTAATATTTACCATTGAAATCTGAAACTGTCACGCTTACAGACATTTTTCGAGTCATTTAATGTGGCTGCTTGATCATACAGGTGATCCATATCTGTCTGCTGTTGTATAAATAGGACAGTCCAAGTAAATGCAGTCAGTTCCAAACACTGTCACTTAACTGAAGAAAGTCTTGTAAATGCCTGATTTTTTTGGGCACTGCAGAATAATTCTTGTCTCTGGTTTTCAAAGAAATGTCATTTTTATAACGGAATCATATGTGTACACTTGGCACTTGTAGAAAACCTATTTAAATTTAGCATTTCGGCAAATGTCTTCATGAATAAAGCCTCTGAGAGCATGCTGTCATACTCCTACATAAGCAGATCAGTTTCTTGTACGCTGCAGTACAGGGATACTCATGCCATCCTCTAGGACATGTGGAGCGGAACTGGACTGGTTGTGTAGGAGTTCATGCTGTTTTTTAGGGCTGGTACAAGTGTCAGAGTTGTACAAGAAGCCTGCAGTCAGTTGTGCTTATGGAGCAGAAAGCTTCTCCCTGTCATTCTGCCGACACCATGAGCCTTTTGTGTCTCCCATTTATGAACATAAGCTCATAGTGGAGTAAGCCTTGCCAATTATTAGACTATACATTTCTCCCTCAGTAGATTTAACAATGTTTTCAAATCACAGTGCAGGCTTTGAAGAGAACCTTTCCTTGATTCATGGTTGGAGACCTATTTGTAGAATTGATTAGTAAGTCATCTATGAGGGAATGTTTGTAATAGCTTGCTGAAAAGCTCTTGGTCTATATTGAAGTCATGCACCCCAGGTCTAAATCAATGGATATTGGTTAGTGAGCAGAATCATGATTTATTTGTCCCTTAGGAAATGAAATTCATACACACAAAGATTATTTTGGCTTGTGTTTTCACTGATGAATGTGACCTTATCATTTTTAGATGCATTTTTAATCCACATTTTGAACAGGACCGTGTCACATAATTATAAGAAGGCAAGGGGAAATAAATGACACCCTAAAAAGTCTGACATGTGCTTCTCGGTTCAATTTAAACTTAAATTAAAAAGTTAGCTTTTGATTTTTACAGAAATGGATTTGGGGGTTTCATTTCATTCTATTTTATTTTAGTTATTTTATTTTACAACCCATTTTGTGTTACATTACTAAATTAAAACTATATTTTATGGTAATTAAATATGGAACAGTTGACTTTACATCAGTTCAAAATAAATTCTCCAAAGGTGTCTGCGTGCGTCTGTGCGTTTGCTTATTTAGTATGCAATGTAGAACAAATGACCATGTTTATTGTGTTTCCTTTCCTGCAGACAGTTAATTAGAGCTGCAAATCTCAGTTTCACCCCACCATATTGTTTATAGGAAACTGTCAGATGCTTTCTAATAAAATGAGAAGTTTAGAGTTACTATGGTGTTCCTCTCTGAGCTTAGATGATGAATGGGCAAGGGACTTTTGGTGTGCAGAAGTGGCTGCATCCCATTTTATAAGAGACCGCAGTGTGCTTTAGAGGGTTTCTGCACAAAACGGTCACTGAATAACTAATGAAAGCAATTAGTCCTCCTCAACAATTCTGAATCTCACCCAATGTCAGACCTCAGTACCACAGTCCGGAAACTCTGTGGCAGGCAGCCCAGCTCTGTGGGAATTTCACATATCAAATGAGGCTACTGTGTAGCTGTGATCTTATCAGACTAACTCTGCCAGGCAAGCAGACTGCCAGGTTCCTGCCAGGAATTAGTTCCCTTTAGTTACTGGGCAGTGGGCATATGAATCTCCTGTATGCTGGTAGAATAACTCTAAAAGCAGCCAGACCCTGAGGAGCTGGACATCACAGACCGAAAGTGGGTAAACATAGCCCTGTGTGTAAATACAGCTCTGTTTCTTCATTTTAGAGAAGTAGTGTCCATCCAGATCAGGCTGTTCTTGTAAAAGGTGTTTGGGAAATGGGATTTTGGGCAATGCTGATGCAAAGATGCACTCTCAAGAGCCCTCAGGTCTGAAATGCTAGATGGTGCCCAAAAGCCAGAATATGTTTCAAAGTAATGTCAGTTCCTCTGGATAATTCATGATGAGCTGAGTTCAACCCATGTACCTGTGAGGCAGCTTACTTTTGCCCTAGTGCTCAATTTCAGAAAATCCTCCCCAATGCATTGCTGTTTGGACTAGACTATTGGTTAGATGGTACGTTAGACGATTCAGAGCAGCTATGTTAAAGCCAATCTCATATTAATTTTGAGTACCTATAGAGGGTATAGTGTTGCATCCTTCATATCACAGTCTTTAAATATATCATTTATAAAAGACAGATATGCTGTAACAGATATGCTCTTTAGTGTGACATGACTGATCACAGTATAGGCGCATCAGTTCAATCGGCAGCGCAGGCCGTGAGTTAACACGATCATCTTTTCCTAAAGAATAAACATGAATTAATATCTCAAGTTATGTTTAGAATACATTACAACTTACTGAAATGTATCACGTCGTGTAATCGCTCAAGCGGTGTTTCAACTGTGGAAAGACAAAACAGCTTGCAATGTCCCGTAGCATCGTACCTCAGGAGTCATTCAGTGTCCACAGCTGTGTTAGTTCACCAGAGAAACTCTTTCGCTAATATATGCACTGTATTAGCCTATATATATTTATTAGATTCTACTGAACCTTCTAGTGATGTCTTGTTTGTTTAATGTATGTTTAAATAAATCCGTCGCTATTTGACAGCCGTGTAGGGTATAAATGATTATTTTTCAACATTGGATTGGAGGGGGGGAAATTCATAAAAAAAAAAAATGTGGATAATTAGATTTAAAAGTTAATGCAACAACTGCCTTTTGTGAAGCTTTTGAGTGCTGATTATTATA
This sequence comes from Pseudorasbora parva, assembly GCF_024679245.1. Classification (NCBI taxonomy): domain Eukaryota; kingdom Metazoa; phylum Chordata; class Actinopteri; order Cypriniformes; family Gobionidae; genus Pseudorasbora; species Pseudorasbora parva. The sequence continues at coordinate 32,092,117 of NC_090183.1, read as the reverse complement.
TCTAAGAATAAATAACTGAATTCTGAAAACTGGAAAAAAAAAATCAATAAACCAATGTTGAATAAAAATAAATATAAAGCAATTTTGTAAAACTACTGTACAGAAATCGTTCCGAATTGTAACTTTAAAACAAAGGTACATACCGAACTGTCAGATTTGTGTATCATTACACCCCTGGTAAATACAAATGATTTGAATTTGTCACTGTTACATGATATTCATATGTGCAGTTTACTTAATGTTATGTTCAATTTATACAAGTTTATTACGTAAGGTGAACACATTTGTTAACTTAGTTTACCTTATTAAATTAACTATTTACACTGCAACATGCACTCAAAAAAATTATTGAATAAACACATTTAATTGAGAGTAAGAATTCAGTCGTATAATAATGTATATGAGTGATAACAGCCTAAACACAGGCACCACTTTTCTGCATAATGGTAACCACACAATTAAAAAAACATTACAGAAAATCCTTTGTATGTCCAACATAACTGAACATTATAAAATCTTTTCCTTTAAAATGACACTTTAATCCCTAAATTTACTCTCCTAATGCAGCTCCTTGCAAAGCATGCTGGGAACTACAGATCCTCTGCCCAGTTAGTTGTCAACATTAATTTGTGAGTTTCACTCAGCAATGTTAAGTTGATTGAACAAACACTTAAGTAAAGCTGACAATACTCATTTTTAGTGAGAACAACTCAATTAATTTAAGTTAATGTAGTTACATGAGTTTAAGTAATGTGAACAAGGATGGTTTCAGTAAATTAAATCTAGTAAAGCGCATCTTTTTGTTTGTTTTCATTTTAAACACATGCATTTCATTGCTGCTGAGAGGAGACTTAAAAGAACAGACTCTGAAGAGAAAAAGCTTTCTGCTTCAAGAGTCTCTGCTGTCAGTTCAGTTTTATCACCTTGATGTTTGCTTTGCTTGAGCTCTTGAGCGATCAACTCACATCCAGCCTAGAAAAATTAGACACTTTTTATTCTTCACTTTTTCATTCAACGCAAATCTTGTCGAATAATAAGAGTTGTGCAGTTTGTTTTTCAATATGATGTTGTATGATTGTATATTTGAAAAACTTGGCAAACAATATTGCATACCAATGTCATATAGTGTCATACATGAAACAGAAAAGCAGTAAGGCCCTTTGTCTCCAGCACCTTTACTGAAGAATGAAATTGAAAAGGAGATTATGCATACAGAGAGCAGCCTTTGCACCTTCTGCACCAAAACTGATATTGAATCGTCCCTGCTAGGTAACAATGGATGCTTAAAAATAGCAAACTACAAATACATTTCAACAGAGTAACTTGCCATGCTCCGATGCGTAGGCTAAATGCTGATAAAGCTTTGACATTTTACTCTCAATGATCTTTCAGACATTATAACAAAGCCCTTTTGTCTTTATAATTCATTCAGTCATAAATTTAGATCGCATTTCAAAAGGATGCACGATTATTCAACGCATGATTAGTTCATTCACTTTTATCCATATGCTAATGTGTTACAGTGACATTTAACATTAGTTTGAATGCGTGGAAGACAATAAAAGCCAACAGCTTTATAGTGGTACTTAATCATCTTTAGTGCTTGTTAGTTAGCTATTTAACAGCTTAGACCTCTTGCGATTCTCCTTCAGACGGTGTCTGACAACCATCCCAGCACATGATATTTAATGCTAACCTATATTTCCCAAGGTTCTGAATAAACCACCACAGTGAAAAGTATCCTTTATAAACTTGCTTTCAAAAGCCGTTATTTGAGATGGTTTGATGTGTCTGGTCATTGTACTATACTCTATAAATCCTGACATGTCAATGGAGGAAATACATGTGGACTGCGTTTTAAAAGGCCCACTAGTTTTGTCTGATCTTTTTAAGCTGTATTATTGTCTAGGGTGTGCCGGTAGCCTCAGGCAACTTTTACTGTCATAACTATAACAATGCACAGTGTTTTCTCTTGTGACTCTTCAGACATTTTTGTGTAGAGTCTGTCATGTCGGGCAGAAAGGTAACAGTGCTCACTTACATCCTGAATGTATTTGCTGTTAAGATCTTTCAGCATTGTATTCCAATCCCCAATGTCATGTCCCTGTCCTCAGGGCTACTCCAGTCATAAAGCCTCAAGATCCCTTTAGCTTGAAAGGCTGCACTCCTTGATTTTTCTTATTAATGAGGTCGGAAGACTCGGTTGGAATGCAGTAGGAATAAAATCATGGTTTGAATAGTTTTATATCACAGCATTGGTATATAATGCCACATTTGAAGCTCTCGTCTGCGTCACATTTTGCTGTAGGCAATAGATTTAGTATTTAGTAGTTATTGTTCTTCGTGTCAAGTAGCGCTGACTCAGGAAGTTAAGTGTTTATGCTTGCATTTCACTTAACCACCCTTCATGTTTAATCCCACAAGAGCGGTCCAAACCCTTTCTACATGTTTATTTTGTTTTTAACCATCTAAATTTTTAATCCTCCTGCTTATAGCTGGGTTTAAAGGCACAATATGTAAGATTTTTAGATTAAAATATCCAACAAACACTAGAACAATGTTATATATTTACTCACATTATCACAATAGTTTCTAACAATGTTTGAATCTAGAGATATAAGCCATTTTACCCAGTGTTAAATACTGTTTGACACTGGGGAATTGTGTCCTTGTGTTGCCTATCAATGTGTCGTATCCGCGCTACCCTTGATTTCTGTAGAAAACACCAAACACCCTTTAATATAGTATGTATTTTATTAGACAGGCCAGCAAGTGTTTGGATATACATTTATCAACAGAGAACAAATCATTGTTATACAGTTCAATGGTTAGTCGTATTGTTTGAAATGTTTGTTTTCTTGATTTACCGCGAAATCGTTTGTTTTCTTGATTTACCGCGAGTAACGTTTTTATCATGCCTCACAACTAGGGGTGTCCATGGTTAACCGATTGACCGATTAACCGTTAAAAATTGCGTAACCGAGTGAAACATTTTGCTCGGTTAAGTGGCGTCAATGACGTGCCTTGAATTTAGTTGTAATATATGTTTGCACCCCTATAGACCGCCAGAGCGCTCCCAGACATTTGTAGTATCCATAGGGTTAGGGTAGTATCCACAAGAAGAAGTCATGACCAGCTTTCTAAGCGGGCAAAGAAAGCGTGGGAGCACTTTAAAAATGAGAGTGACGGGGCGAAATGCAAGTATTGCAATGCAGTGCTTACCGCATTTTTCAGGCTATAAGTTGCTCCGGAGTATGAGTCGCATCAGTCAAAATATGCGTCATGAAGAGGAAAATAACATAAGTCACACTGGACTAAAAGTCGCATTAGGGCAGAGCGCGAGCCGCGCGCGCTGTGCATAACGGATCAGAAGAAAGAAAGTTTGAAGTGAGAAACTTGTGAATGACTAGAGAAAAGCAGACGTTACTTTAACTGTGATGAAGAAAACAAAAAAGCTGATCGCGGACTGAAAGCAAGATGGCCAGAGCTGAAGGGACGAGTCCACAGATGCTTGAACTCTCTGCTGGGAGAGTCAAACGCTGTGTCTGTGTGTGAATCATTCTCGGCTGCATATTTTACTAACGTTACATGCTCTAATCGTGCAGGCGGCCACTCGCATTGCTCGTGAACTGGAGCGCATCTCATCCTAATTTAACGAAACTCAGCGTACGCCTCGCAGACATGAAATAGATCTTAAGAAACTTGAAATGTCTTTTAACAATTTAAAACGAAAAGAAATAGGCTACTCTCTGATTGTGTAATCCATGATGTGCATTTCTCTCTATAGGCGCGTTCACTACGGAGATGGTGGTCGTCAAATTAATAAGCTAAAAATAACCCTGACGCACACTATGGTTAACCGAGTATTAACCGCTAAGGGCCTCGGTTAACGGTTAATGAAAAACTTGAAAACGTGCAGCCCTACTCACAACACTATTTTGTCAAGTGGCTAACATAGCAAAATCAGAGAGAGCTGTTTCCATTATTCAATATACTTTAAAATGAATTGCATATCATTTAGTCATCCTGTTTTTATTAATTATATTCTAATATCGATCTAGATTACTGCAAAGTGCAACAAGTCTTTCATACCGGCCCCCAAGCGAACGCTGAGTAATGTTATAACATAACTTTCAAATATATTTAAGTATGATTGCGTTACCTCACATACGCATTGAAAAGAGTGGAAGCGGCCAACTCCAGCATAACCATAATAAAAGCTCAGATCTCTCATTAGCATTCGTTCCCAAGGGCTCTCACGCATCCTGCTTTATGCCGCAGTAACAATAATAAAAAACTTTAATACATTCGCTTATTCTTGAACACGATTTCTGCCCGAGTCCTTCGGATTCCTTTAAAGGGGGGGTGAAACACTCAGTTTCAGTCAATCTCATGTCAATCTGTAGAGTAGTATTGCATCCTTCATATCTCCGAAAAGTCTTTAGTTTTATTATATTTATAAAAGAAATATAGGCTGTACCGAGTCTTTCCGGAAAAAACCGAGCGCCTGGAGGCGTATCGTGTGGGCGGAGCTAAAGAATGACGAGCACACCCAAAGCGGTGACGTCCTCAAGCGTGGAGAAACCCATGTATGCTATCAATCAGATTCAGCTAATACGTGATCCAGAATCAGGCTGAAATAAATTGAACAGGAGAAACAGCAACATCAGGACGTCCGTCTCTGTGGTATGTACTGTATTTAGTGACCTGTCAACATTTGTGTGTCTTTACTCGCAGTTTATGAGGACATGATTTGGTTTATGGACTATTGTATGCGACTAGACCTTAGCAGTAGCAAGCAAAGCGGTTTTGCACGTCAAAATAGTTTAACGTTATACATAGAACAACAATGGAGTAACGTTAACCTTTAGCACATTTGAATGACAAAGCACGCGATTGTGTCGTTTACTGATGTTTACTCAGGCGACGAGCCAACAGCACAGACATTTGAAGCAGTTTTACTCACCGGCTGCTTCCAAAGCAGGACCGAACCTTTATCGCTGGGACCGCTCCGTCAAAAACACACTTCTTTGGTATGATTTGGTGAAGGCCTGTGACAGCAGTGACCGTGGAAATCCGCAATGTTGTGAAGCTTCCCGTCATTTCTGCGTTCAAATCGGTTCAAATGCAGCGCTGCCTTCCGGGAATGCTGTGCTGAAGCGCTGAAGTCGCTTGATGTCACCCATAGGAATAAAGTGGAGTGGGAGTGAGGCGCGTCATAAGTGTTCAGGGACAAGTGGATCTGCAGCTTGAGAGAGTGTTTATGGGCATGCATTTCCTCTCTCGCTCTAGTCACGCGTGCGCGCACCTTACCGGGAGAAGAGCCCGTACGGCCCATACAAGGACCTTCCGCTCTATCGACGTCAAGCCGACCCATACTCGAAAAAAACTGTCCGAAACTTGTGAGAAACCGTAAGGAGTATTTTTGACACAGAAATACTCCATCAAACGTCCAACATTAGTTTTTGAAAATTTGTCTATGTTTAGGATGGGAATCCAAGTGTTTAACAGTGTAAAAAGCACAGTATGCATGAAACAGCATTTCACCCCCCCCCCCCCCCCCTTTAAATCCGCTGTGTAGGGGAAGAGTCAAGACTACTACAACTGCCATTATTCCACGCTCGTTCACTGCATCATCAAGCTACGCCTTTGTTTTGAATAAGCGACCTAAAGCTGCGAAACTTACATATTGTGCCTTTAAGAGGGAAATGATGTCCTTGTGGTTGGGTTGGGAGTTTTTGAACAATAAGAGTGGCAGAGAAAGGCATTCACACAAGAGACACTTTTATTGAACAAAATTATTAATGAATTAATATTATTAATCCTAATTGTATTGATCTATTTTTTATTTAAGGGCAGAATCTATTCCTCTATAGTCACCATCTATACCTCTCTGACACTGTCAAGGACGTCTCATGAAGAAAAAAAAAGTCAATAAACAGGAGGCAGCAATCTGCCTAGCAGAAAGCCCATGAGCAGAAAAGCAATGAGTGCATTTGTGTGGCCGCTAGCGAATCTCACTCAGCCCAGCTGTGAGCTGAACATTGCTCTTTTACCCTCGGTTACCCTCAAGGGCTCAGCGCTCTCCACTAGGGCACAACTAACACTTCAGATTCAGAACGGTCGACATATTGCACAGGTTCAGGAGAGGCAATGTGTCTAGTCTACAGACATGAGTTATAGCGGTTTGCTCCCAAGCTTGCTGTATTTCACATGCTGCTGAGTTTCAGTGTGTCGTTTCATGTCTGACTGGAATATCAAACAATGTATTAAAAAAAAAGAAAAAAAAGGCCCTGCTTTACATTCAGGTCTTTAAGTTTGTTACTTGTATAATGAATATGCAGCACTGTGTTAGACTCCTGGATTGTTTTGCCAATTATCAAAAAGACCAGCATATTAACCGTGTGCTTGAGAAAGGCTTGCGTTGTAATACTCAGCATATTTTCTTTCTCATGCAATATGTGTAGACGTTCTCAGGCAGCGGTGGATTAACATGTTAAATCTAATCCACTTTTAAATGCTTTGCTTTCAAGTACAGAACATCCATCCTGGACTATCAGAGATCTCGACACATATTTTTTTTTCTTAGTTTTGCGTGCTAGATAAGACGTTTATTTGATGTTTAGCAGGATTCAACATTTTTCCAAGAAATTGCTGCTCAGGATGACAGTCAGCTTATCTCCTTTGTGAAGTCAATATTCATTTTTAAACAGTTTTCTGGCAATTTTCCTCTGATGTCTTTAGACTAGTAGGTGTCTTAACCTACTTATGGCTTGTTCACTGACCATCTGATGCATATTGTACAAAATAAAATTGCAAGAGCCTGCTCAAAATCATCTTTTGCAATTTGACTGCTCACCTCCTCACAGTTTTACCATTTTAGAGTGCAGAACTTTTGAGTATAAAGTAATTAGAGCTAATCTGCACACTTTTATTTTTAAATCCACTAATTACTTATACCCAAATATTCAATTCCGTCAAATATTTTATTACTTTTAATATTAATATTTTATTCATCAGTGATACACTAAATCGATTAAACTTTCTGTTTTGTTCCAAATATAAGACAACCCTGATTGTAAGAGAATTTTCATACTGCATAATTTTCATATTATGTTTTTGTATTGAAAGTATAGTAAATGCTCGAAAATGTACTAACAATTACTTTGAAAAATAAATACTATTTGGCATAACCTGTTGCCCATTTGAATTAAATAACAATTAGGCTGTGTATCTCATAGTGAAAACCATGTATCCTACCAAAATGTCATTAATGTAGAAGTGAAATCTTATTGTAGATTTAAAATCTAATCTTACGTTTTTAAATCACATATGGGGAATGTTTGGTCCTTTCAGTGAATCACGCAAACATGAGCCACTCTCTTTTAGACGGTAAGCTTTTCTTTGGCTGTTTCCGCTTTTAAAGGGATAGTTCCCCCAAAAGTGAAAATTAGCCCACAATTTACTCCCCCTCAAGTCATCCTAGGTGTATATGTCTGTATATGTGTATATGTGTACATTCTTCTTTCAGAGGAATTCAATCAGAGTTATATTAAAAAATGTCCTGGCTCTTCCAAGCTTTATAATGGCAGTGAACGGCTGATCTGTTTTGAAGTCCATAAAATTGCATCTATCCATCATAAAATATATCCACACTGCTCTAGGGGTTAATAGGGTGAACTAACAGTTACTAACCCTTTAAAGGGATAGTTTACCCAAAAATGAAATTTTTATGTTTATCTGCTTACCTGCAGGACATCCAATATGTAGGTGTGTTGTTTTTTGCTTCAGTAGAACACAAATAATTAGAATTAGACCCCATTGGCATGCATTATCGGAGCAACGGTTGGAGTTAAAAATCTTAATTTGTCTTCTATTTACTAAACAAACACACGTACATATTGGATGACCTGGGGGTAAGCAGATAAACATAAAATTTCATTTTTGGGTGAACTATCCCTTTAAGACTTGCTGTGTTTGAAATCACCCCCTGTTCCCTCATTCATTATTCCCTACATTACTCCACTAATATATTCAGCTTGAAAGAATAAATGAAAATGAGTTGAATTCGGACACGAGTGTGCCGGAAGGGCTACCACTTTTGCATAGTTTCTGCTCACTGTTTATTATTTGAAATCTGAAACATAGCAGACTGTCAGCTCCAGTAGTAATGAAAATATTTATTTTGAACTTTTATTATTGGCATGTAAAAGTTTAGACCCTGAATAGAAGACAAACCCATTTTTCTTTTCAGATGCATTTCTAAGAAAAAAAACATTGGCTTATATTCGGATCAATACTTCTTACATTGCTACAAAAGATTTATATTTTAAATAAATACTGCTTTTTAACTTCCTGTACAAACCCTCATAAGTATCATGATGTCCGCAAAAAAATATTGGTGCTTCTTGACCACCAAAATCAGCATATTAGAAATGATTTCTAAAGGATCATGTGACGCTGAAGACATTTTAAGAAATGTCACCAACTCCAAACTTTTAAACAGTAGTGTATTTGTGAAAAAAATGTTGTACTTATTATATGTGGATGAACAGAAATGTCTAGGTTGGAAGTTCTTGTGCAGAGAGAAAAAAAGTGGAAAAGACATGAGTTATGCTGGTTGTCAAAAGTCTGGCAATACAACACAAAGTCTGTATGACATATAAATCTAAACCTCTTTGAGTCAAGAGTTTCTTACAGTTAGTGAAGTATAATAGGGGTGTGCACGAATATTCTATCTGTAATTAATATTCGAAAGCTAAAAATACTATTCGAATTTTACTGCGTTGATTTGCTGGCTGTAAATGCAGTGAATCAATGAGAGATCCCTCCCGCTAAATCTCGCAGTTATAACTTAACCCACTGGTTGTGCGGTGGAGCGGGTTAATAAGTTGAGTGTATTTGATCACAGTCATCGTCTGCCTCGCGATGTTTGGAATTACTATGGCAATTGAAAATTATCTTACAAAATGTAGTTACTTTTGATAAACTCAGTTAATGAAAATGAGTTATCATAATATCACCAGAACAACGAGAATCATGAAATCCAAACACCAGTGGAATGAGGAAAGAGTCCATCACTGCGTTCACGAGTGCGGGTAAGCGCATCTGTACCCCGAGTGAGGGCAAGATAAATTATGATAGCAACAATGTTCTCGAGACAAATGCTTGCTTTAAGTTTCGTCAAGGGGTTTAAGAACAGAAAACACAAAGTGCTTCACTTGAACTTCACTTAACCGTTATCTTTGTCTCTGCGTTTTCTTATCCGATATATCATCATCCAATAATATTATTGTTTCTCTCAACATGAAAATGAGAAACAATACAAACAGGACAACGACAACCATAACTTATACCGACTCTACCGACTTAAGCTATAACGTAAGCGTGTTGTGTACATTGCCTAATCATAAACTTGTTTTGTTTGTTTTTTAAATTTAAAATTTAAAAAAAAATTAAAATCTCAAAATACCTCATTTAAATTAAACGAATATTCGAATATTCCATTTTTATGAGCCCAAATATTCAAATACAATATTTTGGGAAAATTCCCATCCCACACACGGAACACTTCACTAAATTATTTCATGGTTAAATGTTATATTTTTCATGTTAACCAGGTTAATTTTGATCAGAACAATGTACTGTGGCTTTAATTCATCGTGAGCAGCGCGTCAAAAATAGACCCGGTGCCGAAACGATCGCGACACTGACGCTTCTGCTCTGCTCCTGCTACGCGCCGCTGCGCTGCCTCTGCTGCCGGTGTGAATGCACTCATCTGTTAACATGAGCGCCGAAAAAAATACGCGCTGCTTACGCCCTGCTTACGCGTGCAGTGTGAAACCAGCGTAATAATGGCTTAACTATAAGATAGCCGTCCACCATATTCCACAGACATTTTATAATACAATGAAATATGGGATAATTTGTACTCTAATAGCCGTAATAGTGTACGCTATAAATTGCTCAATTTTTTTTAATCACTGCTAGATTCTGCTGCTTATTTAAAAAAAAAAAAAATTCTTTAGAGCAATTAGTGATTAAATATTTTTATCTTATTTTGTAGACGTTTGAAATTAGCACAACCATCGGTTGTCATTGTATTGCTTTTAAAAGTCATCATAAGGGAATCTTCTGGGCAACGTCCACCCCTAACCATAACACGGAAACCAAACACAGAAACAAGGGAGCATGTGCAGCGATTTGCTGCTTTGCAAAGAATCCCTTGTGTAACGGCCTTTAGGGAGTTAAATTTATGCAGCATGCCATACATTTCCTTATTCCTCCTCACTGACCATTTTCTGCCACTATATGTCCATATTTGACCGAGACCAAAACCTCATGTTTTCATGGATCCTGATGACACTTGTCACTAAAGTAGACACTTTTAGTAGCTGCTGTTGATTACACATCCATTACATAATCACAGATGAAGCTAATTGTTTTTTTTCTGCAGCAGTTAATTGAAAGCACTCAAATTAACAGCCCTTCCCTTGATACCTTTTAACAGATGTATTTTCTTCAACCTATTACCAAAGTCTGTTCTGCATTGTGTTTTCTGTTGCACACCCAAACACACTAAAATACAGATTTCAGAACAGATGATAGTGTAATTATTCCCTGTGGAGTGATGGAAATATTCCAAAATCCACCATAGATCAACTGCATTTGCATTTTCAGAAGAACTGCTGGTGCTTGCTAAGCAGTAAAAGCTTAAGCTTTGCATAAATGAAATGTCAAATTAGAACAGTAATAAACATTGTTGCTGTCATATGGCCTATGTCTTGTTTTCTGTCGGAATGGCATGGTAATAAAAACCTTTGTGATGTAAACCGATTTAGATTAGAGTTCTGTGCGGGACGAATTTTTTCCGCTCCCGCCAGGTTCTATTCCGCACCCACCCATTTCTAGCCTGACAAGCCAGACCCCCATTAAAGGGATAGTTCACTTTGAAATTAAATTTTGATATGTTTTAGCTTACCTCATGGGCATCTGAGATGTAGGAGTATTTGTTTCCCCAGTAGTTTCAATTTTGATCATTTTAGGTCAAACCGTTCTTGTCTGTGCCTCACTTAATGCAGGTCTATGGTCACCACCTCAAAGAGCATACACAGAGAAGTCCAAATTAAACAATCTCCCATCGTAAGTACACACTGATGGCCTAAGACACGAAACGAGCGGTTTGTGTGAGAAAACGAACAGTATTTATATCATTTTTACCTCTTGTACACCACTACGTCCGACTGATCCAAGCTAGTTGTTTAATGTTTAGCTAGTACACCACAGGAAACACGCACACGCACCGTGTGCGTGTTTCCTGTGGTGTGCTAGCTAAACATTTGTTTTAGACCTATCGTTTTATTCTTAATTCTAGTTGAATGCTAAATATGCAAGATTTATAACTATTTTGCACGGCCCCACATTATATTTGTGTCTGACTGTTGACACACTGAGTTACAGCAAGAAAGCAGGATCCTTTATTTCATCTTTTCTATCGCTTGTTTTGTCTCATGTCTTAAGAACTCTCACACTTAACGGATCTGTTTCTGCAGCGTTTGTTGAGCTGTGAAGAAGCGGTTAAGTGTGTCAAATATATTCTTTAATGAATCATTCATTAAGAATGTGCTAATTCATCAAGAAAATATTCATTAAGCCCATCCATACTTCTTCTTGTGGTCACATTTTTTTTTTTTTTTTTTCAGTGCTCAGTCCAGACACTCTGTTCCCGACAAATGATTTCATCTGTGATTTAAGCTCAATGATAAGAAGCTGAATGACTTCAAACTTGCACTGCACAAAAGTAGCAAATATTTTATCAGCGGAGTCATGTTTATCTTAAATTTTTCAGTTGACATCAGAAGATGAGCAGTAATATTCACAGAATATTTTCCCCAGACGCACTATGCTGATTTTTTTCAAGCTCTGATTTTAGTGGATGTCACCGGTCTCTCCGACTGAGGTAGATTCACTGTGAGAGCAGGTGTTGTTTACAATGTGCCATTCTGCTGCACTGCCCAAATAAACAGCCGTCAGTAAACAAACACACACACAGAAGGAAATCCTCATGCAGCCGACCTGAACAATGAAAAATATGAGAAGCTGAGGTGAACATCTTGTCCAATATACTGCTCGCAATCTTGTTTGGCATCAAATGAATCCCCCAAAGTAAAAATCCCTTTAATGGATGGTTTTCTGATAGTATAAGGAAATTGAGTTATTTTAATTTGCCATTGATCAAGAATTGTTTAAAGGTTTAGAGCCAGCAAAAATACATAACAGGCTTTGTTCACTAATAATTTTATACAATTTGTATTTTAAAAAAGCTGCTTGTGCCATTCTCAATTAGGTTAAAACCAGTTTCATATAAGCCTACATGTGTTCATATATAGACTACATGTGATTAATAGATAGATAGATTAATAGATGTCTTCACAGACTTGCCAGCTATATGCATACAGTTCAGGCTGCATTTATGTTTAATTGTTTCTTATTAAAATAATTAATACATCGGTTGTCAGAATATAAGCCTGACCCCCAAAAATTTGAACAGTAGTGTATAATACTATTAGAAATTCAAATAACTGATTTCTATGCATAATTGCATAAAAATCTATTTCAAAATTATAGAATCCTGAGGAAAGTTCCACTTTTTTGTGGAAAGTTCCCACAAAAATATGAATCATTCGCATAATATTAAACTGTTTTCAACATTAGTAATAATAAGAAATGTTTCTTGAGCACCAAATCAGCATATTAGAATGGTTTCTGAATGATCATGTGACACTGAAGACTGGTAGCCTGACAAGCCAGACCCACATCAAGATGTTTGGTCTGGAAACTCACCATTGACAGGGCTCAATCCGAGGGGCGGGATAAACGGTTGTCTTTCAAACTCCCTCTGCACGCGATAGGATAGCGCTACACCAACCAGAGCAACGAAGGTGAAACAGAGCTTGTTGATAGATTAAACATTCACTGTATCCGGTCGGCTAAACTCCGAACACATCTTCCCCTTTTAAGAATGACTTCAGTGCCGTTCTTTGTTCTTTTCTCAGAGAAAAGCTTAACTCCAAGTCTTCCAGAGTCGCGGTCAAAGCTGATTCGAAAGACCGCCGCCGTTCGCCAGTTTCTGTGTTTACTAGAAGCACGCAAACGCAACTCGGCCGTCGTCATTATGGCCCCGCCCGCCGACTCTATACACGACGTGATTGGCCCGTCCAGATTGTGAGGAATACAGCTCAGACGGGTATTGAGAGTTCCTAGACGACACTCGCGGGCAAATTAAATTTGCTGCCGCTAGGGTGCGTCTAGATTTCTAGGCTAGAAGACTGGAGATGAAAAAATGCAGCTTTATCATCTTAGGAATGAATTACATTGTACAATATTACAATTAAAAAAATCTTACAATGTTACTGTTTTACTATCTTACTATCTTACCAACACCAAATTTATGAATAGTAGTGTATATTTAGAAATTAGCTTAAGATTTTTTTTTCTAATGACAAGAGTAGCCTATAAGAGTATATAATAAAAAATAAAAAAAATCGTGATCGTATATTTAGAATAAACATCCGATACTTAACTTTCTGAACTGCTCTGTCTTCCATTGTTTGGACAAACAGGTACTCCTACTCTACCTTTCAATGGTTTGCTGTCGGACTTTTCCAGAAGCAGTATCGTGAAGCATGCCAGAATCAGCTTATGGACAGCATTCTTGTCATTGTCCCTGCAGATTAAACTGGGATAGGAGAGTGTTTTTACCTTTTAATAAAAACATGATTCTTAAAAATGCATGCTTTAGGGTGTTCACAGCAGTTGTACATCTAGTAAATGCTCGAGTTTCAAACGGCTGAGCTCTGGTTTGGTGCGTCTAGCCCCTCGTTTAGTGATTCAGCGCCAGGCGATGCCAGGATATTTCAAAGGGCTCTTTGCAGCACATCAGTCTCAGCCAAAATAAGTCTTACATCTGGACGCTGCTGAGGCTTTCATACTCAGTCCCTCATTCTGTACGTGGGAGGTCAATATCTGACAGCTGGCATTACCATATTTTCATCCCGGTCGGGGTATAAATAAGTTGGCCGTGTAGGGTAAAACTAACAATTTGTCACAGTTGACTGCCTCCCATCCCTCGGAGCTCTGTTTGTTTGCACAGCTACACAGACTGCAGGCGCTTCTGTAATTAATATCAGAGCCTCAGTAGGGGCAGGCAAAGAGACATCTTTGACCACAGGCAAGCATGCAGTTGTTTTTAAGTTAACACCCGCATGAAGCACAGGGACTAAAATGGAGTTTGTTGTGCACTAATGACTTCTAAACCAGCTTTTATTGTTATTTTGCTCATTGTTAAAGGCCTTTGCCTGTTCTCTATTGTCTGTTTTTAATGCATTTTCTACTTTTTCTGCTTCTTCCACGTTGTTCCTTATTCTTCTTCTTTTTTACTCTTTGAGGCGAACATGCAGATTAATTAAGGCTCTTGACAAAACTACTGTTCTCTCTCTTTTTCTCCAGCCCTCTGAGGAGCCCAACATCCTGCTGGCTTCACCTAAGTTGCTGCTTCCTTCAGGCAGTCAGCTCCCGGCCAGCACTCCCCTGTCTGTGCATCACCAGCTCCAGCTGCTCCAGCAGCAGCTCACTCAGCAGCAGCAACAGACACATGTGGCTGTGGCCCAGGTAAGATGGAGTTACTGCTCTTTAAATCAAAACTTTATAGAGTTGTAGTGGGATTCATTAGACCTGAGCTGAGAGCTATTGTGGTTATTGTTGTGTACTTTTTTCACATAGTATCAAGTATGTTTGTACATTACCATGTGTAAATACACATTGTGTACACATAAATACACATTACTTTTGTTCAAAAGTTTGTGGTTAGGATGATTTTTTTATGCTTTTGAAAAAAGTCTCGTATCCTCTGAAAGTCTGCATTTATTTGATCAACATCCAGTACATATATAATTTAAAATTGTGAAATATTACAATTTAAAATAACTTAATTTTAATTAGTATGTAAAATAATATTAATATATGATATATTAATTTCTCTTGTCATGGCAAAGCTGTATTTTCAGCATCATTACTCCAGGCTTCAGTGTCACATGATCGTTCAGAAATTATTCTAATATGCTGCTTTGGTGCTCAAGAAACATTTATTATCATCACCAATGTTGAAAACAGTTGTGTAGCTTAATATGTTGGTGGCAACCATGATACTCAGGATTATTTTATTCATGTACATTTATTTAAAAACAGAAAACTTTTGTAACAGGGATACACCGAAATGAAAATTCTGGGCCAAAACCAAAAATGTTTATTTTATTAAAAAAAAAAAAAAAAGTATAATTGTATTTATATTTTACTTTTTAATGAAATGCATGAATTCAACAAGCCAATAAAATAAAATAATCACACTTTTATTGAAAGTAACATTAAAATTGGACTGAAAATATATTAATATTAAATATCAGTATGTTATTCTTTATTCAGATCTATGCAACAGATTTAACAGATTACATTTTTGAGCAATTATTTAAATAATGTTAGTCCTACAAAGCTGTTATTTATCAATGAATGTAAAGAGAGTGGAACAGATAATGAGAGGGTAGCAAACAGAAACAAGTATACTACTACATAGAAATGGTCTTGTCAGCATGTTATTTGAGCGGACTTTGCTTTTCCGGATTTTTTCAGCCGATAGTTTCCGGTGACTGATTTCTGTTCATCCCTGTAAAAAATGTTGTCTATATGCATCCTTGCTTAATAATATAATTCATTTAATTCCTCTAAAACAAAAATCTGACAGAACACAAACTCTTGAACTGTAGAGTTTACTTTATTTATATATTTTATGCATTAATATTTGCGGGGTGTTTGTTGAGAGGTTCAAAAAGCACTGCTAGCTCATCTCATTTGCCAATGTAATTACATGTAGTGTTCTTTTGAGGACGATTTTATTAATGCACATTGTGCATTATGCAAATTGTGCATTGTGCTGTTGTATTATGGGTCAGGTGAGTCTAAATGTTTTGTTTGCTCAACTAATTCAGTAAAACTCCAGTAATTTATGAGCAGGAAAGGGTAAAATGTTCCTACACTGATGAATTTGATGTATTTGACCTCTACTGGATCCTTTTTAGATAACTGAGCTATTTGTTTAATATATTCTGGAAATATGAAATAATTTAATGGCTGTCTTAATTGTGGTGTGAAGTGTATACCTCTGTACCTCTGAAAGTCTTTTTTTAACAACTACAGCTGTCTCAATGTGAATCACAGTAAATGATTGTGAAAGGGTTGGAGTGCACAAAAAACCTGCAGTCTTGTGTGTCTTAATGGTTTTCATTCTCTCCGGCACTAGACTGGTTTATTTATTCAGCCTTTGAGAACCTGCGGTTTGCTTGTTTAGCCATAGTTCTACACCAAGTGTTTGGCAAGAGGAGAAAGCAGTTTCTTTTCATAAGCATAATGCTCAGCTAGAGGGTATGCTCTCTCTTAAAGTGTTTTTATGAGGAGGGGTTTTGTTGTTGTTGTTTTGCATGGAAGACACTCCACTCTTTACAGGTCTAAGAAGGGGCTCACAGGGTGGAATTTCGTTCCACGCTCTTTTGACCCACATCTTTGATGAACGATCATGGCTCCATGGTGCCTTGAGGTGTAGGATAGTCATGGATGTCCGTCCTGTCAGAACTCTGATAAGCAAAGCCACCGCAAAGCAGACCCTGATTTGCAACACAACACGCTCAAAGAGAAACAAGCTGTGGCTTTGCTCTGGCTGCTGTGATGTCTTCAGTCATTGAAGAAAAGAGACACTTTGAAGCATGTTATCAAAGCGGGGCACGCAAGTCAGTCGTCGCTTATTAATTTATTTCTCCATTTGTTTTGCAGCGGCCCTCATCCTTAGGGAAAATTATCTGCAGATGAAACGATATTTGCCTTTCTGAGGTCAGGATTAGTGGTAGTGGTGGAGCGGGTTATTTGCGGAGGCAGGGTTTTGTGCGTTTTGTTTCTTTTAATCATATTCTAATGGAATATTCTCCTTTTAGACAGAGTCAAAAACATTTGGCTCCTGTCACGTCCAGAAAAGTGATGCCTAAGTCAGATCTCCAGCACATCAGTTTTACACATCTTTACATTCCAGATGCTTTATAAGGGCAATTCTGGCTAAATATATTTTGAATCTGAGTGAATGAGTTCTAGTTGTGTATGCAGAGTCAAATGTGATTTCTCTCAAATGGACGCCTTATTATGGTTGCTCGAGTGTTTTGTGTGTGTAGAAAAATTAGATTTATACAAAGGGTTTATGGAGAGCTCGTCGTACTTCAGCACTGATTGGTTTCCACTGCCGCCTTGTAGCTTTCAATGGGCCAACTGAGGGAAAATCAGCACTGAAATATTTGATTTAACTATTTGCTGCAGTTTGAGGTCAGCAACAATGGAATAAATAGTCTTATAAGAACCTTGTAATGATTGCATTGCCGTGGTAGAAAAAAAGATTACCTTTGTGTTTTGAAATTACTATGGTCATGGAAGTATTCACTTTAAATGTGTGTGATTTAAATGGATTGTTAGAACATGAATCACACAAATGACCTTTTTTAGAAGTCTCTAGGTTATGTCGGTGAAAGTGAATCATTTAGTGGCATTGTTGTGTTATTAAATTTGTCTTCAGAAAGCTGTGTTAAAGAAAGTGTTAAATAGTGTATGTGAAATAAAGCTAGCAAACCTTTAACTCTACTTACCTATGAACTTGGAAATGAGCTTTTGGTTGCTTTGTTTTAGGGTTCTCACACCAGGCCCGGTTGCCTTGTACCGTGGCCCGAGCACAATTGCCCCTCTCCACTCCACACTGACCTGCACTCACATTGCACTTAACGTACCGAGCCGGAGAACGTTTATGTCATTCATGATGCAATTTTTGGTTTTGAAGACAACAGGAAGAAAAATGCTTCTTTCACTTGATTGCACTGCACGTATTAGAATATTATTACGGAGGCAGCTGACTTCGATGGAGGAATATGCAGCTTTACTCACACTACAATTCATGTTCGTCAGTAGGGTGAAAACCAGGCATGTTAGAAACCTAAAGTGTATCCAAATGGTAATAGTTTGCTCTCGTAATGATGACAGTAGTGCACAGCTGTTCCATGCTCCGGCACAGTTAGCGCTCAATTTGGTGTAATTTGATGTGATTTAACTGTAGTGTCCATTTAACAGTTTGTTTAGTTTAATATTTTAGGTTGTACCTTTTTTGGGTGGCCAATTTGTGGTTTAAAAATTCTTGTCTTTTAAGAACAATTAAGTTTGTTTCAACGAAAATGCAATATATCACTGTAATACCGTAACATTTTAGCTTGAGGATTGATCAGGATATGAACAACTGACACCAGCACATGCCTAATTGGACTTCACCTTAGACGTTAGATCTGACTAGACGCTAAATTTCTGCTTTCATAATGTCACAGGCTGATTGAAAACTGAAACATTCCTGGTTAAATTGTTGAAATTCATGTCCTTGATGTTGAAAGAGACTCAACTTCCTGCATTTACTCTTTGTAAACCTCTGCTATTTCTCTCACTATACGCTAATATTAATGCCAGCTATTTTTGTCAATCATTTCCATCATATAGTCAGAGATATTACTGTTCTCGCCCTTTCATTTTCCAGATGTACAGTAATTGTACGCTGAACTTTGAATTCCTTAATTAGTAGACTTGATTAGTAGACAATTAAACAAAGAATAACTGATTGCGATGGAAATGCATTTAACGGTAAACAATTCTTTATTGCTGCTTTTGTCGTTTACATTAATAAAATACTGAAGAAATGCTACTTTTTTATAGCCTGACAAGCCAGACCCACATCAAGAAGTTTGGTCTGGAAACTCACCATTGACAGGGCTCAATCCGAGGGGCGGGATAAACGGTTGTCTTTCAAACTCCCTCTGCACGCGATAGGATAGCGCTACACCAACCAGAGCAACGAAGGTGAAACAGAGCTCGTTGATAGATTAAACATTCGCCGTATCCGGTCGGCAAAACTCCGAACACCTCTTCCCTTCTTAAGAATGACTTCAGTGCCGTTCTTTGTTCTTTTTTTTTTGAGAAAAGCTTAACTCCAAGTCTTCCAGAGTCGTGGTTAAAGATGATTCGAAAGACCGCTGTTCGCCAGTTCCTGTGTTTACTAGAAGCACGCAAACGCAACTCGGCCGTCGTCATTATGGCCCCGCCCACCGACTCTATACACGATGTGATTGGCCCGGCAAGAGTTAGGCGAATACAGCTCAGAAGGGTATTGAGAGTTGCTAGACGACACTCGCGGGCAGATTAGATTTGCTGCCGCTAGGGTGCGTCTAGATTTCTAGGCTAACTTTTTTTATGCTTTTATGAAAATGGTCATCATCAAAATCTTTGGGCTCCAAAATTCACCCTGACTTGCCTTGGCTGATGAATGCGCCCCACTCAGAGTGAGATATAAAACTATGACAGTATGAAATATGAGGCTGATATACATTTACATCCTATATCCTTTTGAAAACAACATCTTTTGTCATGGTAGGCAGCTCTTTTCCCAAAGACAATATCTCTTTGTCAGAAAACACACACACACACACACACACACACACACACTCATACAAGCATGTGCACTGAAGAACTGATGGCAAACAGCTCAACCTAAACTAAGCTTTCAGTCCACATTTCCAGTATGGTGATTTCCCCCCACCCCCTTAATTTTTTACGCTACTCCCTGCTGGCCTGATCTTGACGGCTCATTGGCTTTGTCTTGAGTATTGTTCTTAAGGGCAGGCAGCACAAGCATGCACGCTGTTTAAGCTGGGTCATAAATCACCCTGGACCTCTCGGAGGGTGGCCACAAGGGCTTTAAGAGCAAACAGACACTTAGACAGTGCTCAAGACAAGACACGGGTAGAAATGTATTCGCCCTTCTATCGCTAGATATAATCTTAGGACATATGAAGGACACTGAAGTGCATCATAATCACTTTGGATACCTTTTATAGCTGGCACCGTTTGTTATTAGCAGGACGTACCTAGCAGTATTTCATTACATGGAGGGACTGCCTTTTGTGTCTATTTCTGGTACTTATGAGAATGGAGCCTGTTTGTTAGGCTATTACAGATAATTCCTTTATCTAGGTTGATTTAATTTAATAGTTGCTTGACCAAACACTTGTGAAAATGTAGTACTGAGGGTATTTCGTGAAAAAAAAAGAAAAGAAAAAACAGCTGTGATATGTAATTCATTTATTTATGCAAAAACCTGAATTGTTAAATATGACTGATTTAATACAATAAATTAGCTAACTGGATAGATTAACTGGAAAATGAATATCAAAAAATCTAGAATTACTACCTTATTCCCAGTAAAAATGGTACATCACAGCCTAATATGTGAAATACTCAGTGTTGTTGCTATTATTATTATTGTATAGATGACATATACTGGAGGTTAGAATCTAATACCAGCTTTATCATCATTAAAGTGCATATGATAAGAGATTTGACATATCAGGGATTTGCCCTTCAGCTGTTGCTCTTCAGAGTAATGATGAACCGAGCTAAAAGGTCTTTCCTGATGTGGTGTTAAAGACGTTTTTTGAATGAAAGCGCTCTTTAATTTGCATGAATGGCAGCTACCCACACAGTAAACAAAATGACCTTCATAGTAACACTTCACAAAGATTATCATAAAAGTTCAGTATAAACACTTAAAAAAATGGAATAGAAAGGCATAACTTGCATGAAATAACGGATTAGATAAAGAGCTTTTCGAGATGTTTGGATATAAACAACCTCAAATATAAATGACCTTAAATGTATTTAATCATTTCAGGAATGACTTTGAAATTCTTAGAATAACAAAGATTTAAAAAAAAAAAAAAGTTCAGCCCAGACCGGATCCAGTGTTCAGACATATTCTCCCAAAGTTAAATCAAGGCTCATTCTGAAATGATTTATGAAGTAATGGCTTAAAAGTTTAATCAAATGAAAAACCTAAAACTTTTCCTCCTTTTAATCTTTTAAAGTAAAGCTTTAAATTTGAATAATGCTTTTAAGTTTGAGTTTTGCTGATGTTGAAAAGTAAACGGAGTTTGAGTATTTCATAGCAGGGAAGATTAAGATATACAGCAAATAAACTGCCTCTGTATTTTTGGTTGCTGGTACTTGCTAGTGTCTGCTTGTCTGTGTACTTAAGCATGCGTACTATCGTTATGTGTCCCTCAGGTTCATCTGCTGAAGGATCAGCTTTCAGCAGAAGCTGCAGCAAGGATCGAGGCCCAGGCTCGAGTTCACCAGCTGCTTTTGCAGAATAAGGACCTACTGCAGCATATTTCTCTCCTGGTCAAACAGGTTCAGGAGCTGGAGCTCAAGCTGGCGGGACATGGCTCTAGTGAGTATGATTTCCTGTGTTCAGCAGTGTTTTGCGACTAATTAATTGCGTCCTGTTTAATGCTCATGATGAAAGAATAAGCAGGAATCTGTTTGAGTAAAACATATTTTGTTGACATTCTGCATCTATTAAAACATCTTTATTAGATGGTTATTAACTATAGTTTATCTATTGATTGAAGAGAAAATAAATGTAATGAAAACGGAATACGGGGTTAGATTATTAAATAGAAAGAAGTCATGTGAATATTCACAAATCACTTCTCACAGCCTCAGGCTGCACAATGCATCCATGCATAGAATACAACAGTATTGTATTTCTGTTATAATGTCTTTATCTTCATGCTAGCAAAAAAAATTAGCCTAGTGTCAGGAGTATGTTTTGTGTTTGTTTCTGTTTCTATTTTTCTAGTCATCTTCATTCAGCACACCTGTTGTTAATAAATTAGCTTATTAATTCCCTCATTAGTTTCGGTATTTATACTCCGTATTTGGTTCAATCCTTTGTCCTGTTTTGTCTGTGATTTAGGGTTTAGGGTACATGACGACATTATGCTTAAAACAGAGAAGTTTTTCCTTTTTGTTTTCCGCTTACAGGCGACACCATTGTCAAAACGACTAAAACGCATTAGATGGCGATGAAACACTATAGACTGAACATGTAGTTCACATGCGCATGACGTCCTCGTTTTCACAGATTTGCATTTATGTTGTTTACATGGAGACTGTTTTTCAAAAACTTGCACTTTGAAATCCATTTGCATATTCAGGCACCCGTTATCATGTAAATGAACGGCCAAAACGGATAAAAGATGTAACATTTTTAGTTTAAACTGAAGTTTTAGTTTTGAGTAAATAGCCACTTAATGTGGTTGTGTTCTCCCAAATTCCCTGTTGGATTTATTACAAAAAGCACAATTTGTTTTTATTGTGACTGTACACACACACACAAAAAGAAACTTAACAGATTATAATGATGTATAACACTTGCCTGAATAATTAAAAAATGCAGTTATTTGAGTTTCTTTGGCACTGATAAGAAAAAAAGTGAGTTGATCGCGCTGGTGCACCGAGGGGGTTAAAGTTTCCTGATACCTTAGTCTTCGTTACATAACTTAAATTTAACCCCCCAGTGACACCCAGCACACCTGCAAATAAATAGGTGTGTGGAATATAGACTATTGCCAAAAACATGGTACATAAATTAGAAATTAAAAATAAATTATACACGCTATCCCAACTCCCAAAAGTCATGACCTTTATCCGGCATTACATTTTACCGTCATGCTGCACTACTAGGTGGTCTCATGCTAAATACTGAAAGATGTTTTTTGAGTTTGTTTTAATGAAGACCATAAATCATGTATTTTAAATTAGTCCATACATTTGAAATGTTATATTAAAGTCCCAGTGAACTGAAAGTAGCGAGTGAGTTTTCTTCAGTGCTGTGACGTATTTCCAAGTGAAACGGAATATTGAACAGAGGGCAGAGTTTTACCTCAGCGCTCCTCCTCTCCGTCTCGCGCTCATAGCAGACGAACGGTAGAGGGGAGTGGTTACGCATTTTAAACCGCAAGCCGTCAAACTGACATCAGCCGAGAAGGAACACCGTTTCCAGACCGGAAGTAACTTTTCAGATTTTGATTAAAGATTACCACGGCAATGCAATTTTTTTCTGTGTATTTACTTACACTGATTTTTTTTTCACCCTAAGACCTGTAATATGTACTAACAAAGTAAATAAGATCGATTTTGCTTTCATGAGGACTTTAAATAACAATGCAATATCTACAGACCTCTTTATTTGCACACACACACAAAATTATCACTATTATTATTATTTTAAAGAGAACTAAAACACCCGGTGAATGAGACTGTTAGCTTCTAACCTTCACTTCAGAGCAGTATATGGTGTCATCATTAAAGATGATGTGAGAAGAGATTTGACAGTCGTTTACAGCCGTCTCCTACAGCGTGAAAGTTGGCACAGTCAAGGATGGGAGCTCTTTATCATGCAAGCTAATATTAAAGACAGCACGTCTTGAGGTGGTGCTGGTCTATGTGAGTGTCCTCGGACAAACTTCTTTAAAATAAGCCTGAAATTAACCCCTGTGGGGAATGCGTGTACAATGATGGGAGAGAAGTTAAAAGGCAAAGTGGAGGGTCTGGGGGAAAAGACAACGAGAGTGAAAGAAAGCTGCTGAAACATATTAGATATATTCAGAGAGGGCAAGTGAGGATGTGTTGCATGGGTAAGAGCACTGTTATTATTAACCTGCTGGAGCAGAAGTAAGAAAAAGTGGACTAGAACTGGAATTATAAAGCGTTATTTAAAATGAGGGAAGGCATGACTTTGACAGAGAGGAAATAATGAAATGATTGAACATCAGTTTTAGGGAACTAAAATAGAACCGTTATGAAAAAGTAGCTTGAAAAGGTATAAGCAACTCTGAAGTAGTTCATTAACATTTTTAACCATAAGAATGTCATATTGATTGGTTATCTAGTTGGTCAGTAAGCCACTTACTGTCAGCTATGTTTAAGCCCAATCTGTTGGAATGCAAGAATGTGTCATTCATACAAGGTAATATGATTCTTTTGTGTCTAAATGAAAACTTTGTAATATACTTTAATTAAAAATTCCAATTAGTATTAGTATTTTACCTGGTCAAAAACAGCTCTGTTTTCACCAAGCCATTTCAGTGTGTATGGCTTTAAATGATAAATGAGCCCGCCCCTCTGTTCTGTGGGGCGGCAGGAGGTGTTGCCCTTGACAACAGTACAGGCGAAACGTGAATCTCTGAGGACAGATCACGGACCGTAAAAATGATCTGTCAACTCAATTCATTTGAACCGGAGTCGGACCCGGGACAAGACGACAGCTTTCAACAAAATTCAACATTTAAGGCTAAACAGGACGTTTCTTAATGGTTGGTTATTGTAATGTCACTTTGATCTATCTTTATGTACTGGCAGGGTAATGTTAGCGCAAATGCTATGTGTTTACTGATTAATGTTACACCTAATGCCAATTTTAAAAAAAATCTGTTAATGTTGGTTTGTCAGTGATGCTTAACGTTATCTATGCATTGTAACAACAAAAAACACATTTTTTTACAGTAACAGACACCGTTTTAAACCATCTACATAATTAAGCTTAGGGTTTACTTACCACATCCACGTTAACTTTAAAACCAGCGTACACAGTTTGTAATAACACAACCATAACGTGTTGTTCATTATAGCGTAGGATTATGAATTATATTGAGAACGTCATACATAGAAAGCATGCCGTAATTTAACTTACCCTGTAAACTTTAGCTGCATTCATTGTGAAGCGTGCAAGCGTCTCAAACTACACTCACTTCTTCTGGAGATTTAGCAGGAACCGGAAGAGCTTGTACAGATCTGAATCATTTATACAGGAGCAGCTTCTTAGCAAAGCCTGCTTCATACTGACCCTCGATTATAAAGCAGTCTGGTGAGAAATGCTTCACGGTTCGCGCAAACATAAAAGCATCGACGAAAACAAAACTCAGCCACTGCGCCTTCAGCGGTTTGGATTTAGGAATATCAGAATGACTGCTGTGTTCATTATTACACCCAAGAACAGAACACCACAATCGCTTAGACGCCATTCTGCTCCAGCGTGTGACATCACACGGCCGAACGGCTCGATTTGAGACGGGGAAACATAAAAGGAGATTAAAAAAAACACTTTTGGATGGATTTTTAGCATTATAGGATGGTTGTATACAGGCACTGCCAGTACACATTTCCATACAATCAACTTGTAAAAGTACCATTATATGACCCCTTTAATTGGTCAACTAGACAGGGTTCAAGCAGCCCACCGGTCTGGGGTCGGTAAGATTGGTAATGCTTTACAATAACATTACAATAGTTAACATTAGTTTGGTTGACATGAACTGCACTTCTACAGCATTTATGAATCTTCTTTGTCAACATTTACTAATCCATTATTAAAATCAAATGTTGTATTTGTTAACATTAGTCAATATACTGTGAACTAACATGAACAAATAATAAACACGTTCTTTATGAACTAACGTTAACAAAAAAGAATAATACTGTAACAAATGGCTTGGTCAGGGTTAGTTCATGTTCGTTAATACATAAGCTAACAAATAAGGCCTTATTGTAAAGTGTTACCAAAATCTCTTATGATCACCAAAGCTGCCTCTATTTGATAAAAAATATATTAAGCAATATTGCTTTCTATTTTAATTTATTTTCAAATGTAATTTATTCCTGTGGTGGCAGAGCTAAATTTACTATCATTACTCCAGGCTTCAGTGTCACGTGATCCTTCAGCAATCACTCTAATATGCTGTTTAGGCTGATTTGCTGCTCAAGTATTATATAATATCAAAATCCAGTGTTCGGCATTTTGCGTACGTGAGTTTTTGTTGTAGATGTCTAAAAAAAAAAGTGTACTGTGCTAATTAATTGAGATTTCTTACAGCTCTTACAGGTTGTTGGCCTTGTCTGTTTCGTTGCTTCTATTACTCTCCCCTTTTTTGTAAGTCGCTTTGGATAAAAGCGTCTGCTAAATGATTAAATGTAAATGTAATGTAAATAATATCTTATCACAGTCGAAAACAGTTGTACTGTAGTATTAAACATATATTGTCTTTTAATTAATAGAAAGTTCAAAAGAATGCCATTTATTTAAAAAAAAAAAAACTGATACTTTTGATCAATTGAATGTGTACTTTCTGAATACCTACTGCCACCAATCTTTTCAAAAGTAGTATTTTGCTTTATTTTTGTATTTATGAATTGTATGTATTAT
Organism: Pseudorasbora parva; assembly: GCF_024679245.1. Taxonomy (NCBI): domain Eukaryota; kingdom Metazoa; phylum Chordata; class Actinopteri; order Cypriniformes; family Gobionidae; genus Pseudorasbora; species Pseudorasbora parva. Next base: position 32,065,899 of record NC_090183.1, on the reverse strand, counting down.
CATCTTTTTGCTTTTATACATTTCTGTTTGCTTTAAAGTTATTTTGGAGCATTATTTTAAAATTCATGTGAACTGCTCTCAGGATGAAAATGCCTTCAATTTCTTCCTTTCTCTCAACAGTGGGATCTCAAGACAGTCTCCTTGAAATCACCTTCCGTGCGAACGTACCCCCAGTCCTATGCGACCCTACCACGCCGAGACCAGAGGACGGCATCCTTCCTCCACTCAACGATGGGACACCGCTCTCCTTGCCGCTGGGCAGTCCAATAGGTAGGGACCAGTGCTTGATCAAGTTTGAGTGTTTCCGCTTTCTCCCTGGACCACCCCAACAGGAGGAGAGCCCCGACACGTCATCCCAAGGTGTCTCGCCCACATCACGGGACGAGCTTCTGGGTAGCCTTGAGCTGCTAAAGTTCCGCGAGTCGGGAATTGCTTCCGAGTACGAGTCAAATACAGATGAAAGCGATGAAAGCTGGGGACAGCAGGACGAGAGCTCCCTGCGTCTGCTCAATGTGCTTAACAAACACTGCCCCTCTGACTGCTTGGAGGACGAAATTGCTGTTTAATGTGATTTTGTGCACACAGCTTAAAAAACACTGCTTGATGCTCTGCTTAAACGGTTCAAGTCGATCAATGTCAGAATTGTTAAACCATCTACTGCTGTTTGTACTGCTGAAAATTCTGGGAGACCAGGGTGACTTTAACCATTTGGTGGCTGTTTTGTTTGTTACCTTTTATGTAATATATTGAAAAGGAAACTGTTCCAAAGCGTAGCAAATGCTGTTGTCTCCATTTTGAAGTTTAGGGACACATATTAGATGTCAGATTCCTGTATCTCTAATAGGACGTTCACACAATCAGCAATTCTGGTGGCAGTATTGTTGGTCATAATGGCCGCCCCTACTTCCGAAGACGTCAGTATTGCTGGTGCAACTGATCATAACTTTTGATCACAAGTGGGATGTATTGCTGGCTGGGGAATTTAAGATTCACTCTAATTTGACTGTCACTATAAGGTGACATTCTGTGTACATCCAGCTGGTTGTTATCACAGATTAAACCCTGACTGAGTGACCAGGAAGCCGACACAAAGTGCAGGGGTCTTACATTAACCTGAAGGGGTTTATTCTGCGATAATCAGAATCAAGTATTCCAAAGAGCCGAGTAATAACATTAATTCATTAAGCATCATTATTTTCAGCATTATTATACGGTGGCTCAGTTGTGCAGCCGTACTAAATTAAACCACAATACAACGAAATCGCCACAACACAACGGAAACAAGCCACAACACAATGAAATCGCCACAACACAACAAAATCACCACAACACAAACGAAATCGCCACAACACAACGAAAACAAGCCACAACACAACGGAATTGCCACAACACAACGGAATCACCACAACACAAAGGAATCGCCACAACACAACGAAAACAAGCCACAACACAACGGAATCGCCATAACTCAACGAAATCACCACAACTCAACGGAATCGCCACAACACAACGGAATCGCCACAACACAACGGAATCACCACAACACAAAGGAATCGCCACAACACAACGAAAACAAGCCACAACACAACGGAATCGCCATAACTCAACGAAATCACCACAACTCAACGGAATCGCCACAACACAACGGAATCGCCACAACACAACGGAATCGCCACAACACAACGGAATCACCACAACACAAAGGAATCGCCACAACACAACGAAAACAAGCCACAACACAACGGAATCGCCACAACTCAACGAAATCACCACAACTCAACGAAATCAAGCCACAACACAACGGAATCGCCACAACACAACGGAATCGCCACAACACAACGGAATCGCCACAACACAACGAAAAACAAGCCACAACACAACGGAATCACCACAACACAACGAAAACAAGCCACAACACAACGAAATCACCACAACACAACGAAAACAAGCCACAACACAACGGAATCACCACAACACAACGGAATCGCCACAACACAACGAAAACAAGCCACAACACAACGGAATCACCACAACACAACGAAAACAAGCCACAACACAACGAAATCACCACAACACAACGAAAACAAGCCACAACACAACGGAATCACCACAACACAACGAAAACAAGCCACAACACAACGAAATCACCACAACACAACGAAACAAGCCACAACACAACGGAATCACCACAACTCAACGAAATCAAGCCACAACACAACGAAATCACCACAACACAACGAAACAAGCCACAACACAACGAAAACAAGCCACAACACAACGGAATCGCCACAACACAACAAAATCACCACAACACAACGAAAACACGCCACAACTCAACGAAATCACCACAACACAACGAAAACACGCCACAACACAACGAAAACACGCCACAACACAACGAAAAACAAGCCACAACACAACGAAAACAAGCCACAACACAACGAAAACACGCCACAACACAACGAAAACACGCCACAACACAACGAAAACAAGCCACAACACAACTGAATCGCCACAACACAACGAAAACACGCCACAACACAACGAAAACAAGCCACAACACAACGAAAACAAGCCACAACACAACAAAAACAAGCCACAACACAACGAAAACAAGCCACAACACAACGAAAACAAGCCACAACACAACGAAAACAAGCCACAACACAACGGAATCGCCACAACACAACGAAAACAAGCCACAACACAACGAAAACAAGCCACAACACAACGAAAACAAGCCACAACACAACGAAAACAAGCCACAACACAACGAAATCACCACAACACAACGAAAACAAGCCACAACACAACGGAATCACCACAACACAACGAAAACAAGCCACAACACAACGAAATCACCACAACACAACGAAAACAAGCCACAACACAACGGAATCACCACAACACAACGAAAACAAGCCACAACACAACAAAATCACCACAACACAACGAAACAAGCCACAACACAACGGAATCACCACAACTCAACGAAATCAAGCCACAACACAACTGAATCGCCACAACACAACGAAAACACGCCACAACACAACGAAAACAAGCCACAACACAACGAAAACAAGCCACAACACAACGAAAACAAGCCACAACACAATGAAAACAAGCCACAACACAACGAAAACAAGCCACAACACAACGGAATCGCCACAACACAACGAAAACAAGCCACAACACAACGAAAACAAGCCACAACACAACGAAAACAAGCCACAACACAACGAAATCACCACAACACAACGAAAACAAGCCACAACACAACGGAATCACCACAACACAACGGAATCGCCACAACACAACGAAAACAAGCCACAACACAACGGAATCACCACAACACAACGAAAACAAGCCACAACACAACGAAATCACCACAACACAACGAAAACAAGCCACAACACAACGGAATCACCACAACACAACGAAAACAAGCCACAACACAACGAAAACAAGCCACAACACAACGGAATCACCACAACACAACGAAACAAGCCACAACACAACGGAATCACCACAACTCAACGAAATCACCACAACACAACGAAACAAGCCACAACACAACGAAAACAAGCCACAACACAACGGAATCGCCACAACACAACAAAATCACCACAACACAACGAAAACACGCCACAACTCAACGAAATCACCACAACACAACGAAAACACGCCACAACACAACGAAAACACAACACAACGAAAAACAAGCCACAACACAACGAAAACACGCCACAACACAACGAAAACACGCCACAACACAACGAAAACAAGCCACAACACAACTGAATCGCCACAACACAACGAAAACACGCCACAACACAACGAAAACAAGCCACAACACAACGAAAACAAGCCACAACACAACAAAAACAAGCCACAACACAACGAAAACAAGCCACAACACAACGAAAACAAGCCACAACACAACGGAATCGCCACAACACAACGAAAACAAGCCACAACACAACGAAAACAAGCCACAACCAGTGTTGCCACAGTTACTTTGAAAAAGTAATCTGATTACTGATTACTCCTTTAAAAAGTAACTTAGTTACTTTACAGATTACTTGATTTTAAAAGTAACTAAGTTAGATTACAAGTTACTTTATTAGTTACATTCAGCAGTTGCCGACAACACCCCTGCCGCCTCAAAATAGAAATGACAACCGTTTTTGGCAACACACTTTATTGCATTTATGCCCGAGCCTGACGGCCCCGACTTTTTTACGCCCCTTTTTTCAGGCTTCTGCTTCGTTTTATATTTATTTTAATAATTAAAATGAACAATGAGATGTGCTGGTGGAAACAACATGAGACCATGATAGCTTGCGCCACTGTCAAGATATGGCTCGCGCACGGTTAAAGAGTCCGTTTCTTCAGTGCAGCTGCTCGAGTTATGGCCTTTTTACAACTGGTTCCTTCGTTCATTTTCTCTGACCAGGTATCTATCTGATTGCGAAATGACCAGGAGTAGGCTTAATGCCTTCCGAGAGTCTTTCGAGACGTATTTAATTCCGATCACTCAAACAAACCAATTCAGAAGGTGCATGAAAGCATTTCAAACTAAACCGGACAAATGTAAATGTATTGGTTGTTTAAACCACATGTGTAAATTTTACTCCTGGCAAATAATTAAAAAATAAATGTGTGAGAGCGTGTTATGTTGTAGTCAGATAGATATGACGGTGCTATACTGAAACATCGCTGCAGATGAGTAAAGCAAGCCAACGCATATGGCCGTAAATGAAACTTTAAAATAAGTCACACAAAACACAATCATCTTCAATATAAATTAATGAGACTAATGATCTTACCAGTGCTTAGGTCACTCTCTCTCTCATATTGCGATCTTTGAATTTGAAATGGGTTGCTGAATAAAATGCTGGAATCTTTTGCTTTAATGTGAACTCCGTTAAATGAGCATACCGTGGGAATTGAAGATCGGATTTATATTAATTTTGCTGAAGTGTAAGGTAGGCTATAAGACAACCTGCATGTACTTTTTTGTTTTTCTTTAGATTGTGTAGCCCGTTTCGTTTTTTTTGAGCGCCGTTGCGAGCAGTAGGCTAATCTATCAGCCTGCCTCAGCTCGTCAAAAATGCCTTTGTGGTGGTATAATAACTAGCCTACTTTGTTTTTAATGTCAAAGTAGTTATATTTCGTTTCGTTTCTTTATTAAGTTCTTTTCGAAAAATGTTTAGAGCAATTTTTTGTTTGTTAAATTAAAGTTTAAATTTTTTTATGTGACAACCCAGTGAGTTAACCGCATATAGCCTAGTCTCTCAAACCAACTCTTGAATTGTCTTGCCTATATAAACTTTAATTTAACAAACAAAAAATTGCTCTGAACATTTTTCTTAATTAGGTTAATAAAAAAACGAAACGAAAAATAACTACTTTGACATTAAAAACAAAACTGAATTATTTTAATGGCTGCAACAATGTAAAAAAATAAAATAAATAGAAAACACTGGCTCCAGCCGGACTCGGGCTGAGAATTTTGATAAGCTGTCGGTTTTTACTAAGGAAAATTACTAAAATAGTAACTCACAGTGACTTGGAAAAGTAACTTTAATCTGATTACTGGTTTGGAAATAGTAACGCGTTAGATTACTCGTTACTGGAAAAAAGTAGTCAGATTAGAGTAACGCGTTACTATGTAACGCGTTACTGGCATCACTGGCCACAACACAACGAAAACAAGCCACAACACAACGAAAACAAGCCACAACACAACGAAAACAAGCCACAACACAACGAAAACAAGCCACAACACAACGAAAACAAGCCACAACACAACGGAATCACCACAACACAACGAAAACAAGCCACAACACAACGAAAACAAGCCACAACACAACAAAAACAAGCCACAACACAACGAAAACAAGCCACAACACAACGGAAATGCTCCCGACCACGAGGAGGCTCTCTGAGTGCAATAAAGTTCGTTTTCCTTGCCATTGTTCTATAGATTGGCCAGTCTTACAAATATATAAACACTACGATCAGTTTTAAGTGTGTAACCATTGTATATCGACATGAAATATCAATTCAAACCCACCTACATGCATTATTACGGAAGCCCTAAACCGCAAGGTAATACATATTTTTTTCACTCAATAATGTCGTGAAAACATTTTCTCGTTAAAACGACATTTCTCCTAATAAGGACGTGTTGTATGATGTGTACAAAATATGCATTTTATCACATTAGAGAATTTATAAAGCATATGTGCCTTTTTAACACTGAGTTGCACCCGAGTATATGCGCTGGGTAAGACAAATAAACCCAGGTAAATCGCACTGTCATTCCCATTTTATTAAAAATACTGGTAAAATCTAAATGTTTGCAAACATTAGCAACATGTAGCTATTTTAGGCTGTTTCCACAACAAGTCCTTAAAATGTAACGAAATTCACAACAAGAATAAAAAATATAGTTGTAAAACAAACATAAATTATGCCATTCATTAGCCTTCAAACTATTTTTATTGTGAAACCTAAACAAATTAGGCCAGCCTAAAACGAAACGAAACAGTATAACTTTAGCCAAATAACTTTTTCTGTTTTTTTGATTGTATTTTCAGTTTGATGATGAATAGACTGTGAAATTTGGATTTTCCCCGTAGACCTATAGCAGCGTAACAACTTAAAATAGCCTACTCCTTCATTTATGGTATAGTGTGGTAGAATATTTGAGTTTATTTATTATAAATTGTGTGTATGTTTATTATTATCATTATTATTATTAGGCCGTGTACATATTTATTTATAACATTTAATTAATTACCGTGCCCCTGGGTTGTAGGTAGCCACTGCTAAGTGTGAAATGTTTGAATTTGCATGTTTTTTGTTTGTTTTTACATTATTTTGGCTTGGAATTTCGTTTGTTGGAAATATGAACCGAATTTAGAAATCCTTTTAAAAGCATTTAATAAACTTTATTTTTTCTTCTTTTTTTTAATGAAGCGTTTGGAGTAGGGTGAATGCAAAATAATCAGCCCGCGCCTTCGTCGGACCGAGAGGGTTAATACATAATTACCTAATTACATAATAGAGTGAAAATTTTATTTCAAAGGTTTAAATATTAGCCTATAATATATATTTTTTATTTCATACATTTACTATGAAAAGTAAGCAGGATAAGATAGCTACCGTATCATAAGATGTGCAATATGTCTGAAGACATGGAGTGGGGTCAGACATGATTTTGACCACTTCATAGTGGATTTTGAATTGATATTTCATGTTGATATACAATGGTTACACACTTAACGGGTTGTAGTGTTTATATCTTTGTAAAACTGGCCAATCTATAGAACAATGGCAAGGAAAACTAACTTTATTGCACTCCGAGAGCCCCCTCGTGGTCAGCAGCATTTCCGCTGTGTTGTGGCAAATTCTTTGTGTTGTAGTTTAATTCCGTTGTGTTGTGGTGATTTCGTTTTGTTGTGGTTTAATTTATATGGTTTAATCCACCGTATTTTATTAATATAAATGTTTAACATTTCAACATTAATGTCATGTATTAGCAATTAACAATTCATATAAATAAAGAATACTATTTAAATGTTTTATATTTAAATACATGTAAAATTCAATCGCTCACAGGAGGGGGATCATGTCAAACATTTTCCCTTTTATTAGTAGCTGCACATCACATTGATACTCATTTGCATAAAGCTATAAACATTGTTGCATCCCTGAACACACCCACTTTCCATTCCCAGCACTTGTCGTTGCAAGCCGCTGTGTTAACGCTCCTTTAGAGTCCACAAAGCAATTGCTTGTTGTTCACAAATAAGTAATTGTTTTCTACAAGATACTGTACATCTATATGAAATGAAATTTAAAGCCAACTATATACATTAGCCTGTGATTGTTGTATCTATAACATCAGTTGTACAGTTGCAGGTTTGTTTCTGGGCTGTATTAGGCATGTATGCCACTTAGATTACCTTTCATCAGAAGTGCTCAGAATGAAGACAATTACCCAGCAACATCTGTTTTAGCATGCACGACAGAACAGACTCTTAATTGAATGACTGTGGACTGAGGACACTAAGCTAATTATACCCTAAGGGTAACGAGGCGTCTAAACCGGTCAGATCTTTACCAACAAGAACCCCAATTAGTGTGTCAGAATTTTCACAACCCACCTACATTATTTTCATACTCAGAAGAGCTTGTCGTGTCTGACTGCTTCACATATGAATTTTTGTACGTTTTGCTTTCTTGCATTCGGTTTCTTCTGTGCTTTTAAAAAGTGTTATTTCAATGTCTTACCTGTACCTCTCTGATAAACTACTCGCCACTTTAACCTCTCTGTTTATATTTTCTTGTGTTTTCCCTCTCTTTATCTCTTTCTCTCTCTCTCTCCCTCTCTGTTTCTCTCTGTGTGCCCAGTGTCATTTAGAGCCAGACAAGTGCACACGATTAGCTTGGTAATAATAGGGTGGTAAGCAAGTCTTCCCACACATACAGGACTTTGTAAGCATTTCTGTTGTTGGTTAGTCTTAAATGTCTGTTTTTTTCCCCTTTCATTTATACTAAAGACATTTTTTTTTCTTTACACAAAACTAAAATTACATATTTATCATCTTTAAGTCTCCCTTAGGCTTGTAACAAAATCTTCCCACAGATTGTTCGCTGCATCTCTAATGAGGGATTCATGACCAGTCGTGTTGTCTTGCAGCAGGTCTGGAAGCCAAGACCCAGCTGTGAGCTGTGGTCTAAATCCTCCACAGGGAAACGTGTCATTGTCTGAAAAGACACTTTGTGTTGTTGTTGTTTTTTTTTTTTCAGATTTTTTCCCCTCATTCAAGGACACAGTACATTTGTTTTAGTGGTGTTTGCTTACGGCTCAAGCATCACTGTTACTGCTATATGCAGGGATTTGAGCTAGTCAAAATAAGTATTGTTTCGTGCATAATTCATCCCAAAGTTTTTGTTACAGGCATGATTGAGAACTCCAATCAAGCAGCTTTTTGAGGAGAAAACTACCTAAAATGACAGATACCATCTTTGATTTAACGCTTGTCTCGCTTGTTAGATTACCTGGAGTGGGCAGGGTTTATGACCTATACTACATCTAGCCACCTAGGGGAGATCAAAATGTTTTGGCTTCACTTTTCAGGACTTGTATGGCACACTTAGTCATAACTTCCAATCATTTAGACCACTTAAACTTTTTTTTTTTACAATTGACTGCAAGTGCATATTCAGCTGATCTTCCTCCATTAAATCATTAAATCATATGATAGAACTGATTTTTAATTCCCACCCTAGTTTTTTTCAATACTATGTTCTAAAAATGTATGTCACAATATGAAATATGGCGCTACTTCGGTTTCATTGAAAACTCCCAAAGATCAGGTTCTTGAAATAACCAGTTGTCCCGGTTTACATGCACTCTTAGAAAGAAAAGGTTCTATATAGAAACTTAAAATGTTCTATCAGCATTATGTATTTGAAATCCCTAAAAGGTTCTTGATAGTAACCAGGAAAAGGTTCTATTTGGAACCTTTTAGGGGTTTATTCATTATCATTTGTTTTGTCCTTTCCGGATTAAAGGCCCACTGAAGTGCCTTGAAACGCGTCGCATTATTCAATGTGTTGACGTAATTTCCCCTGAAACGGCTTCAGCTGTTAGCAGCTCCTCCCCTTTTTTGAAACAGCCAATAGCGTTTCTTTAATATTCAGTTTGACTAGAGCGCAAGAGCGGACCTTTCTCTGTTTGGTAAAGCCAGTTTTCTCTAACTGTTTACCATCATAATCTCCTCCATATCGCTTTGAAATGCAGCATTCTGTGCAGAATTCAAATGGGTCGATATGTTTGTTCTCTGTGCCGACTCGCGCATTATGATCTGAGCTGCGCTCTCATGTCTGTAGTGTAAATTTAGACCTGAGCCGTTGAGGTGTGTGCGCGGCTGCGGTGCGTGAAACTAAAGTGAAAACAGACTTTATTCGCCTCAAATGAAAGCATATTTACACTGAATCGTTTCCTATCACATATATAGTGTGCTATGTGCCTTTCACCATGTAGAAATTTGTAAATGTGTGACCAACTGACCGATTTCAGCCTTAGCTTCGGCAGTGTAGGGGGCGGGCTTTAGATTCTAGAGAGCATTTTGATTGGACAGAAGATTTGACGAGTAAGTGAAGTCCGCAATGATGTCACCAAAATCTGAGATTCGTTTTAACGGAAGTGGGAGACTGTACATTTTGAATGCTTATATCTCCTAAATGCAAATTTTGTCATAGTTTTGGAACATACCAGCTTATTCATAACTTTAAGGCTAACACAGTCATACTAAAAGCTAAAAAAAAACTTAAATTTTGATTTCAGTGGACCTTTAAATATTTCATATTTTTTCACAAACATTTCACTGTATTATTCAGTGTACTCAAATGCATTTATGAATGCATGTGAATGATCACAAAATTCAAGATATGGGGGTTAGAAAATGTATATATTTATCTAATTTTATGTAGTTAATCAATATCACACGAAGAGTGCCATTCCAGTTTTTGTCCTCCAAAAATCAGCATGATTAAAATGTTATATTAAGTTACTACAACAGTTTTTTAATAAACAATAATTTAATTACAACTACAAAATGTTGCAGAATAGTGTAATATATGAATGAATGAATGAATGAATGAATGAATGAATGAATGAATGAATGAATAATAGCCTAAAGAACATTTGTGACAAAAAGGGTTCTTGTCTTTATAGAACCTCTTTAGCATAAAAGGTTCTTTGGAGTTGAGTAAAGAACCCTATGGTTCTATATAGAACCCCAATGAACCCTTTTTTCTAAGAGTGTGTAAACAGATAGCCCTGCATCACAAGTAAGCTCTGTTTATGAGACTTTATTAATAAATCAAGCTATTTTCCAGTAGTGAGGTCAAAACCTGAGCATTTCTGTATCTGATTTCTAGTATTCCATATGGTTAAATATAGCATCGGTAAAGTAATAAGGCATGTGTTTATATGCCGGGAGAAATTAAGGGAAAACTGCAAAAATCTAGTGTCGATCAGTTTATGGCCTTGATAAAGGAAAACGGGGGAATGCGTTCACTTTGAAGTTTGTGCAAGTACATTTATAGAACCTTGGCCATGAGTTCTTTTGATTTCAAAAGTAATTTGCTTAGAACTGCCCACAAAGCCCTAGCAACTCCATAGAACCGCTGTGAAAAACAACTCAAAAGATGAACATTTTGGCAGTGCTTTTACACAAGCATTCTTAATCTTTTTATTTGATGCTGGTGCCTGAGGAAACATTGCTAATTATTTAAAATGATTTATTTTGCCGTTGATGTTGTCCTTGAATCCTAGCCACTGTTAATCTTAAGGGGGGAAAATGCCAATAATTATTCCACGCTAAACAGCCTTTGGTGTCACGAATAATAAACTGTCACTTGTCCTTCCTGTAGCTTACTGCAGGTTTTCAAAGTATATGACTCATTTTAAAGCCATTTATGAGTTCTGTCATTTCTAAGAGCTTTGCAGTGCCGCTGCGTGACTGTTCATTCAGTGTGAGAGTCATTGTCAGTGAATTTTCAGTGACGTGCATCAAGTTGAATTATTGGATCAAGGTGTTTCTTTAGCTTTTAAAGATGGCTACACAAATTGGCAACACTTTAACAGCAATCTCTAAGTGCACACTTTGTTACACACAGGCCTATATCCATGATGAATATTACAGTTGATTGACTTTCCTAGTTAAGCTGAGGTTCAATCCTGCGACTCCAAGAATCGCTGGCACTCACCCACTTCCGATGCCATATGCAAGCACAGCTGCTTCAAGAAATAGAAATAACCACTAAAACGTGTAGAGCTCACACAACCAGCGAGGGCGAGAAACAGCACCTGAATCGCTGTGTAATTTAACGGATGCTCTGGAGCGTTGCTGTCTCATCTTTGCACGCTCGGGGAAACGGGCGGCTGTCGGATTGATCTCTCTCCCTGCGGCGTAATTGAAATTGCATAACAATATCACATCTCATTTTAGTACAGCTGCTGCTTCTGAGAGAAGCTGTTTGAAACTCCGGTGCCTCTGAATTAGAAGCTCAAGCCTGCGCCAGCATGCTCGCTCTGTAGTTGGCAAGGTACTTTAGTTTAAAGTGTTCAGCTCCATCTATTGTAGAGACTGTAAACTCTTTCGGTTCCTTTCTGGATCACAAAATTAGATATTAAGACCAATAAGGATACTCAATGAGATGTGAATTGTGAAGTCCAGGTCACTGATCTGTTTTGGATGTCGTTGTACTTGACTAGAGAGAGAAAAAATCCTTCATGTTATAAAGTGAACTCCAGTGCAGTTAATTTGAACTCCGTTGTGCCCCAGAAAGGTGACACACCATGAAATTAAAATTGCCCTTTAAAAAAAACTAATTAGCTCTATTTCCCAGAATGCACAGTTACGCTCACAGTTACGCTCCTTTAGTTCAATCTGGTTCCAGTGATTTATTCAAAGACACATGAGCATCGATCAAGTTGGATGAGCTATCATTATCTCGGATATCTTCAACGGTGATAAACTTGCAGACAGTGGCATTGCATTCATGTTCCTGCTTGACACTGATGTGGCGCAGAGCCTTTGATTAATTATTGATCTGAGATCTTGAAGTCGAACGAAAATTGGGGCATTGTCTCCCATTATGTTGGGAGTTATGTTTTTGTCTCCAGTATTAGAACATGGCAATAATAGCGTCCTAACATCTATTTTTTATGTGTTCAGTGCTGTTTTTGGTCTCCCCCTTAATTTAAACCAAGTTCTGACATAGTTTGATATTTATTGTTTTGTTTTTTTTAATCTATTTTTTGCCGATGTATTTTTTGAAATTGCTGGTGTAGCCTGCAGCACACTACTTAACATACAAATGGCTATTGACCAGGAGGGTTTCCATGCCATCTTTTTGTTGCTCTTTTGAGGTTTTATTCATTTATTTCCTTTCTAGCTTTATATGCGCTACAGTATATCTACAGTACCAAGGAGACTAGTCAGCCAGCAGTGCTGTTCAACAGAGATAAAGGTAATGGATAGTCCTAACAGTGCAGTTTACTTGTGGAGTTCTCTGCCCTTTTCCATTTAGGAGTCCTGAGATTAATGCTTTTATTCTGGACCGCTGTGCCATTATAGTTCTCCACCTCGTTTGTGTTAATGATGGATTTGATAACCGGGAGTCAAATGTTGCAAATGCATTCCGAGTTACTCCACCATGACCCTCTCATCATGTGTTACCTAGGGCTAACTGTTTTTTTCCATCCCCCCATGCCCATGTGTTTAAAGATTCATGATAGAATGGGGGTTCAAATTAAATATTAATGTTTGACCCATCTTCTGCTGACCTGAACATCTGCTAGGTCAAACAAGTTGGAGATAATGGGTTAAAATTCTTTATTTATTCATTGTTATTGTCCAGTTGTGTTGGGGATGGTAGTGTTTCGGCTTAGGGTCTATATTTGATTTTTGTTCATCAGTTCATTTTTGATTCTTTATTAAATGATGTAGTGCATCATAAAGTCTCTTTTCAGTTTGGTTAATTTTGTACGGTTCATAAATATTAGGGGTCTTGATCATCAGTGGTCCCTCCTATAGGGGAAAACCTATGAATATGTCTTCAGGCCTGGAAAATATATATATTTTTAAATGTAACTAATAATAAATAATAAATAAATTTTAAACAACTCAATAAAATGAATAATGTATATGAAATATATCCTGCAAATTTAGATACAGTATATGTGTATATATGTATATATATATATATATATGTATATATATGTGTATATATATATATATATATATATATATATATATATGTATATATGTATAAACGTAAATGCAGTCCTTGTGGTAAAATAATTTTTGAAATCACTATGCACTAAACTTGGAACAATTGGATATATAATTGAAATTCATTGTTCAAACAGAGTGGGAACGCTGTACCATGCAACGTGTGTATGTGTGGGCTGGACACCCTTTGGTCCAGAGGTTTCCTGCTGGGACACATCAGGGGCTCGTAAACCAGCCCAAAATAGCAGTGTGTCAGACACCCTCCTAGCAATTGCTGCTGTGGTGAAGTCTCACTGAGGAATTTTAAACTGCTGCCTCGAGCTACAGAGAATTCCCAGTCCTGTGGAGAAGGTTCAAATCCGATGATCACTGTAAATCTCGAAAGCTGATTATTTGTTATACGTCTTTCTCACTCATAATCTAGTTTCACAGACCTGTACTTTTGATTTACGTTATAAAGTTTTATCCAGTTTGCACTTATTCTGGCCAAGAATTACACATTTAGGATGAGAAAACCACAGATTGTAGGGCTACTCAGTTATGGTAAAAATCATATGATTGTTTTGCTCAATATTGAAATTGCTTATTTAACTCTTACTTAATTTATTATTGGTGGGTGATATTATTACATGATATAAGTCATTATAAATGTCTGAAGCATAATTATCAATACTTCAGCATAAACCAATACTAGGTTAATTCATGTAGTAAAAGTCCTCAAAACAGTCACAGAAGACAACTGTCAGCTATAGAATAAGAACAAAGAAACTAATTACAAACAATACCACAAAAAAAACAGAGCAAAAATGCAAAAAATAAATAAATAGTGCCTTAGGTTTTTCAGAAAGATGTACTAACAGTGGTATTCAGATAATTAATATTCTACAACAAAAATTGAATAACGTAATCAAATGTAAAATAACACTGCTGTATACATTAAATATAGAATAATCTATACTTTATTAAGAGCAGTTAGTGATTTTATCTTTCTTTTGTTGTTTGATTAACAGTAATGAATGCAGCAGATTTATTGGGCTGCTGTCACTTTAAGAGCTAACGCACAGACCCAATATAGTAACACGCGGGCTCTTTCTCAGTGTTTACAATTACTTAAGACATAACCGGCTTTGTTTAAGAAGATACTTGCCAAAACGGCAAGTTGACATATTTGACCGTTTAGAGGAGTATCTGAAGCCCAGAGTATACTTTGCTTCATGTGTGCTTGCTCCAAGATGGTAGCCTGACGTGGTCACACTCAATTCTAGTCAGAATATGAGTCTGAAACTGCTCCATTGGGCTGTGATTATGGGGCGTGTTTCAACTGAACCAGGAAAGACCTCAATTGGATGGACCTACAACCAATCAGATCAACGAAGCGACGCATTGTCAAATGTCAACAGAGTTCAAGGGCATTGTTGCCAAGTCCGCGTTTTCTCCCCGGGTTGTTTTCTATGTCCGCGAGTTGAAGCGACTATTATGTGAGTGCGAATTTTAGCAGGCAACCATGCCAAAATAACACACATTTTACCCCCCAAACGGCATTTTTCCCATGTTGCCATGTTGTAAAAACTTGGCAACCCTGTTTGCATGCGTGCTGGAATCAGGCTGGAATACACGATCTTTGCCGGTGTTGTAAAAAAATACAATAATTTAATGACACACAGAGTACTTACCCAACATGATCATCATTTCTGAGAGAAATTGTGATGGTGAATGCATACACAAGCAAGCTCTCCGTTTAGGATTCAAACAAATATAATCTAAGCCCCTTTCATGACGTGCATGATTACGTTACTGTTGATCATCTGTCCGTCATCGTCTAAAGCCCGCCCTGATGATTTCATTGGTCCGAAAAATTTCTGTTCGGGGATAATTACTCCTCTATGGAGCGAGGCCAGACCAAACTGCCCGATAATAAAATTTTGGGCGGGGCTAAATTCGGCTGGCATCCAGGCTACCAAGATGGGGCAGAATGCGCATGGGTTTTCAGGGAGGAATGCGGCACAATAATTGTTTTACGTGAATTATCTTGTTTTTGTAATCATTGAAAGCCAAAATCAAATACGATTAATCGAACAGCTACATTTACATTTACATTTAATCATTTAGCAGACGCTTTTATCCAAAGCGACTTACAAAAAAGGGGAGAGTAATAGAAGCAACGGAACAGACAAGGCCAAAAACCTGTAAGAGCTGTAAGAAATCTCAATTAATTAGCACAATACACAATTTTTTTTTTTTTTTTTTTTTTTTTTTTTTTTTTAAAGACAGACATCTACAACAAAAACTCACGTCCGCACAGTGCCGAACACTGGATTTTGATAGCTAAGATAGCTACAACCCATTAGGACTAAGGCTGTTGCCCCAGCTGTTGTCGTTAATGCAGATTCAGTGGCCCAATGGGTTGGTTTTGTATTCTAGCTAAACGCGCAGCAATAGCCATCTACAACAAAAACTCACGTACGCAATATACAGAACACTGGATTCTGATAGTTATGATTACTATGTAACATACCCGCCTGAAGGCGCAAATCCGGATGAGAGACGTAGATATGATCCCGGAGTGTACGCTTTTGGTCGTTGCTGTGGTGATCAGTAAGTGCTATTCTGTATTGGTCAAGTGCAAATGGAAAAGATGTGTCTTAAGATGTTTTTTAAGAATGGCTACAGACTCGGCAGCACGAATTGAGATCGGCAGGTCATTCCACCAGGTAGGAACGGTCCAGGAAAATGTCCGTGAGAGCGATTTCATGCCTCTTTGGGATGGAACCACGAGGCGCCGCTCGTTCGCAGAACGCAAGCTTCTGGAGGGTGTGTAAGTCTGAGCAAGTGAATTTAGGTATATTGGTGCCGAGCCAGAGGTTGTTTTGTAGGCGATAACTAGTGCCTTGAATTTGATGCGAGCAGCCATTGGCAACCAGTGCAGTTTGATGAAGAGAGGCGTAACATGCGCTCTCTTCGGCTCATTAAAGACCACTCTCGCCGCTGCATTCTGGATCAGCTGCAAGGGTTTGATAGTGCATGCTGGAAGCCCAGCCAGAAGAGCATTACAATAATCCAGTCTGGAGAGAACAAGAGCTTGAACCAGGAGTTGTGCAGCCTGTTCTGATAGGAAGGGTCTAATCTTTCTAATGTTGTATAAAGCAAATCTGCAGGACCGGGCTGTTGCAGTAATGTGGTCAGTGAAGTTTAACTGGTCATCAATCACAACTCCAAGGTTTCTTGCTGTCCTTGATGGAGTTATGGTCGATGAACCAAGCTGAATGGAGAAATTTTGATGAAGTGCTGGGTTGGTTGAGAAAACAAGTAATTCTGTCTTTGCAAGATTGAGTTTAAGATGATGCTCTTTCATCCAGTCAGAAATGTCTGTCAGACAGGCAGCGATACGAACACTGACTGTAGGATCATCTGGTTGAAATGAGAAGTAGAGTTGAGTGTCATCTGCATAGCAGTGATAGGAGAAGCCGTGTTTCTGAATGACAGAACCTAATGATGACATGTAGATGGAGAAGAGAAGTGGTCCAAGGACTGAGCCCTGGGGAACCCCAGTAGCTAGATTATAAGACTTAGACACTTCACCTCTCCATGACACCCTGTAGGACCTACCAGAGAGGTAAGACCTTCAGCTCTAACAGATTGCTTTGTTTTATGTGCTTCATAGGGATAGATTATATTGAAATGGATGATACCAGATGATATGGCACAAAAAAAGACTTTTTAAACATGATTTTGCTTCTTTAGAGTTGCTTTGCAATCAGAAAATCGAATCGATTTTCATATGTGTTGCAGTTTTTTGTGCAATATGCATGAGGCTGTCAGCGAAGGAACTGTGGGCCGCCTGAGGCTGCTCCTACACAAGCATAGTAGAACTAGTCTGGGTATTGTAACATAACCAGTTGAAATAACATGTCGGTGATTGAAGTGCATTGTAAACGATCTCCTTCAGATGTTGGATGGCTACTGCAGATCAATATGTGCAATAATACAATCACATGATACCACAGACAAGTGGCTACTTTTCTCCTGCCTATTTCTCTCCAGAGCTCATTATAGCAGCATGTTGTGCTTATTTAAGCCACAGAGTAAAATTAAAGGGTTAGTTCACCCAATTAGTCATTAATTACTCGCCCTTGTGTCGTTCCAACCCTGTATGACCTTTGTTCATCTTTGGAAGACAAATTAAGATATTTTTGATGAAATCTGAGAGCTCTCTGACCTTTCCATAGACAGCAATATCACCATTTTCAAGGCCCAGAAAGATAGGAAAGACATTGTTAAAACAGTCCATGTGACTTCAGTGGTTCAACCTTAAATTTATGAAGCAATAAGTGTTCTTTTTGTGTGCAAAAACAAACAAAAATAACGACTTTATTCAACACTTTGATTCTAGCCTGTGCCGGTCTACTATGCTGTTTACGTGAGCACCACAACTCGTGCATGTGATGTCGGAGCTGCACTGTTTTTGCAATGTAAACTGCTTATTCGTCTCACGTACTATTTTAACAAAGTCTTTCCTAACTTTCTGGACCTTGAAAGTGTTAATTAAATTGCTGTCTATGGAGGGGTCGGAGAGCTCTCGGATTTCATTAAAAATATCTTAATTTGTCTTCCGAAGATAAACGAAGGTCTTACGGGTTTGGAACGACATGAGGGTGAGTAATTAATGACAGTTTTTGGGTGAACACCCTTTAAAGGGGTGATGAATTGAGAAATCAACTTTTCCTTGAGCCTTTGGTATATAACAGGTCATGGTAATATAAGAATACCCTGTAAGTTTCAGAGCTGAAAACGTTGTTGTTAGTAAAAGAAAAGCTTTTATAGACACCAGGCCCAGAAAACGAGGCTCTCAAATCAATGACGTATTAGAAGGGAGAAACACCACCTCTACAGATAAATGTGTACGCCTGCTTCTGTAGCCCCACCCACCGACTCATGGAGCTAAACTAGCAATAAACACGCCGAAGATAGCAAGATAATCGTTTGTAAACAACACACAGGTCAACACTGGATTTGCAGACATTTTGAGATTAAAACACAATGCTGTCCCTTATATATTGGATATGACAGGAATGGTGCAACACACTTATGTGAGTAAAACTTATTTTATTTTTTTATTTGTGTGATAGTATTGGTTCCAATATTGCATTGTTATAGATCGTATGGATTGTGTACGTGCCTAAAAGAACATACCTTAGCATGCTGTCACAGGCTGGAGAATCCCTTATTTGTTGGTTCATTGTGATTCAGGATCAGACTCCAAAAGCCCAACGTCCCCGGGGCTGTGTTTTCTAGACAGGCTACCAAATGTAAGCATGTCAGGAGGCCAGTGGATCTTAAATAGTGAAATAACATTCATTTCTTGTTCTGCGTTGTGTTTGAAGTCCGTGCGTGCGTGCGTGCGTGCGTGCGTGCGTGCGTGCGGTTCACTCTTATATCCACCAATCGGGCGGGCCAAGTAATAACAAAAATAAATCAATCACGGGTGGATGAGATATAAATCATTGTGTTTGTTTGATAAATATATTTTGAGACTGACCCCTGTCAGGGAATTATTCCAGTTGCCGCTTTCAAAACAATCCCTCCTTCATGTGAACTGAAGTGAGTTGAAGCTCTTTAAATATGCAAATCGTCTCCAATCCTGGCTGTGGGCGTTTACTTCCAAGTCTCCAGTGCGGCGCGCCCATCAAAACCCAGCGTTCAAGAGAGAGCCTCAAAAACAGTGTAGAACATAGCCTATTACTTATTAGTTATGATGTTTTGATATGTTATAAATGTTTTATACATGTTATATTAGTTTATACATGTTTTGAATGTAAAAACCATGCAAATGTCATAAGTTGTTCTCAAACATAAAAAAGCCAAAAATAAAAAAGCCAGTTCATGATGCCTTTAATGCAGATGACGTTTTGAAAAGTCAATCCTGTGAGTTATTTAAACTTATCTTGCTACCCAGCGGCTTGCCTGGAAAAGGAAGGCAGACCCTTCACAAATGGCAAGTTGTGCACTTTTTTTGTTTTCAATTTTTTTTCCTGATTACCATGACAACAACATGCTGTTTTTGGCACACACATTTCCCTCATTCATCTGTTTGCCTTGCCTACAGAGCCAAGACATTGTCAGCATCAAAATAACTTCCCTTTGTCAAATATTTGTGTCTCAAAGCCTCTCTAGTCTCGTATGTGGCCCGTGTTTGTCGTCAACGAGAGACTGTCACCAGCTAATGAGAATTCGTACTCCATGAGCAAGTGTTGAAACTGTTTGAGATTAACAAGCTGGAAATAACTATGCCACATCAAATGCCATCAAGAGTTTCTTGAAATCACATTTGATTAGAGCCAGCCGAATGTACAGCTTTTATTGTAAACTGCTTTGAATGGCCTAAATTGAAGCTGAATTTGAAATGGAATAGTCAGGGCCACTCTTGTTGGCAAATTGCTGTTTCTGTCATTCCATCTTTATCACTGTCGGTCTACCTCTCTTCGGTCACCTTTTAAAAGGTAAAAGTTTATTTTTTTATATTGTGATGTGAATGTTTTTTAGTGTTTTAAAGTGTTTGAGCAATAATACACAGTTTTTTTAAAGAATATCTGTGTAGATGCAAATCATAAATAATGCTTTCTTTGTCACTTTGAATGCAAACATGAAATAATGGTTCTGAGGTAAGAAATGACCTGTTGTTACCTGATAAATACTTTTATTTCCCTGATGAGCATTTTATGCCTATGTAGGTGTCATTTTGGTCATTATTTACTTATTTTTGCATGAATTTTTGTACATTGTTCAACATTTGATGTATAGAATGCTTAATCACCACTGCATGAAAGAAGAAATGCACAATATATTGGTATCATATTGTTTAAAGTTTTTATTATTATTATTATTATTATTATTATTATTATTATTTGTATCTGTTGCTATTGGTGATGTACCTGATATTGTGCATGTTTTAACATTTACATTTGCTATCACCTAATGCTCATAATTGAATAACACTGTAATTTTTTGCAAACCTCAAAATGAGAAACCTCAAAACCTCCCCTTGTAGCATTTAGAATGTGTGTGAAAATGTGTCATGCATTTAAGTCTGTACAACAGCTCCTGAGATAAAGCTCACCTTTAAATTTTCATTTAAATACAGTAAAAGTCCCCAGTGCCTCACTTTGTCTGAAAACATTTATTTTATTTTATTTTTTTATTCAGTGGACCAAAGCATGTTTGAGAACTGCAATGCTGCGGAACAGCCGAAGCTGAACTTTCGTCCAGGAAGCAGCGCTGTCAGTCCAACAGGCTCCACAGACACATCTGCCCTGGCAGGATCAAAGACAGGTGGCAGCCAGCACCTAAAAAACGCCCTGAACTTGGGCAAAGCCATGGGTGCGAAGGTAAACGACTTGCTCCGCCGAAAAGATCCCAACAGCTTCGGAGACATTGGAGTCACAGAGGTGAATAAGAACGTGGAGCCAGTGTGGTCCAGCCTAACTGAGATTGGCCACAATACAGCAAAAAACAGGTAAAGATCACACTCACAGCTGAAAACAGCAATGACCACAATACATTTAAATTCAATTGACTTCATAGTTAGATTAAAATTGCTAGGAATCTGCATTGTTAAATTATTAATGTGCCCTTCAGGCCCTATCATACACCCACGGAATACGACGGAAGGTTTTTTTTGCTGCTTCCAGCCTGGCGCAGTTATTTTCACGTCCGGTGCCACGTTGTTTAAAGGGGTTATGAATTGAGAAATCAACTTTCTTTTGAGCTTTTGATATATAAAAGTTCATGGTAATGTAAGAATATCCTGTAAGTTTCAGAGCTGAAAACTTCCTTCTTAGTCAAAGAAAAGCTTTTATAGACACCAGACTCAGCAAACGGTCCTGTGCTTCATTCTTACGTCATGGCGCTACGAAACAACGCCTCTGCAGCACGTCTAATCCAGTAGCCTCACCCACAGACGACAACAATAAACATGCCGAGGAAGATTAAGATATTGCGCTATTCCTGGTGGTGGAAGAACACAGTCGCTGCATAAGCTTCCTTCTGATCCTAATATTAGGAATGAGTGTTATTTAAAGTGTGCGTTAGTAATATGCTCATATGGGCAGGTCCACAATCAGGTACACTCTGCTTATTACAGGGACACGGCAGCGTTTTTAAATATTAAAAATAAAAGGATTCCTCTGGAGATGCGTTCAGTCTTTCCGCTGCAAATTCCTCCTTGCAACTAGTGAAATCTCCATGGTGCAAGCGCAACTGGCTTTTACAGGGAATGGTATATGAGACTGGTGAGATTGGTTAATTCCAGGTTACAAAAACACACACATGACTCATTATGAGACTAGGTACAACCCTTTTAGACCATGCACCTGGCATGCCATTTCTTTCGTCGTTAAACTAGCAAAAGTGGATTCGGACCTGCACCATGCGCTTCAAACCATGCGCTCAGATGGCTAAAATAGGGACCTTCATTGGTGAAGCCATTACAGCACAGCCTCTCGCACCTATTGCATATTTATATTAGGGTTGTGTAATGATACACTTATGCCGTGTTTTGATACATATCGCAATACTGATCAGATCTCATGATATGATACTATCGTGACATTTTAAGCCACATGATCACAGAATTTACATTTTTGGGTTATTTATACTTTATAAATCCTAAAACTAACTCTATATCGCACATCTTAATCAGAATATTATTGTTTACATTACACCCCTAAACATACACATATAAAGTACATATTAGGGCTGACAAAAATAAGCATTAATCTGTGATTATGTTCTGTTTAACGCATTAAAATATTTAATGCAGCATCCAAGAGTGGCCGACTTGCAAATTTATCCCAGAAATTGAGGGGAAAAAATTATAATAGAGAAAAATATGATTTAATTTTTATTTTTATTTTTTCTTCAATTGATTGATGGCACTAATATATTTATCGATATCATCATTCATTGTGGCAGATGGCCGATAATAATTTTCTATGGCAGTTCACATATCACTCAGCAGTAAATGTGAATACAGGAGAAATGTTTTTGAACACTCATATTATGAGAACATTATGCTAATGTTGAGATTTGACATCACTTTGAGGAAAATAAAAGGCTTTTCATGCACAGCAACTGTATCCACCATTATTATCAGCAGCCTTCAAGGGAATGTGCATGTGTCTATGTGGTGCATGTCTGTGTGTTGCATCAGGCAAACTTTGACTTGTGTCAAGGGTTTGGTTTAATTGGCTGAAATCTTACCAGTTGTGTAACATCTAGTTCCTTCCAGCTTTTTTTTATTATACCTGCTTGTACCTTTTATGGAAATAGTGCATTTATGTTCTTAATTGTAGTGCTTTCTAAGACAATGGTTGAAAAACATTACTAGTTCTCATACTTGGAGTTAGTGTTTTAAAGGAAAATAGCGATTTTTGGAACTTTAGCTGATTCACCGTATCCCCCTGAGTTAGTTAAGTCCATACATACCATTTTTTTTTATCTCTGTGTGTGCCATTACTCTCTCTGACGCAGATGCACTTATCGCTAGCCTCGCTTAGCACAAAGACTGGAGGTAAACAGCTTCATCTAGCCTACTGCTAAATAAGTGACAAAATAACACAAACATTTTCCATTTTACATGTTGTGGTGTGTATAGGCACATTGTGTACTAAGACTGATGGAAAATGTAAATTGTGATTTTTCGAAACCGATATGGCTAGGAACTATATTCTCATTCCTGCGTAATAATCAGGGAACTTTGCTGCCGTACCATGGGTGCAGCGGCTTAATGATATTACGCAGCGCCTACTTTTAATGTTAGCCATTCTTCACCGTTCATGCTACAGACATAACTTGTATGTTAAAACGGACTTTGATTCTCATCAACAATCATATCTTCATATCTTCGACAGACCAAGTTCAAATTTCACTGTCATAAAATAATAAATGAAAGGATGCATTTACAAGAAAACCAACTTCTTATCTCTAGTAAGGTTATTATTGCATAGATATGCCAATATTGAGGGAATTGTGCAGTTATCATGGGAGATATACAATGAGTTCTGTTGTGGCAAAAATTAACTCTGTTGCATCACTGAATAAGTGACAAACCTTTGCCAATTGTCTTTATAAAGATTTATTTTCTTGCAAGAATAGAGTCACTGTCATACAGCCATCCTGAATGTCTGCAGTGTGATAACTGCAGACTAAACTATTGAGTTCCCTTTTAAAGCCTTTCCAAGGTCAGCATCTCTGCACTCCTCCTGTCATTTTCCACACATACCCCATGGGTCTTTCATTTTGATACTTGGACCCTCAAAATTAGATGTACCCTGACCTCTGGGGCCATGAAACCCACATTTAGGTGGACGGTGACCTCTAAGGTCCTGAGTGCTGGTCAATGTGCCTCCCTCTGTAGATTTTAACAGAGCATAGCAGAGCGTAGTCAGGCATAGCAAACAGAAAAACATGCATAATGATTAGAATTCATTTTCTTCTATGATATTTTTTTTTTCAACACAGTTCACATTTACATAGGCAATAATTTAACTAAATGAATGTGAGGAGACCATGACATCATTGCATCTAATGTTCTTGTCCATGGAGCTTTTTTGGTAAACATCATGTTATAATATATCAACAAATATATTTTATATAATTTAAAAGTTTATAAAAGTTCTTTATAAAAGAGTACATGTTGTTTTTGTTCTTTGAAAGAACATCTGCTCCCCAAATAATCGGAAAAATACAGTAAAAACGAAATACTATTATGATTAAAATTAATTTTTTTTTATTTGAATATATTTTAAAGTGTAATTTATTCCTGTGATGGCAAAGCAGAATTTTCAGCATCATTAATCCATAAACATTTCTTATTATCAATGCTGAAAACAGATTGTATGCTTGTACTGCTTAACTGCTTGTACAGTTTGGATTTATTTGAAATATAATTTTTGTAACCGTGTAAGTCTAAGTCACTTTTTGATTAATGTAATGCATTATTGAAAAGTGTTGTTTCTTTCAGACAAAATAAATCTTGCTGACCCAATACTTTTAATTCGTAGTGTCTATATTATGGAACATTAAAAACAATGTACGTGTAAATTTTGTCAGTTTTTTGCCTTCTATTTTTAATACATTTTATTAAAACATCTTGTATAATTATTATAAAAGAATGAGCAAAATGCAATTTTGCAAAACTGCAACAAAAAAAAATATCTTGCAAAATATGCAAACAAAAATGCTTAATTGTTTTACATGGAGTATAACGTCAGCTGTCAACTTCCCAAAAGTATTCTAAGTAAAGGCGGCAAAGCATGAGTTGTCCAGCTGTCTTCTCATCTTTTTATCCTTCCCAAAAATGATCTTCTGATCTGAATTCATCAGTAAGACCGTATTGCTGCGTGCTTTCCTCCTTACCCCTGTAGGCTTGATATGTGCTATTAAATGTACCTTTAATAAGATTCATTCAAATGAAGTGTACTCTTGTATTACAGAGGGAGAGGATATAGTCTTACAAATCTGTTTTTTGGTAGTATCATTTCAGACCACCATGTGAGAGAACTCGCCGCATATTTGCTCTGATCTTTCATTGTCATTCTCATGATCACATTGTCTTTGCTTTTTATTTCTCTCACAGTCACATTTCCCTGGACTCCTTCCCTCGGCTAGATCCCCCACCTCCCACCAGTAAAAAGCGTCTCCCACGTGCCCTGAAGACCACCCAGGACATGATGATATCCTCTGACCCCGTGGTAGCCTCCCCGGAATCCTCCTTCGTCTCCTCACCTGACAAGATCTCCAAAGATAAAGCCGAGCCTCAGCCTGAACCGAGCCTCGAAGAGCCCGGCCTCGAGAAACCTTCAGAACCTGGCGACTGCGTCGACAGCCAGATGGAGGAGAAGCCCGGATTAGAACTGAAAAACGAGCCCACAGCTGTGGTGACGGATGAGAAAAATTCGGAGGATGTCGATCAGTCACAGCTGCTGCTTTCTGTTCCAGATCTCATTCACAAGGACAATCTGGACCCAAAGAAACTGGCCAACTCGGAAACTAGAATGGCTTCCACCCCGTGTCCAGGGAAAGGAGGCTGCCGTATCAGCGTCACTGAGGGGGAGTCGTTGGGGAACGGCACTGTGGATTACCGATCCCTCAACTTGGAGAACGAAGAATCCCACCCTGACCTGCTGTCGTTTGAATAACAGGCTTTTGCCCCTCAAGATCATTGATTCTTCAGGCTTCCACAATGATAAAAGAGAGGACAAAGGGGCTTGAGTCAGTCATTTAGACTGCTTTCATTCTGCATTTCATATTTTGCCTTTATAGCAAAGTACCACTGATTGTACTTAGATGAAATTATTCAAATGATGAAAATCATTATTGTTTTTTTAAATCATAGCGCCATAATTCTTTGAGAGATTGCATTTTAAAGTGTTTGTGAACCTGTAATCAAAAAAACATGATGAATCAATTAACAGAAACCAAAGTCAATACTACACTGCAAAAAAATATTCCTTGATTTTTTTTCCAGTCAAATATTCCAGTAGATTTTACAGATGAACTTACTTGAAAAGTAACACTGCATAAGATATTAAGACGACTTTTTATATCTTGAATATTAGTTTATGTTGTATTTCTTACGGCACATGGCTGATTTGTTCAGTATAAACAAAACATTTATAATGTTACAATGTATTTCTATTTCATATAAATGCTGTCCTTTTGAACTTCAAAGAATTAAAAAATTATAATTTAAGTAAATATTTAAATATTTTAAGCAGCTGTTTTCTACATTGAAAATACTAAATGTTTCTTGAGCACAAAATCAGCATATTAGAATTATTTCTGAAGGATCATGTGACACTGAAGACTGATGCTGAATCTATAGCTTTGCCATCACATAATTAAATCACGTTTTTAAAATATGTTAAGATTAACAATATTACTGTTTGTTTCTCTGTTTTTGTTCAATAAATGCAGCCATGATGAGCAGAGAGACTTCGTTAAAAAAAATCCATTCTTAAGTTCAAAGTCCATGTCCATTCTTAAGTCTTATGCAGTGTTTTGTCAAAAAAAAAGTATGTACATTAATCTTCTTTGAAGGATTTTTAGATATTTTTACTGGAAAAATACTATTACTAATATAAAAATACTCAAGAATATCATTTTTTGCAGTGTTACTGTAATACCTCCAAAGCTGTCTTTGCCGTTTTCTAAGTGGGCAGCATTTCAAGTCTTATATATGTTTTTTTTGTTTGTTTGTTTTTTTGCTTCGTATAAATTTTATAAGCTTGGCTTTATAGATGCCAGTGTTGTGTTTTATGACCACATCTCTGTGATCAATGTCATAATCACATGACCTTGGGTCAATCTGTAAAGCATTATGAACATTAGCATATTTTTGACACTATGTGACCTCTAGATCTGAATTTGCAACGTCTAGAGAAAGTCTAGGAATCCTACCTTTGTAAACAGCATCATAGCGTTAATCGTCAAGGTGCTGATGGCTCTAGGAATGTCGGTAATGAGGCTCAGTCAACATGAAGGTATGCAGAAGGCTTCTGAAATTCCCTGGAATGCCATAACTCAACACTAATCTCGATCCTCGTCGTCTTGTTTGTGTAGACAGCCCGACTCCCATGACATTCTCTCAGGCCTGTTCTTTATCCCACACAATTGCTCCTCTGGAGAGATTTTGGGCTGTTCCGTTCCTAACAATGGCGCTATTTACGCTCCTGTTATTTATAGAGATACACTGTCAGCCTGCATGTATGTACAGATGTACTGAGATGTCGACATCTTGGCATAAAATAGCTGTTATGCTAAAGTTTCAAGTTGTCATGTATCCTCATTAATCTCCATGCGCTTTATGAATGTCTTTCCGTACCATGTTTTGGTTACACTATTGTCATACCATATGTGCAATCATGTAGCCTAGAAATCTAGACGCACCCTAGCGGCAGCAAATCTAATCTGCCCGCGAGTGTCGTCTAGCAACTCTCAATACTCTCTTGCTGTAAACGGCAAACTCTTGCCGGGCCAATCACATCGTGTTTAGAGTCGGTGGGCAGGACCATAATGACGACAGGGCCGAGTTGTGTTTGCGTGCTTCTAGTAAACACAGAAACTGGCGAACGGCGGTCTTTCGAATCAGCTCTGACTGTGACTCTGGAAGACTTGGAGTTAAGCTTTTCTCTGAGAAAAGAACGGCACTGAAGTCATTCTTAAAAAGGGAAGATAAGTTCGGAGTTTTGCCGACTGGATACGGCGAATGTTTAATCTATCAACGAGCTCCGCTTCACCGTCGTTGCTCTGGTTGGTGTAGCGCTATCCTATCGCGTGCAGAGGGAGGTTGAAAGACAACCGTTTATCCCACCCCTCGGATTGAGCCCTGTCAATGGTGAGTTTCCAGACCAAACTTCTTGATGTGGGTCTGGCTTGTCAGGCTACACTCTAAAAAATGCTGGGTTAAAAACAACCCAAGTTGGGTTGAAAATGCACCGACCCAACAATTGAGTTGTTTTAACCCAATGGTTGAGTTGTTTTAACCCAGTGGTTGAGTTGTTTTAACCCAGTGGTTGAGTTGTTTTAACCCAGTGGTTGGGTTAAATGTTGCTTAAGACAACCCAATTGCTGGGTAAGAACAACTCAACCATTGGGTTAAAACAACCCAATTGTTGGGTCGGTGCATTTTCAACCCAACTTGGGTTGTTTTTAACCCAGCATTTTTTAGAGTGTAGCAATCATGCGTAATGACTCATAAAAGTTTAAACACTAAAATGAAAACTTAGCAAGTTAATTTGCAGGTGATGAGTTGAATTAATATGGACCACTTGTACTGTGTTACTGGATCATCAGATATGAAGTCAAAGTATTTTATGAAATGCCTTTATAACTTCTGTGTATAAGTGCTGGCAAAACAACAGCTGAATCAATGAATGAAATAAAAGTATATTTATCTTATTGTTTTAGCTTTTTAAACGTTGTTTAGAGTTGAGAAGATTCTTTAACATGGCGGGAATGTTATTACTAATTTTTCTGTGGTGATTTTTGTATTTTAATTTTAAATCAAAATGGTCGCATCATTGTCACGGTTTGTTTGAATGAAGAAAAAAGAATGTTGAAGGAAAAACGCATGTATATGAAGGGTTTATGAATGCACTGAAATGTATTTTGAGAAGCTGGGTATATTAAAGTGATTTCCCATTATACAAACTGTCTATTCATGGGGTTTGGGTGCCGTTGTTTTCAGGAAATGGGTTATTTTTCATTCAAGGCAATTTATAGGAGAGAATTTACAGGGTTTGTAATAAATGTAACTGCAATAAAGCAGGACTGTGATGACTGCACTGACTGATACATGATGAGACTAAACCAGCAAGCTTTTGTTTATCAGCGCTGATTCTCAACCATGAGGCTACCATCACCCTAAATCCAGACAAAACCATACATTTCAATCCACCCTGCCGACCAGGTGCACGGCCAGAAATATTCAAGCGTTGAGTATGAAAACAGGACTCCAAATTACCAACAAAAATGTTTAAAAACGGCAAATAACAACTGACAAAACGCAAAAAAGGGCTATTCCTCTATGACAGTATAAAAATGATATAATTTAATGTTTTGATAGGGGGGGGGGGTACTATATAAACAATGAAAAAAATTTAACTTGTCCTCCTGCAATATTAGTATGGTGACAGGACTTCAAAAAGAAATCAATTGGATTCATTGCTACAGACTTTGTTTCTTGCAGCAGTAATTTAGTATCATTTTATTGATATTTGCTTTGACTTTTTTAAATTGAACTCTTGTTCAAATCTTGGGGGGCGTTTACACAACACTGTTTGCAATTAAAAAGGGAAACCTTTTTGTGTTTTTTGACTTTTCATCGACAAAGGTGTTTTAGGGGAATGAAAAGTTTTTTGTTTTTGTTTTAAATGGGTTTCAAAGTGCAAGTTTTTTAAAGTAATACCTTTATTGTCTATGTGTAAACTACAAAAAAGGTGTATGCTTGAAAAGGAGTGTCTATTCACATCAAGTGCAAATAGTGTGTCTTGTTTACAAGTGCTATTTGCACTAGCTTAGCCTAAAAATGCCTGGTTGGGCCAAACAATATTTAGAAATTGATGCAAGTATTTCAACATCCCCAGTGGTGTAGTCAGTAGAGTGTAAGGATTGAGGTCCAAGTTTTTGACGCGATTGGCCCAGGTTCGAATCCGCTTTTTGCTGAGCTCGCCCTTCTCCCTTTTTCTATCACATATCACATTGGAAAGGCATTTACGTTCAGTACAAATTAAGAAAATGTCCTAAAAGTGGAAATAAATTGCCTAACGAAATGTTTAATAATAATACAAGTATTTATTGGGTAGGGGTAGATGTAGGGAGGGCTTTCGGCATCCATTTAATAATTTTAATAATTATTTACATTTCTATGTTATTATTGCACCCTGTTA
Source organism: Pseudorasbora parva (assembly GCF_024679245.1). Taxonomy (NCBI): domain Eukaryota; kingdom Metazoa; phylum Chordata; class Actinopteri; order Cypriniformes; family Gobionidae; genus Pseudorasbora; species Pseudorasbora parva. Next base: position 32,035,631 of record NC_090183.1, on the reverse strand, counting down.
ATGTACAACATTACTAAGGTGCAAATAGTATGTAAAATAAAAAATAAAGTATAAATAGAGGCTAATTACACATATTGTAAAGAACTGCTACTTTTACATGGTGTTAATAGAATATATCACTATTTTCACTTGGTATGCTATTTCACTTAGTAGATAGCGCATCTACAGATATTTGCACTTAGTGTAAAAAGCATTTATAGCTAAGAAAATATGCTACTATCGCTGCCTTTGTGAAAACGGTGACATCATGCACATATTATGTGAAAAACACAAAGGAAAAAAAAGGTTTTTAGTACATCATTATCGTAGTAAATACCCTTAATAGTTCGTCCTTATTGTGGATGGGATTTGTCTGGCTATCACCAGACCAAGCTCAATCTTTTAAGAATGAACATTGGTCTGGAGAGTCTGCTCTGTATTTTTTTACTGCACAAGAGGCGTGATCAACGGGCAAAGTTCAAATGACTGTACCCAACTGAATAGCCCTTCAACCAATCAGACCAACGACCCATCATTTCTTGCCAGCGCACCAGATGGATAAGCCAGTTTGTGATTAGTTCCCGCAAATATTAGCCTGGATGCCAGCCGAACTCCGTCCCGCCCACAACATTTGAGCTCGGGCAGTTCGGTCTGGACTCGATCAATAGAGGAGTGATTATGCCCAAACAGAAACTGTTCAGACCAATGAAATCATCAGGGCGGGCTTTAGACGATAACGGACAGATGATCAACAGTAATGTAATCATGTACATCATCAAAGGGGCTTGGATTATATTTGTTCAAATCCTAAACGGAGAGCTTGTTTGTATATGCATTCACCTGCACTATTTCTCTCTGAAATGATGATCATGTTGGGTAAGTACTCTGCGTATCATTAAATTCTTTCTTTTTTTTACAACACCGGCAAAGATTGTTTATTCCAGCGCGCATGCAGACAGGGTTGCCAAGTTTATACAACAAAACCTGCCAACTACTAGCCCAAAACAATAGCTTCTCGTGGGGCTTCTCCGGAAAAAAAATGCCGTTTGGGGGGTAAAATGTGTGTTGGCATTCGTGGGTCTATATATCACATAATAGTCGCTTCAACAAGCAGACATGGAAAACAACCCGTGGAAAAAAGCTTCATTGCTCTAATTGGTTGTAGGTCCATCCAATTGAGGTCTTTCCTGGTTGGGTTGAAACACGCCCCATAATCACAGCCCAATGGAGCAGTTTCAGACTCATATTCTGACTAGAATTGAGTATGACCACGTCAGGCTACACAAATATGGAACAGAAGCAGGATAAAAGTATGTACAGGTTTCCAGCCTGAGCTCCTGGAAGAAATCGAATCGCCGGCAGATCTGGCTGGGTTTACCCAGTCTATGTGGGATTAACAGAAACTGACAATCTCAACTGACATTTATTTGTATATTTCTTTTCACAATACATATAATTTTAAAGCAGCTTTTAAAAAAAAACATGTTTCTACATTACAATTTTGAGTGATCTGTTTTACAGTTTTTTTTTTTTTTACAATTCCTTTGACAATTTTGTCAATACCTTTAACAAATTTCCTAAACTCTTAACACAGTTAGCACAACATCTGTCTGTGTGGGCTATACAAATAACACATTTATTGTTGCTTTGACACAAAATGCATATGGTTAACCCAAATATAAAATGCTTGAACTTCTTTTACAAACAAGCTCAACCAAGACCAAAACAATGGATTTTTACTGCTAAATTTACCAATGCTTTAACACTTTATGTCAGAACAGATAACACCTTGTTCTAAACCTAACCTTATAGGCTAAAGTTAAGATAGACAGCTGTTAATATTGTGAATTGAAACACAAATATATCCCTTGTATTTTATCCAATTGTTACTGAGAAACAGCTGATTGAAGGTTTGCAAATATGTGAATCAAAGCTGATTTTCTTCAAGGAATTGTTCAGGTGTTGATGTTCTTTCATTCACATTACCATAGTAAACACAGGCGTGAACACAAAGAAAGTAAGAAAAATGCCTGCATGACGGAGAGGAAGATGAGTACAATGACAAAAGAAAGGATTGGGACGAGGACAAGGTAGAGATTGAGGAGTTAGAATGCATGGTGGTGCTCAAAGAAGGGTCAGAATTAGGGTAACTGATGAAATAAGAGCTACTGTCATAGACCATGTCATAAACCATAGGCTATCATACAGAGAGGCTGGTGAACGAGTACAGCCAGATCTCAGCCGGGGACACAGTGGCATCCATTATCCAGAATTTTACAGAAACCAAAAGGTAGGATATTGTTTAAGGGCTTCTCTAACTGCAAAGTGTAACTACTTTTACCATGTATTACAGTGACTTTATGCCTCTGGACTCTAATATGTAACTGTATTTTGTCTATCTAAAGATTCAATATCTACCTCATCAGGAGGCAAAGGAAAGCTCCTAAATGCAGAACAGAGTCAACATGGTGATTGCTTTTCAATAATGCAGTTTTACAGTTTCTGTAATTCCATCTGATGTTAGTGTTTTTTATGACATTGTGTTATGATTGATTAAATGTCGCTGTTGGAAGAGAACATGTTAGTGTTTTGAAAAGATATTTGATTTTGAAACACGTTTGCAGTGTTTTGGTAGACAGTGTATTGTGCTAGTGTATTATTGTATTTTGAAAATTAATGTTGGAGTTTAGTTTAAAATGTGTGATTTTGAGCATAAAATTAAACATTTTGCCAATTGTGTGTTGTAGGTGTGTTAGTGCGTTAAGAGTATTGACAAAATTGTCATACCAATTGTAAAAAAAAAAAAAAACTGTAAGAGGTGACTGTGTGCAAGTAATGTCCATATGTCCAGTTCTAAGATGATACAAATCATTCAGTTAGCTAACATCATGTGTTCAATTAAGGAGTTGACAAAGTTGTGAACATAATGATTACAATACTGTATATAGAAAACTTGGCAGTGGTGTCTAATCAGAGTTGGCGTCATTTGAAGTCCTCGCAGCGGTTGGCGTCATCTCTTCACATGTGTTGCGTCAGACAATACAAACACAAAAGCGGAGGGAAAATAATTAGCGCATATGCTGTTCATAATGTTTCAAGCAAAGATAATCATGTGCATTTGATCTAAAGACTGGAGTACAAGGTTATGAATATGCTATTCATGCTATTAATATGCTATATATGAATGCTTGGCTAAGGAGATCTTTAGGTGCCTTTAATCTAGATTTAAATGGAGAGAGTGAGTCTGAGCCTGAATATCATCACGGAGGTTATTCCAGAGTTTAGACTCTCCCTTCTTTAGTGCATTTAGGTACTACTAAAAGTCCAGAGTTTTGTGACCTTAAAGAGCGTGATGGATAGTAGGGCGATAGAAGATCAGTAAATTACACAAGAGCTGAACCATTTAGGGGTCAGTATCAATATCTTGTAATCAATACAGAGCTTAAAAGTAAAACTGCTGCAATAATAAGAACTTTAGCTGCTGCATTTTGTACCAACTGAAGTTATTGACGATGCAGGACAACCAGCTAGTAATGCATTACTGTAACCAAACTAACATGTTTCTGAGGTGGAAGAAGACTGTTTTTGTATCATTTTCAAAAAGTCAAGTTGCTGTCTAATATAACAGTAAAGTACAGTAAATGCAGTAAAGTACATCTTTTTTAGATGTAAAATGTATACTAAGAGATTCTGTGTACAGATTTTTGGTCTAATAAGTAATACCTTTGGCATAACCATGAGAACTAATTCCATATTTTCTTTTAATTACCAAGTGCCAGCATCTATATTGAAAATAACAGAGGGACTAACACAGATCTTTGAGGCACTCCATGTACTGATGTTATCTTAGATTTTTCCCCATTCAAATAGACAAAATGGCAACAGCCTGATTGGTATCTAAACCACATTAATGCCTGTCCCTGAATAGTAGAAGTGTAATGTTCTAGTTGATCTAAGAGTAACCCATGAGTATTATATATCTAGTTTCACTTTCTATTGTAGTCATATGTGTTTCACTGTTTATTTTCTTTAAGCATAACCTTGTGTCCATATTGATCACTGCCCTGCCACATCCGGTTTAGACTGACTGCTTTAAGCATGAAGGCAGCTACTACACTGAATAAAGGGTCTTGCCATGTGGGATGGCACTGGGGAACTGAAATCAGTTTTGGAATTGAATTATTTGTCAGTATATATTTTTGGGGTTTGGTGTGGAGTTAGAATTAATCCCATGGTTGTTACATCAGCCCAGATACTTTGCTTTGCTCCAAAGACTTCCGTGCAGTTCTGTTCGTCATCGTGATTGTTACTGATGTTACTTTTACCTAAATGTGCTTATGATTCAGTGCACAATGAAATGTAATTCAGGCAAAAGGCATTATATTGCATTTGATTTATTCAGCCTTACACTGTAAAAATAAATAAATAAATTGCTTCAATTGAAAATTTTCTAGTGGCTGATTATATCTAAATATTTCAGTTGACTGAATTTAAATTCTGTGAATTGATGCAATTTAATTTAAAGAAAGTCAATTCGGCTAAATTAAAAATTTTGATGTGATCATTAGATCCCATTAGAACATCTAGTTCTAGGTCATTAGAACATTTTCAATTGGAGACCTGAATATTTTTTTACAGTGTACATTATATATAGGTCCTTCTCAAAAAAATTAGCTTATTGTGATAAAAGTTCATTATTTTCCATAATGTAATGATAAAAATTAAACTTTCATATATTTTGGATTCATTGCACACCAACTTAAATATTTCAGGTCTTTTACTGATGATTTTGGCATACAGCTCATGAAAACCCATCTCAAAAAATTAGCATATCATGAAAAGGTTCTCTAAACGAGTTATTAACCTAATCATCTGAATCAACTAATTAACTCTAAACACCTGCAAAAGATTCCTGAGGCCTTTAAAAACTCCCAGCCTGGAAACCATGGGTAAGACTGCCGATCATGGGTAAGACTGCCGAACCGACCCTGTCCAGAAAGCCATCATTGACACCCTCAAGCGAGAGGGTAAGACACAGAAAGAAATTTCTGAACGAATAGGCTGTTCCCAGAGTTCTATATCAAGGCACCTCAGTGGGAAGTCTGTGGGAAGAAAAAAGTGTGGCAAAAAACACTGCACAACGAGAAGAGGTGACCGGACCCTGAGGAAGATTGTGGAGAAGGACCGATTCCAGACCTTGGGGGACCTGCGGAGGCAGTGGACTGAGTCTGGAGTAGAAACATCCAGAGTCACCGTGCACAGGCGTGTGCAGGAAATGGGCTACAGGTGCCGCATTCCCCACGTTAAGCCACTTTGGGCTACAGAGAAGTAGCACTGGACTGTTGCTCAGTGGTCCAAAGTACTTTTTTTGGATGAAAGTAAATTTTGCATGTCATTCGGAAATCAAGGTGCCAGAGTCTGGAGGAAGACTGGGGAGAAGGAAATGCCAAAATGCCTTAAGTCCAGTGTCAAGTACCCACAGTCAGTGGTGGTCTGGGGTGCCATGTCAGCTGCTGGTGTTGGTCCACTGTGTTTTATCAAGGTCAGGGTCAATGCTGCTAGCTATCTGGAGATTTTGGAGCACTTCATGCTTCCATCTGCTGAAAAGCTTTATGGAGATGAAGATTTCATTTTTCAACACGACCTGGCACCTGCTCAAAGGGCCAAAACCACTGGTAAATGGTTTACTGACCATGGTATTGCTGTGCTCATTTGGCCTGCCAACTCTCCTGAGCTGAACCCCATTGAGGAATCTGTGGGATATTGTGAAGAGAAAGTGGAGAGACACAAGACCCAACACTCTGGATGAGCTTAAGGCCGCTATCGAAGCATCCTGGGGCCTCCATAACACCTCAGCAGTGCCACAGGCTGATCGCCTCCATGCCACGCCGCACTGAAGCAGTCATTTCTGCAAAAGGATTCCCGACCAAGTATTGAGTGCATAACTGAACATAATTATTTGAAGGTTGACTTTTTTTGTATTAAAAACACTTTTATTGCTGGATGAAATATGCTATTTTTTTTAGATAGGAATTTTGGGTTTTCATGAGCTGTATGCCAAAATCATCAGTATTGAAACAATAAAAGACCTGAAATATTTCAGTTGGTGTGCAATGAATCTAAAATATATGAAAGTTAAATTTTTATCATTACATTATGGAAAATAATCAACTTTATCACAATATGCTATTTTTTTGAGAAGGACTATAAATGTTTGTAGCCTTGTTGAGTAAGAGATGTCTTTAAAAAAAAAACTTATCAACCCCAAACTTTTGAACAGTTGTGTATATAAAGTTATTTCAGAAAAACTCTCACTACAAAGAATTGCTGATGTTGAGATTTAGATCAATTGAGACATTTTTCAGATTGGATGTATCATGTGGCAGGAGGAGGAAGAAGGGATGCTTTAATTTAGTGCTGGATTTCTTTAAGGATGTGAAGCATGCATTGTCAGAATACATTTGGTGTCCTTGCACATTTCTCTGCTCTTTTACAGTCCTGTTTACCCTTGAGTATTTCACTCTCTGTATCCTAAAACATTCTCCCGTTAAACAGGCTTGTAGGATCCCTTATACAATGTTTATAAATTGCTACTAAGCTTCTAATATTTTACTGGGGTAGAGTGGGGGGTGTTTTCTCCCATTGTATTATTATTCCAGTATAGATAGTTAGTTTATGATAAACAATACTTGAATATTTTGTCATTTGTTCCTCATTAAAGAAATAAAAAATCCAACGAGGTGGTTGAGATGTTGTGAAACTATCTTTATGTGCATAATAACAGTTCCTTTTGTATATTTTTTTGACTAAGAAAGTTTTGTATTTCATGTTATTGTAAATGGGATACAAAAAAAGGAGTCAAAATGACCACAATTAATTGCTATGTTGGCTAAAAGAGAAGATTTTGTTAGGTGAGAAAAAAGTTTTCCAACAGCGAAACTCCGATCAGGAATGAATATATCCCTCACCTGGAGCTTCTGGCAGTTCTGCCGGCATTGTTCCGCTTCCATCTTTACATCCAAATCGAGTGCTTCCTGTTGCACACTTACCACACTTGCTTTTGGCAATACAGAGAACAGATTCCATCTCTGTTTGTCTTCTAACAAGCATATCAGATTCTTGATGATGAAACAAATTCTTGTATCATTGCATCTTGGAACATACAGGTCCGCATCAGAAGAAACAGAAAAAACTGCAGGCACAGTGTATAACTAGCATAGATGTTTTTTACCCTTTTCTATCCTATTGTGACGAAAGCTGCGTCCCAATTCAGAGACTTGATCCTTCAAAGGACGTAGACTTCAAGGCCACACCTTCGAGGGCCACTAAGGTCGGAACGAGCGTTGGTAATTGGGACGGTCTAGCCTACAGAGAAATGTTCTTGTCGCCTAGCAACTGTGACAGTTGCCATTGATGAGTGGCAGTAATGTTTGTACTGGACTTTTTTAAAAGTTTTATATAAAACTGTCTGAAACAAACCGTCTGTTCAACATCCCCCATTTCTATACATAATACAGAGTATAAGTATATAATCAAATCATAATAAGTTATAATATGTACTTAGAAAGTATGCTTTAAAGCGGTGGATCTGGCGAAGAAGCTGTCAGCAATCAAAATATTGCTAAATATCAAAATGTTGAAGAAGTTGAAAATTATAGTTTTGAGAATATGGTTGAGATTGTGAATATGAGCCAGATGCTGGGAAATGAGCTCTGACAAGGACAATGATGATGGTGATATATAACATCTGCTCAGACTGAACACCTTCAAGCTCCAAAAAATAAAAAAAATTTGCTCTTATTTTATTCTTCTGTAATTGCTACTCTAACATCAGGAGAGTTTTATATTATCGTGACAGGTAGAGAGCCATATGTGTTAGATATAGATCCGGGTCGCTAAAGACCCAAATATGTAATAATGATTCAAACATATCTGAGTGAAGCAGCTTCTCCAACAAGAAAAAATGTAAGGCGGGACTTCATTTTGTCCAGTGGGAATTGATTGGATGGTTGTGGTTAGCTAGTGCTGTTATCTCATTTGAGTGACAGATTGGTCCTGCCCTCGCACCAAAAACATCATCAGAGAAGCGAAGAAATTTTACTGCAAGAGGGGAAGCTATTTTGATTAAAGATTAAAGGCACATGAATAAAAAATAAAATGAATGATGTGCACGGATAAATTGTTTATTATAAACACTCCAATATTTCATCAGATAAGAATTGTCCAGTTTGATTTCATGGTGACTCTGAAGCAATAGTCTGCAGTCTGCGTATGCTAATATGACCGTTCTGAATTTACATGACAATGACCTTCCTGATAAGGTGGCCTAAAATCTCATGTTGGCCTACTTTGATAAGCATAACTTACTAATTGCAATGGATGAATGATTTATTCTTAATAGTGTTGAATATTAATTCAAAATGAAATCTGTGACCCAAAATCATTTACACAGTTGAATGCATACGAGCATGGATGAATCAATGAATATTGTTAACAAAGGACATTTCATTTACATGAGGATAACCTCTGCTTCTTCTTCATTTGACAATTATTATTTTATATTTGAGATAATTTTCCCCTTCTAATCTTTCTAATTCATAACAGCATTTTCCTCACCTCATAAATATAAATAATCTTTCTATTTGAGATGCAGAAAAGTTCAAGACTTGATTATTGTAATGTACTTTTGGCCGGATGCCCCAGTATTTCCATAAATAAGCTGTAGCTTGTTCAAAATGCAGTACCAGACATCAACCACCAAATCCAGAAAATATGAAATCAGTCCAATATTCTCAGACAACCCCAGAAGCAATATTTTTATTCTATTCTACCCTGTATATTTATTTGTTTAGTGTGTGTATATACAGTATAACCTGCTGCAGCTCCCTTTCTTTACACTATTACATTACCATGTTAGATACATTAACAGCGGACCCACTTTATATTAGGTGGCCTTAACTACTCCGTACTAACATTGTAATTAATCATTTGATACAATGCACTTATTGTGTACGTAAATATTTTTGCATTGTACTTACATTTTTAAAAATACCTGCATTTAATTACATCTGTAATTAATTTAATGTAGTTACTAGGGGTATCCTCGACTAAGGATTTACACATTCGAATCAGATTTGTCAAATCTTTCTATGGTCGACCGATAGTCGAATGTTCCAAAGCCGACTGTGCCTAAAGGCAAACCGCACACGAAGATCAGCGCCGTGTCTCAGGATCGCACACCAGACGCGCACATTATATACGCGCAAGCTCGATTTTGAATCAACTTCTGACAGAAGAGCTGCTCGATCTTGTAGCACAGGGTGAAAGGGTGTGCACACTCATTGAATGTGTTCACATTTTAAAGGTGCGGCCCAGCGCCCTTAAAGGGGTTGCCCACCGGACATGAAGCTCTGCGCCGCGCCTGCTTAACACCTGCGAAGATTCGACCGTGAGATCGGAGGTCGGATTCAGCACCGCATATCGATGCATCGAATCTTCGACTATTCGGGGATTCACCCCTAGTAGTTACATTTGTAATTACACTTTTGACACATCCCTTACACCTGACCCTACACTTAAACTTACCCACACCACCACACATGTGCCTAACGCTACCCATATCCCACCTCAATATCAGCAAAAGTGTTCTGCAATACAATATGAACACAATAAGTACATTGTACTTGTTTTTTAATGTAAGTACATAGTAGTTAAGGCCACCTAATATAAAGTGTGGCCTTAATGGCTTTTTTGCTTTCCCTTTCTTTACCTAAACCTTGGGACCATCTTCCAACCGTGCACCATATGTCTTTAGCCAAATTCACATTTAAAGACTAAAAATCTTTAATGGGACAGTTTACACAAAAATGCATTTTTTTGGAACACAAGTATTTTAAATGTTTTTTTGTTTTTTGGTTTTTTGGTTTGTTTTTGTTTTCTTCACTGATAATCAATGTTGTTTAAACCCTAACATTCCCAACATGTTGTGTGGAATAAAATAAAACGCTTAAAAACAACACATGGCTGAGTGCATTATGAAAGTTTTTGGGTACAACTTTAAGTCTGCAAGTTTGCGATAATAATATTTACAAAAAAACAGAAACTGGTTTAAAATCTTCTCTATTCTCAATTTCATTCTAAAAACAGAGGTAGTGTGTCATAACCTTAACCTAACTCAATTTCACATGCCCACAGACATGAGCAATGAATACTTACTGTATTTGATCATGTAAATTTCTCTACTGCGTCCCTCTCTCTTAGCCAGAGCAAATACAAGATAATGCACAGGCAAATATAAAATACTGTTTTGTTTTTCTTGTTCATTAAAGCTTAGCAACATCTATTGATAGGGAGCATTTAGAACAGCGAAATGATGAATTATGAGGCTGATGTACAACAGACCCGGTTTTCTAAAAGTGACCCCAAAGATGAATAATTTGAGTATATCTGCTCATACTTTTACTTGGTACTTAAAAGTTGGTGCTTATTAATGAGCATTCTACTGCTATAGAGTCTATCAGGAGTGAATGAATATACTCACAGACTGTGAAGTTTCTATCTAAACCTCCTTAAACATCATGTAAAGATCAGTCTTTTCTATATAAGATGGTTTTCATTCTCATGCTGAAGGTAAAGTATTTTCATCATTTATGAATGATGTTTATAACACAGAGCATCCCAGTAACCTATTATCTTGAACATGCATTGGCCCAATGCTTTACTGTTGTAACAAAGATACATGTGCAAGAGCGAGCTGCGGGCTGAAGGGTTTATACTTACAAATAAGTCTGATAAAATAAACTGTATGCATATTTGGCGTGCTGTCTGAGGAGAGGGCTCCGAGCTCTGTTTGGCCCGAACCCAGAATACTCCCCCTGTATAGGAACAAGCCAGTGAGGAGTGAGGAGTCGGGGGTGGTGGAGGGATGCTGAAAACTGACAAGGAATGTCAGTGTGTCGACTGTGTGTCGGCTTCCTCTCATGCTGATAGGAAAGATGTGGTAATTGCTGATGATGAATTGTTTGGATAGATCTTTTGAACGTGCCGCTCCCTACCTTTGTTAATAAAACATCATTATTAGGATACATGCTGATGGCGAGTCTGAGCCGCAGGCGCTGTGGGGCTGCCAAGCTCAAGCCAATTACTACATGCTATCTCGGCTTGCTTCTAAGAATATACAATTAGGAATAGATTTTGATTTGAAATACTCTAATAAATGCTGGCTTGTTTCATGTTTGGGTCAAATGGCCAAACCCAACCGTTGGGTTTAAAACTGTAATAAAAAAAGAAAAGTTAAACCAAAGGTTGGGTTTGTCCATAGTTGCATTTACTAGAACATTTCATAAATAATAATATTAATTTAAAAAAAACAGCAGACATCAGCTTGAAAAGCTATGCAGGTGCCCAAAGAACCCTATTAGTTACCAAATAATAGCAGTTGTTAAAAATAGCCAAAAGCAGTACTCAACATGGTATCCATGTTCAAGCACATGTATACTACAACTGCCAAGTAAATCCTAAAATAACCTACTGAAATAATAAAATAAATAATAAATCAAAAGTAAAAAGAAAAAAGAAAAAAAGAATTCAGATTAAAAGATGTTGTATCTCTCATTATGATTGACACTAACTGTAACCATGGTATTGTGGCATAAATATTGGATACAATTGTATTATATTATTAATGTAGACATGGAGTAATGAAATATCGGCCAAATTACAGACATTTTGTTTGTTAGCTAGCAGTTTTGTTAATTTGTATTTATACTAAATGTTTTATAGATTAATTACCATAAATCCATACCATAGTAACTATACTGTCTGGCCCCCAAGTATGTCCAAAACATTATCAACATTTGTTTTTTTTAAACTAGAAACTCCAAAGTACCTCCAATCCCACTGTAGTATTTGTTGTACCCCTGGTTCATTTCCCCAGATGTCCTTCGGAGCCTTCAGCCTGCATGACTCTTTATTCAATAACAATACTCAGCTAGATGCCCAGTTTGTAACCAGGAGGGTTATTACTGTGCAATGTAGAAAAATAATCATGTCACCGGTAGGGTGCTAAATAAAGATGACACGCTGTGTTTTCACAAATCTGTCTCCTGTTTACATTCCAGCTCCCGTTCATCTGTTTGCCAAGAGAAGACCCAGAATGCTGTTTGTGTAAAGAGACTCTGCAGGCACAATAATGAAGAACAGAGTTCAGTTTGTTATTGTGTTACTATGGTGACAGGAAGTCACTGCTGTGCCTTTCTGCAGCCATCCTGAGCAAAAGCCTTTTTGAAAATCAAAAATTACCACTTGCATAAAAAGCAATGTGAAAATAAATGTTTCTTGCGGCATGAATCATCCAGTGAACAATAAACCTCAATAACGAAGCCTAAGGAGAAATTTAGAAGAATTCTTTGGGGGGTTTGTTGTTGTTGTACACAACTGAAAAGCTTTTAAGATCCAAAAAGCATGAAAAAGCACATTAAAAGTACACTATAAAAAGTGATTTATAACTTGACAATTCCACATAACTTATTTAGTTTAAAGGCATGAAGTTTATTTACTTAGGCCTAATTGTTTTAAGGCAAAAGGTTTCCTCAATTTTTTAAGGTATCGTAAAAAATGAGGAAACCCATTTTGAGAAACTACAGTCCCAATTTGTTGTGACTATATGAAAAAATGACCAATACATTACTGTGTGCAGAAAGAAAGTCATGCGGGAACAACATGAGGATGGGTAAATGACAGAATGACAATATTCACTATTTGTACGGTATCCCTTTAAACTTAAGATGCACAGTTCAGATCACTGACTGGAACTTCTTGCTAGAAATAGGGAAGAATGTCAGGACTGGGAACTGATGGACAGTTTGATAAATGTACCTGAGATCTGGAGACAGCGATGTTGATAACAATCAGCCATTATTGAATGCAGTGTACTATAATGCATAAGACTCCTGACCATGTGGGTATGGCAATCTTTTCCTGTGGCCTATAATCACAACAATCATTGATGTGTGGGTCTCACATAGATTCCCATCAGTGATATCCTGACCTCCGAGTGGAAGAAGAGAACACAATGAGACTGCATGAGTCAGCTTCAGTCCACTGAGTTATCATTTATCTGACTTACAGATCGTCACACAGCATATGTGTGTATGTTTGTTTCAGATAAGGAGCAGTATTTTCAGTAAAAAGCTTTTCCCCCAGTAGGTTCCTGTTTTTATCTCTTGGGGAATATAGAATTCCTCAGGGTTTGTATGGTCAGGCAACGTCTGAGTGAGAAGGTGAGAGAGTCAAAGGAAGAGAAAGAGGGTGTCTGCTCTATTTTTAACCTATTCAAAGTTGTCAACACAGTGAAAATAGCAGGCATTAGTAAGAAATGCCCAAGGTAATACAACAGCAAAGTAATCTGTTCTTCTGGCTGCCTCAAACCTGTGCTCTGTAGTCCCAGCAGTTTACAATTCCATACACAATAACCAGAGGCAATGTTTTACATTTTTGCTGTTCAGTCAAGTGTGGTAAAGCATGAAGCCCCAATATTTCATTCAGGCTTGGGTCCAGTTCTAAATTGTAAGATAGGCCATAGGTCTCTCAGGGTAGGTAGTACAAGTGGTACTAAAAACAAAAAAGCACTATGACATTGGTTTGTCACTATGACACTGAAATTAGTTTGTTCTGTACAGTTTTCTTTAAATGTATAATAACATTGGTAACACTTTAGTATGGGAAACACATCCACTATTAACTACGACTTTTGCCTCAATAAACTCCTAATTCGCTTATTAATAGTAAGATAAGGTAGTTTTTGTAGCATTTAAGTTTAGGCATTGGGTCGGATTAAGGGATGTAGAATAAGGTTATGCAGAATAAGGCATTAATATGTGCTTTATTAGTACTAATAAGCTAATAAGCAACTAGTTCATATAGTTAATAACTGAACCTTAAAATAAAGTGTTACCTAACATTTAATACACATTTTCTTCTGTACTCTTTGTCTTTCTGAATTGTATAATATAAAACTATGCAAAACTGTGGCAAAATGACAAAGAAAAGGTGTACATATACAGGCAAAACATTATGAGTGAATAACACTGATTATCTCTTCATCACGGTACCTGTTAGTGGGTGGGATATATTAGGCAGCAAGTGAACATTTTGTTCTCAAAGTTCATGTGTTAGAAGCAGGAAAAATGGGCAAGTGTAAGGATTTGAACGAGTTTGCTAAAGGCCAAGTTGTGATGACTAGACGACTAGGTCAGAGCATCTCTAAAACTGCAGCTCTTGTGTGGTGTTCTCGGCCTGCAGTGGTCAGTATCTATCAAAAATGGTCCAAGCAAGGAACAGTGGTTAAGCGACGACAGGGTCATGGGTGGCCAAGGCTCATTGATGCATGCGGGGAGCGAAGGCTGACTGTGTGGTCCGATCAAACAGATGAGCTACTGTAGCTCAAATTGCTCAAGAAGTTAAAGGGGGGGTGAAATGCTGTTTCATGCATACTGAGCTTTTTACACTGTTAAAGACTTGGATTCCCATCCTGAACATGGACAAAGTTTCAAACACTAAGTTGGACGTTTCTGTGTCAAAAATACTCCTTCCGGTTTCTCACAAGTTTCGGAGAGTTTTTTCAGAGTATGGGTTGGCTTGACGTCGACAGAGCGGAAGGTCCTTGTATGGGCCGTACGGGCTCTTCTCCCAGAAGGGTGCGTGCGCGCGTGACTAAGGCAAGAGAGCAAATGCACGCCCATAAACACTGCTCTCAGGTGCAGATCCACTCATCCCTGCAACACTTCTTTTGCGCCACGCACCACTTTATTCCCATGGGTGTCATCAAGCGACTTAAATGCGCCCGCACAGCATTCCGGGAAGACAACGCTGCATTTGAATCGATATGAACGCAGAAATGACAGGAAGCGTCACAACATCACACTTCAGTCGCGGCGCAAAAGTGCATCTCCACGGTCTCTGCTGTCACAGAACTTCACGAAATCAACAAGAAGTGTGTTTTTGACAGAGCGGTCCCAGCGTTAAAGGTTCACGGACGTGCTTTGGAAGCAGGCGGTGAGTAAAATGCTTCAAATGTCTGTGTTGTTGGATATCATCGTGTAAGTAAACATCAGGAAGCAACACGATCGTGTATAGTTAATTTATCAATGGAGCATGCAAGCTATGGTGTGTGTTTAAATACATTTGTTTATCTGACCAATATAGGTGTCAGTTTGTTTATTGTAAAACCACTCAAACATAAAACTAGGCTAGGGGACATTCTCACAAAGCACACTTCGTCATTCAAATGCGCTAACGTTACTCCATTGTTTTTTTTATACACTATCTGACGTGCAAAACTGTTTTGCTTGCTACTGCTAATGTTTAGTCGCATACAATAGTCCATAAACCAAATCATGTCATCATATACCACGAGTAAACGCACACAAATGTTGACAAGCCACTAAATACAGTCCATACTATGGAGACGGACGTCCTGCTGCTGCTGTTTCTCCTGTTCAATTTATTTCATCCTCTGGATCTGATTCTGGATCATATATGTATTAGTTGAATCTGATTGATAGCCATGGTTTATTTAGGGTAACGTTTTCTTTTCCACACATGACGATGTCACAGCTTTCAGAATCTCTCGTGCTGTACCTGGGCGCTCATCATTCTTTAGCTCCGCCCACACGATACGCCTCCAGCCGCTCGTTTTTTCCCCCAGAAAGACTCGGTACAGCCTATCTTTCTTTTATAAATATACTAAAACTAAAAACTTTTCGGAGATATGAAGGATGCAATACTACTCTATAGGTACTCAAGATTGACGTGAGATTGACTGAAACTGAGTGTCCCCTAATGCTGGTTCTGATAGAAAGGTGTCTGATAGACAGTGCATCACAATTTGTTGCGTATGAGGCTGCATAGCCGATGACCAATCACAGGGTGCCCATGTTGACACCTGTGAGCATTTGAGCATCAGAACTGGACAACGGGGCAATAGTAGAAGGTGGCCTGGTCTAATGAATCGTTTTCTTTTACATCACATGGATGGTCGGGTGCTTGTGTGTCGCTTACATGGGGCCCCAGGATGCAATATGGGAAGAAGGCAAGCCGGCAGAGGCAATGTGATGCTTTTGGGTAATATTCTGCTGCGAAACCTTGGGTCCTGTCATCCATGTGGATGTTACTTTGACACACACTCCCTACCACCTTGTTGCAGACCATGTAAACATTTTCATGGAAACGGTATTTCCATTGTGGCTGTGGCCTCTTTCAGCAGGATAATGCACCCTGCCACAAAGCAAAAATGGTTCAGGAAAGGTTTGAGGAGCACGAGTTTGTGGCGTTAACTTGGCTCCCCAGATGTCAATCCAATCGACCATCTGTGGGAGGAGCTGAACATTCCAAGTCTGATCAGTGGAGGCCCCACCTAGCAACTTACAGGACTTCAGGGATCTGCTGACATCTTGGTGCCAGATACCACAGCACATCGTCAAGGGTCTAGTGGAGTCCATGCCTTGATGGGTCAAGGCTGGGGGACCAACTCAATATTAGGTCATAATGTTATGCCTGATTGATGTATGATCTTCTGCACACTCATATCGCACCATATACAGGTCCTTCTCAAAAAATTAGCATATGTGATAAAAGTTCATTATTTTCCATAATCTAATGATAAAAATTAAACTTTTATATATTTTAGATTCATTGCACGCCAACTAAAATACTTCAAGAGTTTTATTGTTTTAATACTGATGATTTTGGCATACAGCTCATTAAAACCCAAAATTCCTATCTCAAAAAATTAGCATATCATGAAAAGGTTCTCTAAACAAGCTATTAACCTAATCATCTGAATCAACTAATTAACTCTAAACACCTGCAAAAGATTCCTGAGGCTTTTAAAAACTCCCAGCCTGGTTCATTACTCAAAACCGCAGTCATGGGTAAGACTGCCGACCTGACTGCTGTCCAGAAGGCCATCATTGACACCCTCAAGCGAGAGGGTAAGACACAGAAAGAAATTTCTGAATGAATAGGCTGTTCCCAGAGTGCTGTATCAAGGCACATCAGCGGGAAGTCTGTGGGAAGGAAAAAGTGTGGCAACAAACGCTGCACAACGAGAAGAGGTGACCGGACCCTGAGGAAGATTGTGGAGAAGGGCCGATTCCAGACCTTGGGGGACCTGCGGAAGCAGTGGACTGAGTCTGGAGTCGAAACATCCAGAGTCACCGTGCACAGGCGTGTGCAGGAAATGGGCTACAGGTGCTGCATTCCCCAGGTCAAGCCACTTTGGGCTACAGAGAAGCAGAACTGAACTGTTGCTCAGTGGTGCAAAGTACTTTTTTCAGATGAAAGCAAATTTTGCATGTCATTCGGAAATCATGGTGCCAGATTCTGGAGGAAGACTGGGGAGAAGGAAATGCCAAAATGCCTGAAGTCCAGTGTCAAGTACCCACAGTCAGTGATGGTCTGGGGTGCCATGTCAGCTGCTGGTGTTGGTCCACTGTGTTTTATCAAGGGCAGGGTCAATGCAGCTATAGCTATCAAGAGATTTTGGAGCACTTCATGCTTCCATCTGCTGAAAAGCTTTATCGAGATGAAGATTTCGTTTTTCAGCACGACCTGGCACCTGCTCACAGTGCCAAAACCACTTGTTCCACTTTTCTTTTCTTGGTCAGATGAAATATGCTAATTTTTTGAGATAGGAATTTTTGGTTTTCATGAGCTGTATGCCAAAATCTTCAGTATTAAAACAATAAAAGACCTGAAATATTTCAGTTGGTGTGCAATGAATCTAAAATATATGAAAGTTTAATTTTTATAATTACATTATGGAAAATAATGAACTTTTATCACATATCTAATTTTTTGAGAAGGACCTATATATGCACACTCATTTTGCACCAGTATATGTATATGGTGCAATCACAGTGCAATATGAGTGTGCAGAAAATACAACAAAGGCTAGGAGTTTATTGAAATCTTAAACCATAACTATAAAATATTGATACTTGCCTTAGCAAATACCACAAAAAATGTATAGGCTTGGACTTCAAGAGCAGGATTGAGAAATTCTGCACTATGGTAGGATTTTTAAATTGGATATTCCTTCTTTTAAAATAACATAAATCCATCCACTCAGAGAAATACAGCCAAGTGTTGTACAGCTTTTTCCCTGCTGTGTTTCAAGCAAAGCATGTTGTCAGGAAACAGGCTATAATTTAGTGTGTTGGCGTAAGCATGTTTGCTTGTGTTCTAGTGCAGAACTCAAGGGAACATGCTAATTGTGCGAAACATCGCAGGTGCTTTGTAGAAGCATGTGCATATCTTCAGTATGGGGATAAACACTGGGGAAGGCAGCGATTCTAAACCACAACATCCTCCGGACTCCTCTGTCATTCTGCCATACATATTCTGAAACAGGATTGTGCAGCCATGCATGGATATGCCGCAAATTCAAGTGGAAAAGACTGCAGCGCAGGTAAACATTGTTTTTCAACACCACATATCTTTCACTTTGCCTGAATGTGAACAAGCTCTCCTGCACTAATTAATACCCCCTCATTAAAACAGCTCCCCTTTTGTAATTCATTCAGTTGACAATGTTGGGAAACTGCCTACCTCAATGAGAGCCCTGTTCAAGGCCTCTTTTATTAAACTGCAGTAAATCGCTGAACCTTTAAACTGGCAGGGACGTGGAGCTATAGAGAGCCGCGGGAAACTGACAATACAGATGTACAGTGGGGGTCTTTGAAATCTATTGTATAATTGGATTTCTATCTATAAATCATTCTAATATGGTGATTTGGTGCTGCAGAAATGTTTAAATATTATCAATGTTGAAACCAGTTGTGCCACATAATATTTTAGTGGAAACTGTGATACTTTTCCCCCCAGGATTCTTTGATAAATAGAATGTAAAAAATTACAGCATTTATTTAAAATATAATTTGTACCAAGAACTTACTGTCACCTTTGTTCAAGTTATTGCATATATATATATATATATATATATATATATATATATATATATATATATATATATATATATATATATTACACACACACACACACAAATTAAATCTTACTTGCACCAGACTTTTGAACATTAGTGTAGATTCTTTATATAGCCATGGCTGATATTAAAATTCAATACTGTTCATTATACTTTTTTTACAGGTATGATGTGCAAAAATCCAAAAGCAAACTTTCACTTTACACTTTACTTTAAGGTGTCATTATTACATTGAAATTATATATTTAAGTACTGAATAATATGAATTAATAACATGTACTTAGAGTTAGGATTGCATGTAATTATACATAATTTACTATTATTACTATACTAAGTACATGTACGTGTAACAAGGACACTGTAAAATAAAGTGTTACCCAACTTTCTAACACCACAGTAATGGTATCTGGCCCTACACAGTAAAAGCTGCAAAACACTTTAACAGTCTGAAAGGTAGTGCTGCCATCTAATGGTCAGGAACACTTTCTTCAAGGGTGTATGTGAGCTTCCTAATACAATTTTCATTCAATTAGTAGAGCATTTGATTTGAATAAAAAACAACAATTCAATCAAGAAGCAGCCATCATGAAGTTGGATCACACAAAAGCCATTGGAATAAAGACACCAGACAATGAGACAGATATTAACATTTTATTGAGAGAAACATGAAAATGATTCATTCCCTCCAGAGCTCTTCAACCAGTCTCCCATGATTCTCAGTGCACGATCGTCTAATCAAATTACATTTTACAAAAAACATCAACATCTTTCTTCTCAAATACATAAAACACTCATCCTTGCACTCAATGCTAGATTCAAGATCATTTTTCTTTTTCTTTTGTAGCGTTCAAATTCAAGTTTAGGTTTATTTCCCCTGCTACATATTAAGTGGACTTTAAGGCAGAGCTTCACAAAGAATGATCTTAAGTTCAGTCCAATCACATCTCTGCCCCGGGCATAAGACGACTAGGGAAATGAGGACGTTTATACAGGAACACATGATTGTCTTACATGGAGAACAATAATGGTAATGCAGGCTACCACACCTCTGATTTATAATTCAATTATTATGTATCTGCATTTCATTTATCAAAGAATATTCAACTTTTGAATAATTTGGAAGGAATTTTAGCTGTTGAAAATCCATATTTTCAGTAACAAAGAAATCATTGGCAAAGCTTCAATATGAAAAGTACATTTTAAAGAAAAGCATTGTGCATAGAATCTGCATATAACATTCAGAGACATAATTATCCTCACTGCTTGCTTTAGTGCTATAAACCCTGCACTTTTCCCTCTATAATGTACTACAAATGGACTGTAAACACTGTTTCTGCAAACATTTTGACCATACTATACGCAAGTACACTCCGTTTCCAATTAAGCATGACTTCACTACACACAGTAGATTCCACACAAAACTTAGTTCAGTTGCCTGTTTACTCAGCTTTTGGATTAACAAATGATTTCAAGCATCATCTATATACCTCTGATCCTGTAACAAAGCCCAATGCAGCACAAAAAAGCTGCCCAATCTTGTTCATATTCAGTCTCTGAACTATAACCCATATATCTTAATATCTACACATGATTCATGTCAACCTACGCTGCTCTTAAAGTTCACACTCATTAAATGACTTTACTGTAAGGTAAGATCTTGGTCTTTTCCCTCAAAGGTCATGTGCATGAGATACGTGTGATATATATGACTTCTTTATTGCAATGTTGAAACCAATAAAGCAGCAGATTCAGCCAATATATTTTTAAAGAGGGTTACAAAGGAAGTTATCTTCATAAATATGAAGGTAGATGACAAGGACGTTTGGCAAGCATTTTCTCCCTTCCTGATCAGCATTTCAGTATCTCCATTCTTGTAACAAACTCAAAAATATCTCTCACAATTCCAAGTGACCATTTAGAGCTCCAACCTCCAGTTATTAAGACCTAAAGAGCGTTTGACTCCCACGTCTATCTGTGGTTACACCCTGCAGTGTTTTCTCTTGGGGAGGCCCATTACTCACTACACAAACAAAAGCAGGCAAACTTCAGCACTGTGCTTTACTATTCATATGATCTCTGGTATCCAACTGGAACACATTTGAATGTTTCTGGACACATCTAAAGGCATTTGCGTGCATTTCAACATATGGCTTCCCTGCAGTGTTAAGTATTTCTCCAGGACTGCTGGTGGGATGGAAAAAAAGGCTTCGGAACAATTTTGGCACTTTCCTCACAGTCTAGCGTTCACTTACTCTGACATTATTACAGCACACACAAAAAAATAAGGCAGCATGAAATGATCCCTGACACACACTCATCTCTTCTATACATAAGTTAGTAATGGAAAGAAATCTCTCTGCTTTCTAAAAAGTGTTAGAAGGGGCCTCGGGGCTCTATTTGAGTAGCTTTGATGATATTGCTTAGAAAAAAGTAGGCCTTCATCCTGATATCAACTTTTATTTTGGATCGTCCAAAGTTTGGATGGCTCATAAGCATAAGATATACTTAACTGACTATTGCTATTCTCGCATCTAAAGTTCACTAATCTATAAATTTGATATTAATCTTTTATCACCCTTTTAAGAATTCACATTTAAACTGGAATCTTTCTTTTCAAACTTACATTTCTCATCTATTAAAATAAGAGTCACTTTCTCAATAATGTTTTGAAGCATGAGCAAGTTTTCTAGACTCACATTAGACCTCATATACACAAAACAAAAATAATAACTTCCAATCTGTTTCATCATAACCAACTTTTTCATCATAATATAAATTTGCCATTGTAATTAGTATAATCAATTCTTGATTTTGAGTAACTTAGCAACAAAGACTAGAAAGAATTATTAAACCTCTAAAAGTCAATTATTTGCTCACTGTGTACTCTGGCTCAAACAGGAAGAGGAATAAAACGAGGAAATAGTCTTTTTATTGTAAATCAGCCACGTCTACTTCATTCAGCTCATATATACTGTCTCTCTTTGTATTTGGGAGGTTTATCCAGACATGTAACGCGTATAATTTGTATCCCAATGCCTAAGAATTTCAACACAGAAAAGCTCAAATGTTTTACTAACTCAATCTTTCTAAACAAGAGCCAGTTTGAATTTCCAGTGGCAGAAATTCAGATTCATATGAGCAGAATACTAAAGATCTCCAGCTCACCATCTCTATTACTCTCTCAAATGTCATCACCATCAAAGTCAGAGAGAGAGAGAGATGTATAGAAGTGTATAAAATAGAGATCACTCACAATTTCTTCAAAGCTCAGAATCAGAATTTCAGTAAACTGCACAGATCTGGAATGACACACTCATGCATCTCAGTTCAACCAAAGCGCACTTTCCCTACATTAATGTTTAAACATTCCCATCAAAAAAAGGAAAATTAAATTAATAAAAAGAATAACTATTGGCCACACTGCCATTTAATCTACAACCTACCTAGAAAGTAAAAAATATATATATGGATAATGTTTTACGTTTACCCCTTAAATTCTTTTTAACATCAGCAAATTGAAAATCAGCCTTGTTCTTTCCTCACATTGTCTTGTGCACGTAAACTATTAGAGCTCACATATTATCCACAACTTATTTATATTAGTAGCCTCCTTTTAGTAAATTATGGCCATGATGAACTAATTAGTTCCCTTGTTTTGATTTAAGGGTTATTTCATCCAAAAATGACAATTCTCACATGAATTACCTTCATGTTGTTCCCAACCCGTAAGACCTTCGTTCATCTTCAAAACACAAATTTAGATATTTTTGATTAAATCTGACAGCTTTCTGACCCCTCCATAGACTGCAAGATTACTGCAACGTTCAAGGCCCAGAAATGTTGTAAAGACATCGTTAAAATAGTCCATGTGACTCCAGTGGTTCAACCTTAATTTTATAAAGCAACGAGAATACTCTTTGCACGCAAAAATAACGACTTTATTTAATTATTAAATATATTTTATATATCTCTTCTCCTCTGTGCCAGTCTCTATACCAGCCCCAGCCCTGCACATTTTGTATGTCTCCCATGTCTGACACAGCCACTTTAGGTCTTGCAGCCTCTAATAATGAGCTTATGAGTTGAATCAGATGTGTTAGATGAGGAAGACACACAAAATGTGCAGTGAGGTTTGAAAACCGCTACTCTATACGGTTCACTCAAGCACCACAACTCTAGTTAGCGTTGTACTTTGCTAATAGCCAAACAAAGTGAATAGCGTAAGAGAGTTACAGAGAAAAGACTGTTAAATGTAAAATAAAGTATTCTTGTCGCGTCATAAAATGAAGGTCAACCACTGGAGTCACATGTACTATTTTAATGACGTCTTTCCTACCTTTCTGAGCCTTGAAAGTGTTAATTAAATTGCTGTCTATGGAGCTTTCGGATTTTATCAAAAATATCTTAATTTGTGTTTCCGAAGATGAACGAAGGTCTTACAGGTTGGGAACGACACGAGGGCGAGTTTTTGGGTGAACTAACCCTTTACCTAAAAGGGAATGAATTATTACAACATAATCAAGATTTAGTAAAATGAAGGAACTATAGATTATAGTGTATGTGCTGATGTATTAGTAAGTCATGTGAATGAATTGTTAATTTGTGGCCACGATATACTTTTTTTTTTCACTTGTCATTTGCAGGGCTCCGTAGTATTGCAGTTTGAATATCAAGAAACATCAAAGAAAAAAAAGAAGAAAAAAAACCTTTTAGACAATATTAAATGTAAATAGTAAATGAGGAACATCTAACTTACAACTTCTCATGTGTCCGAAAGCTCTATTGTAATATTAATGACTTCACATATCATGCAACCACAGACTAACTGACTGAAAAGTACAATGACACCAGGAACACTATACCTATCACAACCGGAAAACTTGAAATAAATGTTTGTTAAATAATGACTTCAAAATCACTCACTATCGTTGTAGTCAAATAGCTGAAACAATTGACTTTAACATGTTTGTATAAAGCATTTCAACATTAACAAGAGTCTTTCCAAACTACTATTTAATGGTGTGCTACACAATTTGTGTTACTGTGTATTAGATAGTAAGTTTTAACAGCTGTGGCTTTTGAGTGTTAAAATAACAGCATAATTCATCCATGTGTTAGGGCAGTCCATCTTAAGGAAGGTAGAGTAGATAAGTTTTGCTCCTGAATATTCTCAAATGTGTGCTCTGAAGGTATTTTTTGTTTAATATATCATATCACTCATTTTAACATGGATATTTTCAACGGAAGTTCAAGTTTGACCTTCTAAAACAACAGTATATGGTTCAATAAACATCTCCAGAGAGGTTTTGACAAACATTTTGGAAGAGACACAGATTGTGGCTTTTGTGTTAGACATGGAGTCTCATTCCAGTCAACCCTGAATAAGCAAAGAAAAGTCACTTAAGAATGATCTACAGCAAAAGTCGTTTTTTTGTGCTCTCTCGGCAGATGCTGATGGATTTCTATCTTCGGTTTAAATGCGGTTAAACAGCTTTCATGGTCAAGTCGAACATAACTGTTAACCACGGCACAGTGCATGCAGGCCAGTGTATTTTGCCAGTAGTTTATAAATATGTGCATAATTACTGGAAATACCAACATATCACCACTAAAACTAACAACGGAAGAAAACAGGCCACACAATCTGCACATTTTGGAATTGTAGACATTCAAAGAGCATGTAAACCTAGTCTCTAAAGTGATCTGTTTAGAAGGCAGTGTAAACCAAAGCAGAGCATCAATGCCACTGCAAATAAATCGTAAGTAATAAAAAAGACAATGTATGGAAGCATAATTATTGAATGTCTGGCAACCAGCTACCACACAGTAAATACAATTGCCTTATTATGGTGTGATTTTGTAAAAAAGTAGGAAGCAGGCACTAAAACGTTTCTCCTTGTTTTCCCCAAGATAATTGCATGTGTGCCTGTATTCACAATTTTGATCTTAGTGACACAATTAAATATTAAAGATAGCACAATATATTGACACACACAACATGAGCTTAAATGCAGTCACGACTGTAAGGTATTTTACACGTTTTGTGTGGAGATGTTTGTGCAGCTTTACTGCACAGTTTGGTATAAGTAACCTCTCTTATAGGCACTCAGTGGATAAAACGTAGCGACCACAAACTTGCCATCAAACGTACGGCCTGTCAGCAGTCTTTGGGCTTCTTTGGAGTCTCCAGCATTTGCATACTCCACAAACACCTGCCAAGACAAGATGAAAGATGACTCTTCAAAACTGGACGTCATCTAGCACACTATACTTCTGTTGTACTCCAGACCGGTCTTAATTTTTTGAAGGTCTTGGTCTTGTCTCAACCAAATGTTTACTACTCGGTCTTGCCTCGG
The DNA here is from genome assembly GCF_024679245.1 of Pseudorasbora parva. NCBI lineage: Eukaryota > Metazoa > Chordata > Actinopteri > Cypriniformes > Gobionidae > Pseudorasbora > Pseudorasbora parva. The sequence goes on along the minus strand of NC_090183.1, from coordinate 32,010,293 downwards.
TTGCCAGTGCATTTTATGATTTATTTGCTAACATCATTATTGTAATAGGATGTACATCTTCCTACTTCAAATTCTGAACACAAATATCTAAGACTATTTCTAAATACACAAAAGGCCTATTTTCTCAGATATTGTTTACAAATCTGTCAAAACTGTGTTAGTGAGCACTTCTCCTTTGCCAAGATAATCCATCCACCTCACAGGTGTGGCATATCACGATGCTGATTAGACAGCACGATTATTGCACAGGTGTGCTTTAGGCTGGTCACAATAAAAAGCCACTCTAAAATGTGCAGCAAAATTATTTTTTATCACAGCAAAATTATAGTAATATGATACATTTCAGATTTGTTTTTATTGAATGATATTAATATATTTAGAATTATATATAATTGAGTGGTGCAAAATAATAAAAAACAAAGTCATTCTATTGCACATACTTACACACAGTACATAGTAGTGGTCAAAGGTGATGCCCAGGAAAATTTACATCTTCACACTTTGTTAAAATATTATAAAAAATACATAAAATATTTTGTAATCATATTCCGTAGTTTTCTTTTTTCCAAGTCAAATGATTCATTTCTGATAACGCAATGAAACGTCAAATTGTGTGGATATAATTTTTGGACAGGCTGTCATACAAAGAAATTATGAACAAGCAAAAACACGAGAGAACCAACTAAATATTAATAACCAATTATGTTGTAGTCAATACATGCTTTAATATGTGTTTTTTGCTTAGTGAAATAAACCTGTAGCTGTAGTTTGACTTTTTAATTTTTTTTTTGCTAAACAATTTTCTCAAATAAAACAACAAGTGTTAATAAATACCACCTCTGGACATCACTTTTGCCCACTACTGTAAATAGTGTCTATACAATTAATTTATTAGTAAAAGAAAATATCTACAATTATGTATATCCCCTTTTGATATTTCCTCACCTGTCCCTTTCCAGGATTTTCCTTTGGGATCAATAAGGATACAACTGTGCCATACTTCTGACATTCTTCTTTCATGTCCTCTATTATATCTAAGAAAGCCAAGAATTAAATGTGACTCAGATCTGATAAAAAAAAATATATATATATATATATATATATATATATATATAAATATATATAAATATATATATATATATATATATATATATATATATATATATATATATATATATATATATATATATATATATATATATATATATATATATATATAAAATAAAGAAAATGTAGAGACAAAGACTTACCCTCATACTCATCCTCATTAAACAGGTGACTGTCATCTATAACATTTAGTAGTCTCAGGACAGGTGTAGGCAGAAGAACCAAATCTTCGATATGAGGTGCTGAAACCCAAAGCAGTCTCTCATTCACACAAACACCACCCAATGTAGACAATGCTTGTAGATGCTGAGTGATACAAACCAAAGGGAATGCTGAAGAAAGGGTTGATCAGTGCTGCCTCAGCTGTGCTTCTGAGTTTCGGATCATTGTAAAGCATACTGGGAATGTAAAGACACATCGTACTTACTTTAGTAATGTTTAAAGAACACACTATTAAACTGCTTAGTTTACTTCCTACCTTTTGATCAGATCCCTCAAATGATAGACTGGGATAGCCGGGTAAACCAAAGCATTGCTTGAAAAGATATGGTCTACTATTGCAGAACTGTTATCCTGTAGAGACACAACAAAATCCCATCTTAGCAAGAACAGCAGGTCAAATAACACGAGGCACAGTATACGGAGAGAAAATGTTGAAAGCAAACATTCAAGGTAGAGTCCAGCTGCTCGCGTATCTGCTGACCTTCCATTCCTGAGACTTCACAGTTTCTTTCAGTTTGATTCCTGAGAACATCTCCAGAAGAACGATGCCCAGACTCCACATGTCCACAGCAGCTGTGCAACCAGAGTCGCTCTCCAGACCTGCCTGGGCCAGTGAGTTCTGCAGCTCGGCTTCAGGTGCCCGGTATCCATCCGTCTGGATGTACTTCACATCCTGTAAGGAACAGACAAAAAACCCTGAGGCTCATTCCCAACCTATATCTAATAATAAGGCACATTAATACTAAGCTACCATTCAAAAAATTGTAGTCAGTAAGATGTTGTTCTTTTTTTAAAGAAATTAATCCTCGTGTCCTATTTGCTGGAAATTGCCCATTTATACCACAGATGCAACCAGAAGGACAATACAATTTTGGTTGGAACTTATTGAGATTATCACAAAAGTTGAAATCTTGAGATGTACTACACGGTATATACTTTCATAAATGGTCAGTTTTTTTTGTCATATTATTCATTGACTTTTTTATTTTTTATTAAGTCTTATCATATATATATATATATATATATATATATATATATATATATATATATATATATATATATATATATATATATACACAATGTATATATATACATCTTATGATTGTGGCTAGATCTTGTTTTTTTAATGCTTGCATAGAATTGAAATTATATATATATATATATATATATATATATATATATATATATATATATATATATATATATATATATATATATATATATATATATATATATACACACGTTGTAATATATATGATGTGGAAGTCTCAGGACCAAAAAATGTTTGCCCAATCATTGCATTCAGTTGCTATGTCACATCCATAATTATGAGATGGCAACCTGTGACCTTCTACCGAGAGCTGTTCACATCTTCAGACTTCAGATTTATGTTCCTATGGCAACACTATCAATGGCAAAATGAATCTTCAGCAGTCAGGAGGTACAGGTCAGAGCTCTGTAAGTTTTTTACATGCATTAGTACTGTAATGTTATTTGCTTTGAGACATGAAGTAATTTAACGTCGTATCTCGTGGCAATTTGCAGACTCTGCAAAAAAATTTTTTTTAGCAGTTTCCAAAAAAATATTAGGCACCATGCCATTTTTAACATGTTTTAATTGAGCACCGAATCAGAATATTATTCTGAAGGATCATGTCATGTGACACTAAAGACTGGAGTAATGGCAGCTGAAAATTCAGCTTTGACTTAATAAGAGTTGAAATTCTAAAGCGACAGTATATTGTCATTAAAATACACATCTCCAGAGAGACAAACATTTACAAAGTTATTTTAAATTGTAATAATCTTTCACAGTATTACTGCTTTACTGTATTCGTGATCAAATAAATGCAGCCTTAGTGAGCATAAGATTTTTTTTTTAAGAAGACTTTTTTTTTTAAATATTACAAAAATCTTACAGACACCAAACGTTTGAACATTAGTGTTTGCTTGTGCATGTGAATGTATTCTGACAGTAAATGATGAGGTGTCTCATGCCAACCATTTCAACTCCTCACCTGGTGTCCCTCTTTAAAGCTAAGCCCGAAGTCAATGAGCTTAAAGCACTCGTCATCAGCACTCCAGAGGATATTGCGGGGCTTGAGGTCAGCATGTACATAGCCTTCTCTGTGCAGGAAACTAAGTGCCTCCAAAACATCACGGGCACAGTGCTGAATCAACCACATGGAGTGTCCCTGATTACTCGCCCTGACCAGCAATTCTGACACACTCGCATCCAAAAGCTCCAACAACAGGCAGTGAGTGGCCACACCGAATGGGCTGTTATTAGTGAACATTCCAAACAGCGTCACTAGAGAGACGACAGAGAAAATACCAGTGTTAATGTTAGGATTTATGCTGTAAAATAACATTTGGATCTCCAGGAGTCATGATCACTATGGTCAATGTTCTAGCAAACACAGACAAATAAAATGTGTATGTGTGTAAAATGTAAAAATACGAATGTAAAATGTATAAATAAAAATGTTTTAATGAAGTCAATACTACAATGTGTAAAACAATCATGGTTTTAAAAGGGCTCAAATACTGTAATGTTACTTCAAGTTTTTACTTTTGTATAATGGAGGGGAATAACACAGTAGTTTTCTACAAATAACTGAACATAAGGGAAAATTATCATAGAGCATAATTAATACCAATATAGTGGTAAACACAGCTGTTTAAATCAGTGGTTCCCAACCTTTTGACTCCACTTTACCCTTTGTCCATGACAATATTTGGAAGGATTCATATTTAAAGGGATAGTTCACCCCAAAATTTGAATTGCCTGTATACATGTCTTTATTCTACTGAACACAAAGGAAAATAGGAAGAATGTTTATAACCAAGAAAATTTCAGTAGGTTTGGAACAACTTGAGGGTGAGTCAGTCAATGAAGAATTTTTTTTTTTTTTTTTTTTTTTTTACCGAAATATCCCTTTAAGCTGATTATGTACTTCTGGTACTGCTGTTGCAATAAAATAAAATATGATATCAGTTTTATGTTTTTTTTTTTCTTCTTAAGATTGTGTTAATAATAATAGCAATGTAAGTAATTGTAAAGCTGCCCCCCCTGGTTGATAACCACTGGTTTAAATCTGTTTAGTTTTTTTAACTAGTCTTGATCCCTATACGTGGTTACCTATATTTTTATGTCCCTGAATCTTCTCCAGCACAGAGCTTTCCTTGAGGTACCCGTAATCACCACCCTGCGCGTCCGCCTGAAACTCCTTCACCGCGGAACTCGCCCTGCCGGAGCTCACCCGGTACACCGAGGCCGAGACGCCCTGACCCAGACGAGCCTGCACGTTCCAGACCTTTCCGTAAATCTCAAAAAACACCGGGCACGTCTTCTGATCCACGGCCCCCGGACTCACCGTCATCGCCGGTGTGCTGACATTTGGACTGGACATTTTTGCTTTGGAGCCAGAACTGCTAGCCATGAGTAATATCAATGATAATATGAGTTAGATACTATCAGGTTCATAATAAGTAGTGTTTGCTTCATTAGTTGCCCTTCACAGAAACTATTCCCCCTAAAATTATCTTTGCATAGTGCTTGTCCGCAAGCCAAAGTTTACAGCTAACTACCAACTGGTGACGAACAAGGACTTAAATGCCATATTATAACGCAAACGCACAAATTGGTGCGATCTGCCGCACCATAGTCAGACCTTAAAGATCTGAAAAGCCGAGGTGACGCCTCAAAGATTCAGCGGATCCATGAAACCTAGTTTTGGACTGAGAAAATCTTGCCAATGTTTTGGTGGCCATGATACCGGAAATGACGACTCTGTTTCGCCACTGCATTCGCGCAAATGTAAATTTAAAGCCATATATTTAAATATATCTACAAAACGCACCCAAGTGCTTTTTCTAGTTTATTAAAGAGTTTATCTCTTTATTAATACAATCTATTATTTTATAATGTAATTTATGTGATTTAAAGCAATTTAAAAAAACGAAACTGAAACAAAAATAATTAAGTAAAAAATTAAACAAAAACTATTGTTATGGATATTTTTACTTAAAAAAATAAAATCCCTCTAATTATCTTAGTTAAAGTTTGAATGTTTCTATGATATTAAATCCATTTAAATAAATACATAATTTATTATTGTTAAATGTGGCTTTCCAAAATGATAATTCTTAACTAAAAACGTAGGTTAATTAATTATTACCGCTAGGGCTTTTGGCAAATATATGAACCGATATAAATAGATTAAATTAATAAAGTTGATAAAACGATCAAATAAACGATAAAAAAAAAAAAAAAAAAAAAAAAAAAAAAATCAGTTGCATTGTAAGTCCCGCCCTTGACCCGAATCTTTGTCTCACTATTGGATACAACTATGATTGACAACTCGCCTGTCCATTCACAGGCTGTATAGAGACAGGAGTATGGGTGGGGGAAAAATAGCGCGTTTCATTTGACTGGTGTTTCCGTGTGTGTCCTGCCACGTCAGTCTGACGGATATCGGAGGAGGATCTCATCCCAGGCAGTGAAGGAAGGCGGTGCTCAGATGTTGCCCTGTCTTTAGTCATACTACTAAACTGAGAAGGAAGTATTGAATGACCAGCTTCTGCTCCAAAGGTAAGAATAGTATGATGTTAAATTTACCATCGTAAAACATTTCGCAAGGTTTGGCTCGGCAGAGAGCTGTGTTGTCAAGGAGGCGGTGCAGGCTATATTTGTGGCATTCCACGCAACTCTTTGATTTGTGATTGAGGGCAAACATGGGGCAGATAATTATTACAGTCTGTTGCATCTGAATACTATATCTTTCTTTTGATAAATGGCTATGACAAATTGATACCTTGTTGTATGTAAACAAAAATTGGATTATGAATTTTTGGAGCAGGTGTTAAATCGTTAAATGTAAACTATTAATGTGTTAAAGGTGTGTTAATCAGGGTGATGTCAGTGTTTTATCAGACTTAAATATGTTCAGTAGCCTTTCAGATGAACAAAAATGTTATTACTTGTGTTTCTGCCAATCAAATATTATGTTGATCTTTGAGTAAAGGTAAAGATCACACCTGACCTTAGGCTTAGCCTATCTTGAGTTTATTTGGTTGGGCACGTACACAGAGTGGTTATCAATTTATGGGTGTGATAAATGGGTGGATCTGCCAGGATGTTTAGAGATTCTTAGATAATCAGTGTCACTTTGCTTCTGCCTCTGTTCCATCACTGACTCGTCCAGATCTAACGGAGAGACCATGGACACCAGCAAAATAGCTGAGAAACTTGTTGAAGCCGGACAGTCTCATGTCCTCCAGTTTTGGGATCAGCTGAGCCCTGAGGATCAAGCTGAGATGAGAGTTGATCTGGAGAGCATGAACTTCATGGAGATAAATAGCTTCTTTAAAACTGCCATGAAAACATCTGGACAGAGCTCTCAGGAGAAAGTGGACACCAGGATGGAACCGGTGCCCCGGGAAGATTTGGGGAGTGTAACACGGGATCATGAATGTCTTAAAGAATGGGAAGAAAAGGGTGAGTTCAGATATTTTGCCAGTTAGTTTTCCAGCCTGGACAGATGACAAATTCCCCAAACCTGAGCACAACATTCTAGCTTTGTCAGGCCTGGAGAGCATACACCATTTTTTCCATCAGAATTTGTACAGGAGGCCTTTTTAAACACTTACGAGATCAAAGCAGGTTATGTTTTTATTTAATATAATCCAAATGTGATAGGATTTTTTGTTAGTCTTTGTTGAGCAGAAACAAATGTTGCTAAGAAATATTGCACAACAAAACACAAGGACTGATGCAATGTCCTCCCCAAACATTTGGACCCCAGAGAAATCATGACCATTGAGAGATGGGCGATTTCTGTCAGTGTCAAGCCCATCTGTAACAAGAAGTTTGAATAATAAACATTTTGTCCCAGTACTTAATTTTTGGGAGGATGCTCCAAAATGGGTTAAAACATCTGGTTCTGGTTAGAACTGACGTAATGTCTTTGCTGAAGTCGTGTTGAGCTCATTCAGAATCACCTCTTTAATCAGACCACATAATATGACACCCAAGCACCTTTTTTGTTCCACATCTTTTTTGTCCTATTCACATAAAAAAAAAAAAAAAAAAAACGGTTCAATATTATATTGAGTATTGTGGCATCCCTAATAATATTAGGCACATATTATAATGTGTGTGTGTGTATATATATATATATATATATATATATATATATATATATATATATATATATATATATATATATATATATATATATATATATTCGGTACGGTATTCACAGTTCAATATTGTGATTTGCATTTTTTTCGGTTTCGCATTTAATTAATTATTTTCATTTCTCTACGTTATTTCTCTCAGTTTATTTCGGCTCTGCTTGTGCCTGTGAGTCTACGCACTGATATGAGCAAATATCCAATCATATGCACTAAAGGTAGGGGGTGTTAGCCTTTTAAAACCTTGCCGGTTAAACATTTCATTCGCTTGCGCACTGTTTTGCATTGAGCCCGCCCACTAAACGTCTGTCAAACACACGTGATTACTCGACAGTCTTACTGCACTAACACTGTCAAATACACACAAGATTAACATATAAACACAGTTTATAGTCGGTTATGTCTAAAGTGAAAGTAAAATTGCGTGCCTCTATGAGATGTGAGCAGGTCTTCAATTGACAGCAGAGCAGCCTATAGTGAACACGCTGTCCTTAAAGGGACAGTTCACCTCTAAAATTATTTTAATTAAAAAAAAAAACTTTAATACAGTAGCTTTTAATCAATGTTGTATATTGAAGGATATGTAGTTTTAATTTTAGCCTACATTTATTCATTCAAATTCATACTTAAATGCTACTGTACATCTCTGAGCTGCCACTGTAAATCTTTATATATATTTATTTTATCTTATACAATACACTGGGAATGTGTACACGGGTTTTTTAAGTAAAGTTTAAAGTAAGGGGTTTTAAGTCTTTTAAGTGCAATAAAGAAAGTATTGCAATAAAAACATTTTCTCCTTAACCCTTTTCTGTTCCTGTCGCCTAAAAATAGAATACTAAAAAAAACGAACCTAAAAACCTAGGTATGTATTGAACCGTGGACTAACTGTATTGTTGCATATACACATACATACATTTAATTCAATAAAAATAGTTTTTATTAATTATGTTTTTAATTCACATGAAATCCATATTTTAGCATATTCAAGGCTGTGTGTGGGTGAAGTAACATCAAGCATAAAAGTAATTTATGTAAGATAAAGTGGGCCTCATAAAAGTCTAGGATAATCACCCCTGTTATCTACAAATAATGAAAAGCAAACTATTGCTCAAGAAGCCAGACTTTTTATATATCTGTCATCTACATAAACATCCATCTCTATTCTCGCCATAGTTTGGTTATTTTAATTTGTATAAGTCATTAATGCATCATATTTTATATGTGATGGCAACAGGAACTTTATACATGAATAGTATGACATAATATAACAACTATTTTCTAAAGAAGTGACTGAACCTCCCATCATTCCACACAGGCCTGCGCTGTATATCGGAGAACAAAGTTGCGGTTCTTCTGTTGGCTGGAGGTCAAGGGACACGGTTGGGTGTATCATATCCAAAAGGCATGTATGATGTTGGCCTCCCTTCCCACAAAACCCTCTTTCAGATCCAGGCGGAACGCATCCAAAGACTGGAACAGCTTGCTGAAAAGCAACACACAAGGAAGTGCTGCATTCCATGGTGAGATTATACAATAAAGCTTATTCAGGTACAGTGCACTTACAGGAAAAGGTGTGGATAATTAAAAAATCTACTTCACAGGGAAGTCATTTGAGTTAACAATTGTTGAATCTAATTACTTGGAATAGTAGACTTGTTTTGATCTTTCTTGAGAACGTTTCTGCCCTTTTACCGTAATGCAAGTGACCTCCCCGCTATGAATGCAATTGCATGGTTTAGTCAGTGTGAAATTGGTCTGACATGAGACCAGCATGTCTTCCTGAGGAACTAGGTCAGACTTCAAAAGAAAAAGAATTTTAGAGCCAGTCTCTAACCAGCAGAATTGACCTCTGACACAACACATATATGCATAATGGCCTAATGATCAGCTCTAATTTTAGCTCATTATTTATAGCCAGATTAAAATACTTTATCACTGTATGATCGCCATAATTATATTCCGATATACTTTAAAGAACACCTCAGTATTACCATTATTTTAGTATCCAAAATGTACCATATTTAATTAAAAACATGCTTATGCCATCATACTTTAAAAAATTAAAAAATACCACAACCACAAGGTTCATAGATATCTTTTTTCCAATCAAAGTACTCAACACGCTCTCCTAGCTAATTAGGTGCTAAGAAGACCTATGTCTCTGAAACATTTGCATTGTCTCCTGCTTGAGCTTAAATGTTTAAGAGTGCAGATCTTTTGTAACTATTCAATTCACATTTGTTTGTATAGCTTGTATTGTATTTATTGCTTTTCACAATAAATATTATTTCGAAGCAGCTTTAGAGAAAAGTCGTGTTTAACTTTATACATTATGATTTAGAGGTGACTGTGACCAAGTATTCAGAAATCTACTGTTAAAGAAAATATAAATCATGCAATTAACTAACATCATGCTTTAATTTTAGACAGGAAAAATTAGCTCATAAAATCATCACGTGTTCTTTCAATCGGCAATTACTGGCCTGGCGTGCATTAGTTTTTTTAGTCGTTTTCATGTATCTGTGTGAACTGGGATCTTTTTGACAATGGTGTTGCCTGTACTTGAAAAATGCAACAAGAAAAAAAACGTTGCACAAACCCCCCACCCCCCAAATTGTGGTGCCAAACTTGTACAGTAAGCAACAGCTAGCCACTTAACAACAGACCACTATTCAAAAACTCACATTTGTGTGCTTTGGACAGTCACGGAAACACAGCACATTGAGAACTCTTTAATTCTTACTTTTATTATCTTAAATGTCTATTTTGTTACTTCTTTTTACTGTATTTTACTATGCTTTTTTATTTTTAATCAAATAAATGCAGACTTGGTGAGCATAAGAGACTTCTTTCAAAAACAAACTTTTGTTATGTACAGTGGTGTGTTTATACTTTAAGCAATGACATGGTCAATGTTTTGATACATCAGGTACATTATGACAAGTGGCAGAACAATGGACATGACCAAAAACTTCTTCATACAGCACAACTACTTCGGCCTGAAGGAAGAGAATGTGTTTTTCTTTCAGCAAGGCATGCTTCCCGCTGTAGACTTTAATGGGAAAATTATTCTAGAGGGCAAAAGCAAATTGGCCATGGCACCAGGTACGTTTTTAAAAGCAAGATTAGCAACTCTTGTTGACAACTTAAAGGCACAATATGTATTTTTTTTAAATATCCAAAAACCACTTGAACAGTGTTATATATTTTGTTGACTTGTGTACTTACATTATCCAAATCCTTTGGATGCATTTATCAACAGAAAACTAATCATTGTTCTATAACTCAACACAGTTAGTCTTGTTTTCTAAATCTTGTTTTCATGATTTTCCACGAGTAACATGTTTTACCATGCCTAATATCAATTTAGCTTACTGCAGTGTGCAACAAGTGTCTCATAGTAGCCACTGAGCGAACGCACAGATTATGACTGTGATTATAACATTCTTATTATAATGACACAGATTATAACTTTTAACACACTTGAAATAAATACTCATAAATACTACACACTGCATCTTTAAAGCAACTTTATTTACATATGAGGTATGTCTGTAAATAGTAAAGATTCTTTAACCTTATTTTGCTCATAAATCAAAAAACAATTAGAAATGAAACTATTAGAAATTTCCCAAACAAACTCCATGTTAATTAGCGTTACAGTGATCTTACAAAGTGAAATCATGATCAAACAGCTTGGCTTGCTTAGTCTCAGAAAAATTAGAAATACTGTGAATGTTCAGCACTTGTATGTTTTCTCTGAATCCCCATATTCAGATGGGAACGGGGGGCTGTACAGAGCTCTGGGGACTCAGAACATTGTGAAGGACATGGAGACAAGAGGAATCTCCTACATCCACGTCTACTGCGTAGACAACATTCTTGTTAAAGTGGCTGATCCTGCTTTCATTGGTTTCTGTACACTTAAAGGAGCAGACTGTGGTGCAAAGGTAAGTAACATACCTAGCCCTGCCCTTAATAAGTATTTTCTCTTCTATGCGTAATGTAGAAAACATTATGCACATACGATACTAATACAAATTTGTATTATACTTGGTGTGTTATTATTTAGTTTTTATCTTTATTTGTGTATATATTGGGAATATATTGCTTTATCTGCTTCTCCACAACCCCCCACCCCCACCCCCAATTATAAAGTGCAATGACACGTTATTTTGCTAGTCCACTAGATGGCACATCTGCTTAGAAAAAACAGCAAATACAGGGATTTTACACTAATATTATTATACTTATATAATACTTTTATATATATATATAATATAATATAATAAATGCTCTTTTGAACTTTCTGTTTATCAAAAATTTCTCATGATTATTAAAAAATGCAAAATAACTGTTTGGCATAAATACATAACATTTCTTGAGAACCAAATCAGCATAATTGAATGATTTCTGAAAGATCACGGGACACTGAAGACTGGAGTAATGGCTGTAACTTTTGTTTTGTATCTTGTAGTAATATTTCATAAAATTACTGTTTTGTTTGTTTGTTTTTCTATATTTTGAATCTAATAAATAATTACAAACTTTAACATTTTGTACACACCCCAAACCTTTTAACGTTAGTTTATGTGCAGTTTAAAAAAAAAAAAAAATGTATTACACATTGGAATGACTTTGCTTAGTTTAGTACAGTTATTAGTAATCTTTATCTAAACATCAGTTTTTTTGTTTTTTTGAGGGACTTTTTGGACAAAGTAGTAGTGAAAGTCATGAAATTGCATTGTATGAAATTGCATTTTAAAGGTGCCCTAGAATTAACATTTAATTAACCTTGCCATAGTGAAATAATAAGAGTTCAGTACATGGACATCAAATACAGTGAGTCTCAAACACTATTGCCTCCTCCTTCATATGTAAATCTTGTTTGTAAAAACACCACAGAAAAACAGGCTATTTTCAACATAACGTCACATGTAACGCAATTTTTTGGATCCTTAATATGTACGCCCCCAGCATTTGCATGTCAGCGAATGTTCATTGTCAGGCGTAACTGCACAGTGCACAGCTGTCAGGAGTTCAGCAGACAAACAAGCGTCACGCAAGGAGAGCGAAAACGGCAGATCATGGAAATGAATGTTATGATCCAGGCTGTGCAGAGGATGTGAGGACTTTTCATAGCCTTCCCACAGATAAAAAATGTCAACAGTCATTGTTGATGTTTATTTACAATCGGATACCATAACAATTTAATTCAAAGTTTGTCATTTGCTTGGCCCATTTCACCACGGAGAGTTTTTCTAACCTGGGGCAATATAGCAGGATTCACTCAGCGTCTAAAACTGAAGAAAGGGCCGATTCCAACCATATTCCTGCAAGCAGGAAGTAGTGATTTTATCCACTTCTTGGCTGTCAAACTCATTTCTGATTAAATTGAAAGTTTATTAGTAAGACAACATTACGATCAATAATATACCCTATGTTGTCTAGATTCAACGCAAGATGCTAGTAAAATAACAATTGGAAACTTCAAGTAGCACACATAAAAGTTTGTCAAATGACAAAGGTTAATATTATTTCCTGCAAGTGTTGTCATAAAATACAACAGTAGATACGCATATTGATCCCTTTTGACGGATTGAAATCTAAATTAGCCTATATTTCATCATTAACACAACTCAAAAGATAACTATGTTTACTACTACTGTTTAGTTGCTTACAGATTGCTCACTCGATCTGTGTAACTAACGTCACCTTCTTTAAACAATAGTCATTTGACAAGGCTTAGTCAATTTGTTAAATAAACATACATTTTTAAGAACTGAGGTATTATTATTTTGCAGCGGGTGAGTGGTAAACATGACACTGACTATTTTGAGTGGCTTCTGTTCTACATTACTTTGTTTGGCTAAATAAATTGACTGTAAACAACATTTACACGCTACCCAGTTCAGTTCGTGATCGAAAGTTAAGAAGCTATCATTGCCATGACGGGTGGTATAGATGTGTTAGCTGTCATCGAGTAGCAGTGCAGTGAAACAGCCAATCAGAGCAGAACTCTGCATTAATATTCACAACCCTTCCAAATGAGGCAAAAACAGAGCATGACATCCTAGGGACAATTTCTTGGGTTGTAAATGGACCTGTAAAACCGTATCTGGACATTTTTTGACCTTAAATAACCCACATACCCTCTATTTAGATATCAGAGAACAGTTTAAAATATTTTTTTCAAATCTATGGCACCTTTAAGTAGCAAACTATTATCATCTAATTGTTTACCTTGTTGTTTAATGATGTTTATATGTTAGGAATGTTTTGATGGGGCCCTGGGCTTAGCCGCACATTCTATAGCAATGAAGTGTGTTTCCTTATAATGTAGTTTCAGGTAACATGTTCTCATGTGCTTTCGCAATCTTCGTACACAACATCAAGAAGGGGAACATACTTTTACAAGTAACAGTGGTTATTCTGGACATTTTAAATGGTCTCCAGTCAGGAGCTAAATTGCCTTTAAAACTCTTATATAACCAGCTTGGTGATGCAGAATACCAATTAATTATTCTCAGTGTAACCACAGTCTTTGACGTATTGTAGCGGTTATGATGCTATGGAAACCAAAATAGCTAAGCTGAACCTAGCAGGCATTTTTATCATACAGGTTTAGTGTTTATACACTTTCCATTTACATTATCAGGAATAAACATTTTTTTAATAATCATTCAACTCCGTTACATATGAAAGGACTGAGACTTCACAGTAGGTGTGTTCATGAGGAGTATCCTTTAACACAAGAATGAAACTTGCCAAGTTTTACTTGTGTGACCAGTTAGTCATGTAATGTCTAATTTTCATTAAAGTGCTTGTTTTATGTCTGAACATATTTTTTTGTTTCAGTTTTGTATTTCACCATGTGAACAAAATGCCTTGAAAGCGCCATTTGATTCTGCCTCAAACTGAATAATTAGATTACAACATGCGATTCGTGAAAGTATCTGCATGTGATATTTGGTTCAGACATAAATACTCAACAGCTGGTTTTGAATACTGAGCTTTCCGAAGCTGCTAGTAATTAAACTGTTCCTGCGTGACAGAGGGACGATGGTAAGAAAAATTGGACCCACCCACCCCTCATAATTTCTGAAGCATGCACTTAAAGTGGCTTTAGCTTGAAGCCTCCCCCGAATGCTAACCCTTCATCAACTGAGAAGTTTGTAATTTGTTACTCCGATGAATGGAAAGGGTTTTCTGCTTTTGCGTTTTCTGTAATTTAACACAGACCTCAGGCAAACACAGCACACAGGAGTGTGTGGGCCATTCAAACACTGCCGCTAGTTTAGTACTTGACATTTCAGTATTGATAAATTTGCCTTTTCAGCTTCATTCATTTATTCATTTGAATTAATTTAAACTTTTCAACTTAATATTTTCAACTTCATTTAAATGTAAAAAAGACATCTTTAACCAGTTGTTTTAGACTTGGTTTTATTACTTAAATTATGACAAATTGTTATCAGTTAACAATCTTTATGACAGCTGAGAAATGCAAACAAAATCAAAAGTAAACATTTAACAAGAGTTTGTTGCAGTGAATTTTTTTGTTCTCTTGTGTATTCGCTCTAAAGTGATTTAACTTTTGTCATATAGGGCCGGTATAAACGATGATAAATTATATGATGAACGGACAATATTAAAAATTTGAATTTAGGCATTATAATGTACATTACGTTTCAAAAGTTCATATTTGATCATGTATAAATCATATCCTATTATTATTTCTAACAGTTAAAAAACATGAGATAATATTTTTGTAAAAACCATAATACTTTTTTCAGTATTCTTTGATTTATAGAAAGTTCAGGAGAACCGCATTTATTTAAAATAAAATAAAAATTGTTACAATGGAAAAAAAATGACTGTCAACTTTGTTCAATTGAATACATCCTTGCTGAATGAAAGTTTTTTTTTAAAGAAATCTTACTTACCCCAAGCTTTTGAACATTAGTGTAGGTCCTTTATATATTCATGTTATTGCTGATAAATGGCTGATATTAAAATTGTAAACTTTTTATTTCTATTACAAAATTAAAAACACTAAAAATGTAAGCAGCACCAAGAAACTATGAAAAATGGATATTTATTTTTAAAATGTGCATTTAAATTGCATTTAACAGTAATTCAATAATTAGTTTCTAAAGATGTACTTTATGTGAGTGCTAGATGATCTAATTGTAAAATAAAAAAATGCGTGAATTACACGTGTAGGACATTATTAAATACACTGATATTGAAAACATGAAATGCGTCAATGTTGTGCTGAAGTCACATATCCGTCTACTTCTGATTGGCAGGTTGTGGAGAAGACCAATCCAACAGAGGCGGTGGGCGTGGTCTGTAAGGTGAATGGGCAGTATCAAGTTGTGGAGTACAGCGAGATTACCTTGGCAACGGCAGAGAAGCGAAGCACCGATGGCAGACTTATGTTTAATGCCGCCAACATAGCTAATCACTTCTTCACTCTCACATTCCTCAAAGAGATTGTGAGGTTAGTCAATGTCACTGTAATTTTTAAATCTTTTTTTTTTTTTTTTTTGGCAAAGTATGTTGGTCAATTTTTGATTATTCATTTATGAATCACATATTTTGGAGCCGTTTGATGATATTTTGTCGCTAGGCAATGATCTCCGAAACACATTAAACAGTAGAGCTATTTCTATGAGCTATTTCCAATGAGCTTTGCCATCTTGTAAATACTAGGCAGGATGGATCTGACTTTAATGTGCACAGAGAATGAGGTAAAGTCAGAAAGGAGGAACATCTGCAGTTTTTGAGTGTCTGGTGTTTTAAACACAGATGACTTTGCCAGACGTGTTCTCTTATTGTCATTTTTATGAAATTTTAACTGAAAGAACATGCTTCACTTTTCTGTTATTATCTGCCCGCCCATCCCTCTATCTTTATATCTCTATATTTTTCTTTTAGGACTCATGAGCCACATTTGCAGCACCATGTGGCACAGAAAAAAATTCCCTACGTGAACACACAAGGACAGCTAATCAAACCTGACAAACCCAATGGAATTAAGATGGAAAAATTTGTCTTCGACATATTCCAGTTTGCCAAGTTAGTGCCAGGACTTTGTCCATTCCTCTGTGCTATTGGCTGAAATGGTCCTTTTTATCCACGTTTCAGTAAAATGGCTAAGTCAAATAAATTGATTGTGCATTTTATGTAAAACGTATTGAATATCTGTGTTGACAGTGTGCTGTCCGTTGTTTTTGATTTTCCTTTAAAACACGAAAGTAGCTATCAAAATGTCAAAGCAACTCTTTTCAGTGACACCGCTGCTCTGACTCTATTATGAGATCTGAAGTTCCAGAGAGCCTCAAAAATCTCGTAAAGACTATAATTAAGCTAATCATATAAAAAAGATTTTTTATTGCATCTTTTTGGCATGCTGCAGCAGTTAAAATGATATCTAGTGAACTAGCTTAATTTTCAAATGTGTGTGTGTATATATATATATATATATATATATATATATATATATGTATATATATATATATGTATATATATGTATATATATGTATATAAAATAAAAATTGACCTTTTTTTTATTTTTATAAACCTCTATACCTTAGATACACCTTTAAAATAGAGTGGTGGAGGAATTACTTCAAAACCCAGAAGACTAATATGCAGTGATTTTCCTGTGGGGTTTTATGATTTATTTATTTTTTTTAATGTGAAAAATAAAGACTGTGAAAATCTTAACTTGACGATATTTTGTTTTGTTCTACAACATAAATTAGGCTACACACAGTCATATTGAAAATGCTAATTTAAGTTACTTTAGTGAATAGATCACGACATTTTGGGGTTTGAGTGTGTGCCGTTTATATTGTAGATCAAAACGTCAAAGTGTCATTAAGTTATGTTTACTACATGCTTTATTTTACTCCTAAATAGAAAAACCTCATAGAAAAATCTCTAGGGAACCCTTAGCGAATTTTCCAGGTTTCAATGTCATCCCTGCACCACTCTGGAGGCAAGTCACTCCAGATGGGCCTTCCTGTAAGGATGCGATGTCACATGAAAGCTGTAAATGATTGGAAATTGTTAATATCTTTAAAAAAGAATGTAAACAAAATGTGTACAATATGTATTGCATCTGGCATGGTCAGTAAGTTACAACTTGAAACTTTTTTTGTGTATGGCAGAAAGTTTGTGGTATATGAAGTTCTGAGAGAAGATGAGTTTTCGCCGTTGAAGAACGCTGACAGTCAGGATGGGAAGGACAACCCCACTACAGCCCGTCACTCCCTCATGTCCCTACATCACCGCTGGATATTAAATGCAGGAGGGCATTTCGTTGATGAGAATGGAACCCGTATACCCGCTATACCCAGGTGAGACAAACACTCAGGAATGAAAATTCTATCAGTGTTCACTGTTTTCCCACCTCAGTGTTGTTCTAAACCTCTATGTTGTCATTTTTTCCCCCATGGAACACAAAATGAGAATTTCTGAAGAATCCTCACAATGCTCTTATCCGTATGGATGCAGGCCTATGGATTATTTTTTATATTTTACTTAAACCTAGATTGTCTCCAATCTTTTATTTTTGCATACATTTCCTTCCTACCTGTGTTCAGTTTCACTCCCATTGATCTTCAGTTATAGTGTAACCACACTATATTTCCTGTGTAACATTTCTAGACATGGACCAGCAGGGACAGTCACTCCTGAAGTCAGCCAGAAGTAACTATTCTCACTGTCGTATGTAATGCATGGTGATGGGGCTTCGCTCTTAGTAGATTCCGTGTAGCTGTTAGAGCTCAGTGGGAGATGATGTCCAATCCCAGGCAGGCTGTAGTAAAAAAGGTTGGCATCTTTGAATTGGCTCTGACCCAAAAGGCAGCTACTAATGGGCAGAATAATATGCATGCTGGGAAATGAGCATCAGGCATGCTGAACATAATAACAAATAATCTGGTGTAGGTGCTTATAATCAAGTTTTCTTTTTCTGCACAATCATAGAAAATGGCAGAGTTTGTAGTATGAATATTTAAATATATTAAAAATGGTTGCGTTTAGGAAAAAGTGATTGTGGTCGTCTAAACTTATTAATGGGTGAATCTTTTTTTAATGGGAAGTTTTTTTTTTTTTTTATTGATATGAAATGTCTGATTATCTACAATCATTTAATATCATATGTGACATGATTAATGTATAATCTGGCATGATCATACAGATAAAAATCGCTAACAGATTTTGGTGCTCTGCCTACAGCCTGAAGGATGGAACAGACCTGCCAATCAAATGTGAGATCTCTCCTCTTGTGTCATATGGTGGTGAGGTAAGAGTCATAAAGATCTAGTCTGAGTTTTAAGTAACGTTACCTAATATATGGTATAGTTGAAAGGGGAATTTTGTTTTAGCCCATTGACTCTACTTGCTTATTAATAGTCTCTTGATTCCAAGGGGTTGGAGCATCTTGTGAACGGACAAGCTTTCCAGCCCAATCTGGTCATCGATGAGAGTGGCGTCCATGAACTCGTGAAGAACGGCCTGTGAACATAAAGCCGGCTGCTGCACTTGAAACCAAAATGAAGACTATCTTTATTATGTTCATCTCACTTCCTGCCAGGGTGGAGGAAACTGTGAAATTTTTGTTTAATGAATTGAAGAAACAGGGAAAAAGAAGGATAATCACAATCAAACCATTTTATGATCAAATTATTTATTTTGCCAAGACTTATTTTTTATATAAATGTGTAGTGCTTTTGTCTTGAATTGGAACTTATGAATTTAGCTGTTTAATTTATAAATGGATGTAAAACATTACATCAAATGATACAGAATGGTATATACTATAGGCTTTATTAATGAACCCTGCTAAGATTATTATTATTTTTTTATTTTACAAAATATAGATGTATGTAAAAACTACACAAAACAATAGATGTCTGTTTTTTTTTACAGGTATGTTTTTTTGAGCAGAAAAAGTGAGTGAGAATGTGACATTGCATCAGACTTTCCAGTACAGGGTTTATGGTAGATGTTCTGATTAGTATCTTGCAGCTACTGAGAGTACTTTAGAAAGGGTGCACTGAGACGCCTACTCTTCTCTCTCTTTTATTTTACAGTCTGTATATCTCACTTGCAATCTTTAGCACTTCTCTCATTTTCAGATTAGCCTTAATCTGCACCATCTATAGTTTGTGCACGTCCATGTATAAAATATTTTTTCATGATAAAAGATGCATTTGTTTGTTGTCTTTATTTCTCATTAATCTTGGTTTACAAGATGCATGAAAATTGGAGCGTAGCATTGCATGTAATTTGAGAAAATGGAAATGCCCATATTGCTGCAACTTTCGAGACAAATGCATCCTTGATTTAAGCTGTGATTAGTATAAATAGGCATATTTGTCTTTTGAAGGATGTGTTAAATCTCATTGTTTTCCCAATAGAGAAATGAAAATATGTACTTAATCTCTCGGTTAAAAAAATGATTAGAAAAATGCCTTGACCTAGATGCATCGTTCTCAATCCATTATAAGCATCCAGCAAAGCTTGAGACTGGAAAATTAGAGAATGATTTCCTGCTAAGGTGCCGTGTTTAAATCAAGAGGACGTTTGAAACGAAAGGCCTATTGGGTATACATCTAGTCCGCTCGTACAAACTTTGTTTGGGATAAAATATGTGACTTAAATTGGATCCTCTTCGTATCCTGTCACTTTCCTGCCCTTGAGGAAGAACATCTACCTAGTAAAAAGGTTAGTGCTGTCGTTGGATAATGGCAAGTAACTCTGGCCATTTTAGATTTTTTCTTGTGGTAAATATTTTCTTTTGTAATCAAACAAGGCCACGTCAGTAAAAAGAATTGTTTCTCTTTAGATCAGTGACGCTTTGAATTCTTATTGCACACATTTTCTTTTATAACAGTAGTTCTGTATCAGTTTTCCATCTATAAATTATTATTGAATAACCTGTCCCTAGCCAAAGCTAATGGTGAAAAAAAGAAAGAAAAAATGGTACTGCTTTTCTCATTATCTTGCAGATTGATTTTCCTCTATAGAGGTGGAAGAGAAATTTAAAGGGGAAGGCTAACTAAATTCACAAGCCACTCGCGCGCCCCACCCCACCCCTTATTTTTTTATAGTTGAAAAAAAAGAAAAAAAAAGATATGGGTATTTACAATATCTTACTATGTGACGTTCAATTGATAAATACTTTCAGAGTTACAACTAGTATACCCATACTTCTCCATTCATTAATGAATTGTTTTTATAGGCCTACAGGAAAATAAATGCAAACAAAACATGGAGAAAGAAACATTTGCTCTTTTTCAATACATTTAAATTAATACATTTAAATGAGACATGGCAGTGGAAAGTGATCATATATGAACATAAACTCAAAACGCTTTGAAAGGCGTTATAATCTAGCCTACTCGATGTTCTCGTCACTTCACCCGAATTCTGTTAATTGTTTTTTGTCTTTTGCCTAATAGCCTAGCCTATAAATAATATTCAAGAAAATATTCTATGATTGGTCAAGGGAATCTGACTAAATTGAATCCTTCTTTATGGCAGAATTCTGGGACTTTGGCATTTATCCAAGAATCCTCAGAATGTTAGGTTTTTGACGCGCTCTCTCTCTCTCTCTCTCTCTCTCTCTCTCTCTCTCTCTCTCTCTCTCTCTCTCTCTCTCTCTCTCTCTCTCTCTCTCTCTCTCCCTCACAGCAGTGTCTTACATCAGCTTACTGTGCCTGAATGTGAGACCTGAAGAGAACTTCGGAGAGAAAGAAAAATACTTGTTTCTATCTATTAGGCTACTTGGAATTAGGAAAGCCCGGGACAAATGGTTTGAAAAAAAGAATCCTCAGCAGTAAGTTTGCATTATGTCTGTATTTTTCTCTTTTTTCTTTTATTATTTAATGTAAATAATTTCGGTAATTCGCTAATAATAATAATATGAGAGAGCGTATATGATTGATTGTGGTGGTTTTTAGATGTTTTGATGTCTATCAGTAGGCTACCGTTGTCTTTGTGTTAAAGCTTGCATCGGACAGCCACTGTTTGCATGGCAGACTAAAATAGCGGATAGCAGAGCAACTTGATCTAGTGAACTTTTGCAAACCAGCTGTTCTGAATTTGCTTTCTTTCTTTTTTTCTTTAAACAAGGTAGCCATTATACATGTTTATGCTCATGTTGCTTGTTAAATTTCACATAAGTGTAGCCTACTCAAAATATTTGATTCTGCTTGGAAATTATTGTTGTCCCTCATGACTTTCTTTTCTTTCCTTGTATACAGCCTTGTATAAATAAGTTTGTTTGTAGTCTTGTCATATTAAGAATGCAATATTTGTATTATAAAAACTCTTTAAGTTTACGTGAGGTATGAATAAAGTGCAGTGGCCCTAAAACGTATGTAGACTGGACAGTAGGCTAAACACTTCAACACTTTTATTAATAGTTTTTGATATTTTAATAAGCACACCCTTCAAGCTAAATGGTCCGCAAAAAAAAGTATGTTTTTAAATGATAAAACATGCAGTTTAATAGTATTAGTATAATCATCATATTATGAATTTCACCCGTGGTTACTTTGCTAAGACACCTGAGTGAAATTGAGGGAAATTGATTTAACGTCATCCTCTAAAAAAAATACCTTGAGACAACTTGGTGAGAAAGGATCCTTTGTTTTGACATTTTTAATTGTGATTTAAGTTTCCAAACACTTTTGGGTCACTGCATATTCTCCCACTTTGCAAATTAACCTTGTTTGCGTAGGTCGTGATACATGAAATCACTACCGGCATTACACAATTATGACCTTTCCAAGACCTCAACATATGATTCATCTGAACTGCGAATGGTCAGCTAAATTTCTGTTATGTACAAAGACGCTGGAGCTTTATTTGCAGTCAAAGCTGTTGTGTGCTATATTTTTAATGTTTTGTTCTGATAACAAAAAGGCTTTAATGAGGCTGGTAGATGTGTCAGAATATACAGTACACACAGTAAGAAAAAAAGGTACATTGCTGTCACTGGGGCAGTACCCTAAGGTACAAAACTGAAAAGTTACTATGTAGCCTACCTTTAAAGTACTACTATGTACCTTTAAGGTACTATTTTGCACATTTAAAGTACTGATATGTACCTTTGAGGTACTAATATGTTACATTTATGGGTAAGGTACAAAGATGTACCTTTTCATTTTGTACTTTAGGGTACTGCCCCAGTGACAGCACTGTACCTTTTTTTTCTGACAGTGCACTTATTACAGTTAAACATTTGAAATAATATTGCTTTAATACATTTACATTTCTACCAATAGCCTAATTAAAGGGTGGGAAAAGATTTCCAAGCCATTATGATTGTTTATGTGCAATTTATCTCAGTGCTTCAGATCAGGGTAATGAGTAATAGAAACCCTTCATGACATAGGGTCTTCCTTAGTGGATAAGGAGACTGCCCAGAGAGACGCGCTGGTACCTATTTTATAACACTAACATTTATGCAAATATGCAACATTTAAGCCAGGCCTGTAGTCATTTTGTTGTGATGCTTGCATTGTGAAGCTATCATAATAATTCTTAAGTCATGTACTTGTATATCAAATTTTACTATTTTACTTTAGAACAATGAAACCATTAGCTGAAGTTCAGCTTAACTTTACATTTTGCTGGAGCTGGAGTAATGTATTATTTCGTTTGTGCTTTTAAAAAAAACATCATTACATCTCAGTCTAGGTACACTGCAAAAAAAGTATTATGCAAATGTATCCTATCCAAATTAAGTGAGTTTATGCTTAAAACAAAAACATGTCAATGGAGTAAGATAAATAATCTTGTTTTGCCTTTGAATTAGGTTTTTTTTCTGATCCCACTGTTAGATATTTTTTCTTTTTTTATCATTAAGATATTGAGTAATTTTCATTCTTAAGTAAATGTAAGAGTTTTAAGAATGTTTAGATATTTGTCCTGGACAACAAGGCAGTTGTCACTTCTACAAATCACATCAATCAACATTCCAGAAAAAAGTTTCAGTCTACACCCGAAAGTTCCAGTGCTGGAAAAAAATTGCTTCATCCAAAAATTGTAAAAGGGCGCAAATATAACAGATCAGTGCAAAATATGTTTGCTAACTATTAAAATACTATACAATGCAAAATAGAGCTATTTAACTACATAACAATTGGTCAGACATATTGAGTCAGAATATAGTGGATTATAACTTTATTTATTTACTTAAAAAAAAAAACAATACCATACCATGTTATGACATCATGAGAGCTACACCGAGGGATTTGGGGTTTGGATTTTTAGTGAGCATGAAACTAGAATCTATTCTTGCTTCTGTTAGAGAGAAAACAATATTAGGTCTTATATGGTATAATGTTTTCCCTTTAAATACACATAGTGGTATTTTTTGTATATCAGTAAGAAAAAAAACATATTTTACTACAGTATAATGAACTAGAATTGTGTGTTTGAAAATGTTATTTTGTTAATTTTTAAAAGTAATCAAATATAATCAGTTACATTACTGTAATAAAGTAATTGAAATATTTACACTACTTGTC
Source organism: Pseudorasbora parva (assembly GCF_024679245.1). NCBI lineage: Eukaryota > Metazoa > Chordata > Actinopteri > Cypriniformes > Gobionidae > Pseudorasbora > Pseudorasbora parva. The sequence continues at coordinate 31,986,204 of NC_090183.1, read as the reverse complement.
ACATTTTAAAAAGGGTGACTTGTAATCTGTAGCATATATATATATATATATATATATATATATATATATATATATATATATATATATATATATACACACACACACACACACACACACACACACACACACACCTAAAGGATTATTAGGAACACAATTCACATTAATGCAATTATCCAATTTCACATTAATGCAATTATCCAATCAACCAATCACATGGCACCTTATACTCGCAATTATCCAATCAACCAATCACAATACACCTTATACTCACCTAAAGGATTATTAGGAACACCATACTAATACTGTGTTTGACCCCCTTTCGCCTTCAGAACTGCCTTAATTCTATTAATTCTACGTGGCATTGATTCAACAAGGTGCTGAAAGCTTTCTTTAGAAATGTTGGCCCATATTGATAGGATAGCATCTTACAGTTGATGGAGATTTGTGGGATGCACATCCAGGGCACGAAGCTCCCGTTCCATCACATCCTAAGGATGCTCTATTGGGTTAAGATCTGGTGACTGTGGGGGCCATTTTAGTACAGTGAACTCATTGTCATGTTCAAGAAACCTATTTTAAATGATTCAAGCTTTGTGACATGGTGCATTATCATACTGGAAGTAGCCATCAGAGGATGTGTACATGGTGGTCATAAAGGGATGGACATGGTCAGAAACAATGCTCAGGTAGGCCGTGGCATTTAAACAATGCCCAGTTGGCACTAAGGGGCCTAAAGTGTGCCAAGAAAACATCCCCCACACCATTACACCACCACCACCAGCCTGCACAGTGGTAACAAGGCATGATGGATGCATGTTCTTATTCTGTTTACACTAACATTTTTCCAGTCTTCAAATTGTAGCCTCTTTTTCCTATTTGTAGTAGAGATGAGTGGTACCCGGTGGGGTCTTCTGCTGTTGTAGCCCATCCGCCGTAAGGTTGTGCGTGTTGTGGCTTCACAAATGCTTTGCTGCATACTTCGGTTGTAACGAGTGGTTATTTCAGTCAAAGTTGTTCTTCTATCATCTTGAATCAGTAGGCCCATTCTCCTCTGACCTCTAGCATCAACAAGGCATTTTCGCCCACAGGACTGCCGCATACTGGATGTTTTTCCCTTTTCACAACATTCTTTACAAACCCTAGAAATGGTTGTGCGTGAGAAAATCCCAGTAACTGAGCTGATTGTGAAATACTCAGACCAGCCCATCTGGCACCAGCAACCATGCCACGCTCAAAATTGCTTAAATCACCTTTCTTTCCAATTCTGACATTCAGTTTGGAGTTCAGGAGATTGTCTTGACCAGGACCACACCCCTAAATATATTGAAGCAACTGCCATGTGATTGGTTGATTGGATAATTGCATTAATGTGAATTGTGTTCCTAATAATCCTTTAGGTGTGTGTGTGTGTGTGTGTGTGTGTGTGTGTGTGTGTGTGTGTGTGTGTGTGTGTGTGTGTGTGTGTGTGTGTGTGTGTGTGTGTGTGTGTATATATATATATATATATATATATATATATATACTATACTGTCAAAAGTTTTGATACACCTGCCTTTACCAGCACATGAACTTTAATGACATCACATTCTTAATCTGTAGGATTTAATATGGAGTTGGTCCACCCTTTGCAGTTATTAACAGTTTCAACTCTTCTGGGAGGCTTTCCACAAGGAGTCCAGTGGTGGTGTGCTTTACACTACTGCATCTGATGCTTTGCATTGCACTTGGTGATGTAAGGCTTGGATGTAGCTGGTCGGCCATGTAAACCAATTCCATGAAGCTCTCTACACACCATTCTTGAGCTAAACTGAAGACTACACAAAGTTTAGAGGTCTGCAGCTATTGACTCTGCAGAAAGTTAGTGACTTCTTTGTACTGTGCACCTCAGCATGCGTTGTCCCCACTCTGTGATTTTACATGGCCCACCACTTTGGGTTAAGTTGTTGTTGTTCGCAATTGCTTCCTCTTTGTTATAATACCACTAACAGTTGATTGTGGAATATTTAACAGTGAGGAAACCTATCACAGTACCACACTTGAATTCAATTCACTGAGTTCCTGAGAGCGACCCATTCTTTCACAAATGTTTGTAGAAGAATGCCTAGGTGCTTGACTTTAACATCTGAATTCAATGATCTGGAGGGATGTCCCAATACTTTTGGCAATATTGTGCGTGTGTGTGTATAGTTCCCTTTCGAGAGAGGTTCCTCGTATTACGTATGGGAAAAACTCCTTTTCTCGAGAATGTGAAGCAAAACTTTTAATAAAGGTATCTATGTAAAGCGCAGTGAGCTGCACGGCCATAGCCCAGCGCGAGGAGCGCTCTGATTGGCCGGGCTGCGGCAACTGCAGGAACCTATGGTGAGGCGGCTGAGAGGAACGAACCAATGGGGGGCGTTCCAGAAGCCCGCCGAAAAAGGTGCTTATATTTGCATACAGGAGGCTATATAAGACCCTAATTCGCCATAGGTGTCAGATTTTATCTCCTTCAGCGATACCTTCGCTGGTCTCCGGAAGAAGCACCGCCGTTGAAAAGGCACCAGCGGAACCTGCAGCTGAGGACGACGGACTCCCTCTCCGCCTTCTCTGCCGTTCCAGCTACGCCATCCGGCGTTATATATCCTTTAAACTGTGTCTATGTTGAGTGTTATATGTGTTTGTGTTGCCGCTGCAACGCCACTTCTAGAGCTTACAGGCTTGTTCTACTCGAGGACTCTCTCGTTCCGCCGCGTCGTTAAGCGCCGCGGAAAGACGGAGCTCTTCTCACTCTCCCTCTGCTCTCGTCCCGTCGCGCTGAATAGCGCCGCGGAAAGAGAGAATGTTAGAGGACATGAGCACACTCAAGCCGAAGCTCTCTTCACTCTGCCGCCGCCGCGGCTCTTCTTCCGCCGCTGCCACAGAGTTGTTCCCACTCTTCTCTCATTCCGTCGCGCTACAGCCGCGGACAGAGAATACTAGAGTGAATAGGCGAACTCGAGCCGAAGCTCTCGCCGTGCTAGAAGCGCCGCGGACAGAGTTTTACCTCACGCTTCCAATTCTCTCGTCCTGTCGCTCTATCGCCGCGGACAGAGAATACTAGAGTGAATAAACAAACTCGAGCCGAAGCTCTCGCCGTGCTAGAAGCCCCGCGGACAGAGTTTTACCTCACGCTTCCAATTCTCTCGTCCTGTCGCTCTATCGCCGCGGACAGAGAATACTAGAGTGAATAAACAAACTCGAGCCGAAGCTCTCGCCGTGCTAGAAGCGCCGCGGACAGAGTTTTACCTCACGCTTCCAATTCTCTCGTCCTGTCGCTCTATCGCCGCGGACAGAGAATAATAGAGTGAATAAACAAACTCGAGCCGAAGCTCTCGCCGTGCTAGAAGCGCCGCGGACAGAGTTTTACCTCACGCTTCCAATTCTCTCGTCCTGTCGCTCTATCGCCGCGGACAGAGAATAATAGAGTGAATAAACAAACTCGAGCCGAAGCTCTCGCCGTGCTAGAAGCGCCGCGGACAGAGTTTTACCTCACGCTTCCAATTCTCTCGTCCTGTCGCTCTATCGCCGCGGACGGAGAATGCTAGAGTGAATAAACAAACTCGAGCTGAAGCTCTCGCCGTGCTAGAAGCGCCGCGGACAGAGTTTTACCTCACGCTTCCAATTCTCTCGTCCTGTCGCTCTATCGCCGCGGACAGAGAATACTAGAGTGAATAAACAAACTCGAGCCGAAGCTCTCGCCGTGCTAGAAGCGCCGCGGACAGAGTTTTACCTCACGCTTCCAATTCTCTCGTCCTGTCGCTCTATCGCCGCGGACAGAGAATACTAGAGTGAATAAACAAACTCGAGCCGAAGCTCTCGCCGTGCTAGAAGCGCCGCGGACAGTTTTACCTCACGCTTCCAATTCTCTCGTCCTGTCGCTCTATCGCCGCGGACAGAGAATACTAGAGTGAATAAACAAACTCGAGCCGAAGCTCTCGCCGTGCTAGAAGGGCCGCGGACAGAGTTTTTCCTCACGCTTCCAATTCTCTCGTCCTGTCGCTCTATCGCCGCGGACAGAGAATAATAGAGTGAATAAACTAACTCGAGCCGAAGCTCTCGCCGTGCTAGAAGCGCCGCGGACAGAGTTTTTCCTCACGCTTCCAATTCTCTCGTCCTGTCGCTCTATCGCCGCGGACAGAGAATAATAGAGTGAATAAACAAACTCGAGCCGAAGCTCTCGCCGTGCTCATTCTACCGCCGCCGTGCTGAAGCGCTGCGGACAGAGAATACTAGAGTAAGTTAGACGAGCGAGCTCGGGCTGTTGGGTATGTCAAGAACAATGTCGCTGCAGCGCGCGCTTACTGCCAAGGAAGTTGTAATGGCTGCCTTGTCATGATAGCGCGCGCCCCTTCCACAGCGCGTTGCTGACTAGAGCGCGGCTTACGTCATAGCACGCGCTCACTGTCAGAGCATAAGGGCGTCGGAAAATGCCTGCCAAGCTAAGCCCTTTTTTCACTCTATCACTTCCAGTCCCCTTTATTCAGGCGGCTGGAAAGGTTTTTACACTGTAGACAAAGTGTCCACTACACAGTGTGCACCCCTACATAAGCACTGTTAATTCAGCCTCACAAAATCACAAATAAATCCCGCCGCGGCCGGATTACACCATATAAAGTCAACTAGCCTGTGGTCAAACACGCTTGTCTGCATGCGCGCTTTCAGTCTAGACTAGAGCATAACGGCATTGTGGAATGGCTCACATACCACCCGCACTTACATTCTCCCAGTTCCCTTAAGTTAAGTGACTGGAGATGAAATATTGCAGTCAACTAGCCTGTGTTAAACACGCTCGTCTGCACACTAATGCTGTGTGCGTTTACCCCTGTGGATTTGCTCACTGGTTTGCACCGTGGGTATTCTACGTAGGTTGTGCGCCACTGCACATGGTTTACACTACATACAAAAGAGCTTTCTATGTAGGAAATGTGCCCACTTTACAGTCTGCACTCCTGCACCCAAGCACTTTTCACAAAGTTCACTCTCGCACACACAATATAAATGTGAGGCGTGCGCCCACTGCAAAGCCTGCACCGCCAAAACTAACACTATCCCCACAGTGTTACAAGCAGTGTTACAGCACAAGCAACCCGGCTAACAGGCCCCTATTACTAAGCGGCCAGCCCCCGAATCTAATTCAACCCCTGGCTTTACGAGCCCAGGCCTGGCAGGCCATTCCTGGTATATAATATTGGGTGTTGAACATATAAAATGAGGTTCTCGCTACAGTTTTGCTCGCAGACCCCGCGATTCAAGCCGTGGTCGAGCCCTCTGTAAGAAGCAGTGTCAGTCACGTGCTTCTCGCTGAGGCATTGAGACTGTTAAAGGAGAGAGCGGCGAAAACAGTACACCCGACGCTAGCGAGTCAGGTTTTTACTGTCGCTAATTCCTCATGCCGAAAATGGGTGGCGGTCTCAGGCCCATTTTCCAGGCATCTGAACAAAGCACTTATGACACGCTCGTTTCAAGGTGCTGACGGTGAAACAAATCCTCGCGCACATTCGCCCCGGGGATTGGGTTTTCTCAATAGATCTGAAAAACGCATACTTCACGTTACGATAACCCCCCACCCCCACTACAGGCCATTCTTGAGATTCGCCTTCGAGGGGCAGGCTTATCAGTACAGTCATTGTCATAGACTCAAGACTTACGGCATAAGAACCACCACGTCTTGATAATGTACATAAAATCGCTAGGGCAGCCGAGATCAGACTCTGTTCACTGCATGGCTAAGCATCTCCTTTTATGGGCAGAGCACAATCTGAGCTCCCTAAGGGCGGCTTACGTGCCAGGTATTCTGAATCAGGGTCCGGACATGTTATCCAGAGGACCCATGTCCCCAGGGGGATGGTCCCTTTACCCGCAAACAATTCAGCTTGCACAGCACACGCTGCCCAATATTTTTTCTGCAAACGCAGGGATGCCCTGGCCCATGTTGGCCCAGACTCCCTCTATATGTTCCCTCCGATCGCGATCCAGCTGCAGCCTGTGCTTTTTAATAGCCCCACTTTGGAAGAACCGCACATGGTTCTCCATACTGTTTCAGCTGTCAGACACAGCCCCATGCCTATTCTGCCAATGAAAGGGAAGGTCTGGCATCCCAATCCCGAGCTGTGGGCCCTCCACGTATGGCCCATCAACGGTATCCCGGAACCTCTCTGACAAGTTATGAACACTATTTCGGAAGCTAGAGCCCCTGCTATCTGGCAGCTCTGCTTGAAGTGGTCAGTGGTTTTCTAACCAATGTGCTACGCGAAACATCGACGCACACTCATGCGAACTGGCGGAACCGCTCGCTTTCTCTAAGAGCTAATGGATGCGGGTCGTCCCCCCTCCATACTCGGGGTGTGTGTCTCCGCCATAGCAGCTAGCCACGCTCCTATCGCGGCACATTCACTAGGGAAAAGTGATCTTATTGTGTGTTTTCTTAAAGGGGCCAGGAGATTCAGCTCGCCTTGCCCCTACCTCGGTCCCTATTTGGGACCTCGCCATGGTTTTGGAGGCCGTGAAGGGTTCCCCCTCCTAACCACTTCAGAACACGAGCTTGAAGCACATATCACTCAAAACCGTTTTTCTGCTGGCTGTGGCCTCGGTTAACCGAGTGGGTGGCTTACCTGCACTCTCCGTGAGCCCTTCCTGTCTTGAGTTTGGGTCCAGCAACTTCAAGGTTGTGCTCAAACCGAGGCATGGTTTTATGCTGAAAGTGCTATCAACCCCTTCAGTATGCAGGTCTTTGCACTGCTTAACCCGCGTCTCAGAGAGAATAAGACGCAAACCTATTCTGCCCAGTCAGAGCATTGAGATTGTATCTAGAGCGCTCCGCCCCCTTCAGGCAGTCGGATCAGCTCTTCATTGCTTCGTTGGCCGCACTAAAGTTTGTGCTGTCATGAAACAGTCTCTCACACTGGATAGTGGATGCAGTCCCACTAGCATATAGGTCCAGGACCTAACCTGTCCTACAGGCATTTAAGCCCACTCCTCTAGAGGCATGGCCTCATCTTGGGCTTGGTCGTGTGACATTTCTTTGGAAGATATCTGTGCGGCGGCAGGCTGGGCCTCTCCGTCCACTTTTATCAGATTCTACAAGTTGGAGGTTCCAGCTCTACAAGCAGGGCTTCTCTCCATCTAGGCTCTATCTTGACCCTGGCAAACAGATTGCCTTACATTTTGGCCTGTACACATTAGTCCTTAAGCACTATTCATTCATCATAAGATCCGACTATGTCCGATCAGCTGTTCAAACGAACCGACTCTTCCGGTTCTTCATTCCCCTTATAAGCCGCCTCTGTCGGTGTCTCGGGGGTTTATAACATGTGCTTTGGGTATACTGGGTCAGTCAGCACACACGGCGCTTTACATTGTGTTCCCATACGTAATACGAGGAACCTCTCTCGAAAGGGAACGTACTCGGTTACTTTCGTAACCTCGGTTCCCTGAGAGAGAGGAACGAGTATTACGTTCCGTGCCGTGTTTTTGCTTCTCAGGTATCGCTTCAGTCGATCTTAAAACCTGACACCTATGGCGAATTAGGGTCTTATATAGCCTCCTGTATGCAAATATAAGCACCTTTTTCGGCGGGCTTCTGGAACGCCCCCCATTGGTTCGTTCCTCTCAGCCGCCTCACCATAGGTTCCTGCAGTTGCCGCAGCCCGGCCAATCAGAGCGCTCCTCGCGCTGGGCTATGGCCGTGCAGCTCACTGCGCTTTACATAGATACCTTTATTAAAAGTTTTGCTTCACATTCTCGAGAAAAGGAGTTTTTCCCATACGTAATACTCGTTCCTCTCTCTCAGGGAACCGAGGTTACGAAAGTAACCGAGTACGTTATTATTTATTTTGTCTGCAGTATTTAAATTTAAAACTTGATTAGCAGTTATGTTCTGGATGAGAGTGTGTAATATGCAAATCGCTCTTTTGGAAACATATGTACTTTGAAGTTTCAGTAAGATAGCGCCTACTGCTTGCTTTGAGTCATGTATGATTCATGTAACACTTCATATACTGACTGTTGCCTTTCAAAAAGTTTCCTTTTCCACTGGCATTGTTAGGTGTAATTTAAGTCTGAAAGCTCAGGAGAGTGTATGTTACATTCCAGTGTGTTTTGTGCAGGTGCACAAATGAAGTTCACCAGAAAACAGCTTCATTCAAATTATTGGACTATAGCTTTACATGGTAAAAAGCACTTTAAAATCTGATCATAATTTTTCAACTTTAACTTAAGAATTCTAACTGCTTATTTCATTTTCATTCATTTTAAATTGCATATATTATTGTGCGAAGCCGCAGAGCTCTGTCTCACAAAGACCCTTTACAAATGTTTTTGATGTTTGTTTTTTCCATAACAAATATTCTTAAATATTAAATAAAAAATTACAATCTAATTTTAGCAGATTTTGTTTTGTACTATTAGTGACCTTTGATCCTTTTAATTATCTAATAGCGTCACTATGCAGTTACAGTTTTGTCAAAATTACGTTTTCAGTCACCTGTGCTTTGGGTTAGATAAAAACATTTACTCATCACAAAACCTCATGATTCTGAAACTTGTGTTGTTGCACTTGCATCTGTTTTTGCCATCACTTGGCTCTAATTTAGCTGGAACTGCCATTTGATTTGGATTTATGCATTTCCATTAAGGTGAAATATCTGCAATGCTATGACCATTGCTTTAGGGAGGAATGAAAGAGGTTTTAAATGAAAAACACATGCTCTCTCTCTTCATACCTTAATTCACAGGCGTGTGAATATCAGTCTGCAAATGAGATCCATTTACTCCAACAGTATTCTCAATGCCAAATAAAATGTTGCTGTGCTAATTTGAGAGCTGAATTACAGAGACACTATATGACAAAGACATAAACTATTATAAAAATGTTTGGAATGAATGCTCTAAAGTGGTATGAATGCTTACATCGCTGCAGGAAATTTCCACTACCATTATTTTTAAGTATATTATTAAAATCTTGACAGTTATTTACAGTGAGCAGCGAAGGGAGGCTCTAAAGCGTAACCGAAAGTGTATATACTCGTCTTCATAGGTGCCGTTTCAAAAGCCCTTCACTGTCATTTTCTGGTTATTTGGTTGGTTAAGTACCAATCCCAGATCTGGGAAAGCTCTCGTTTAAAGGGCCACAAATTGAAACCAGATTTCGACACTGATGTGTGATGATATATTTAATTGAGGCCTTTAGATAATATATGACCTATCTGTCTTCCAATCTATATGAGGCTGTCATTAGCTTATCTGCTATATTTTATAATGAAAAACTGGTTAAAGTTAGAGCTAGGATTTGTTTATGTCAAGAACAAAGCTTACATGGAGACTATTAAACCTATAAACTATTATATTATTAATATAATTATTTTTAAGACAATTTAATGCAAGTATCATATAAACTGTGTAATTACGTTATATGATACTACTCTATATTCGTCCTTTTCAGTCTCTGTTAGCGCTGCACCGATATTAATATTTTGGCTGATACTGATAATAACCGATAATTCTTTATATTGGAAAGTCCGTAACCAATATAAATCCACATTTTCTAATCAGACTGATAACGATAACATTCAAAATAAATATACACTATATTGCCAAAAATTTTAGGACGTCTGCCTTTACATGCACACAAACTTTAATGACAATCCCAATCCCATTCGTAGGGTTTAATATGGAGTTGGCCCACCCATTGCAGCTTCAACTCTTCTGGGAAGGTTTTCCACAAGGTTTAGGAGTGTGTTTATGGGAATTTCTGACCATTTGTCTAGAAGCTCACTTGTGAGGTCAGGCACTGATGTTGGACAAGAAGGCCTCTGTGTAGGCCAGTCAAGTTCCTTGACATCAAACTCGCTCATCCATGTCTTTCTGGACCTTCCTTTGTGTACTGGTGCACAATCATGTGGAAAGGACCATCCCCACACTGTTCCCATAAAGTTGGGAGCATAAAACTATCCAAAATGTCTTGGTATGCTGAAGCTTTAAGAGTTTCTTTCACTGGAATAAGGGGCCAAGCCCAACCCTCTGAAAAACAACTCAATACCATAATCCCCCATCCACCAAACTTTACACTTGGTACAATGCAGTCAGGCAAGTACTGTTTTCCTGGAAACCGCCAAACCCAGATTCGTCCATCGGATTGCCAGACAGAGAAGTGTAATTTGTCACTCCAGAGAACATGTCTCCACTGCTCTAGAATCCAGTGGCGGTGTGCTTTACACCACTGCATCCGACACTTTGCATTACACTTGGTGATGTAAGGCTTGGATGCAGCTGCTCTGCCATGTAAACCAATTCCATGAAGCTCTCTATGCACTGTTCTTGAACTAATCTGAAGGCCACACAAAGTTTGGAGTTCTGTAGCTATTGACTCTGCAGAAGTATACTTCTGTGCACTTGTGCCCCTCAGCATGCTCGTGAATTTATGTGGCCAACCATTCATGGTTGAGTTGTTGTTGTCCCCAATTTCTTCCATTTGGTTATAATACCACTAACAGTTGACTGTGGAATATTTAGAAGTGAGGAAATTTCATGAATGGACTTATTGCACAGGTGGCCTAACCTATCACTTTAAGTGAATGAATTCACTGAGCTCCAGAGAGTGACCCATTCTTTCTCAAATGTTTGTAGAAACCGTCTGCATGCCTAGGTGCTTGATTTTATACACCTGTGGTCATGGAAGTGATTGGAACACCTAAATTCAATGATTTGGAGGAGTGTCCCAATATAGCTGATACCGATTTGGAGGCCGATATCTTACATTTCTACTAGTCTCTGTCCACCAAAAAGTCCCTAACCTGAAAAAGACTCCTTCTTTAAACATTATTACTATTCATGACTTTAGTATCCTTGATGTGGCACAGGAGAAAAAGTGCATAAAGTTAATGCGATTTACTCTTCATTGCTGGGGGTTTCAGAGCACATTAAGAAAATATTTACCTGTAAAATGTAGCTGTAAAAATGTACTAGTTTTTGCTTATTTGTTGCAATACGTTGATGTGAGCCCCACTATGCATTTATATTCAAAGAGCACACTGTGTCCTCATTGCAAAATCACTGACACTATTTTTGACTTCCATTTCCTTTTTCCTGATATGGGCCTCATGCTGTTTATGAGGTAACCAGGCTCTGTGCGAGGCTACGTTTTACTTTAGAAGCGATCTATTGCATGTGAATCATGTTGACTAAAGTGCTTAGAAGACCATGTGTGATGTGTAATTGACTCGGTTTGCCAGGTTGCACTGAAGAGCCAGTATTGTGGTTTGGAATCAGCTAAATCCCTACTATATTTACACTAAGAGGTCTCACGAGGGGCACGGCCTTTTTGTGCACTATTGGCGCTCTGTGCTGAGGTGTTATGTTTAATAAATTCCTTCAAATCACTGATGCTTTTTCTTTAAATACTGTTATCATATAAAAGGTGTTTAGTGTGATTTTTCTGGAATTACATTTTCTCATCAGTAGTTTCTGAAAGTCAGTTTATCAATGTCTGGGATTGTTGCTCTTTGGGACAAAATTTACATATTCTAAAATGTTTAAAATACTTTACTTTTTAACTATAATGATAGAGCAATATTTCAGAGAAGTTTAGCACAATAATCTTTACAATTAAGGCCCGTTTCACATCAACTATAATAACTATAATGATAACGATAAAGATAAAAATAGTTCTAAAAATTTGAAATATAAAAGAATAGCAGAATCAACCTACAACTTGGATGATAATGGCACAGAGAAACATCATTATTGGAATAACTTTTAGAAAAAAATATTCCAGCTGATGAATGATAAACACGCTGACAGCCAATCACAATCCAGCGGACGATAACAACCGCAACAAGCTTAGAATAAACAGAACGATATAATCCACTGCACTGTAAAAAATTATTTAAAAACGAGTTACCTGGTTGCCTTACAATTTAGTTCATTGAAATAAAAATAAAAAAATGTTAATACAATGAAAATCTGATAATCGACATCCTTTATTCATTAAAAGGTTTCGTAATCATATTGGGTAATTGTGTGTGTTTTATTTGTGATCACGCAGTGAAACATGCCAAATTGTACTATTATCATGATTTATCAAGTTTTTTATGTGGTTCAGATACAATAATATTTTGAAGACAATGATGGCTTTAATGGGAAGACTATTTAAAAAGTATACAACTCAGCCACACTAATATCACTGCTTCATGGCACCTCAACATCTAATGGCCTGAAAACATGACGACTTTGAGGGTTTTTAGTGAGCAATCAGTCTGGAGAAATAAAAGGTCCGAAAATAAGTTGGCTATTAAAAAGAAAAGGTAAACATAGTTCTCAAATAATATATATTGTTTAAATTGTTACTGCCTTTAGTTATTATTTTGGAATAAATGTATACTAACTTGATGTATTTATAGGACTTTGCCTCATTATTTTAAAACAACACCGCACGCCACTTCTTGGTGTTGTTGGTGTAAACGTGCTTTTAGAAAGATTTTTTCCAGCTGATGAACAAAGCTAGCCTAGAAGCACCATAGCTGCAGCAAATCTAATCTGCCACAACTCTCAATACATTTCTGAGCTGTAAACGGCAAACTCTGGTCGGGCCAATCACATCGTGTATAGAGACGGTGGGCGGGGCTTAACAAAACTGGCAAACGGCGGTCTTTCGAATCAGCTTTGGCCGCAACTTTGGAAGACTTGGAGTTAAGCTTTTCTCTGAGAAAAGAACAAAGAACGGCACTGATGTTATTCTTAAAAAGGGAAGATGTGTTCAGAGTTTTGCCAACCGGATACGGTGAATGTTTACTCTATCAATGAGCTCCGCTTCACCTTCGTTGCTCTGGTTGGTTGTAGCGCTATCCTATCGCGTGCAGAGGGAGTTTGAAAGACAACCGTTTATCCGCCCCTCGGATTGAGCCCTGTCAATGGTGAGTTTCCAGACCATCTTGATGTGGGTCTGGCTTGTCAGGCTAGAACAAAGCATAAAAACAGCCAATTGACAGCCAATCAGGATTGATTAAAGAGCTCAAGCATTTAAAGCAGCAGACAACCTGTTGCGCATGCTTAGAATAAACAGAGTGTTACCATTATCAAATGTTTACCTGCTTTACTGGATTGAACGATATACAATTCTATTTAAATACAATATATTATAAAATATAAAATTGTTGCAGTTGAATTAACTTACGATCTTAAAAGTTGTGGACGTTAATATAGTTATCGTTATGGTTATCTTTATAGCTATTGTTTTGGTGTGAACGTACCTTTAATCATATTTGAAATAAATATTTATAATGACAATACTTGCTGCTCTTTGCAAATTTGAGCCCATCAAATTTGTTCATTAAAACGTTTAATTATTTATCTCTATAGGTAATTAATAATCTTGTTATATTGCAACGTTCTGTGAAACTATTCAAATGCTCAACTACTACTCAAATACTCTTGTACTTTAAATACTTTAGTTATTTAAAGCATTTTAATGTGGTTTTCTTTTTCAAAAATTTGATATTTTATGCTGCAATATTTTTTCCTGTTCCAGCATAGTGAAAATTCTGATGATATTTAGGACGACTATTATTCATTTACACTTATTCATATGGCAGACACTTTATTGCAACCTGGCAATAAATATTTGACCTTGTCATTTCAGGGCACCATGCTATTCCAACAGTTCAATTGCCATATGGGTAACATTTATTGTAATCACAATAAGGTTTTGTTTGTTAACATTAATTAACTAATTTTGTTACCATGAACTAAGATTGAACAAAACTTCTACAGCATTTATTAATCTTTGTTATTGTTAACATTTATTAATACATTATTAAAATCAAATGTCATATTAAAATCAAATGTTTGTTTACTAGTAGTTAATGCACTTTAAACTAGTATGAACAAACAATTAACAACTGTATTTTTTATTAACAAATGTCAACAAAGATTAATAATGTAACAAATGTATTGCTCATTGTCATGCTAAATGAGACCTTATTGTAAAATGTTTACCAGCAGAAATATGTCTATTTGATTTATTCTAATCCTAAAGTTATAAATATAAGCTTATAGAGATTAATACATTTTATGCCAGCATCTTAGTCTGAAGCAAACAGAACGTAAAAGTTCCTTTAACACTAATCTCCCTTTGCTATGAGAGTTAGTATCATCAGTTTATGTAGGATGGCAAAAGTGTTTTTTTTTTCTCCAAAATTCCATGTTGCAATGTGGAATATTCCTCGCATTAAAACACCAAAATAAATATGAAAGGGAACAAATAATGATGTATCTTCTTTATTTTGGTGTGGCAGATGTGCTTTCACAGAGAGACAGAGGCTCATGCGTGGGAGACACAAACCCAATGTTGTGTTTTGATTCCATTTCCCTTTTCCAATGCTTTTGTTTCTAAGGCACAGGGGCTGAAATTCAGGGCTAGCAGTTATTGGTCCAAACCCCTTCAGTGAGAGCACACTACCATTCAAAGGTTTGGCATCAGTAAGACTTATCAATGTTAAAAAAAAAAAAAAAAAGATTATGCTGACCCCTGAATTTACTTGATTAAATACAATAATTAAAGGTAAATAGTATACCATTTAAACACAATAAAAAAATTAATATTTTCTATTTTAATATATTAAAAAATAATATAAATTAAATATAAATATAAAGGTTATCCTTCTAATACCCTTTATTCCTTGAATGGCAAAGCTGTATTTTCAGCAGCCATTACTCAAGTCTTCAGTGTCACATGGTCCTTCCAATTATGCAGATTTGGTGCTCAATAAACATTTCGTTGAAAACAACTGTACTGCTTAATGTTTTTGTGGAAAGCTTGATATTTTTTTCAGGCTCCGTAAAAAAAAAGAAAAAAAAGGTTTATATATATATATATATATATATATATATATATATATATATATATATATATATATATATATATATATATATATATATATATATATATATATATATATATAATATTTAGATATAGATATAAGTTGTTCTGTACTCCAAACCTTTGAACAGTATGCGTGATGTGGTTAAAGTGACTATACTTTTAATGCGAACTATAAAAGTAATAATGTTTTCTTTGAAGCAGGAAGTATGAAGCATGGCAGGTGATTTAGAAAGCTGCAGCATGAGCTTTCTTTTATAATTCCTTAGAGTCGCTGGTAAAATGATTTTAAACATTCCAATATTCTTGGATGCCACAAATGAGAAACTTTAACAGTTGCTAAATATAATGTGCCAGAGTCTGTCTGAAAGTCTGCAATGTCTGAAATTTTAAAAACCATCCATATTCTGAAGTGGTCGCCTACTTTGTCTTCTCAATTTATGTGATTAGGTCATGACAGCTTCATAATGCAGTACACCACTAGCTGACTGGTTTTTGAGACAAATCTCTTATTACTTCCCCCGTTGAGCTCTGTCTGCCCGTGTTCCCTTCTATTACTCTCATCTGCCTCCTTGCAGAATCCCTCGTTGTGAACACCATGAAACATTTGAGGAATGGCCTCATAGGGCTGGTACCAATTTCAAACACCACAGTTCCTTTAATCATATATTATGCTGTAAATGTGTGGAGCACATATGAATGCTTCAGAGGCAACGGTCCAGTAATTCCATATGTTTACTACAGTCTCACTGTGACCTAGATCGCCTGCTCTGTTCACACTCTGCCTGAAATAGGCTGTTTTAGCATGAAGTTCATAAACCAGGAGACCTCACCTAAGCTACTGCATGTTTTACTACTGGAATACCCTTTGAAGTACTTCTCAGAGTAATAAACCGTGAAAGATTTTCTGTTCACAGACCATTACGTAATACTGCATTTTGATACAAATAACACCTTTATCATCCATCCGTGTCATCCATTTTCAAATGTTTACCTGAATACAATATACCTAAAGAATATAAAATTGTATTTGCACTTGCATTAACTTACTACCTTAAAAGATATGTATTCAATTGACTGTTAATGAACTGTTAAAAGTATTTTGAACTTGGGAATGTGACTTTGGGAAATGCTGGCAGGATAACACACCAAAGAATCCTCTCCCCACTGCGCCGTAACCCCGGTATGCACTGCAGCGAGTAATTGAGGGTCCTTGTAACCCAGGTCATGACTGTGCTTTCCCCTGTGTGGTATCCACTCTGCTTGGGAGTTCAGAGAGAGGTTTGCAGAGTCACACGTGTTAACCAAATAGGGTTGTCCCTGGGGAGACCAAGCACATTTATAAGAGACACCATTAAAAAGGAAGAACTGAGGAAGTTGTTTCTCATTATTGAGCTCTCGAAGCCTCGCAACAACAATCCAGTCATTGATTCATTCGTCATTGATTGTTATGCAGTTCTTTTGTTGTTTTGTTTTGTTTTTAAGCCACTAGATATTTTGTTTGATTAAAGCAGAAACCCCAAAAAGTATGGGTGTAAAGTGAACACGCTGTAAACTATATGGTTTAAGTTGTTATACACTGAGGGAAAAAAAGACAAATGTAATTTTAAAAAGTTTGCATGCAGATTTTTAAAGTAAATTTAACATATGGAAGTAACCAAACTCAAGTAAAATGAACAAAGAAAATAACTTGACCTGTAAAAGGTCATTTCTCCTTATTTGAAATTTACTTTGCAATACTTTTTACTCTAACACTGAAATTAACCACGCATTCCATATTTAACACATTATAAAGTAAAATATCTAGCTTCTGCCTGACCACCTTTCATATTCCATATTCAACTTAAAACGGAAAAGCGTAACTGGCGCAAAGTATAGGACGTAGGAAGTAAGATGTAGTGTAAGCGTTTTGAACTGTGAGAGGCCTTACACTTTTTTCTACACTTTCTACACTTTTTACACAAATGGATTAAGCAATTAAGCAAACTCAAGTTAAAAGAAAATAAATTGGCCAGTAAAATCTAATTTCTACTTATTTGAAGTTTCCTTTGCAATGAATTAATAGCAGTGCAAATAACACTGATTTAAACCACGCTTTTAGAGTAACATCTAAATACATAATACAATAGATATTGTGCAGACACCATATCTATGATGGCAACAGTATTTCATAAAATACACACCAAAATTGCAATAATTTAGTTTATTACCAAATAATAATTTTTCCACCAAGCAATGTGGTTATTAAGCAACATTTATCAGAATGCTTGCAAATCAACATAAATACTCAGCAACACAGTAAAGGCCCGTTCACACCAAGAATGATAACTAAAATAGCTATGTCGCCTACCACTTAAAATGCTCGAGCTTGAGCAGAATGGATACTGATTGGCCGGCTATCAATGTTTTTATTGTCATTTATCAGCTAAAAAAAAACGTTAAATTGTGTGTTTGTGCCTTTATCATTATAGTTGTGGTGTGGACTCTGCTATTCTTTTACATTTTTATATCTATATATTTATCATTATAGTTATCGTCCTTTGTGTAAATATGCCTTAAAGGTATAGTTCACCCAAAAGTGAAAATTACTTTTTAATTTACTCACCCTCAAGCCATTGGATATGACTGTATATACTGAAAAAACATCCCTATTTAAAACATTGTAAAGTAAAATATCTAGCATCCTCCTGACCGCCTTTCCATATTTAACTTACGGAAAAGCGTAACTAACACAAAGTATAGGACATAGAAAGTAGGATGTAGTGTAAGCATTTTGAACTGCAAGAGGCGTTACACTTTCTTTGTAAGTTCTATACGTAAGGCGGTGAATTCTAAATCAATACACTGATTCATAACCGCTTGAATCTTTGTTTTGAAATCGGCCCATCACTATATATGCCGTTATTTAGTTGTTGTTGTTTTTTGGCGCAAAAAACTATTTTCGTTGCTTCATAAAATTATTGTAGAGCCACTCTGACTTTTTGACGACTTCTTTAGTACCTTTTATGGGTCCTGTGAGAGGAAATTACATTGGTGTCAATAAAAGCCTTTTTGAGAAATCTTGATTTGTGTTTTGAAGATGAACGGAGAGGTCTTACAGGTGTCGAACGACATTAGGGTATGTAATTATTGACGGAATTTTGGGGTGAACTAACCCTTTAATGAAATGCAATTAAATGCATGCATTCTAGTGTGGCAGATGTGTCCAAATACTTTAAAGCCACTCTGTAATTTACATAAAGGGCAAAACTAATTGCCTTAGTCATCATGCTAAAGTCACATTAAACTTTATCATACTCTTACAGAGTTCCTCTTCTTAGTGAATATTTAAAGGGGTACTTCAGCGCTGGGAAGATGAATCTGTATATCAATGTTGTAGAAATGTGAAATTATTTTTGAATTTGGTGTCTTCTAGACTGAGAAAAGACCGAAAAATGTATTTTTGTCTCATGGGGTTGAAAGACTACAATTCCCAGAATGCTTCGCTGCCCTGTGAGGCCATTCCCAACACCACCAACTTCATTACTGTGACTGAGTTAGAGAAGACACTACAATTAAAAACTGAACGTGTCTGTTCAATATAATGAGTGAGTCCAGTCTGGCGCGTTTCAGTTCATGCCTTTGCAAGCTTAACTTTCATAGAAATTAATTTGAGAAGTTTAAAGACTTACATTGCTCACCACTCCGTTTAAATGAATGCCTGTAGCTGTGAGCTGAGCTCTGAGTGTAATCTCCCATCCCCCATGCGCAGGTTCAAAACATGCAGAAATGGCTCCCTCTGCTGGCTGTAGTCTTTAGCCTTTGGCCAAACATTCCTACTATGAGGCAAATATCGTCAATTTGCATCATAGGAGGAATTTTTCCAGAAATAAAATGCTTAAATCTCTTGTCTATGAGGATATGAGGGGGGAAAGCACATTTATTTGGATATACTCCAGGGTTTCTACTGATACAAAGCCATATGCTAATCGCTGAAGTAACCCTTTAAAGGGGTGATGAATTGAGAAATCAACTTTCCCTTGAGCTTTTGATATATAAAAGTTCATGGTAATATAAGAATACCCTGTAAGTTTCAGCACGTAAGCACGGTTCGCGCTTATATCGAACGATCGTGCGGGCCAAGTTATACAAAAATAATAGTCCAATCAAATGCGGGTGGATGAGAAATAAATCTTTGTTTTTTTTTAATAAAGGCGTACTTGAATCATTCCGATTGCTGCTTTCAAAACAATCCCTCCTTCATGTGAACGGAACTGACAGGGGCATAGATATGACAGGAGCTGAAGCTCATTAAATATGCAAATCTTATCCAATCCTAGCTGTGGGCGTTTACTTCCAAGTCTCCAGTGCGTCACGCCCATCAAAACCCAGCGTTCAAGAGAGAGCCTCAAAACCAGTGTAGAAAATAGCCTATTACTTATTAGTTATGATGTTTCTGAATGTAAAAAACACACAAATGTCATTAGTTGACCTCAGACAACAGGTTATTTTGTATGTTGAGTCTATGAGGCCTTTTGGCGATCTTTTAAAACTAGTTTTGAAATGCTCAACTTTAAATGAGGCAGAAATGCCTTATCACACATGATCGTATATAGGGCACTCCTACTCCAATCCTGTGAGTAGAGTTTTGTTTGGCTGATGATGAAGACTTTTCTTGGCTTCTGAAGCAATCCAGCAGAGATCCAAAGTCACTTTTGTTCCAGCCTTAAAATTTAAGCTGAACTTACCGTATATAACTTTGATAAATATGCATATTGCTTTTTCAATAACAAAATGTATGTTTAGTTTCTAGAGACACAACGAGATATAGTTACTGAAAAAAAATATGGTTTTCTAGTTTTTGCTTTTACAATTTAGCATGTTATGGTTTTACAAGATTGATTTTAAAGGGCTGCAACAGCACCAACGCAAGCAACATTACCAATCTGTGTGTAAACTGTGCTAAAAACTATGCAAATCGGACCATTCAGCCACAGTTGCTGCTGCTCTAAGTAATGACTTCCTGGGCACATTTATTTTCATCTTTGAGAGAGGGAGCCGAAGACAACTATTGGACGCTATGAGGAATAAAGTCATATGAACCAGCTTTTTTAGTTAGTTATTTGAAATATAAAAAATATGTGTTACTATTCTTTGTAATTATATGAAAAGTAACTTTTTTGGGGTGGGGGATGTAAATGAGGGAAAGTTTATGATGATTGTCTTTGTGTCTCTTCATGTTACATAACCCAATAGGAATCATGTGTTGAGACTTTCATAGAACAAGGACAGTCATGACCAGTCAAAACCAGTGAGTAATCCTGCGCTTGTTTACAATCCAGCATTTCTCCATTATAATTAACGCAAGCTTAGTTTTAGTCTTTATAAAACTAAATATAGTTGATTGACTTGTAATATTGAGTTTTGCTGAATCTTGACATATTCCCTTAATCATTTGTCATAAGCAGTTATGTTGTTCCCTGGTGTTTGAGAACATACATGTTGTGTAATAATCATCCAGTTTTATTTCATAGATCAGTTAAGGGGAAAGTGACATTTTGACTAAACTGGTCATTCATACTGGCACTAACATGCTCTCTGAGGTAACGTCTGACCCACAGTCAGACAGTCCACATCCCCTGGTCAGTTTTTTGTTTTCTTGTGATGGCAAGGCCAGAAACATACTCTGCAAGTAGACACATGCAGGCATTAATGCTCAGCCAATGCATTGCAAATGCACTATCCTGTTTAACATACCATGCAGGAGTTCTCGATTTGCTCAAATAAGCTGAAAGCTTTTCTTAGAGAAATGTAAGCCCTACTAAATGTCCCAATGGAGGCTAACGATGGCGGGTGAAGGTCGCTGCGCATTCTATGTTTTCAGTTGGGCATAAAGGATTTAATTCCAAATATTCTTTATCTGACTCTATTTAATCATAATTTCGGATTTAGGTTAGAATGCCAATTGGTTATTCATATTTAATAGTTTAATCACACATTCAATTATTCTGTTTAACCCTTTATTGAAATTATACCCATTCACAACCTGAATAATTCCAGAACAAGTCAGAATCAATCAAAGTGTAACAATTTATTAACAGTTAGGTAAATATATAATGGCAATTACATAATCAATTCAAAGGTAATAACATCAAATACTCTGAAGTAAAGAATGAAATATATACCTGACTTACATAATACTGCATGGGTTAAGACATCCAGCATTATGGGCTGACCTGAATACAGTATCAAGCCCTTATCTCTTGCAACATTCCTTTAAATACCTAGATAATTCAATCGGTTAAACCAAATGCGGTTACTGTGATTATAATTAGATCAATCCGATTTTGTGTTTGAATGGGTTCTCAACATCTGTGAAGGGGGGCATACATTTACATACAGAAAGCATCCTGTATTATAGATCTGTGGGAGGTCACCTTCTTAGTGGCACACAATATTTTCTTAACTTATTAAAACTTCTTGGAGGGTTGTATTATAGCTGGGAGAATGAGACCACTTTACCAGACACACTGAGACATTTCAAATGATAGTAAACACATATAGTGGCCCTTTATATTAGATGGCCTTAAAGGTGGGGTAAGTCTTATTTCAAAATCGTTTTAGAAAAAGGACACGGGCCGAGTGGAATAACAAACTTGCAGCCAATCAGCAGCACTATTGATGGTGAGAAGAGCGCTCACTCTCGCTCTGTGCACGTCATTATTCAAAACACACGAGTCACACATGACGGACACATTAGCCGAGAACAAGCCTAATATATGCTGCTTGACCATGCTCGTGTGTCATGTTCGCTTGTTAGTCCATTTGCGATCATATTGTCGCTCACTTCAGCGATGATAAAGACCCGTTTATTTCCACGCCATATGGAGCATCTAAATCCCCTCACTGTGTGCTTCAAGCATCAGCTCACACAATGTCTCCGACAAATAAGATACTATACTCCTAATATATGTTTGTTTCCTCTTTTCATGATCTATATAACCCTTATCCAGTCATAATTGTAATATGTTGTTAGCTGGACTGTTGTGCTTGTGTTCTATAGAGTTGTTCATGAGAACAGTTTGATCGCTATCTCTAATCTTGTCATAATTGTAATATGTCATTAGTTGGACTGTCAACTTGTGCTATAGAGTTGTTCATGAGAACAGTTTGTGATTTTGTGATCGCTATGACTCTAATCTTGTCATAATTGTAATGTGTCATTAGCTGGACTGTGTGCTTGTGTACTATCGAGTTGTTCATGAGAACGGTTTGTGTGTGTTTTTGTGATTGCTGTACCTCTAATCTTGTCATAATTGTAATATGTTCGTTAGTTGGACTGTCTTGCTCGTGTACTATCGAGTTGTTCACAAGAACGGTTTGTGTTTTTGTGATAGAAAGGATGACTTTTTCATTGAATATTCGACCTGGATTAGATACACAGAGATTCTGCCATAGCCGTTGATGCCTCTGTGTTTATGTATGTGTGGGGTGGAGCTATCAAAATAGGGGCGAGACCCTTTTGGGGGTAGGGGCGTGTTTGTTTTGGTGATTTGAAATACCAACAACGGTTACCAGATAGCACTTACCCCACCTTTAACAACTATGTACTTACATTTAAAAATAAGTACAATGTACTTATTGCGTTCAAATTCTATTGCAAAAAACTTTTGCTGATATTGAGGTGGGAAAGTGATAGCGGGGACAGGTGTGGTGGGGTGGGTAAGTTTAAGGGTAGGGTTAGGTGTAAGGGAAGTGGCAACTGTGTAATAACAAATATAACTACAGAAATTAGTTACAGATGTAATTACATACAGGTATTTTTTAAAATGTAAGTACAATGTAAAAACATTAATGTAAGTGCATAAGTGCATTGTATCAAATGATTAATTAAAATATTGAAGTAAATGATATATAGTCTTTTGTCTTTCTAGAGGAGGAAAAAGGCAAATACAGGTGGTAATATGCAGAGTGTGAGGGTGAGGTGAGTGTATCGGTATGGTGTCGCAGGAGAGTGTTTAAATGTTAATTCTTAGGAGAGTTCTTTGTTTCTCAGTCCAGACCTCTTGGCAGCAGCCTTACAGAAACTAGCTATTTATGCTATATGCTAAGTATTGGTTAATTTATGCTATGGCATGTTATATTTGTAAATATAAAATACTGTAAGGGTTATGTTTGGTTTTAGGAGCTGTTTACATGTCATTTTTTTAACAAAAACTGGAAAACCTTTTATGTGTTTTGGACATTCGTCTGAAAATGCACATTTTTGAAAACTGGTTTAAAAGTGCAAGGTTTTTAAAAGAATACCATTATTGTCTCTGTGTAAACTACAAAAATGCAAACAAGGGTAACATAGTTTTTCTTTTGTGACATCGCCAACTACTGGCCTGGCAGCATAATACAGCGTTTTCAGTCATTTTTGTGGATTCGTGTGAACAGGTACTGTGTTGTGGCCTGTATGCGGAAAACGCGAAGCTAAAACCTTTCTGTTTCTAGTATATTGTTGTCATGTAAACATTGTCACATGCCTGTCCTGTCTTGTGTGCCCATGTGGGTTTTGTCATGTCTAGCATGTGCTCCTGTCATTGTCTGATCCCTCCCCCTTGTTATCTGATTAGTGTTGATTTCTCCCACCTGTTCCCTCTTGATTTCTTCCCCTTATAAGCTCCTTGTGTTTGTCAGTCTGTGTTGGATCCTTGTATGTATTGTCTCCGTCTCCTGGTTCCCCGTGATCTCTGTTGGTTTGTTTAAGTTTGTATTTTTATTATTCTATTATGTGTTTTTCCCCCTCGTGGGTTGTTGTTTTGAGTTTATGTTTTGTTTTTGTAAATAAATAATCATTCTCCTGCACATGAGTCCTCGCACCATTTTCCTTTGTCTGTGACTTGACAAACATACCCTAAGTTTGGTGTGTTCTAGTTTTCTAATTGAGTTACACGCCTGTTCCCTGTTCTGTTGATTATCTTCCTCGTGCATTTAAAGGATTAGTTCACTTCAAAAAAGAAAATTTACAATGCAAATTTACAATTTACAAACTGCAATCAATGCAGTTTCAAAGGGCTTTGATTGGCTTCAGAGGGCTCTGCATGATCACAGCCGGGAAATAGGGTCTTATCTAGTGAAACCATTGGCCATAAAAAAAAAAAAAAACATTTATGTACTTTTTATCCTCAAATGCGCAACTTTGTGCTGTTTTTCTTCACGGCGTATGGTGTCATCACACCGGAAAAAGGTCACGCACTAGACATGGAAGTACCAAGCCAGTGTTAATACGAACATGACTAAATCAAACTCCCTTTATAAAAATAAAGGTAAGACAACGACGTCGGACAATTTTAAAGTTAGGGGAGAACATGAGATGGAGTTTTTCGGTGCTGTGTCTCTACTTCAACGTATGTCATGGCCGTGACATTTCCAATGTGATGCCGTTATACGCCGTGAGGAAGAACAACACAGAAGTTGTGCATTTAAAGTATATACATTTTAAAAATATATTTTCAATGACAGGTTTCACTAGATAAAACCCTATTCTTCAACTAGGATCGTGCAGAGCCTCTGAAGCCCTTTAAAACCCTTTTGAAACTGAACTGATTTAGACCTTTAACCCGTTGGTTGCCATGGAAGTACATTATATGGAGAAAAATCCAGGAATGATTTCCTGAAAACACGTAATTTCTTTTCGACTGAAGAAAGAAAGACATTAACATGAAATGGGGGTAAATACATTTTCAGGAAATTTTCATTTTGAAGTGAACTAATCCTTGAGTTTTTTTTTAGTTCCTTGTCCGGTGTTAACATTATGTGTCATGCGTAGAGTTTATGTTCCTGTTGTTCTTTAGGCATATTTTTAATTGTCTCCCAGCATTGTGCACATAGTTCCCAAGTCTTTATAAAGGGAGTATATGAGCAGCTTCAAATACCTGGGTGTGAACATCTCCGAGGACCTGACCTGGACTGCACATATCCAGTCTCAGGTGAAAAAGGCCAGGCAAAGACTGTACCACCTGCGCCAGCTGAGGAAATTCCGGGTCTCACCAGCTATCCTGAAAACTTTCTATTCAGGGGCAATAGAAAGTTTACTGACTCAGTGCATCACAGCGTGGTATGGTAACAGCACCAGTCACGACTGCAAAGCCCTGCAAAGAGTGGTGCGCTTGTCCGAGCGCATCTCAGGGTCAGCTCTCCCGTCTCTGCAGGACATCTACATCAAACGATGCAGAGGCAGAGCTACAAAAATCATCAAGGACATTAATCACCCGGCCAACCCCCACTTCACCCGGCTGCCTTCTGGTAAGCGCTTCCGTAGCCTGATGGCCAAAACTGAGAGACTCAGGAGGAGTTTCTTCCCACAGGCCATCAGACTCCTGAACGCTGTCACTTAACTACATGTGACTTCACCTCACTCAGTATTAACAAACTCACATACTGATATTGCACTGCACTTTATTCTTGTGTTCCATGTAACTACTCATTATAATGCTGTTTGCACATTACACTCCTGCACTTCTGTTATCCACGTATTTATTTTTATAGTCTCCAGTTTACTATCTCACTTATTTTATTCCACATCTCTTATTTCTTTTACTTGATTTATTCATAATTCTACATATGAATATATATAGCACCTTATCCTATTCCTATTTTATCCTATTCCTATTTTATAATTTATTGTGCTTTTTTTGTTAATTGTTATTTGCTGTCCATGGAGCGGACCTGTTTACATTTCACTGCCGGTTGTATTCTGTATAACTGTGTATGTGACAAATAAAACTCTTGAACTTGAACTTGTCTGCGTATAACACGCGACTTTGGGCTTCTTTTTTTGGCAAGTTGTGTTAAAAAATGCCGCGTTTTTTGGGGTATTTTTAAAAAATGTGGTTGATTGTTAGGAAAATATGATAAGCAACTTCGTTTCTTTACATTTATGGTCACTGGTTTGTCCAATACATTGCCTGATACTTTTTCTTCTCACAGCTAATCCATTCAATGCAACATGCTGTAGTAATTCGTCCTCATGCATCCCGCCTCCTTCTCCCCCTCACTGAAGAAAAATCACGTTCAACGTGCAGGCATGTGATGTTAGAAATGCACGAAATGATAGTTAGTAGAGATGTACAGAGATGGAGAGGAAACAGGGAAAAGAGGCACCTCATTTAATTTCAAAAATATTTTCCTAATGTATAACTATAATTACAGGCTATTGTAAAAAGTATACAAGTACAAGTATACTAATAATAACAGTATAGTTTTGAATTTATTTTATTATAAATATGTGGCTATATTGCAGCACTCCCTTAGTTCTTGCCTGTGTCCCAATTTACTGTATAGTCCCAATCATAGACTGTAAAAAAGTGCTTATTATTAATCCTGAATAGTATGTGATATTAATAATTTTGAATACTTGTTAGGGCAGAATGCACATTGAGATTGCAGGGCTTATCTTTTTCACAGTTTGCAGTGTGTTCACGACTGCTCAATATGTGCAACTCCGACTATGGGTTACCATAATTGGCTATGGGTTACCATCACGTCCCTTTTTCTCTTTTTCCATCTCCAAACCTATTCTATTCACAGCTGATCGGAGGATATTGTGTGGCCTTTATTGCAATTTGAAGATTTTTGGAAAATCAAATCTGTTTTTGCTTGTCAAACTCCAAGAGTTTTTAGTTTAATATATTGCATGCTCATTTATTTATAATTTATTCATAAATGATATTGATGATAATAAATAATAATAATAATAATGGACTTGTTTTGGGCTTGTTTTTGAATCCACAGTTGCTTATTTGTCTCACAAGAGTTGGTAACACTGTGCATCTCTGTAGACCATCTACATAGCAACCTGTAACAAATACATAAATATGTACTATTAGTAGTTGCTTTTTTAACTATTAGAAGCTCCTTTGTGAAAAAGAAGTACACTTTAGCATATTTGTAAAAAAGAGTACTTTTAAATAAATAGAATTTAAAAAGAAATAAAAAAATATATTTTAAAAGAATATACTTAAAGTGTTAGTTCACGCAAAAATCAAAATTCTGTCATTAATTATTTACCCTCATGTCTTTTCAAACCCTTAAGACTTTGGAACACAAATGAAGATCTTTTTAATAAAATGAGACTGCTTCCTGTCTCTCCATTGACAGCATATGCACATTGATGTTTCATAAAGAGATCGTAAAACTAATCCATATGCATTGAGCAGTTTGGTCTACATTTTCTGAAGAAACTCGAGTGCTTTAAAAGATGAACACTGAATTTAGGCTTTTATTCAGGAATGACATGAGGATAAAGGACAGAATTGTTATTTTTGGGTGAACTATTCCTTTAATTACAAACTGAATGTAATGTTTTTGGGCATTGCATGAATTGCATGCAATTGTTATTACATGAAATGTGTTCCGTTACAATTCAATTACATTTCAATGTATTATTGAATTAGATTTAAATTAAATTAAATTACCCAAACTTTAATTCCACTTAAATAAACGTATGTCATTTTTTTATAATTTCCTCATAAAAATCCAGAAAAAAAAATCCAAAAAGTGCATCACAAGTGCACATTCATTTATTTTTCAAAAAGATAATCAACTCTGATTTGACCTTATACTTTACATATTTATTATTAATATCTGAACATACATATATCAAGTATACCTTGCAGTTTTGCAACGTTTTTACAAGACAAAGAAACAAAATAAGAAGATTTTGCAATCTTCTGTTTTTGTTTTAGCATGCTTTAAACAGAAGCAGCTGCATACTGAATTTGTGTAACTATGAATGTTAAGATGTGCTGGCTAGTTTTATTGTGTGTCTGTGTTTGCTCAAAATTATATGTACAAAGCAGACCTTCATAAAAGTTTTGATGGTCAGTACTTGAAGTAAACCCAGAGAGCAAGTATTTTCTCTTTGTAATTTTTTTTAAACTCTAGCCACAATGCCTTGTGAAGTTTTCCCAACAGTTCTTTCTGTTCTCACATCAGTATAATGAATATATGGAAATTCCATTATGCTCTGCAGGCAATTATTGCATCTTTATTGACCAAATTAAAAACCATTGCCTCAAAATAACAACAACCTGTTTCCACATTAAACTTGTGTCATGGCTCAGTGCCTTTTTGTAATTGGGAGAATAAAAACTGAATGAAAGTATAAAAACCAGCCACTGACATGAGCATTTGGGCAGCATAATCATGCTGTTGAAAAGCACTATATTGCCATTTCAAACTTGAATGACTTTCTTTCTTCAGTGTAACACTAAGGAAGATATGAAGAATATCTGAAGAATGTTTTGGCTTTGGCTTCTTAATGTATGCATAAAAAAAGACATAAAACGTGTTGTTTTTTTCATAATATCTTCTTTTGTGTTACACCGAAGAAAGAAAGTCATACCAGTTTGGAATATCAAAAACAAATGCTTTCATGAGGGTGAAATTTGCTCAATGGCTGTTAAGGTACATTAGATTCCTCTCTTAGTTGAGTTTTATTCAAGAGAAACCATGTTAGAGCAGTTCCTGGATGTCTGTGGTGAAATGAAGTCATGAGTTTTTTCTAACCGTGTGTCTCATTCTCCAGGAATGATAGTCCCATCTCCGCCTGAGATGAAGCAACTTTGGAAGATGCTCTTTCCGCTCCTTATTCTCCTTTACCTATCAGGAGCTGTCAAGTCTCAAGTAAATCCAGGTAGTTATGTTTTTTCATTGTATAAAATGAGATTAAAAGATGTAAAATGTATGATTTAAGCCACGTTTCCAACACCGGAACTTTCCCTAGAAACTAGAGATTTTTGGTGTGGTACTCGGTGTGTTTCGACCGCAGGGAGGAGTGTCTAAATGAAGTTCCAGGAAGTTCAGGAACTTTCAGAGATGGAACCTGGGCACTGAACATGCTGATTGATTTCACACATCAATTTTGATTGGTTGACTCCACACATCATTTCATTTCAAACACCATTTTAGATTCTGGTAATAAGTCTGTTGTGGTCCATGCAGTAAGAGATGTTTGCTATTCGAAATCAACAGTGGAGTTAAAAAAAATACGACCGATGGACTGGCGACGAGGCTCAGGCGGACAAAATCCAACGGGAACTGGAAAGTCACGTGCAGTCCTGCGTCACTAGACTAATTCGCTTAATCTTCACGGGACTTTAGAGCGTGATAGAAATGCAGACAGAAAACGGTCTGGAGGATAAAAGTTCCTGGGAAAAAAGTTCTTGGGACAAATTGTTCCAGGTAATTTCCCTGGAAACCTGGCTTTAGTCATTTAGCTGATCATTTTATCCAAAGCGACTTACTCAACAGTAAAATGATGATAACTTATACATTTTAGAGTTTGTAGGAACTCAAGCCCAAATTTTAACTACTAGTCTACAATATTATATTAATTAAACAGCTACAGTAGTGTAGACATTGGTTAACATAAACTTATTTGAAATTTAGCTATGGAAATCAGTTGTTGTGGTACCACTAACAGCATGTGGTCAAAATCTTGAATTTAAGATGTTCTGAAATCAGTTTGCTGAAATTGTAATGCTATTTTTGACTAGGTTTGAAACTTGCAGCCTTGCACTGTTAGTTGTAGTTGTTGTTCGGTCTAATATTGAGGTTTGAATAAGGTCTGGAAGATGCCCAGATTCCATTCTGGTTCTCATGGCTTCTTCTCTTTTGTCTGCGTCTTTCAACTTTTGCTTTTTCTTTCTAGCATGGGTGGTTTGTGGGGAGGAAAGTGTGATGTCAATGTGAGGCTCAATTATATTTTACAAGGAAACCAGAAGCCAGCTCATGGTGAGCAGCCGTACAGTAGAGACTAAAGCATAAGTCTGGAAAGCAGCTAATACCACCATGGCTAGAGACAGTTTCTTCTGGGATCCCCCCAGGATTTAAACCACATTGTGCTTTAGTACTATATTTGGATGTGTTTCTTTATTAAGCAGATGAGTTTGTTACCTAAGGTAACATTGCTTCCTTCCTCTGATCCTGTGTCTGTTGCAGTTCCATATTTGGGGGAAAAAAATGAATGCAGACATGACATTAAAGCGTAACATTGAAAATGCATTGTGTTTTAAAACATACATTTGTGTAGTTCTTGGTTCAGTAGCATGCCAATTAAAAAGGCAAGAAATGCATAAAGTTCTGGTTTATTTTAAAGCCATATTGTGCATTGTTTAATTGTCGCTTTGCTTGTTTAAACTACAAAGTAATGTTTGGCTTGTTTCAAAGTAAGCATAGAATATGTAAAATGCTTTGTTAAAAATCCTTCCGTGTGGTCTATGTAAATGGAGTCTGAATTGTTTAAAAGCGTTGGCTTGTGGTACAAGTAAAAATAACAGAATTACACTCAGCTGTTCTGTTGCTAACCGAATGCTCTGGATTGTTACTTTCCGGGTTGAAAGTATCAGAAGTGGGTGAAGGAGCCATGAGTGGCTCTGCCAAGTATTTTCATCCCAGAATTTTGGAGGAAAAAAATTTGCATAAGGAAAAATATGCTTATTGGATACATTAACCCCCTGTTTTACAGACAAGGCTTAAGCTTATCCCAGACTTAAATACATTTTTGAGCTGACATATCTTAACATATGCTAGTATCATTGTTTTGTCCCAAGAAGCACACCAGTGATGTTGTTCGTTTTTTGTTTTTTCTAACGCAGGTTTATAAAAGCCACTTAAATGCCCTAATTGAACTAATGCCTAATCCTGGCTTCATTTAAGCCCTGTCTAGGAATCCAGGCCTAAAATTTTAATTTGTGACATTATTTACATGACAATTAAGGTAAAAAATAAATCTTATTCTCATATAATGTGAAAAAACCCTTTACAATATTTAAATCATTTACATACATTATTTAAGCATTTATACATAAGACATAAATGTATTAAGAAGAAGAATCATTGAGAATACTTCATTGAGAATAATAAAACAATACACGAGTACAACAATTGTATGCAATGCATTATAGTTGCTATATAATTTTCTTGATTATTCATTCATTCATTCATTCATTCATTCATTCATTCATTCATTCATTCATTCATTCATTCATTCATTCCTTACGCCCATCTTTCCTGCATTCCTTCCTTTCGTTCTCTCTTGAAATTAATATATTATTTTGAAAAGTGTATATCTGCAGCCAAACAAAATAATTTAATTTTACTTTCAGGTTTTGTATGCGTTGGTTTTCTCTGTGGCGCTCACAGCGGGTTCAATGTCCACTCAAAGATGAGCAAGGTGAGGGAGGATTTGAAAAATTACACGTTTTCTTCTGTCATGTCAAACTAGTATAGCAATTAAGCTTGCTTAGGCTTATTATTCCACCGGTTATGAGGAACATTATTCAAAACAGTATGACATTTTATATTGGATTAATGGAGACACATTATAAAGGAAATTCACTTTACACCAGAACAGTTGCTATATCAACATACTAACCATAAGAAAATACGGTTAAATAATGTATAGTTGTCAGTACACATCAAGCTTTTCTTGCGATTTTGCCACCCATCATGAATAAAGATACCTACTTTTCATATACAAGAAGTGCACTCAAACCTGGAAACGCAAATGGTTGCTGTGGTACCGAACAACAATACCTTAACGTGCAGACTTATGTGGACTAACTTTTGTTTAAGGAAATCTGTTTATAATAGGCTATTAGGTTTGAACTTATTGGTCCTGCGTTGCCTATTGACATATTGATTCTCAAATTGATACTTCCTCATTTCCTCTCTCCTATGTCCTCAAGCCTGTGGGTGCGTCTCAATCAACTCCCTATCAGTAGTCAGGGCACTGATCAGGCAGCACACTGACTGATTCCCTGATCAGCTGATTGAGACCCACCCCATGAGTCCTGACCCGGACATCTTAATAATGGGTATGCACGTGACATCACCGTCGGCTCGAGGGACTGTGGATACATCCACTGAGTGGCAAAAAGACTGAGTGGCAGCATTTTGCGAATGCCACGAAAAACACACAAAACACATCTGAATTTAGATTATCCTGTAAGTTTTAGAGCTGAAAACTTCCTTGTTAAGAAAAAGAAAAGCTTTTATAGACACCAGGCCCAGAAAACGAGGCTCTCAAATCAATGACTAATCAAATTAATGTATTAGAAGGGTGAAACCCACCAACTCATGGAGCTAAACTGATTGCGTTACCGAGCAATAAACACGCCGAAGATTTTCGATATTCATTTGTAAACAAGACAGGTCGACACTGGATTTTCAGACATATTGAGATTAAAACACAATGCTGTGCCTTCTATATTGGATATGACAGGAATGTGCATCACACTTATGTGAGTAAAACATGTTTTTTTATATGCGATAGTAGTTATTGCATTGTTACAGATCGTATTGTTTATGAGTATGTGACTTGTCTAACAGAACAGTCCATTACAAGATCAGACTCCCAGGTCGTTGAATCTTAAATAGTGATCTCTTGATCTCTGTTGTGTTTGAAGAGTGTGTGTGTGGTTCGCGCTTATCCACCGATCGGGTGGGCCAAGTAATAAAAAAATGAATCAATCACGGATGGATGAGAGATAAATCATTGTGTTTGTTTAATAAATAAGTTGAGACTGAGCCCCGTCAGAGAATTATTTCGGCCACTTTCAAAACCCTCATGTGAACTGAAAAGAGAGCTTAGTAAATATGCAAATCTTCTCCAATCCTAGCCGTGGGCGTTCAAATCCAAAACCCAGCGTTCAAGAGAGAGCCTCAAAACCAGTGTAGCCTATTACTTATTAGTTTTTGAATGTAAAAACCAAACAAACATCATTAGTTGACCTCAGACAACAGCATAAAAAAAGTAGTTCCTGACACCTTTAAATACTTACCATCTTATATTCTGCAGGATTGGATGTTTTTATAACAATTTAATATGTTAAATTGTTCTCCGACATCTACATAGAGGGTATGTGGCTTATTTAAGGGCAAATATTGTCCAGATACAGTTTTACAGGTCCATTTACAACCCTATAAATTGTCCCTAGGATGTAATGCTCTGTTTTTGCATTTGGAAGAGTCATGAATATTAATGTTGAGCTCTGCTCTGGTTGGCTTATTTCAGCAGCTCACAGCAGTTCAGCTATAGCCTGACAAGCCAGACCCACATCAAGATGTTTGGTCTAGAAACTCACCATTGACAGGGCTCAATCCGAGGGGCGGGATAAACGGTTGTCTTTCAAACTCCCTCTGCACGCAATTGGACATCGCTACAACCAACCAGGGCAACGAAGGTGAAGCAGAGCTTGTTGACAGATTAAACTTTCGACATATCCGGTCGGCAAAACTCCGAACACCTCTTCCCTTCTTAAGAATGACTTCAGTGCCGTTCTTTTCTCAGAGAAAAGCTTAACTCCAAGTCTTCCAGAGTCGTGGTCAAAGCTGATTAGAAAGACCGCCATTGGCCAGTTTCTGTGTTTACTAGAAGCACGCGCACTCGCAACTCGTGAGTTTGGCGTTTACAGCTCAGAATGAATTGAGAGTTGCTAAACGACACTCGCGGGCAGATTAGATTTGCTGCCGCTAGGGTGTGCGTCTAGATTTCTAGGCTAGTTCAGTTGTTCAGCAAAGCGACTTGTGAGTCCTGACCGTCCTGACAGAACACATACGAACTGAATGACACTTTAAGCAGAACATCTCAAATGGAGATAGCTAAAATGCAGCCTACTTGTTTTTTGGTGTTTTCAGCTCATCCGCGCGAGGGAAATATATATATATATACCATTGATTTAAGTGATCACCCTGATTTAGACCTATATATTGTATTTATAGAAAGCATTCACAGCCACAGGCAACTTTTCTCAATGTATTCCTAGCTGCATTTCAATATCCCTGGATCACTGGATGTTAGGTAGGTTGTAAGGAACACTATATGGAATCCAAACTTTAGTTTAAACCGAAAAGCGTTTGTTTTACTCGCGTTTTGGCAGTTTTCCCCGTTAAATCCAGTTATGCAGCAGCTCTTATTACTACTCAGTCCGGCTGAGGTGGCGTGTTCCTGTGGGAAAGTGACGTCAGTGCATACCCTCTTTTCTCTAATTGCACCACGAGGAGGCAAGGAATGAAGAGCAAGGAAGCCTCATGAGCATGAAGGCATATCCTTTTGTTGGATCATATGGAGGTGGAGCTGAGACGCGAGGGAAGGAAACAAAGATGCACCAATAAGAAGTGACACGCACCCGTGATCTTGAGATATTAGACTCAAGAAAGTCTCATTAGATGCATGAAAAGTTTTTGTGTAAATGGTCCTCCTGTGCCCTTCATATTGAAAATACAGATTTAAAATGTTTTTTTTTTTTGTGTTCTCTTTTTTTTATTCTGTGCTTTACAGTTTGGATCAATACACTACAGTACCTTGAAACACTGCCGTAGTGATATATCTTGGTATCCCGTAACTGCTGCTTAATATTATTACTTCTCATCACAGACACTTAAAAAATCTTCTGTTTAGGTTTTTTTACAGGCTGGTGGTTAGAAAGGAAAGAACGCCATGCTAAAGGAGTGGTGAAATATAACGGGATAGAGTCCATCACTCAAACCTCATTGAACTACGTGTGAGCTCTGTGTGAGGATGTGACCTTGCTTTGAGTTTATTATTGAATGTAGCAGGAGCGCAAGCATGATTGTTTACAATGGATTCAACAATCAGACTGGAGTCTGTGGCTTGTACATACCAGACATTTTGACAACAGGAAAGTATATTGAAACAGCTTCTATTTCTTACTTTTTCTTTTTTCTGTTTTTGCTCCAAGGCTCTGTGTGTTTTTCAGATATTTGTTTCTGCAGCTCATAAATCCCGGCGGCAGTCTCTCTCACATTTACAGTTTGATGATGGTTTTGGTATTCAGCTAGTTGACCTTAGTGTTAGTGACAGAAGTTAATGACAGTGTTTCAGACAAATTGTTGCTTTCCACAAAGGTGGTGAATTTCCGTACTTTCCAGGAGAGAGATGCTGTAACCTCTTTAAATATCAGTTTTGCTCCTTCATATTTCCGCTGGAAATAAAGCCGCATTTTTTCCTACTTCTGGAAAAGTGTGTAGCTCAGTAGCTACAGTATCAGATCTCCTTTGCCAACTTTCCTCTGTTTAAAATTCCCAAAGACTGTAGTTATACCATCCTACTCTCTGCTTTTTTTCCACTTTGAGTTATAGACTCTTACTTTTTTCTACTGTAAAAAAGAAAGAAAAGGAAAAATGTAAGTACCTCCTCTAGTAGTTTACACGTGATTAAGCGTGTGAGTGAGTGAGTGAGTGAGTGAGTGAGTGAGTGAGTGAGTGAGTGAGTGAGTGAGTGTGTGTGTGTGTGTGTGTGTGTGTGTGTGTGTGTGTGTGTGTGTGTGTGTGTGTGTGTGTGTGTGTGTGTGTGTGTGTGTGTGTGTGTGTGTGCGTGTGTGTGTGCGCGCAAAGTTTTGGACCCTGCAGTTAGACAGCAAACATGGTGGAACAAATGTGCCATTCACGAGGATTAAAGATGGAAAAAACAGTTGGCAAGAGGGGGAAATAAGCGCCACTCGGACCAATGAATTACTGCACATGTCCAGAGTGGCCCATAAGAGAAAGAGAGAGAGGAAACACCAAAAGCCACATTTTCTTCACACAACATAGTATTTTTCCACCTTTCTGAAGTGAGGAATATTTTTAGACTCAGTAACTGAATGTTTACTTCATCTGATACTGAGGCTATAACCATCCACTCTTGGAGAGTAGAAAAACGGAGAGTAAATAGTATACACAGTGCGGTGAATGTATGAACTGAACAAACTCTCCTTGCAAATTCTTTAAAAAAGCTATTAATTGTTATAAATCACAATAAATTTGTTGATTTCATCCTTAAGAATACACCGTCTTATGTATATATATATATATATATATGTGTGTGTGTGTGTGTGTGTGTGTGTGTGTGTGTGTGTGTGTGTGTGTGTGTGTGTGTGTGTGTGTGTGTGTGTGTGTGTGTGTGTGTGTGTGTGTGTGTGTGTGTGTATATATATATATATATATATATATATATATATATATATATATATATATAATGTGTGTATATATATATATATATGTATATATTTATATGTGTGTGTGCATATATATATTAAACCCCGAGTCTGCAGCCGAACAGTACTGCATTTGAAAGACATTTTATCTATGTGGCACTCTCGTGTCAGTTGTCTAGCACTGCTTTGCCTGCGTTCACAAAGCTATGAAAACTCTACAAAAGCACTTTCTCTTTTTTGTGTTTGAATGTTTGAGCTGAATGATACAGCTAAAATTATTTATTTATTAAATAAATATTATTTCTATTATACATGTTGTAATATCAATAAAACAATAATTAAAAAAAGTGTGTGTGCGTGCGTGCGTGCGTGCGTGCGTGTGATTTGATTTATGAAATTTGGAAAAAAAATTACAAATAAAAGTAAATATATATATATATATATATATATATATATATACATATATATATATATATATATATATATATATATATATATATATATATATATATATATATATATATATATATATATATATATATATATTTCAATTTACTGTATATTATAAATATATATTAAAATAAAAAATAACATTTATTTATATAAATATATTTATAAATGTATTTTTAGATTTATTTTTGATTAAGTTCAATAAAAAATTATTTTTCCTAATCAGAGGGTTTAAAGCATCTTTCACTGTTGCTAAGTAACATATATACATAAAATATTAAATATAATTTATTGTAAAATTGACATTGTCATATGAAATATTGATAATTTGATATTCTCTGAAAAATCATTGTGAATGTTTTAATAGTATTCTCTATATTGCCCAAGTATTTGCCTGTGTGTTAACGAGAGAGAGAGAGAGAGAGAGAGAGAGAGAGAGAGAGAGAGAGAGAGAGAGAGAGAGAGAGAGAGAGAGAGAGAGAGAGAGAGAGAGAGAGAGAGATGTGATGGGGGAGGAGGATGCCTTTCTGTTACATCTGGAAGAGCTTTTTGTTGGGGGATTCGGCTCGTTTTGGATTATATCAGCTTGTCATTGCCAAAACCAAGCCTCTGAGGTTTCCCCCATCTTGACTTTTAAACAAACACTTGGAGGAGAGAGAGAAAGAGAAAAAAAAATGAAAAGAGAAACAAAAAGTCCTTTACCACTATCCTTGCTTTTGCTGGCATGATCACAAAGCCTATTTTGTTGAGATGGAGGGGCCACTTGGAATAGGAGTGTCCTTTATACACTTTTTTTTTTTTTTTTTTGCATGTCCGGATATTCACACAGACACTCAAAGAGAGAGATATTATGAGAGATTAAGAGAGTTTATGTATCCTCTCTTGCCCTGACAGGATTATGTGATTTTGCAATCAAAATATATAATAATGTTTCTAATAAATTGTACCATTCATCAGTGGGTGGTGGTCTAAAGCCCTACATTTTTCTCTTTACACAGGGGTTCTTAAAGACCCATACCTTCTCACATGGCAAACTGACCAATAAATCAGTACATTTTGTTAAGCATGTTTACAAATTACAACCTTGTTTGTCCAATTTTTTAGTGGTATTTTTTTTCCAATCACCAATCATCCAGTTACCAAATATTGTAGATTCAAAATAAAATAAGATAATTTCGATGTTTTACTTGCTGTTTGTGAACACAAAGAAAAATAAGCTGCTAAAAATGTTTACATTTTAGTGATCTCTAAAGGGAAGCCACTGAAATAGGAATAAAAAAATGATGTATATAAGTTATGTGTGAATATTAAGTATTATCTGCATGCTTATGAGTCATGTAGATTCATATCTGCAAGATGGGTGGGACTTTATGGTGTTATTTGCATATAAACGTCGGTGGGCATATAAACACTAACTACATTTTTACAGGTGTGTGTCGGTCCCCGTTGGGAATGTCTAGAGGCCAGATCTTAGATGAAGACATCTCAGCTTCCAGTCAGTGGTCTGACTCCACAGCAGCAAAGTATGGCAGGTATGAACACACACACACACACGTTTTCCATGAGTTATAGTTCAGGTTATCTAGCAAACCACATCTGGGGAACTGTGGGTGGCCTCCTCTTAGCCTCACTAAAATGATGTAATTATGCTTTCTCCATATATTGCTTCAGCATTTTCACTGATTTTAAGTGTTCCCAACACAATCCATTTTAGACTAATTTATTATGCAGTCCACCCAAAGAGATTGCTGTTACAGAAACAGATGTTTAAGTGTATTTTTCTTTGTGTCTTAGGCTGGACTGTGAGGAAGGAGATGGTGCGTGGTGCCCTGAGATAGCAGGAGAACCTGATAATATGAACGAGTTCCTGCAGATTGACCTCCGTTCTCTGCACTTCATTACTCTGGTGGGCACTCAGGGACGTCACGCAGGGGGAATGGGTAATGAGTTTGCCCAGACATACAAGATCAAATATAGCCGCGATGGCAGCCGCTGGATCTCCTGGCGCAACAGGCAGGGCAAAGAGGTACGTACTGATATACTGTTCTCTGTGCTATAATAAAGAACTTAACATCCTGCTTCACATGCATCATCTTACTCAACTGATTACATATTGCTATTAATTTGATATTTTCAATAGAAGGAAACGCCTACAAGAAGAATATTGAAATTGACCAATTTTGTAACTAACAACATTTAGGAATATTGTAATGTTTTTTTTTTTTTTAATTCATTCATTTTATTATTTTCATTTTATTATTTAATTTGAATGCATATATTATTTCATTAATTTATTAATTATAGTTTTATTTCAACACTATCACACATTTCTAATTATAATAATATAATAATATTATATTATATTTTTTATTTATAATTTAATATTATAATATTATATTATATTTATAATAATACTATATTATACTCACTAGGCATCATAATGTTACAAAATATATTGTTAACATTTCTAATAAATGCTTTTGTTTTGAATTTTCTGTTATTTGCAAGAATCCTGAAATATATGTCATGGCTCTGCAAAAATCTGCACAAAAAAAGATTTTTTATCATTGATAAAAAAAAATAAAAAATAAAGTTTCTTGTGATTTGTTAAGGATCATGTGACACTGAAGACTGGAGTAATATTATTTATATTAATGTTAAATATATTATATTATTAATGTTATGAATATCTTATTATTAATAATTATTGTGATTGTTATTTATGCTATTTTATTCAGGTACATTTATTTTGTAAGCTGAATGGATGCATAATAAGCAAGTCACAGCAGAATGTAATGTAGAGTACCTGAAGGACTCTCAAAATATATCAGTAATTTTGATGTAGTGGTCAAAAACTACAGTGCATCCGCAAAGCTTCATTTTTTCCACATTTTTTTATGTTAAGAGTTATTCCAAAATTTATTAAATTCATATTTTTTTTACTCAATTGTTCAAACATTACTCCATAATGACAACTTGTAAGAAGTTTGTTTGAAATATTTGCAAATTTATAAGGTCCCACATTTAACAGTGCATGTCAGAGCACAAACCAAGCCATGAAGTCCAAGGAATTATCTGTAGATCTCCGAGACATGATTATATCAGGCGCAGATCTGGGAAAGGGTACAGAAAAAAGGTCCCAATGAGCACAGCGGCCTCAATCATCCATAAATGAAGAGTTTGGAACCGCCATGACTCTTCCTAGAGCTGGCTGCCTGGCCAAACGAAGCGATTGAGGGAGAAGGGCCTTAGTCGGGGAGGCAGAGCCGGCCCTAGACCTTTGGGGGCCCTAAGCAAAATTTGGTTGGAGGCCCTTGACCGTTTTAAGTAAGGCCTAAAGAAAAGCAATACTATTAACTATACTGTACATATAACTATGTTACTTTAAAATTTTGTAGTCTATTAAATTATGTTTTAATTATTCTATGTAGCCTACTGTATGATAATTATCTTTTTTTTACGCTGCTGGTCCTGAGTACGTATTTCGTTTGTATGTGGTAGCATGTACAGAACGTCAATAAAAGACCTTGAGTTCTTGAGTTGAGTTCCATGTTTGATGTCTAACAGGAAAATTATGATACCACTGAGCTGAATGGCAGTGCAGTGCAATGAACACACACGGATGAACTTGCTGAATAAAAAGACTGATAAAGTGATTTTCACTGACCATCAAAGAAACATTTTTAATTGACACCAGAGTTTAAAAGGCAAAAACAGCACACCATAACAAATTTTGCTGGACAAGAAATTGGTCAAGAAATTATTGCGATAAATGATACGATTTTTCGTTCTAAACCCATTTTCATCTAAAATAATGATAATGGCATAATAATGCAGGTACACCTTTTTTAAAGATCAATAAACTTTTATCTCTAAAGACTCTGATACGGAAAACATTTTAAATATCCACAATAAATTAACAAAACAACCAAAAAACAAGAAAAGCAATGGACTCTCAGTCTGTTAACAAATAAATACACTTGAATAAATACCAAAAGCAATAAATAAAATTGATGAAAACTGCTTTAGGTTCACATTAGGGGTGGCACGGTTCACAAAAGCCACGGTTCGGTTCGTATCACGGCTTTAGGGTCACGGTTTTTAAGTTCTGTACGGTTGTTGTTGTTGTTTTTGCTTTTACTTGTTAACACTCCAGAAATTTACTTCAGCATAATATGATATATAGCTTACTTATCCACAATTCAGGATACAGTATTAACACAATTGTTATATCATGTAATCATGCACAAACTGAACTTGACCATGTCTGAGGAAAGCTAGGTGAGATTTTGATACAGCAAGAGAAAGACATTGATGACATGCTTTCATTTATTTGGCAAAAAAAAAAGAAGGAGAATGTGTATTGCTATCTCTACAGGAACTTATGTGCCTTTTTTAGACACAAATATTGAACTGAAGAATTAACTTGCATTTATCAAACGGCCAACTTCAGTGTAGCTTTAAGCCTTGTTTATACTTGACGCGTCCGCACGAGCGCGGCAAAAATTGCGTCAACGAGGAG
The DNA here is from genome assembly GCF_024679245.1 of Pseudorasbora parva. Lineage (NCBI taxonomy): Eukaryota > Metazoa > Chordata > Actinopteri > Cypriniformes > Gobionidae > Pseudorasbora > Pseudorasbora parva. The sequence goes on along the minus strand of NC_090183.1, from coordinate 31,945,376 downwards.
TGCGCGAGACCCAATTTCGCTTGGCGGTGTGCACGTCAATTTTTGTAACTTTGCGTGCGGCTCCGCAACCGAAGAAGCTCGAGGCGAATCTGGCCGAGCATGACGTCTCATCACGCCTGCACCCAGTCTGCGCTTCGAGTATAATAAACACCTCCCCAAACAGATGAGGCGAGGTGCGTGCGCTCTCTAGGGGGCCCTCTGCAGGCCACGGGGCCCTTTGCAATTGCAAGGGTCGCTTAGTGGCTGGGCCGGCTCTGCGGGGAGGTGACCAAGAAACTGATGGTCACTCTGATAGAGCTCCGTTTCTCTGTGGAGAGAGGAGAACTTTGCAGAAAAACAACCATCTCTGCAGCACTCCACCAATCAGGCCTGTATGGTAAAGTGGCCACTCCTCAGTAAAAGGCACATGACAGACCACCAGAAGTTTGCCAAAAGGCACCTGAAGGACTCTCAGACCATGAGAAACAAAATATTCTGGTCTGATAAAAAAAAAGGATTGAACTCTTTGGCCTGAATGGCAAGCATCATGCCTGGTGGAAATCAGGCACCGCTCATCACTTGGCCAATACATCCCTACAAAAGAATGGTGGTGGCAGCATCATGCTGTGGGGATGTTTTTCAGCGGTAGGAACAGGGAGACTAGTCAAGATCAGAAAAAGATAAATACAGCAATGTATAGAGACATCCTTAATTAACACATGCTCCAGAGCAATCTGGACCTTAGACTGGGGCGAAGGTTCATCTTCCAACAGGACAATGACCCTAAACACACAGCCAAGATGATAAAGGACTGGCTATGAGACAACTCTGTGAATGTCCTTGAGTGGCCCAGGCAGAGTCCAGACTTAAACCTGATTGAACATCTCTGGAGAGATCTGAAAATGGCTGTGCACTGACGCTCCCCATCCAACCTGCAAAGAAGAATAGGAGAAACTGGCCAAAAATATGTGTGCCAAGCATGTAGCATCACACTTAAAAGACTTGAGGCTGTAATTGGTGCCAAAGGTGCTTCAACAAGCAAAGGCTGTGAATACTTACGTGATTTCTTTCTCTTTTTTTCTTCTTTTAAAAATAAATACATTTGCTAAGATTTCAAAGACATTTCTTTTAACATTGTCATAATTTGTAGAATTAAAAATAAAGAAAGGAATTCTGGTGTATGAAGGCTGTAACATCAAATGTGGAAAAATTGAAGCACTGTAAATACTTTCCAGATGCACTGTACATGGCCAAAAGTATGTGGGCACCACTCAACATGATTGATGTTTTCTGCTACACTAACAGGTGCATAAATTCAAGCATACTGTACACCCATGCAATCTCCGTAGACAACTTTTTTTTAGGATGGGATATAACTTTCCTATTCCAGTGCCACTTTAAACAGCGAAGCCCATTAAGAAAAGGTTTTCTGGATCTAGTGCAGAGACCTGAACCAAATGTAACACTTCTGGGATTAATTGGAGTGTCAGCTGCGAGCCAGGCCCTGTCGCCTAACATTTGTGCCTGACCTCACTGATAGGCTACATTTGTGTCTGAATGAGAGCAAAGCTGTCCCAGAAGTGCAACTGTTGGAGAGGACCAGCTATCTATTAATGCTCATAATTATTTCATTAAATGTTAAACAATAGGGATGCCACAATTCTCAATATAATTTTGAACCATTCTGTACGGCATTCACGGTTCAATACACGCTTGTGAATTGCATCGGTTTTGCATTTAATTTATTAATTTTATTTCTCTCTGTGTGAAATATTTCTCTCAGTTAATTTCGGCTCTGTTTGAATGTGCCTGTGAGTCTACGCGCTGATATGAGAAAATATCCAATCATATACACTAAAGTTAGGGGGTGTTTAGCCACGCTTGAAATGCTGATGTCAGAAAATTATACTCACGGAACATAGTTATTCACAATCACGAAAGTTTATTATTTGCATGCGCTTTAAAGCCTTGCCAGTTAAACATTTAATTTGCGTGCTTATGCACTGTTTTCCATGAGCTGAGCACGTGAAAATAAAAGCCTGTCAAACACACGCGATTACTGGATTAAGTAGTCTTACTGCGCTAGTACTGTTAAATACACACATGGTTAAACACAGTCAGTTATGTCTAAAGTGAAAGTAAAATCTGCGTGTGTCTCTATATGAGATGCGAGCAGGTCGTGAACACTTGTCCTTAAAGGGGCAGTTCACCTCTAAAATTATGTTAATAAAACAACAAATCCATTTACATCTTGGCCATGTGTTGATGTTTGTCACTATAGAATGTAACTGGAAAATCTAAAATGTAAGTTTTTTGTTGTTGTTGTGAAGGTGATTGAGGGGAACAGGAATGCATATGACATTGTGCTGAAGGACTTGGAGCCACCCATCATTGCACGTTTTGTCCGCTTCATGCCCGTCATCGATCACTCAATGAACGTTTGCATGCGTGTGGAACTGTATGGCTGTGAGTGGCTGGGTAAGTCTGACTAGTGTTGAATTTAAAGGGATAGTTCACCTAAAAATGTTGTCAACTTACTCGCCCTCAAGTGTTTCCAAACCTGTATGAGTTTCTTTCTTCTGTTGAACACAAAAATATATATTTTAAAGAATGTTGGTAATTAAATGGTTGACTGTAGCTGTTGACTTCAAGTTATATTGTCACAGATAGCACAGAACCTCCTTGAACATTTCTATTATGGGAACCTGACAAAAAAAAAGGAAAAAAAAGGAGTTGACTATGTTCTCCTGTGGCTGTTTCTAGATGGCTTGGTTTCATATAATTCTCCACTTGGCCAGCAGATGACTCTCAATGGACAGTATATTTATCTCAATGACTCTGTGTACGATGGAGCCATGAGTTACAGGTCAGTAGACTTTTCATAAGCTTGATGATAAATGAGGAAGATACAGCATACACCAAATGTGTATAGTAAAGTTTAGCTTTGACATACAATATTTATGTACAATATATGCTATACAAAGTTAAACCTACTATGACTAAATGCCAATATATCTTTGCTGAAGACTGATTCAGAGTCAGTATGGTTTGAACTGTACCTGAAGAAATTTTTTATCCCAAATCAATTACATAATAAGGACAGCCGGTCTGTTATTGCTTGGTTGCTATGACGACAAGGCGCCAGGACCAGAGAGAGTCACAGTGGTTTCACAATGTTCACAGGAGAAATTGACTCATTGCTCCCTGAACAATACCTTCCATGACTGTGTGTGTGTGTGTGTGTGTGTGTGTGTGTGTGTGTGTGTGTGTGTGTGTGTGTGTGTGTGTGTGTGTGTGTGTGTGTGTGTGTGTGTGTGTGTGTGTGTGTGTGTGTGTGTGTCTGTGTGTAGAGCTGGCAGGAAACTGCAAAGTAGAAATCCACACATTCTGAGTCATTAAACTATCATAGGAGCGACAAGTGCCATTCATTGTTGGGAAAAATTAAGTTTAAGGTTAATAATAATGCCGCCATCTAGTGGTGAAATCATATAAACCTGCTTGGTAATGATAAAACGGTAGCAGAGAGTGCAAAGAAGCGGACTCAAGAAAGGGCAAAGGTAACGTCCCCTACAGGAGCCTGTTTTGGACCCTGATTGGACCGACTTGTAAGGTCCAGAAGACATTGCGAACCTCTCTTCCATCTCAGATAGGGGTACCCGAATTTAGAGAATCAGTCAAATAGGGATCTATTTATCACCATTTTTTTTTTTTTTATATATATCTCTACAACTGTTTTAATTATCCTTGTTGCTATTTTTAATTCTTACACATGGTATTCTTATTTCTTATGTAAAGCACTTTCAGTTGCCTTGCCTAAACAGCGCATAATATACTGAAACACAATTTTATTTTTAGGGCAATAAAATGCATAATAATGAGTCATCCCCAATTAGTAATTATAATTTTCTATTATTCATTTTATTAATTATTAGCTATATATTTAATTAATGCAACAAAAAAGTAGCAACATATACTTACATATTTTAATATAGGCTATTTTAAAATGTAATTTTATTCATTTGATGACAAAATTAAAATTTGATAAAGTTAAATGCATCCCTGCTGAATTTTTTTTTATTGATTTACTGACTCCAAACTGAGAAATTGTGTGTGTGTGTGTGTGTGTGTGTGTGTGTGTGTGTGTGTGTGTGTGTGTGTGTATGTGTGTGTGTGTGTGTGTGTGTGTGTGTGTGTGTGTGTGTGTGTGTGTGTGTGTGTGTGTGTGTGTGTGTGTGTGTGTGTGTGTGTGTGTGTGTGTGTGTGTGTGTGTGTGTGTGTGTGTGTGTGTGTGTGTGTGTGTGTCTGTGTGTCTGTGTCTGTGTCTGTGTCTGTGTGTGTGAGTGCGTGTGTGTATATATATACACACACACACACACACACACACACAGGCAATGAGGAAAAACGCAATGAGGTACGCAATGAGGAAAAAAATATGTCTGGTGTTTTTCCTTTTTTTTAAAGTTTGTTGTACCACAATGGACACATTGAAACATTTGACGTTTCATGTAGAAAAAAAAAAACATATTTATTAAACATCTTCATCCATCTTCATCCTCATCTCCATCTTCAATCTCACCCTCACTCTCTCCCTCCCGGATTGTCACTAAGACCTCATCTTCCTCATCCCATGATACCTCATCCTCATCAACTGGCAGTTGTGTTTTGTACCTTTTTTAAATGCTATAGAAAATGTGCAGATCATAATATGTGCAGTTATAGTATGTGTATTACTATTATTATACATGCATTACAATATCATGTCATTTTTGCACTTTCATTGTTTAGTATTTGAGTTCTTTTTCTCCCTTGTAGTATGACAGAAGGACTTGGACAACTGACGGATGGCATGTGTGGTCTCGATGACTTCACACACAGTCACGTGTACAACGTATGGCCTGGTTATGACTATGTCGGCTGGACCAATGAGAGCTTTCCCAATGGTTATGTTGAGATCATGTTTGAGTTTGACCGCACACGCAACTTCACCACCATGAAGGTAAAAAGTCTTTTATGTCCTACACCACTCATTCTAGAACTTTCTAGGAAAGCAAGCATACAAGGGTGTTGTTAAATGTGCAAACTATGTAATTGCTGAAACTTAAATATAATTAAGATTATTGTAAGGATTAAAGGTTTAAATTACCCAACTCTTCCTAAATTATACCCATTATAATGCTTTTGTATTCCTTCTCTCTTCCTTTTAATCCCAATTGATTCAGGTGCACTGCAACAACATGTTCTCCCGAAGGGTAAAGACCTTTCAGAAGGTGGTGTGTTACTTCCGCTCAGAGTCGGACTGGGAGGCCACACCTATATCATTCAGCCCTGTGATGGATGATGTCAACCCCAGTTCCCGCTTCGTCACCGTCTCGCTCTACAATCACATGGCCAGTGCTATTAAGTGCCAGTACTACTTTTCTGACATCTGGATGATGTTCAGTGAAATCACCTTTCAGTCAGGTTAGTAAATGATAATGCAAAGACATCGGCCCTGTTCAAAATAGTTTCATAATGGCAGTTATTGTGTAAATGACTGTTTTAATACCCTGATTTCAGATACAGCCATGTACAACACAACTCTTGCTCCCCCCAAGCCCGGTCCCCCCACCACCAAAGATCCAGGTCAGATTCCCCACTGCTCCTGATTCAGTCATATGTTGAGAACCAGCAGTTTCTCTCACGGACATGCACAGCCATTTTGAGGGGCGGTGGCCCAAACAAAAAAAGGGCACTGAGGGGAGATCGCTCGGACAAAATCATGTTTAGCTGGTGATTGGGGTGCATCTTAGCCTGGTCCTACTAGACTCTCATACATTTCATTTGTAAAGAGAGCCTGGCCACTCTCCAATGACAAGCATTAACTTCCTTGAAGGCAGGTACTCTGTTGAAGTTTAAAACTATTGGATCTGCCTAGAGCCACTCTGGATCTGCCATAGCCAATCGCTACGGTTTGGTCGTGACCTATGTCATCTCAAACTAGCGCACGACATCGACATCATCGTTCTCAGCCACTACCTCTGTTCGATAATTGGTACGGTTAAAATTTGACTGGAGAAAAACAGAAAATATGCTGCATTCCCAGACGGAGTACTGGAGTACCCAGGGTGGAGCCAGGCTAGGTGCATCTGGCCTAGAGAGGCACCTCAGCTGATGAGGGCAGAAGGAAAGTGACTCTAGCCACTGGGCCACCCCCTACATGCATGTCCCTGGTTTCTGTGCCACTTTAATAAACTTCATTCATCTTGTCATCAATAATAATATAAGTTTAATTCATATAGACACTTTCCATAGCTCAATGACACTTTATAGGTTTACACTTTACAGGTTATATTTCTCTGTGCCTCTTTCTTAGAGGACAACCCCACCCACAAATTAGATGACAGCAACACTCGAATCCTGATTGGCTGCTTGGTCGCCATCATCTTCATCCTAGTGGCCATTATTGTCATTATACTATGGAGACAAGTGTGGCAAAAGATGCTTGAGAAGGTGAGATAGAATTGAAACATATTATTTCATATTTAAACCATGTAGATTGATTTATGTATTCAGAATTTGTCACAGGCAGAAGCTTACATACCTTTGTGATTTAAATAGACTAAAATGACCTATGCTACCTTTTAAAAGTTTGTAGTCATTTAAGATTTTTTTCAGAAATCAGTGCTTTTATTCAGCAAGGACACATTACATTGAATACTAAATATTGATATTTCACATAAATGTTATTTTAAGCTTTCTATTCATCAAAGAATCCTGAAAACTTTCAAAAAACTTAAAACAATTATTATAAATATATTTTTTTAGTACCAGCATATTAAGATTTCTGAAGGCTCATGTGACACAGAATGGCCGCTGAAAATGTACCTTTGCCATCACACTAAAAAATATATATTAAAATAGAAAAGTGGTCTATGGGGAAATTGTGATATTTCACAATATTATTGCTTTACTGTATTTTTGATCAAATAAATGTAGCCTTGGTGAGCAAAAAAGACCTTTAAAAAAACATTACAGAGCCCAAACGTTTGAGCAGTATTAATATTATGATTAATATTATAATTGAATAATTATAATTATTACGTGTACAATACATTTGAAATGATGTCTTTTGTCTCAGAATTTTTCCACGTGAACTTCTGGCATACACACTCCCATTCTACACCAGACTTTAATGCATTAAACAAGGATGATGATTATGAAAAACTGTCATTTTAACTTGGTCCTTGAAACAATGTGATGCTCTTTTGCAGTGTTTATATGAATAAAAAACGGTATGCGTCATTGGATTGTGAATGTGATTTCATAGATGCATAATACTTTAAACTAGTCAATAACTTTTTTTAGCATTCATCACTAAACATTCTTCGTTCCAGGTGTCTCGGAGGATGCTGGATGATGAACTAACTGCTAGTCTGTCAATACAGAGTGAGACGTTCACCTATAACAACAACAACAGCCCCTCCTCAGTGCCCAGCGAGCAGGAGTCCAACTCCACCTATGAGCGCATCTTTCCTCTGGGACCCGACTACCAAGAGCCCTCCCGTCTGGTCCGTAAACTGCCAGAGTTTTCGCAAACATCTGAGGATACCGGTGAGTTCCAGAAGGGAGGTTTGGAATATATAAGAGGGGGCAATAGCATATATACATATGTATTTTTCTGCAGCCTCAACGAGTACAGCTTCCAAGTCTCCTCCAGTCAGTGTGCAAGAGGGTGTCCCACATTATGCTGAGGCAGACATAGTCAACCTGCAGGGTGTGACTGGAGGAAACACCTACGCCGTGCCCGCCCTCACCATGGACCTGCTGTCAGGGAAGGATGTCGCTGTGGAGGAATTTCCTCGCAAACTGCTTACCTTTAAAGAAAAGCTGGGAGAGGGGCAGTTTGGAGAGGTCAGTTCTGTATATTTGTGAAAGAATGTATGAAAGATAATGCTAATTTTATATTATTTTTTGATTTTACAGCTCAATTTATGAAATAACTTCATGTTCTATTCTTTATCATGTGATTTTATGGTACATTATTGTTCTAAAGTTTTTAAATGCAATGAATTCCTGCGATGGCAAAGCTGAATTTTCAGCAGTCTTCAGTCTCACATGATCCTATAGAAATCATTCTAATAGGCCGTTTTGGTGATCTAGATTTTTATGTATATTATTTTTATTTTGTTTTATTTTCAAGATTATTTGATGAATATAAAGTTCAAAAGTATTTATTTGAAATAGAGACATTCTGTAAAATAATGTCTTTACTGTCACCGCTGCTTATTTTAACGTGTGCTTGTTATATAAAAGTTTCTTCTTTTTTTTGAATCATACAAAATTACAAAATCATGATATCTAAATAAACTAAACGGTTGGTTTTTGCTGTTGTGTTCCCAGGTGCATTTGTGTGAAGCAGAAGGCATGCCAGATTTCATGGATGAGGACTTCTCCTTCGATGTCATTGAAAACCAAACAGTTCTTGTTGCTGTTAAGATGCTTCGAGCGGATGCAAATAAAAACGCAAGGTTTGCATGCCCAAATGTCACAATCATGACTTTCATAAATTAAAGCAAAACACTGACACTGCATCCTAATGAACATCGAATGCTTATGAAAAACAAATTACCAAAGCCATAACAGTGCTTAAACAACCTTCAATATCATGAGCAAAATATAAAAAAAATAGCACACAAAAATGACAATGCTGTCATGTTGTTTCAAATCCATATTCTGTTGTTAGTTTTATGAGAGATTATTTTTTATTCCTCTGCCAGATTACAATAGCGCTTTTTCCCAATACCTTACAGGAATGATTTCTTGAAGGAGATAAAGATCATGTCACGATTGAAAGACCCCAACATCATCAGGCTGCTGGCAGTGTGTATGAGCTCTGACCCTCTGTGTATGATCACCGAATACATGGAGAACGGAGACCTTAATCAGTTCCTGTCTCGCCATGAGCCTGAGGGCATGATCGCTCTCCTCAGCAACGCTCCAACAGTCAGGTTGATACCACATTTTTTCAAATTAAATATAGAAATGGCAATTGGAAGTAGTACTGTGACTTTAAATCCTAATGAAAAATGAACACATTATCCCACCTTCTAAATGAAAGATCCAATCGTTGATTAGTAAAGTTATCGTGTCACTGCAGCTGTTGCTCCGCTGTCATGATAAATCCTGTCCCCCTGTGAAATCGTGTCTGCTTATAGGACCAAACGTGATAACTGTTTTAAATGCCTGATCAAAAGCTGTTAGCGCAATCAAAAGCTGTTTAGGGTAAATCTAACTGTGATGTATAAACTAAGCTAATCAGGTAGCTGTATGCTATTCTAGAACGTACGTGAACTAAAAAAAAAAACATTAAGAACGAGATATGCTTGATTTCATAACTTATAGCTTCAGTTATATACTACTAGTATATGAAACATAGTTTGCAAGACATAAAAGACTATTTAAACACAATTTAAACAACAAAAATCTAAATGTGATTTTGTAAGGTTTGTAATCAGGCTCTGAACAGATTACCCATGAAAAGTTATTTCAGCAAATAGAATCGCTCTGGGGTCCTAAGCATACATGATTTCACAGTGGGACAGGATTTGTCATGACACTGGTTGCTAAAGAAACTGGCAGTGTTCTGAAACACACGGTAAAGGATTGCTGTTTTAACTGTCTCAGCTACAGTAACCTACACCACATGGCCACACAGATAGCTTCAGGAATGAAGTACCTATCTTCACTCAACTTTGTACATCGGGACTTGGCCACCCGCAACTGTCTAGTAGGGAAGAACTACACCATCAAGATTGCAGACTTCGGAATGAGTAGGAACCTGTATAGTGGAGACTACTACCGTATCCAGGGCAGAGCGGTACTGCCCATCCGCTGGATGTCCTGGGAGAGCATTCTTCTGGTCAGACACACACGCACAACCTTGACAAAAGAAATAAATATTGTATCTTCTGGCTGCAAATACATTTCTAGTGACTTTTTTCATATAGGTAAAAACAGATTATATGTCTATAGAAGTGACACATTTTTGTCGTTTACAGGGGAAGTTCACCACATCCAGTGATGTGTGGGCTTTTGGCGTGACCCTTTGGGAGATGCTTACCTTCTGCAAAGAGCAACCCTACTCACAGCTTTCAGACGAGCAGGTCATCGAAAACACAGGGGAGTTCTTTCGGGATCAGAGGAGACAGGTACAAGGATGCTTCAAGGGACAGTTCTTACAAAAATAAAAAATTCTGTCATTTACTCATCTTCATGTCATTCCAAATAGGCCTGCTGCGATTACTGATTAGTAGCCTGATCGATATATATATATATATTTTTTTTTTTTACATTTTACAATATATATATATTGGAGTTCCGATTTATCGGTTATCGGAACCGATATATCGGTTCCGATTTTATATATAAAATCGGAACCGGCAATAACCTTTTTTTCGGGCTTCTGATCTGATTGGCCAACATGGCTTTGTGGTTGGTTATATTGCCACCTGTTGGTTTGGCATGCTCCTGTCCTGACAGCGCTTTATAGCTTGTTTTTGCATTTTCATGGGGGCAAAAATATTTTAGCAGAGGAGGAAAAACTACCTGCGTAATGTGTGGATTAGGCCAAAGGCACACAGATTGATTACAATTATTTTTATGACAATAAATTATTATGATTGTGACAGGCCTAGTTCAAAACACATAAGACTTTGGTTAAGCTTCAAAACAAGTTTAAAAAAAAGTATGATATTTTTAATAAAACCTGAGATGTTCCTGTCCCTCTCAAATAACCAAATCTTAGAAGATCCAAAAAGGTCATAAAGCTATTGTAAAATTAATCCATATGATTCAGAAGTTTAATCCAAGTCTTGTCAAGAGATATGAACTGTGACATACACGATCATATCTCTTTACAAGCCAAGAGTGGAATTTAACCACTCAATTCAAATTAATTTGCTTTACAAGGCCTGACTTTTGGTTATCTACCTTACAGTGGAGGGAGTCGAGGGACAGAAACCTCACTGGATTTATTAAAAATATCCTCATTTGTAATTTAAAGAGTAACCAAAGTCTTATGAGTTTGAAGGACGAGGGTGGATAAATGATTACAGAATATTTATTATTGGGTGAACTAAGACTTTAATTTGCTATAATGAAGAGGTGATATCTGATTAAATTGATCCTGTTAATCCATGCCACGTCTAATAGTTCTGAGGTTTTTTTTAATCCTCAGATATACCTGCCCCAGCCGCTAATGTGTCCAGACCCTGTCTACAAGCTCATGTTGAGCTGCTGGCACAGGAATACCAAAGAACGTCCATCTTTCCAGGAGATTCATCACACACTACTGGAGTGCAAGCCGTAGTGTCCACTTAAATGCCAAACTCGGCACTCCCAGAGACATTTCAGTTCGCCCACAGGACTCCAGCCAACTATACACCGCAATACGCACTTATACATTCCCATATATAGGAAGTTCGATCAGAAAGTTTATCATTTTTCTGTAGCTATGTTCACTGTGAGTGTGCAAAGGCAAACTGATATTGTACGATTGAACTTTACGCCCCTTAACTAAGTTGGCAAACAATACCTGGGCAGCACTAGGCCAAAGAAAATGTAGCAATGAATTTAGGCACCTTTAATTTTAGAAGAATTGGATTTTACACACTGTTTATTTTTTTCCAAATAACTTTATTATAACTGAAATATCTGTAAAATATCTATTTCTGAATAGAAAGAGGCAATGAATTAAAACAAGGTATTGGCTATTAGCGGCCCTTTTATTATTTCCAATTTAATGTTGTTTTCAGTATTTTGAAGCCGAAGACAGCTTGAATGTAAATAAGATTAATTAATTGACATTCAGATTCAACTTTGGTTTTATCTTGATGTCGCTTGACATTTGTGTACATGTTCATCTCATTTATTGAAAATGCTAAAGTATTTTGTTATTTTACATTTTATTTTTTTCTCTGTAGTAAACTGCAAAGGCCACTTTCAACCAAGTGGAGTAACAAAAAGTTTATCTGGTTGTCATAGAATTTACGATTTAAAATCAGAAAAATTTGATTAAAATGTATGTTAATGTACAATTTATAGTTATCCACGACTACCTATATATGTTTATATTTAAGTGTAGTGCTTTACATAAGTGTTTTGCTTGTTATGGTGATAATGGTGATTATTTAAGCCCATTTCATTTTTTTTTCTTTGCTCAAAACAACTTTTGTATCAAGAAACAGAAATTAGAGCAAAATGAGCTAAATAGCCATAATCATTTTACAGAAATCTGTTAAAATATTTGCATGAAGTTGGATGAAATCTGATATAGTAAAATTACTTAATACTAATTACATTTTTTTTTCTTTAGCTATATTTGTCCTATGTGTTAATCTATTATCAAAGTTGGCCAAATGGGGCAGTAAGTACATTTATTATCACCACCAGTTTGTTCATCTGTAGAAAAGGTGAAAATAAGCTTATTTTAAAGCTGTTTGTCTTTCTTTAATGTTAGAGTATATTCTAGGTGGTGCTGAATTGCTAAACTGTTGGATAAATACTGGATTTGTATTGAACCGATGCACTATGATGGTTTACAGTAAGTTGTGATATGTTTTCGCATGTGAAAAGTGCAAATGGGACACTCAGAAATCTGCTTTGTAATTAACTTGTATACTTGTAAATCATTTTTGTATGGTCATTGTGTATGACTATAATATTGAAAATGTGCACCTTTTTGGGTCAAGTGTTTCGGTTGTGGTTTTGAAATTCTATCTGCGTGTATAGATTAATTTGAACATTCTTGACATGACTGATGAAGTTGCATTATAGATATGCTTTAATTCTGCACTCAATTCTTTTCAATTCAATTCTTTTCTCAGCAACTTTCTTTCTTCATACTGTAAACATAAAACACTTTAGGCTTTTTTGAGACTTTGAGTTTGTTTACAGAAACCTGGAAAATATTCAACATTCCACTTTATAAACTCGTCTTTGTGAGGAGAAAATTTAAATATATATTCCATACATTGGTAATATCTTATCACATGGGAAACTGGATTATTTGTTGTCCTGCATATTCTTTCTATAATGCTTTAATAATTTGATGCCCTATTTGTATCTCTAAGCTTTGTGCTGTATTCTTTTAATAGCAGTCTTTTTTCCTCCCACTAATAACCTATTTACATGTAGGCCTGTGTTAGAAAATTGTACATAAGATATAAATTGATGAATCTCTAAACATGTTGTAATTATAAAAGCACAGATATGTCATACTTTCACAGTGATTAAATGTGAATTTGACGGTTGTGTACTCATTGTCTGCTTTTAAAACGTTCTTTTTATTAAATAAATTTAATTTTACACCAATTCTAACAATGTTCTGGTATCACCTAACTTTTGTTTTCCGACGATAGCCTGGTCTGACAGTGGCTAGGGCTTGATTGGTCAGAGTTGATGTCACGTCACGGAAAGGAAACAGTTGATTGGCCGATCAAACTGTGACCGCCAATCACACCATGGCGGCTGTGCAAACGGTGCAAACTCCATCCGTACACAGACCCCGGCGAAATACCACGTTAGAAACGGAGAGGGGATAGTACAGTATCACACATCATATATTGTATGAATGTAAAGGTAGGATGAAGAAAGTAGTATTGGTAACCGGTGCGAACAGGTAACGAAACTCGGTGTATTTTATTGTTTTCTTTGTAGTTTTACATCACTGTTGTACCTTATAATAGTTAGAAAACGCTGCTTTAAACATTATTCTGTTGTCATTGTAGTGATGTAAACTTTTGGTTATTTTTCAATTATGTTTTTGTCAAAAGACATACTCAAGGATAAATAATGTACTTTAGGTATTGGCTTAGCTTACTAGCCAATACCTTGATTAATACTTTATACTCCAGGATTAATTTGATTAAAATGTATTTTTCTGCATAATTATGTGTGCTCATATAGCAAGTAGTTGAGAAACATATTGCACAATGCATCTCTAGTTTACTCTGTAAGTCAGTCAATGTGCACTGCATATATAACCCTGTTTGCGTGCATGTGTCCAGTGGCATTGGCCTTGCCCTGTGTGAGCGTCTACTAAGCCAGGATGCCCAGCTGCAGCTCTGTCTGGCCTGCAGGAACATGCAGAGAGCTGAAGCGGCCCGAAAGGCTCTTCTAGTATCTCACCCTCAAGCTCAAGTTTCTCTGCTGCACTTAGATGTGGGCGACATGCGCTCAGTGGTCAGGGCTGCTGAGGAGTTCAAGCAAAAGTAAGAAATCCCAGTCCTGGTTTACCAAAATACACTCTAATTGAGATGGACGTCATGCTGTTATGCTTATATGGTATGCTTTTAAGCATAGTGACCGGGGCTGTCAAGCTCTTAAAAGCATCATAAAAGGAATCTGTATGGCTCATCCGCTATATTCCAAGTCTTTTATTGCTATTTGGTTTTGTATGAGGAACAGACTACAATTTTAGTCTGACCTCTTAAAGGGTTAGTTCACCCAAAATTCTGTCATTAATTACTTGCCCTTATTTCATTCAACACCCGTAAGACCTCCGTTCATCTTCGGAACACAAATTAAGATATTTTTGTTAAAATCCGATGGCTTAGAAAGGCCTCCATTGGCAGTAATGACATTTCCTCTTTCAAGACCCGTAAAAGGCCCTAAAGACATCGTTACAAAGCCCATCTCACTACAGTGGTTCTACAATAATTTTATGAAGCAAAGAGAATAGTTTTTGTGCGCAAAAAAACAACAACTAAATAACGACTTGTATAGCGATGGGCCAATTTCAAAACACCGCTTCCTGAAGCATCGAAGACTTTGGTGATCTGAACCGCTGATTCGATAGATACACTGTTTTATTAAGCTCCGAAAGCTTTACGAAACGGTGTTTTGAAATCGGCCCATCACTAAGTTGTTATTTAGTTGTTTTTTTTGCGCACCAAAACTATTCTCGTCGCTTCATAACATTTTTGTAGAATTGCTGTAGTGAAATGGACTTTTTGACGACGTCTTTAGTGCCTTTTATGGGTCTTGAGAGAGGAAATGTCATTGCTGCCAATTGAGGCCTTTCTGAGCCATCAGATTTCAACAAAAATATCTTAATTTGTGTTCCGATAAAGGTCTTACGAGTGTCGAACGACATGAGGGTAAGTAATTAATGGCAGAATTTTCATTTTTGGTGAATTAACCCTTTAAATGGATAGTTTACCCACAAATTCTAACTCTCAAGAGTGAAATTTACTCACTCTCAAGTTGTTCCAAACTTATATGAATTCTGCTGAACACAAAATAAGATATTTAGAAAAATATGGGGAATTAAACAGTTGATAAACCCCACTGACTTCCATAGTAGGGAAAATAAATAGTCAATAGAGGTCAATGGGGTCCATCAACTGTTTGGTTATCGACATTGTTCAGAATATCTTCTTTTGTGTTGGCTTTGGAACAACATGAGGGTGAGGAAATGATGACAGAATTTTCATTTTTGGCTGAACTGTTCCTTTAAATCTAATTTGCAACAGTCAGTAAGCATGAACTCAGCTTATTATGTTATGAACATGTTCTTTCTTCTTTTTTTAAATGTTCCATGAATGATGTACAAATCACATTTTTGTGTGTTATTATACAACTTTCAATACTCTACTATCCATGCCAGACTTAATAAAATGCATTCATATGTAATGAACAGTTCTTTTCAAACCCCTTTGAGCCATTGCACAAATTTATACTATGATATGACCAGTAAAGTGCATTTAAAACCCCAGTTTGATAAACTTATAGTAAAACATTATTTAACTTTTTTTTTTTTTTTTTTTTATACAGGTACAACAGATTGGACTATCTGTATCTCAATGCCGGAATCATGCCTAATCCCAGGGTAGATCACAAAGCCTTTTATAAAGGCCTGTTTTCTAGGTACAGTATTTCTTTCTATATAAACTGTTCAATGGTTTGAGCTCAGAAAGAAATGAATACTTGTATTCAGCAAAGATGGAATCAATTAAAGTAAATCAAAAGTCACAATAAAGACTTTTCAAATAAATGCTGTTCTTTTGAACTTTCTATTCATTAGAGAAAATCCTGGGGGGGAAAGTATCACCGTTTCCACAAAAATAATAATCAAAGCAGCACAACTGTCACTGACAATATTAAGAAATGTTACTTCAGCAATTTTATATTTACTTAAAAAAAGTTATTATTAATATGTAATAATAATGTTTCACAATATAACTGTTTTGCTGTATTTTTTATCAAATAAATACAGCCCTTTGAATAATTTTTTAAAAAATGTTACCAACTTTTGAACAGTTGTGTATAGTTTTTTATATCATTTTAAAATGTTTTTACCCCAACATTACACCCCTAATCATATAATTTACTACACTTGAAAAGAATACAACACAGTATACAAACTGTGCATACTATGCAAATGTGCTATGCAAATATTTTATGCATGTAATTCTAGATTAGCCAAACAATTGCTTGTAATGTAATGCCTCTATCATTGATTCAGTATTATACATTTTAAAACATTAATTGATACATAGTTAGTACTGTATTCTATAGTATAGGTTATAGTATATGGTGATTTCATAGACAGTGTGCTGTGTTTTATTACAGTATATTACGTTGACTATAGCAGAAGTCTTTGATTATAATTGCTTTTATCTACCCATCAGAAATGTGGTTCACATGTTTGCCACGGCCGAAGGTATTCTGACCCAGGAAGATAAGGTCACACCCATTGGTTTGCAGGAGGTGTTTGCCACTAATCTTTTTGGTCATTTCCTTCTGGTAAGTTGATGGATAAGAACTAGAGGGGGTATTTCAGTGACCACACACAAAAACAAACGGAGACAAACGAGCCAAAAAATGTGGCTGTGGTAGAACAGTGTTTCTTTCAAACAAATCATCTGCCTCAAAAAGATCATCAATGGATGCCACAGCATTTATTTCACTCTTGTCAACAACCTGTTTCCTGGCAGCTGCCTTATCAATAATTCATCCGAACGTCTCTAGAGATGAAGTTATTTTGAGTCTTCAAATTGCAGCCCTTTGCTTTCTTGTGAATTGTTGCTGATGTAAATTGAAGAGCTCATTCATTTGAACTAAGGCATCTGGTCATCAGCACTGGAAGTCAGAGCAGCAGCGTTCACTCCCCATGATTTCTCTATACAGTGGAGTTATTGTGGCTCAAGTAGCTCAGACATTAAAGTTGCAGTAGATATGGCACTCCGTGTCCTCGAAGGCTAGACAAGACGTATCGATTTTCTGCTGGGACAGCACAGAGTGAGGGGGATCAAATGAGGCTTGTGTTTCTAGTCAAGTTGCCCTCTGCTTCTCTCTCACATACACACATTCTCTTTTTAATTATTAAAATCAAAATAATATGTATGTGTGTGTATATATATATATATATATATATATATATATATATATATATATATATATATATATATATATATATATATATATATATATATATATATATATATATATATATATATATATATATATATATATATATATATACAGTACAGGCCAAAAGTTTAAACACATTACTATTTGTAATGTTTTTGAAAGAAGTTTCTTCTACTCATCAAGCCTGCATTTATTTGATCAAAAATACAGGAAAAAAATGTAATATTGTGATATATTATTACAATTTAAAATAATTGGTTTTCAATTTATTATACTTTAAAGTATAATTTATTTCTGTGATGCAAAGCTGAATTTTTAGTATCATATCTCCAGTCTTCAGTCACATGATCCTTCAGAACTCATTCTAATACGATGTTTCATTTTCAAAGTGGGAAACAGTTCTGCTGCTTAATATCTTTTCATAACCTGTGATACTTTTTTTTATAATACTTTGATTATAAATATTTTAAAAATAGAAATCTTTTGTGACAACAATATACACTACTGGTCAGTAATTTGGGGTCAGTAGTTTTTTTCTTTCTTTTTTTGAAATAAATCAATAATTGTATTCATCAAGGATGTGTTAAATTGATAGAAATGGATAGAAAAAGAGATTTATATTATTTGAAAATGTTTTTATTTTGAATAAAGGCAGTTATTTTGAAGCTCTTATTCATTAAATATATAAGGCAGCAGAACTATTTCCAACACTCATAATAAATCAGAATATTAGAATGATTTCTGAACGTTCATGTGATAGACTGGATGTCACACGTGACACTGAAGACTGGAGTTAGGATCCTGAAAATTCAGCTTTGCATTACAGAAAAAAATGATAATTTAAAATATTATAAATTGAAAACCAAGTATTTTAAATTGTAATAATATATCACAATATTTTTTAAAAAAAATCTTTATTTTTGATTAAATAAATGCGAGCTTGATCAGCAGAAGAAACTTCTTTCAAAAACATTACAAATAGTAATGTGTCCAAACTTTTGGCATATATATATTAGTATAAATGGTTAAATAAGAAATGCATAAACAAAACAAAAACTAAAATATACAGTATACAGTACAATTCAACAATACAATTGAAATTATATTTCATATTATTGTTTACTGTATTTTTGGATGAATTAAAAGCAGCCGTGGTAACTATAGGAGACTCTTTTTTTCAAAAACATTACAAAATACCATGACATAAAATACATTTATTAATATAATCATGTTTCATTTGTCAGCCATTTTGTTCTAAGGGTGTGTTTGTGTTGCTGTGAAGCTGCTTTAAAATAATTGGCATTGTAAAAACGACATATAAATAAAGGTGACTTGACTGTGTTAAGTGACTACACTCGTTTTGCTTGTCAACTTTTGGCTCGCCTAATAGTGATAGTGTGGTGCAGCATTACCAGTATGGCCATTCAATGGAAGACAGAAACAATCAGTGTTTTTATAATTATGTGTTTAGCATGCAGAACTGAAGCAGAAATGACATTCCCTGATCCAGCTGTATTTTTTCCTCCTGTGATAGGTGAGGGAACTGGAGACCTTATTGTGTCAGATGGACCACAATTCTCTAGTGATCTGGACATCTTCCAGTAATGCTCAGCGATCGGCTTTTAGCCTAGATGACATGCAGCATCAGAAAGGCCATGAGCCTTACAGCTCCTCGAAATATGCATCTGATCTACTTAGCTTTGCCCTAAACCGCCGCTACAATAGCCGTGTAAGTTTCTAATTCCCTGCAGAACTTGATAGCCACACTCCAAAACTTGCAAACATTTGCATGCCATTAAATACAGTACCATTATCAAAATATACCATAATCATTTATTATTGTATTAGTTGTGAATTATTAATAATACTACTCTGTTCTCAGGGTTTGTACTCATCAGTGATCTGTCCTGGTCTGGTCATGACTAACCTCACCTATGGCATTCTACCATCATTCTTCTGGACCCTCATCATGCCAATAATGTGGCTTGTAGGTCCCCAATTTACTTTAATTCTTGTATATTAACTCGATAATAGGAAAGTCATTCACAAATTTAACAATGTGATGTCTTGACCTGTCTTATCAGATAAGAATATTCACCAACACATTTACCCTCTCACCTTACAATGGAGCAGAAGCTTTGGTATGTTTTTTGAAATATTTTGAAATGGTTCAAGCATCATCAAGTTAAACACTGAATAATTAATACACTCACTGGCCACTTTAATTGGTACACCTGTTCAAATGCTCAATAATGTAAATATCTAATCTGCCAATCATATGGCAGAAACTCAATGCATTTAGACATGGTCAAGATTATTTGCTGAAGTTCAAGCTGAGCATCAGAATGGGGAAGAAAGTTGACTTTGACATGGTATGGTTGTTGGTGCCAGACAAGCTGGTCTGAGTATTTCAGAAACTGCTGATCTACTGGGATTTCATGCTTTACCATCTCTACGGTTTACAGAAAATATCCAGTGAGCGTCTTGCTGTGGGCGAAAATGCCTTGTTGATGCCAGAAGAGAATGGCCAGACTGGTTCGAGCTGATAGAAAGGCAACAGTAACTCAAATAACCACTCGTTACAACCAAGGATTACACATATCACACCACATATCAAATCTTGAAGCTGATGGGTACAGCAGCAGAAGAACATACCAGGTGACACTCCTGTCAGCTAAGAGCAGGAAACTGAGGCTACAATTCACACAGGCTCACAAAAACTGAACAATAGAAAATTGGAAAATGTTGCCTGGTCTTGATTTCTACTGCGTTCAGATGGTAGGGTCAGAATTTGGCATAAACATCATGAAAGCATGAATCCATCCTGCCTTGTATCAATGGCCCCAGACTGCTGGTGGTGTAAGGATGTGGGGGTTATTTTCTTGGCACAGTTTAAAATCTAATACATGAAGAATTAAGGCAGTTCTGAAGGCAAAAGGTAGTCCAACCTGGTACTAGCAAGGTGTACTTAATATAGTGGCCGGTGAGTGTATATTGCATTACTTTATAGAACTACTGAATTCAATAAATAAACAATAAATTAACAATAAATGTTCCATAGTACTTGGAATGGAAAAAATATATATATTCTCTCAGTTGGAGAAATGACTTGCCCTCAGATTCCTCCTGGTCTCAGATTTCATCTATTGTTTTTTATTACACAGTTTTGGCTGTTCATGCAGAAACCTGAGTCACTGGACCCAATGGCCAAATACCACAGTTTGACCTCTGGGCTTGGAAACAATTACACCCAGCCACACAAGGTCAGACCTGACAGTCGGGTTTCCTCCTCACTCATCTATTTTTATGCCTATTTTAGTCACAGAATTGTAATTCTTTTAAAATGTAGTTTTATATAGAAAATTATAGTCTTATTTGGTTTATATTCTTTATGTGATTTGGTTGGTTCTGCTAAGAAATAGTTGGACTTTTATGTACATTCATTGCTCATACCGTCCTACATAATCCAACTGTAATGTCAGTAGTTTTTCTTTTATTTTTAGATGGATATTGATGAAAATATTTCAGAAGCCCTCTATGTGAAGTTATTGGAACTTGAGGATACAGTGCGGAAGAAACTGAGAGATGAGGATCTAGATATCAAAGCAAAAATCTGAATGTAAAATATGGAGAAAAAAAACCCTCATGCATTATATCCCCACAAAATTTAAATCTCTATGGACAATTACTTTTTAAATATTTGTATTTCATGAAGATCAAAACTCTGAATGAAATGATTGTGGAAGTCTAGCATTTTTCACTTTTTTATTGTACTTACAAACAAGTACTTACATTAATACATTTGGCAAATGCTTATATCCAAAAAGTGACATTCAAGATACACATTTTATCAGTTATTGCTTTCCTTGGGAATCAAACCTATGATTTTGGGGTTGCTATAGCACCATGCTTTACTTTTTGAGCTACTAATTATGAATAGTTATTGTGCTATTTGCATTAGGTTTGTTGCAGTGTATTCATGGTTTTTACCATTGTAAATACTGTGGACAGTTGGCTATCTCTGACTCCTTCTTCCAAAATGTTTTAATAAGAGAATATACATATATATATATATATATATATATATATATATATATATATATATATATATATATATATATATATATATATATATATATATATATATATATATATATATATATATTTAGTATAAAATTATAGTTTCTGTCATCTATTTCTAGTGAATAATTGTGTATGTGTGGAACTATATGTGTACATTTTTATGTATAATAATTTGCCTGGCAAAATATTAACTGTTTAGTGTATCTTCATATGTCAGTTTAACTTTACTCTGACACTGTTAGAGATTTGATTCCCTGGGTTCATGTCATTCAGCCTATACACTGATATTTCCAACTAAGCCTTTTTTATACAACATTTTTTTGTTTGTTCACACTCTTAAGTGCAACAACGCAAATACAACAAAGTAATAGTTGAAGTGCACTTGAAACTATTTATTTAACTACACATCATTAAATAAACCTACATCAGAAAGTAATGATTGTAATTCTCTAGGTGAAAGGGTGCAGGTATTGATGGGTTGCCATGGAGACGAAGATCAGAGAAGCACTTCCCTGTGTTAATAAAGAAACAATCATGCTATAACCAAATTGATGTGTTTTTGCAAATATTAGGTTTAGATATTATTATTATCACAAACTGTTAATACGAAACTGGCTCGTCAATCTTACCTCTATGTTGAAGCTGAAGTTCTCTGGCATAGTACGCGTGCATGTTCAGGTAAATGGAAAAAGAAAAAACTTATGAGACTGGAGCAAAGGTTGTGGTTTTCTTTAAACTTAAGAATACGTATCCACAATAAAGCACGAAGCGATGTAACTCGAATGATCCAGACATTCAGAGCTGGTCAGATGACGTGTGTTGAATGTATTGTTTCCACATCCTCGGGAGCTGCGAATATTTGTTGCAGAGGGACTTGTGAAAAACTGCTCGTGTCGCACTCTGTTTCTTCAGCGAAACCACTGAGTTTAGGGTTGCAGAATGCCCAGACCATGCCACAAAAGTACAGAAAAAACGCTGACATCACCAAAAACATGAGCGCATAAGACTCGATAATCGCCTCCGTCACCACATCCGTCATCCTTGTTGTGCGCGGAAGAATGGTAACAAACTTAGAGGTGATGTGATTTAGCCGAATGTCCATGAATCAGTGTACCTGCGCTCTTATAGGCATCACTCTGCATCTGCCTTATTGTGACAATACATGCAGTGTTTAGCACTTTGCAACAAAGATTTCTTTATCAATATATTCTTTAAAATTACATGTTTTAATGGGACCAGATGGCATATTTCCATTATTCATTTTAACGAAATGGGACTCGTTTGGTCCTGTGGAACCAATTAAAAAGATGAAAAACACACTTTTCAGTAGTATTTCATTTATACAATGCCTATAAGACATCACTGCCAGCCCAGAAGAGATTGCTATTTTAGGCTCAATTAATGTAGGCCTATTGTAGAAATAAATATGGTGATTGTATTAGACATTTTTGGTCATTTTTTTGTATTTATTTGAATCACTGATTCTTTATTTGTCTTGCTATAGTTTGATAGCTAAAGTAAGTAAATGCACACAGTTCGGTTGAAATGCTGCACTAGAAAGCATTCTACTCATAAATACTTTCACCTTGATTTTTTTTCCCTTACACATCAGGCGCTGATGCTTTTTCACAGACTATGATGATATTTATTTTTTACTGTGTAGGCCTACATTTATAGCATTATACATTTAATTATTACCTTTCAGTCAAATTACAGGAAACTAGTTGACACTGTTGACATCTTTCTCTATTTTTTTCTTTTTTTAAGAGTTTTTCTTTTGCTATTAAGAAAATGGGAACACACACACACAAATTATATTTAATGTAGTCTCTTATTTATCCAACAATGGCGACTTCTGCTTCTGAGAAACCTGGAAATGTGAAAAGGGTCTTGTGGAAATGATGCCTCAATTGAAAAAACATATATTTTCACAATTTTTCTAATGTACTTTCATAGTTTAGTTCACCGGGTCCTCATTTACTCAACCTATATGACTTGTGTAAAAAGCTTGTCAGTTTTGGAAGGACATAAGTGACTGAATAATTTTTTATTCTTTAAGATTAAAAGTCTGGGACAATAAAATGTATAGCCTGTAATTTGAAATAAACAATAAAATCACAGGACCTTCTAATATAAATACACCTAAACAAATCAATGACCTCTCCAACTATCCTAAATTATTCACCCATTATTCTAAGTCTATAAATAAACTGCCAGAGATAATAATTACCTTGTGACATGTCACTTTGTCACAAAGACTGCTGAATGGTTACTTTGATGGGTTTACTCCAGTAGTCCAAAACTATTTCGAACTGTTTAGAAGACTTGTTCTCCAGTCATGGGTCATGACCTACCTCAGTCACATGGGGGAAGGGGTTCTGTGTAAAACTGAATAACAGTGTAAAAATGTTTTCCGATACAATTTATTGTCAGGCATAGTTTTGACAGTAAGAAATAAAAAAGACAAATGTACAAAGCTGTTTTGGAACAATATATAGGTTATTGTGTAAAATGTATTTGTGAAACAATGGAATTGGAAAATGTTTCTCATCAGATTTATACACTTGGTCTGGTTTCACAGACAGCACTTAGATTAAGCCAGGATTTGGCCCTGGTTTTATTAAAGGACATCTAAAGTAGCTTTTATAAACACGCATTAGAAATAAAACATTACTGGTTAGCACAAAACGATTGCAAAATATTTTAAGTGCAGTGCAAGTTGCTTTCAGTTAAATCAGCTCAAACATGCATGTTAAGCCCCATTTCCAGCAAAATTACCCGGAACAATTTGTACCAGGAACTTTTTTACAGGAACCTTTTTCCTCCCAGACCTGCTACTGTCTGCATTTCCACCGTGGACTAAAGTACCGTGAAGATTAGGCAAATTAGTCCGGTGATGTAGGACTGTGCGCAACTGATCCTCCAAGCAGCTTAGCCTGGGGCTCAGGGAAAAAGTTTTTTTGAATTTTCATTTTAATAAATTTTTCTGGGGGAAAAAAATATATTTTATTGTTATGCTATGTCCTCATAAGTGGACACCATGGATTTAGTTGTATAAAACAACTGTATAAAAGAAATACATGAAATACATTTTACCAAACTTTGTTTAAAGATGATTCTCAACTATGAAAGATATAACGGAATGAATTGATATACCATTTTACTTAATGCAATATCTGGGTACAGCATACATGGGTTTTCCTATCCAATGCAATGTACACTATAACTATTTGCATATTAATGTGTTCTTGGAGCAACATGTAATGAAAGTAAAATAATGAGTAATAATAGTTGCAACATTTTTATATATTTAATATTTTAGATTTTTAATATTTTGATTTAATTTATTTTAAAGCCTGATAAACATTCCTCTATGGAAGATGAAATCAACGATTGTTTTGTGACAGAAAGTCTTGATTAAACCCCATAACATTTTTTCAAGATGTTGATTAATGACAAACAATTGGAAAATTTGTCAGATTTAAATGATAATTACAAAATATTATCATATGCTAAATTTGATCATTGAGAAGTTGTTGCCCTGATGAAACCTCAAAACAAATGGTAACTTTGAAAAGCCCTGAATGTGCTCTTTACGGGACATCTAGACTTAAAAGTGTGACATGTATAGTGTCAGAGAAATTCACTAAAATATAACGTGAACAGTGTGTGGACAGTGGCACCCAGGAGGTTATGCTTTGTTTGTGAAACCATAAAGTTGTATAGGCTATCCTTAGCCTAATGGTTAGAAAAATGCATTGTTAACATAATACAATACGAATAATTACCAGATTGTTTCTCTTGGTTTTGGTATAATGACAATACAAAAATCACTTATTTAATGTAGCAATTATCTTGTTGGCTCCCATGTTGTTTTTGTTCTTGGTAAGTTATGAGACTACATGTCCCATAGTGCTGTGCGGTAAGAGTCCCGGATGTCTTTCGCGCCGGAAGAGAAGCATGAGTCTTTTCCAGCCATCTTGTGGCATCTAGCAGCGAAGCGCTCGCACAAGCCCCGTAGAATCGGAGGAGAATCCTGCTGAAAGGGGGCCATCATGCCCGGACATTTGCAAGAAGGTTTCGGCTGTGTCGTAACCAATCGGTTCGACCAGCTATTTGATGATGAAGACGATCCGTTTGAGGTCTTAAAGCAGGCAGAAAAGAAGAAGGACGCGACCACTCCTGGTGCCGCCAAGACCGCCGCGCAGGCTGCAAAGCAGCTCAAAAAGGAGACACAGAAAGCCAGAAAAGTCCCGATTCCCGATAAGAAGGAAGAGACACAAGCTCCTGTTCCTCTCAAGAAAGAAGGTAAATATCGCTTGTATTAAAGTCGTTATTTGGTTACATTTCCTAAGTGAGCAGTCTGCAAAAGGCGCTACTAAGCCCATGAGGTCGCGCACAACTCCATTGTTTATGAACTGACCGACACCTCAAAAACTTCCAGCTCTTTCAGCGAAAATCCTTTTTAGCACTTTCTAAGTAACGCATGTAACGTTAGTAGAACCTGTTGCTACTTAATTATTTTCTATCCTTCAAGATCCTTCATGAGGTTCAGGCCTAAAGATAACCATCAGTCTGTTTATTTAATGTCTGCTATATTTGTGCATTTGACTCCACATAACGTTACACCTCTCACATTCAGTACTAAATAATTGCCTATTTAAAGTTTCCGAATGCACAGTCCGTTATCACATGGCATTTTATCAGCGCTCGAGCGTTGCAGCTCAAACCTCGTGTTTGAGGCAACAGAGTCCGTCCTCTCCGAAATGACACTCCCATTGAAAACCCTCCCATTGTTATTTGCCTAAAGTCGTTCTTTAAACCTTCGTTACGTGCTTTAAACTTGCGGCAGGTTGAGCGGTTTTAAAGGTAGGGTTGTCAAAGGTTTTTTTTCGGGTGTCAGTGGCCTTGTTTGATCTGGATGAGGAGGCAGCGGGCTCGTGAACAGGTGCGTGCGCGGGCGGGACGGCGGGCGCGTGATCAGCTGTTGAGCTGAGCGTCTATTTCGGTAGGTGGAGGGTGGGATCAGTCAATCACAAGAGGCGCAAACCATTATTTTGATGACTGACTGATTTGGAAGAAAAACTGTTTAAACACGAAGTATTGAAAAACAGACTTCCTAAAAATTAACATTTTAATTTAAATTGAATTTAAGAAATATTTAATTTACGTTTTTTCAGTCTATTTTGCTATTGGCCATAATTATTTGAAGAGTTCAGCCAAACGTTGCAGTTATTATTTACATAGCAATCTTTTTATTTTTCTTGAAAAGCAAAATTAGTACTTTTTGAGTTACTCTAAAGATGAGTAAAACTAGTCTCAAACAAGGAAGGGGTAGGTAAATTAAATTATGACCTTTGAGGGGATATATTCCTTTAAGTGTTATTTTTAGTGTACACATTAAGGCACGTTTTAAAATGAGGTAGCTTTTTATTTTACAGTGTCCTTGCTACATGTACTTAGCATAGTAATAACAGTATATTATGCATAATTGCATGCAACTAACCCTCAACCAAACCCTAATCCTACCCTAACCAGTTAATATTACTCAGTACTTAAATATATAATTACATTGTAACAGACACCTTAAAAGGAAGTGTAACTTAATGATTCACATTAAAAGGATCACCTTTTCCCCTCTTTATTCCAGTTTCACCATTGTTTTTTGTGAAATTTGTTGGTGGTGTTTGGTTGAATGTTTTTCTATTTTGAAGGCATGAGAAAAATGGGCCGGCGACCGGAGCAGCCGGGTCAGCCAGGATCAGGACCCCAGCAGCAGCAGCAGGGAGGTCAGGGGGAGGGTCGTCCACCAGCTGACAGAAGGCCTGAGAGGAGGCCACCACGTGAACGACGTTTTGACAAACCCGCAGATGAAAAACCTGCTGAGGGTGGAGAGTTCTCGGTGGACAAGTGAGTCAATTGACCTTTTTTGATGGGGTAATACATAGTTGATCCTTAATGCACATTTGTATTTTTTTCTTTTTTTATCTCTGATAAAGTCAGCATGATTTAATGCATTTTTAAATGCATATTATAGATCTTGTTGTCAACAAATCTATTTTTAATATATATTATTTTTAACTAATCTTTAAACAAAATGTAACCCCTGTATTTCTGTGAAGTACACAGGACGTTCTGATGATGTATACAGGACTTCTCCAATCCTTTAGTCTGTTTAAACTCTACCCCTGCAAGCTTTTGTGTGCAATGCCTACATCTCAACATCTAATTAACAATCAATGCATAGAACAAAGTCTCCGCCCTACTGATTCATTAATTGTGTACTAGAATCCAAAAAATGTAATCAATTTAGCAGATGACATCTAACCGCTACATTATCTCTAATCCTCAGGTCTGTCAGTGACAGGCCGTTCCGGGGTCGTGGAGGTGCCAGAGGAGGGCGTGGGGGCCGGGGCAGAGGTGTTGGCAGGACTGACGGCTTTGACTCGCGCGGCAAACGGGAGTTTGACAGACACAGCGGCAGCGACCGATCGTAAGTCATTTGCATCCACACACTGGCTCCGATGGTAATGCAGCCCGTGTGTGACATATCAAAGCTAAGTGTTAATTTTTGTTTCAGCAGCCTGAGAGCAGAGGAAAAACGTGGAGGGAGTGGATCTCATAACTGGGGCACTGTTAAGGATGAGTTGAGGTCAGTGGAGCAACAGACGCTTTATCTGCCAAGATCTTGAAAACGCAGATGAATTTGATTCACAGACTGGTCAGTGAGGGTGTTTTGGCTCATTATATTAGACTTGTGAAATTGGATACATTTCTGTTTCCCTTTACAGTGAGCTTGACCAATCAAATGTTACCGAGGACACCCCTGAAGGAGAGGAGCATCCACCTGCTGACTCAGAGAACAAGTGTGTAGAACACTCAGAACACTTCAGCTCTGAATTAGAGTGCATCGCTGAGTCGTTACCTTATATTTGCTGCTGGCACCATTTGCAACTATGTTGCTGCCTATAATTAAACAAAAAGTGGTATACTTTTAAACCATAACATGTTAACCGTTACTAAAAGGGCAATGTACTTCTCATTTGGTTAATAGACTAATTGAATACAAAATATTTAGCTCAAATTTGGTTGTGATGTTTTTACAGGGAGAATGAGGCTGAGGAGGTTAAAGAAGAAGGCCCTAAGGAAATGACTCTGGATGAATGGAAAGCCCAACAGGATAAAGAGAGAGCCAAAGTGGAATTCAACATTCGTAAAGCCAATGAGGGAACCGATTGGAAGAAAGGATACGTTCTGCACAAGTCCAAGGCTGAGGATGTAAGTAAAACAACACCGTTTGATCTAAATGTTTAGAATAGAATAAATAGTGTCTGTTCTTGTTTGTTTCGTGCTGAATTTAAGTTTAAACAAATTGCAAACGATAGCACAAATACAATAGACTAAAACGACAAATAAAATAAACATGGCTGTAGATTAGGGCCCTGTCCCAAAAGGCACACTTCATGTTCACTTTCGGTCTTGTGGACTTACAATGGTCGCTGCGTGTGCATGTCCGTCAAGTCCATGAGACTGCAGGTTGTCACATTTGTCATTTTAGTTCTCAGAAGGGTGCTCGTGAGCGCCCCCTTTGCGGCCGTAATGCGCCCTCGATGCGCACTTCTGCCGAGCCCGCACCGGTGCGGGTTACACAGCGGACTTCTTCCCGGCAGTCAAAGCAGCATTGTTGTGAAAGTGCGGACTCAGGAAGATCGTGAGGGTTTAGGGTAAATGTGAAACTAAAACCGCCACTAGGCGGCAGTAAGTCACTGTTAATGAGCGAGTCATTTATATTCAACCGATTCATTCAGGAACAAATCTTTTGACTATTAACCGTATTCACTGAATCACTGATTCAAATGATTTGTTCAAAAAGCTGATTCATTCAGTAAAGAAAACATGTCGTGTTGCTCAGAGACCTGATTACAGTGCTGTGACTTTGTTTTGTACTATTCTCGTTGGCGAAATAGAGTAAAGATGGGCAATATGGTCTCAAAAATGTAAGTCACTTATATAAAATCAATATCACATTTATTATCATGCTGATATCTGGATTCTGCCGGTGATATTTATTAATACATGCAGTGAAAGCGTGCACCCGCTCTAGTCTAATCTTCAAGACATCACGTAGTGTACGCACACACACATTGAGTGTGTGTGTGAGGGATATACTCGATAATGTCAGATCGCACATTGTTAAAACAACAATTACGATGTTATTGCAGACGATATATATTGCACACCCCTAGCCATAACCTCTTATGTAAAATGAACTTGTATAAGGTGTTTGAACAGGTGTGTAAGCAACAAGCCTTTAACTATAAAAAAAAGAAAGTGGGTTGGATTTTTACTATCACCATAAATCAACAGTCTCTCCAAATGAGCGGTTCCAGATTTCCCCCTACTCTTACGCAAGCGTAACCCTATAGTAAGAGTAGGGGCGAAGCCCCGCCCATGTTTGTCTCCATAGGCTCTCGGCATTTGAGTCACTGAGGACACCTCATTTAAACGGACACAAGGACGGTGTGTCTTTGCTCACACCCAAATAGGGCAAATTTGACAAGCTATAATAAATAATCTGTGGGAAATTTTCAGCTGAAACTTTACAGACACCCTTTTGGGGGTACTAGAGACTTGTATTATATCTTGTGAAAAGGGGAGTAATGGGTCCCTTTAAGGTTTTCAGGTCGGTTCTAAAAGTATTATTTGGGTAAGGAATACTACAGAAATTAAATGAAAATTGTACTGGATAGTCTTCAATGTAAAAATGAAATGCAGATTAATTCTTCTCAAACTAAAATTACCACCACCCCCAACACACACTGTATATTTTGTATGTGTCCTTCATCTAACACACCTGCTTCAACTCATTAGCCTATTAATAGAAATACAAGACTTGAATTAAGTGTGTTTGATGGAAACATTCAAAATGTGCATTGGTGGGATGTCCCCAGGACAGGCTTGAGAAGAACTGTTACACAACATGCGTTTTCTTTCTCAACTATTTATGTTCTAAAACTGACTGTTTGCCCAAATACCCACCAAGACACGCTGTGTGTAATTGACTTTTAGGCACAATAATCCACAAAAAAATAACTTCACGTGGCTGCGTGCAGTCCACTTATAGATTACTGGTGTGTGTGTTCAGGCTGTTTTATTGAGACACCATTTTATCACATTCAATGTCTTTGTTTCTTTTTCTTTTTTATATCCCATTTGACAAATGACTATGAATAGTTTGTTGTATGTTGGCCTATAATCTTAGATTCATGGAAAAGGGCTGTTTTATTTAGTGTACATGTTTACTTTCTATCCTGCAGGCCTCTGCTGATGATGCCGCTGGGGATCACCACTTCCGCAGGCCAGCTAATGACATTACATCCCAGCTGGAGATTAACTTTGGAGATCTAGGCCGCCCAGGGCGTGGTCGTGGAGGACCACGAGGTGGCAGAGGAGGCCGTGGAGCCCCTGCTACCAGACCACCTCGTGAACGCAGGCCCGACAAGGTACAGCGAATAAAAATAAAGGACCAATCTGACAAAACAGATTTTTTTTATCTGATAAAACAGATGTTCATTAGAGTTGCAAAACATTACCATGTAAAATCTATGTATTTTTAAATGACCTCAGAGATTACCCATAACCTGAATTTGTACTCAAATGGCCTGTTTTTCCTGTTTCTGCTTATTTTAGGCTGGTGGAGTGTCTGTCCCTAATGTGGACGACCCAGAGGCTTTCCCAGCCCTGGCTTAAGCTGCCCAGATGCCGCCCGGCTCGCCCAGGAGGAACACAGCTCCTTGTCTACGAGGCTTGCATGCAAATGGATCCTTCAGCAGATGAAATGATGGAAGACTGTCATCCATGCCATTCACCCCTGAGGACTGAATTTTACCCTTTTAGAAAAAAAAAATTGAAAATAAAAAACACAAAAAAACACAAAAAAACAAAGGACGGACTTCTTGCTATTCTGAAGCAAATTATTGGTTGAGGTTTTGTATTTAGAAATAAGGTAGCAGGGATGTTTTCATACAGTATTTCTTTTATTTTTTGTTAGTTTTTTTCAGCAATTATGCGTTGTTCATGGATACTTTTTGTACTGCTGCTTGAAAATATGCATTTCCAAAAATAGGTGTGAAGAGCCCACCAATTTATCGTAAGGTGTCCCGTAGCTTGCTTGCTTTTTACACACAAATGCCTCGAAAACAGGTCGGCCCTTTTCAGAGATAAGATCTACAAGTTAGTCTTAATTTTTTAAAGGTTCCTGCATTTCTGTGGGAAGTTAAAGTGCATTGTGGTTCTGGTCATTATGTTAATTAACACCTCAATTCCCTGAAAGCGGGCCTTAAACAGCATCTGCAATCATTTCGATTAAATGTACAATTTATGATTGATACTTTAATGTTAAGATGTAATTCAGATGATTCAATTGCACTCTCCACAAAAAGTGTCTTTATTGAATGACCACTGTAAAGTTTGAAATGGTGTCTTTTGATACCATTGACTGGTAACTCAGGATAGTCTCATACTCATTACGCAAAGTTCTAGTGTAAATACAACAAGCAAGTTTATGCACCCCACTCCTGTTTACTGAAAAATGTGAGCCAGGTTATGGATAAATCCTTTTAGAAATGACTTTTTCTCTGCCCCATTGCTTTACAACAGCTCTACTGCATAATTGGTCTGAAAGAAACACCATCCTGTTCAGTCTGGAACAGCTGAGTGCTATGTGTGAATTCCAACCCTGCTATTAGACCTCTGTCAATAATTAAAAGATGGTCGATTCATACATTGTTGTTGTGTGGCCTTTACCTTTAAAGATGAAATTGATTCTGATGTGTTGTCTGATATGTTTGTTCGTTTATGCAGAACGGTCTCCCTATTTAAGTTTACAAATGTAGTTCTAAAAAAGAAAAGGAAAAAACTGCTGGTCCTGTTATTAGCTGTATTTTAATATGAATAAGCATCTTCAATGCTATCGTGTTTGTTGAAGTGGTTTCAGATTGAATTTTGCATTGAAATATAGTAAAACCTTATAAAATGTTCTATTAACATTCATTATTGCAGTCCCAATTTATATTAGGTGGCCTAATAATGCTAATACAACTACTGTGTACTTATAAAAAAAAGTACAATGTACTTGTGTTCATATTGTATTGCTGTACACTTCGGCTGATTTTGAGATGAGATGCGTGTAAAGTTAGGGACCGGTGTGTGGTATGGGTAAGTTTAAGGGTAGGGTTAGGTGTAAGGGAAGTGTCAACCTAATGTCACAACCTAGTGTAAAGACAAGACCTTATTCTTTACACTAAAAGGCTTATTAGGAACACCATACTAATAATGTGTTTGACCCCCTTTCGCCTTCAGAACTGCCTTAATTCTACATGACATTGATTCAACAAGGTGCTGAAAACATTGTTTAGAAATGTTGGCCCATATTGATAGGATAGCATCATGCAGTTGATGGAGATTTGTGGAATGGACACCCAGGGCACGAAGCTCCCGTTCCACCACATCCCAGCAATGCTCTATTGGGTTGAAATCTGGTGACTGTGGGGTCATTTTAGTACAGTGAACTCATTGTCATGTTCAAGAAACCAAATTAAAAGAATTCAAATTCTTAATTTGTGACATGGTGCATTATCCTGCTGGAAGTAGCCATCAGAGGATGGGTACATGGTGGTCATAAAGGGATGGACATGGTCAGAAACAATGCTCAGGTACGCTGTGGCATTTAAACAATGCCCAATTGGCACTAAGGGGACTAAAGTGTGGCAAGAAAACATCCCCCACACCATTACACCACCACCACCAGCCTGTACAGTGGTAACAAGGCATGCTGGATCCATGTTCTCATTCTGTTTATGCTAAATTCTGACTCTATCATCTGAATGTCTCAACAGAAATTGAGACTCATCAGACCAGGCAACATTTTTCCAGTCTTCAACTGTCCAATTTTGGTGAGCTTGTGCAAATTGTAGCCTCTTTTTCCTATTTGTAGTGGAGATGAGTGGTACCCGGTGGGGTCTTTTGCTGTTGTAGCCCATCCGCCTTAAGGTTGTGTGTGTTGTGGCTTCACAAATGCTTTGCTACATACCTCGGTTGTGACGAGTGGTTATTTCAGTTGAAGTTGTTCTTCTATCAGCTTGAATCAGTTGGCCCATTCTCCTCTGACCTCTAGCATCAACAAGGCATTTTCGCCCACAGGACTGCTGCATAATAGATGTATTTCCCTTTTCACACCATTCTTTGTAAACCCTTGAAATTGTTGTGCGTGAAAATCCCAGTAACTGAGCAGATTGGGAAATACTCAGACCGGCCCGTCTGGCACCAACAACCATGCCATGCTCAAAATTTCTCAAATCACCTTTCTTTCCCATTCTGACATTAAATTTGGAGTTCAAGATATTGTCTTTACCAGGACCACATCCCTAAATGCATTGAAGCAACTTCCATGTGATTGGTTGATTAGCTAATTGCATTAATGAGAAATTGAACAGGTGTTCCTAATAATCCTTTAGGTGAGTGTATGTAACGTATTACTGTATTTTTCAAAACGTAAATACAGTGTTAAAACATGTATGCATGTATCTAATTTAAATGTAAGTATATAGGCCTAGTTAAGGCCACCTAATATAAAGTGTGTCTGTTAATTAGCTAACATGGACTAACGGCAATTTCTATTTTACAGCATTTATTTGTTTTATTGGTAGTTAAACATGCAATTGTTTGATGTTTACTTACATTAGTACATGATGTACTGATGAAAGATTTTTTTTAAATTCTTAGTAAATGTTGAAATAAATAATGTAGATTTATTTATGTAGATAATGTATTGTTTGTTCACATATTAATGTATGAATAAAAATGAACAATAAGGTCAATGACTGAGGTCTAAAAATCAGATGCTTGGTGTTTCCTTTTCTTGGTTAATTTTCTTTAGGAGTTGGTTTTAACTTTGCAAATGTTCACAGCTTCTGCCTGCAAACCTGGAGGCTGCATTTTCAGGACTGCAGTTCTTGGATCCTATAGCAATGATTTAGTTATTTGTATTGTCCTAACCAACCCCTAGCCTAAACCTTCCCGTTGATAACACTGTTGAAATATTTAAACAAATTTAAAGATAATAAGTTTAAAATGGCCGTACTTGCTATGTTGAAAATAAAGTGTAAACAGTTGAATCAGGTTTCCTCTGTTTGAGTACAGACTACAGTTGTCTAGATGGCGCTGTCACACTCCCAAAAAAAACAAGATCCTAGAAATTCAGTCTTGAAACTGCGGCGGTCCTAATCATAGACATAATATACGTAGACGCCTCATGACGTGCTGCAGCGTGATCCAGCGTCGCCGCCATATTGGTTGGGTCTCTCCACTCAACGCTAGCATAGAGTCAACGGAGAGCGAGCAATTATGCCCGTATTTTGTGCAGTTTACGGTTGCAATAACGCAATATTGATACCAGATCGCATGGGATTACATTTCACAAGTAAGATTGAACAATAATTTAGGTTATTGTTCAATTTATACATCATTATCATTTCATGCTTGTGTCAGGTGTCTGTATTTCACAAAGTAAGGCTGCACCACATCGCAAAATTAACTACCCTGGAGTTACAGAGTGCAAGCAGACACGCAAGAAGCTGTGCAAAACGGTTCTTTTTAAAGGATTTTAGCTCCCCAGTCCCAGTTGCAAGCCTGACAGGGTAATGTAAGATGCTGGAATGACCTGGAATTATAACGTTTACTTTAGGCCTTTAAAAAATGGTTTAAGTAAAAGTGTGTGTGTGTGTGTGTGTGTGTGTGTGTGTGTGTGTGTGTGTGTGTGTGTGTGTGTGTGTGTGTGTGTGTGTGTGTGTGTGTGTGTGTGTGTGTGTGTGTGTGTGTGTGTGTGTGTGTGTGTGTGTGTGTGTGTGTGTGTGTGTGTGTGTGTGTGTGTGTGTGTGTGTGTGTGTGTGTGTGTGTGTGTGTGTGTGTGTGTGAGAGAGAGAGAAATTCAAATGAACAATCAAACTTGTTTCTTTATTAAAATATATAATTCATTCATTTATACATTTATCAATATGTCATAGTCTACCATATGTCTTATTTAAAGCTCGTTAATGTGTGACAGCGTCCTGTATCATAACTAAGTCTCTGCAGTTTGTAACAAACCAAACTGTGTGAAAATCCGCCAAAAACTCGGGGAGTTATGATCATTGTAGTTGAGAATACAATCTTCCTCAGTAGAAATAAACATGCGGGGGGCGGCGCATTGGGGGCCCATCCAAGATGGCGCCGCGCTGATACCTCCGCTCCAGCGTAAGTCTATGGGGAGTCTACGTATATTATGTCTATGGTCCTAATATGCAGCTGCAGCCTCCTGTATTGCAGGCAGATTTATTGGTTTGTTTAGTCAAAAGCATTAGGCAAGTAATATTCTATTGCTCAGGCTAACGCTCCCATTGTTTAGCTTGTGGAGATTTGCTATTATGGCCAAGTTCAACTTTAGAAAAGGTAGAAATCTAGGTCATGTATAGTTTTGCAGTACACAGGAACTGGTGAAAGGTCTTGTCTTTACACCAAAATCCTGTTTTCAAGTCTGTCTCTCCACAAACATATTTGCCATGTCATGTTATAGTTAACGTGACAGTAACATGACAACCACACAGGTTTATTTAAAAAAAAAAAGGACATTTATTTGTCTTTGATGCTTTGACATTAAAAGGTTTACATGTAATTAAAAACATTGCATGAGGACAGAAAAACTGATGTGATGACTACAAATGAATTTGTGTAACTGGACAAACATTGCATTAGAGTAAAGTTGTAAATATTAGTACTGTCTGCGACATTGATGCGTGTGCAATATTTTCTTGGTTACTGTTTTGTGAAACAGTTGAAAAGTTAAAGTAAATGGTTAGTGTTGAACAGCTGCTGAGTGTTTTAGTGGAAAGAATGAGTGTAGGATATGTCCTAAAACCTTTCCAACTTACATTCATTAAGAATTCATACTCTCGATAGGCTGTTATCAGTCATCTGCATTTCACCTAAGGCAGAGCATGTGTGCTGAGGAGAATATGAAGTCAACATCGCTTTTGTGTCAACCTTCTGTCACATTCCATGAGGCCTACACTGCCACATTTCTTGAACACAACCATCCAAGTGAAATACAAATGAAAATCTATTCTCAAAATGCATGTTATTGATCTTATTGTGAACTACTCATCCATTTTCTTTTTGTTTTTTATTAGAATATAACACTGATCTTCCGGCAAAAACACCAAATCTCTCTCTTGTATGCCAGACTATTCCAATCTTTTGTTCCGCTTCGACTGTACGCCCGCTTTCAGATCTGCCTCCATCCAATGAACAACAGAGAGATATAACTAAGTCCCGGTCCATCTTTTTTCACTCGGCTGTGTCACAATATGGATGTAAAGAAGAACTGTTGCTACTTCCATTACAGCATAAGCGTGAGCTGCTCACGAGTGTGGCTGGGATTCATAATAACATTTAAAGATAAAAGTTATCCATAGTACACAGTCACAGTCTGGTCAAATTTTAATGCCTGTAGAGGATCACGTGCAATCCAGAAATTCACTGCAGTCTATTTTTACTACATCCAGTGTCAACTTTCCTCCAGGTAAAACCAGCGGTTCCAGGAAAGGGCTGTGAGTGCTTGGGAAGAATTCAAATTCATCCAAACCCGTCCCTTCTTCCTCGTCCTCTTCCTCCTCTCCTCCACTTATTGCACCGTGAGTGGAGATGTAGTCCTCTGTGTAGTCTGTGGTCCTGGTGATCTGGGTGGAGTCAGAGGCACTGGACTCCTGAGATAAGCTTTTGATGTAGGTGCAGTTGAAGCTGGGATAAGCTGGAACTTCCTCCACCACTACATTTTCAGGCTCCTCACTCATGCTGGAGTCAAATTTGTGAATATAGAATGTCATTTCACCCTATGTGGAGACAGGAAGAGGAACAGGTGGGGATTGATTAATTCATTACTTTTGTAGGTTTACATCATTCAA
The DNA here is from genome assembly GCF_024679245.1 of Pseudorasbora parva. Lineage (NCBI taxonomy): Eukaryota > Metazoa > Chordata > Actinopteri > Cypriniformes > Gobionidae > Pseudorasbora > Pseudorasbora parva. The sequence continues at coordinate 31,907,904 of NC_090183.1, read as the reverse complement.
CAATTCCATATTTAAGCATAACTTTTTTTTTTCTATGTTTGGAAGAATAATTATAATTCATTCATCTTTAAGTCATTCAAAGCTTTCTTCTCTGGGACACAAAATGAGAATGCTTTTCCATACAAAAATCCTATAGTGACCCAGGACTATTCAGATCTAAAGCCACAAAAGTAGTAAATTAAACAATAGCAGTAAACAAATCATACTGTATGAGCATGTGCGCAGACTCAAAAAAGGCACAATGTGAAAGATTTTTGTATTAAAATAATCTCCAAAAAGACACTAGAACATGTTATTGGGTGACTTCAGGGTGATTGGGACCCTTTTTGCCATTGAGATAAATTGAAAAAAGTGTCCCAATCACCCTGAATTCACCCAATGTTTTGTTTGTGTACTTAGATTATCTCAATTGTTTACCAAGATTGTTTAAATCCAGATAAATAAGCAATTTTAACCAGCATGCAGATTGTGTCCATGCACCGCCTATCAATGATATCATACTTCGATATCCGGTTATATTTTGTTGAAACCATGGAAACACCAACGACGCTTTAATTATGCGTTTTATTAGACAGGTGAGCAACTGGTTTTGATACATTCATTGATAGAAACTAATCATTGTTATATAGCTCAATAAGGTTAGTCCTTGTTTAAATCTCGTTTTCTTGATTTACATCGAGTACCATGTTTTGCCATGCCTAATATTGATCTAGCTTAATCCAGTGTGCAACAGGTGTCTCATAGTAGCCACCTAGTAGCATTATAACTTTCAATACTCAAATGTATCTAATATGATAAAACAGCACTGTGTTACCCCCAAGCGGCAACCTCTCGATCTCTTGAAGCCAATACGGAAGTAATGTAAACTGCAACTCCTCAACTGGCCACTAGGGACAGGCTCAAGAAGGGAGTAGAATCTCATTGAGCCCCATGTTAAAATTCTCAACTTTACAGCAGAAAAAAAACATGTTTACAGCCTGGTACAAATTGTGGTTTTGGCCTATAAGCTAATTTTGACCTACATGACAACTGTGAGGGGGTGAATTTTTTTTATAACTCATTTGTTTACATTATATAAAGCCTTAAAGTTCTGCATAATTAAGGGCGTGGTTACAGGTGTATAGCCATTTATCCGCCGTCTATAGTCATTGCGTCACCTAAGCTCTGCGCACATCCCGCCTTTTTGCCCATTTTCTGTTATACGGGAGTGACACGCGATGACTCGCTCGCAAGATGGCAACGCCCAGCTCTCCCCTACTTTAAGCTTCAGAGCGGCTTATCGGAATCCTGTGGGTGACGTCACGGACACTACGTCCTTATTTTTTTACAGTCTATGTTTACCCCACATACACATGAGCAGAAAAAGCAGAAGTGGTCTATGGCTTGATAACATAACATCATGAACCGATTTAATTTAGGCACACATATGTAATATAAAAGCTCCACTGCTCTCGAGCCGTGTGTCACAATTGTCTATCATTAGCAATCGCTCCAGCTGCCTCGTTCCGCTCCAGTGGCTTTCAGCCCCACCCTGCTTCATACTACAGTAACATTAATAATTCTTGAATACATTAGCGCATCCATGAATATGATTTCTGCCTGAGTCCCGTCAGATTCTTTTCAATTGGCTGTAGAGCTGAAGACAACAACTCATAAAGTTCTGACAAAGATGACATGATTACTAAGCAATTCTTACAAAAAACAAAAATTATATTTTATGTTTACTTGCATGTCATGTGACCATTAACCAACATTAGAGAATCATGAACATGCAAATGGGTTAAATTATTAAAATATTAACTTAAAAGGGGTTTGACTGACAGAAATGTTGGGGAACACCTTTAAATCATTAATGATCATTTACTCATATAATGATTTTGATCATTTAAATGTTTTAGGTGAAATACATTTGACTTGGTTGTTAAAACATGCCCATAAATGCTGTCCCATTAAGTAGTGCTCTAGTTTTGAAAATACAGCATGTGTCGGCATCTACATACATTTACCTGGTCATCAGTATACGTCTTTGCACATTTACTGTTTGCTGGATCTGGAATAACCGCAGGCAGCAGACACTGGCAACAATTTAAGAATCTATCAAGCAGAACAGACATGGCAGTGTTTTAAATAATAATTGTATTAAGTCTTTTCTGTATGGATTTAGAACATTGTGCTGTTTCTTACCTTTTCTGTACAGTGGAGAACTGACAGATGCACAGGAGGAATAGGCAGGCCAAAAGAACTGCTCCACCAGCCAAGATTACAATGGACAGTAGGTTCTCAACTGCAAGAGGATGACACAGGTCACTTATCAAATAACTGAAAGACATATTTTTTTCCACAAAAGCAATTTAAAAGAAAGATTGTTGAGTTTTCCATTTTTAGTGCTTTCATTTAGTGTATATAGGTTTTCAGTGTTCTGATCTGCACAAATACATACTGTCTGATGGTGTGCAGAATGGGAGATCACTTCCTCTGGGTCCCTCCCCGGCATCTGTCCAGGCAGTAACCCACAGATTGTAACACTGTCCTGGTGACAGCTTACTTATAATAAACTGTCTCTTTGGATAGTCCACACCTACAATCAAATTTAGGCATCAGAAAGCTCCCATTAAAAAGCACTAATATTGCTGAACATCTCAAGCAATTAGCAGTCCCTCGTCCCCTTTGGTAAAAAATAACAAACATTTTTTTTTTCATATGATTTGTGTCACATTAGCTATGTGAACAAAAAAACATGGACATGATTTGGATATGTTAAAGGGTCGAGAGGGGGAAAAAAAAAATCACACTTGGCAACTTTGCAGTCAAAACTGACAGACAGGAAATGAATGAGAAATTGAAAATAAATAAATAGGAAAACTCAGATTCAGCCACTGTGCAGAATAAAATTCCACAACAATGAAGGGATGATACTGTAGAATGTCACAAGTGCAAAATAGGCACATCCACACCTCCCCCCACAATATATATATTTAACATGGAATACTGCATTTTCTTTTCTATGGGGAAAATAGCTAATCAATATTTTATAGCTGTTGCGATATATTAATGAAAGTCCTCATGAAATAAAAATTTACCCTACTTATTTTGTTAGCAGATATTAAAGGTCTTAGGGTGAACAATTAATCAGTGCAAGTTAATACAGAGAAAAAAATAGTTTGTCGCGGTAATCTTTAATCAAAATCTGAAAAGTAGCTTCCAGTCTGGAAACGGCGTTCCTTCTCAGATGACGGCAGTTTGAAAGCTTAGGTTTGAAAATGCTTAACCCCTTCAACCGTTAGTCTGCTATGAGCGCGAGATGGAGAGGAGGCGAGCTGAAGTCAAACCCTGTCCTCTATTCAGTGTTCCCTTTCACTTAGAAATACATCACAGCACTGAAAAAAACTCACTTGCAACTTCCGATTCACTGGGACTTTAACAAAAATGTATTACATTGGTATTCCAGGGGGTAAAATTACTTTTCAAGGCTTCAGTCACTTTTGACTGCAAGGTAGCCAAGTGTGACCCCTAAACAAAGAGGACTAGAGGGTTAATAAAATAAATGTAAAAATAAGCATCTGAGAGCCAACAGTAAATATCTGGTAAATTAAACGTAAGGTAATCTGTGCCTTACTGTAATTCTTAATATGTCCCTTCAACTTGTCGATTAAGTAGATGGTGTAATTTTTCAAACAGCCTCTTATATTCTTTTCAGGGATTTCAGACCATTTCACCTGCATGCTCTCAGTCTTCTTCCAGACTGGTTCAGGAGCTGGACCCTGGTCTGGAGCTGTGAATTATGATCAGGAGAGTATGTATGCATGTATGTATCTATCTATCTATCTACGTATCTTATGGATTTAATCCTCATTGATGGAGATTTATGGATTGCAGAATGAGCATTAATCCACCAACCTGACTCCGATGTGGCGATTCTTCTAATGGATGACATAATGAGATCAGGTGAGCTCAGGACGGTAACTGCACTATAATAGCATTTAAGGGGCTGGAGACCTGGACAGACAGCAGAATAAAAAGTGATGAGATAAAATGTTTTTCTTTCTCTTGAAAAAAGAAAATTGAAGAAAATCCAATGAAACTTGCCTGTAATTTTAGCTGTGGTACCCTGCACTCGAATCCACTGAATCCCCTCAATGTCTCCAACTGGGTACCAATGTACCACATACTCACTTGTATGGTCTGCAATATCAGGTTTCTGCCAGGAGAGGTCAACGCTATGATTATTCGATAGTTGTGGCTGTTGCAGGAAACCTGAATGGACTGTGAACACAATAAACATGGCTTAACTCTGTTATATTGACTACATGTTTAGCATCTTTTCCTCATCAGGCAGAGTAAAGAGTTATTTGCAAAACCACAGTTTCTCACATTAACTTTGTTAAAAAAGGCTTACCTGGAGAACGCAGATTAATAATTTTGTGAGGAGATTGACCCATTGAGTTAACTGCAGACACTGACACAGAACAGTGAGAGCAGCAAATGCTCATATTTCTGCTGGGTGGATATACGATTGAGTTCCTCTTTGTCACGATGCTTATATCATACCTCTGAATCTTCCCCTTAGCATCTGATATATTCAGTTCCTAAAATATAATGAAAATGTAAATACATAAGACATGTTTTTCCTATGCAGTTTAATATTTCTAAATGCATTGTTCTAACAAAAAAACATGTGACTAAGTCAGCCATCATAGGTGAGGCACGAACATTACTGAGAATTCTCAAATCCATCATTTCCTCTAAGCTTCTACTCATTTTTTTGTAAACTGAAACTGACTGTCAGCTAACTTTTGGTTTCAGAGTAACAGTGTGTTTGGGAAGATGCAATTCACACTAAGCAAGCGATCACTTGTTTGTGGTGGTTTGACCTTTAAGGGCCTGTGTAAAAAATAGGCAGGGGGAGGGGGTTGTGTAATGACCTGTCCATAGATTATGCACCCCTAAAAACAAAAAACAAAAAAAAGACTAAATCTGGTTGGTGAAGGTAACGTACCTTCCAAAATATGCGGAAACATTTGTTTTCAGATTGTGAGCGTTCTGGTTCTTGGAGGTACCAGACGTCAAGCATCTTGTCAGGAGCTAGAGAGAGAGAGAGAGAGAGAGAGAGAGAGAGAGAGAGAGAGAGAGAGAGAGAGAGAGAGAGAGAGAGAGAGAGAGAGAGGAGAGAGAGAGAGAGAGAGAGAGAGAGAGAGAGAGAGAGAGAGAGAGAGAGAGAGAGAGAGAGAGAGAGAGAGAGAGAGAGAGAGAGAGAGAGAGAGAGAGAGAGAGAGAGAGAGAGAGAGAGAGAGAGAGTTGTTAAAATATGTCGTGTGTTTTTTTTACAGGCATGCAAATTGAGTTAACTGTTGAAGATTAAAATACTATGACATTTATTGTTTTTTAAGTTTCACCAGAAGTCAGTACTTCCCATTAAAATTGAAAGTATTTTCTGTAATCACTTCTCCTATACATCCAGTAACACTCAAAGGGTATCAAAAGTTACTTCAATTTGACACCACTCAAGTTTGCTTCATCTGTTTTTCCCCCCATTATTTTAAACACCTGGGACCTCATTTATAAAATGTTTCGTAGAAACTGTCCTATTTGATGTAAGATAATTTTTTAAATGTATGTACATGTGATTCAGAAAAATGAACATTTCCACACACAAAAAAACACTCTTTCGCAAAAGGGGTCCTGCTAAATAATTGAACTTTGATGCTGTATAATTATGCTAATAGGTTATATGTTTTATTTTGAACAAATAGCCTATAAGGTATTCTTTGAATGTATTAATTTGTACAGTTTTTTTTAAATTATTATTATTATTATTATTATTAATATATATATATTTTTTTTAATTGTGGCATGGTTAAGGTATGCTAAATATCAGTCAAAACTGAGTTAAGAAAAAAGAGAAACTGCTGGTTTATTTTTATTTGTATACAGTCACAATAAAAAGCCTATAATTTTTTCCGTTTTTGTTAATGTGTTAATATATATATATATATATATATATATATATATATATATATATATATATATATATATATATATATATATATATATATATATATATATATATATATATATATATATATATGTTTTTGGACAGTAAGCTTTTTGTTATATTTTTAATGAAGCATCTTCTCATCTAGGCTGCATTTATTTATTTTTTAGGAATCTTTGATGACTAGAAAGTTCAAAAGAACAGTATTTATCTGAAATATAAAGCTTTTGCAACATTGTACATTCATTAAATTGATCAAGTGATATAGACATTTAATGCTTTATATTTCAGATATGGTCTTTTGAACTTCCTATTAATTAAATAATCATGACATTTTTTTACACTGTTTTCAACATTGATAATAATAAATGCTTGTTGAGCATCAAATCATCATTTTAGAATGATTTCTGAAGGATCACGTGACACTGAAGACTAGAGTAATGATACATAAATTTCAGCTTTACATCACAGAAATAAATTACATTTTAACATATATTCAAATAGAAAACAGTTAAATTGTAAATTAAATGGTTTAAAATTATTTCACAATAATACAGCGTTTACTATATTTTGGATCAAATAAATGCAGAGAATTTAATTAGAGTAGATTTATCTGTCAGGATAAATAACTATTATTAGGGACACTAACTATTATCAGGATAATAATAATAATTATTATTATTATACTATAATTATTATTGCTGCTGCTTTTAGATTTCCAAATACCCGCAGTATTCCGACTCAGGGAAACCCCGCCACAGGGAAAAGTGTGTACATCTGCTCAGACCCTGACATGGTGGTAAGCAGTTTTCCACATAAAAGACCTTCTTTTTTTTAATATGAACTGAACTTTGCCGTGGATTTCAGTGTATGCACACTCTAAGATCAAACCTGTGCATTCACACGTTTTATAAATGAGGCCCAAGGCGTGCTGACATAGAGGTGTGACTATCCTATGTCAGTATAGTAAACTTATCTAACACCATCAAGCACTCTTTCTGAAAACACGTAACAACCTACATTCATTTAATCCGTCTTACACTTTCCGTCGACTTTAAGAGATAATTACACAATACTTCACAAGATAATACACAATAACTAGAAATGTAATTAATACCTTCCTCTTTGGTTTTTTCTTCCATTTCTTTACTCCAGTCACTCCACAAACCTACTGTAAGGTTTATTTTCCTCCTGATATGGAACTTGTACATGATAGCAGGCTGCAGTTCAGATATGTTTAAAATCCTCTTGGCATTAATCTGCGGAAACAGCACAATATGATGTTTTCTTATCTCACCAGTTGTAACAGTGAAGATCTCTCTTGTTTACTTTTCAATAGGTTTGAATTTGGCTAAGAATGTTTAAATGCTTCTTTGCCATTCCTATGTAGATTGTATTTAAATGAAATGCTCTTCCCAAAACATTGTCATAATTTATATATGACCTACTTTTGTGAAACACAAAAGGAGATAAAAAAAAATAGCTTTTGTTTTCCATAAAAACTAAAGTACAGTTTTGAAGCAATTGTGCTGCTTAATTTTATTATATATATTATGCACTCACCTAAAGGATTATTAGGAACACCATGCTAATACTGTGTTTGACCCCCTTTTGCCTTGAGAACAGCCTTAATTCTACGTGGCATTAATTTGATTCATCAAGGTGCTGAAAGCATTCTTTAGAAATGTTGGCCCATATTGATAGGATAGCATCTTGCAGTTGATGGAGATTTGTGGGATGTACATCCAGGGCACGAAGCTCCCGTTCCATCACATCCCAAAGATGCTCTATTGGGTTGAGATCTGGTGACTGTGGGGGCCATTTTAGTACAGTGAAGTCATCACGATGTTCAAGAAACCAATTTGAAATGATTCAAGCTTTGTGGTGCATTATCCTGCTGGAAGTAGCCTTCAGAGGATGGGTACATGGTGGTCATAAAGGGATGGACATGATCAGAAACAATGCTCAGGTAGGCTGTGGCATTTAAACGATGCCCAATTGTCACTAAGGGGCCTAAAGTGTGCCAAGAAAACATCCCCCACACCATTACACCACCACCACCAGCCTGCACAGTGGTAACAGGGCATGATGAATCCATGTTCTCATTCTGTTTACGCCAAATTCTGACTCTATCATCTGAATGTCTCAACAGTAATCGAGACTCATCACACCAGGCAACATTTTTCCTGTCTTCAACTGTCCAATTTTGGTGAGCTTGTGCAAATTGTAGCCTCTTTTTTCTATTTGTAGTTTCTATTTCTATCAGTTGGCCCATTCTCCTCTGACCTCTAGCATCAACAAGGCATTTTCACCCACAGGACTGCCGCATACTGGATGTTTTTCCCTTTTCACACCATTCTTTGTAATCCCTTGAAATGGTTTTTGCGTTAAAATCCCAGTAACTGAGCAGAGCGGGAAATACTCAGACCGGCCTGTCTGGCACCAACAACCATGCCACGCTCAAAATTTCTTAAATCACCTTTCTTTCCCATTCTGACATTCAGTTTGGAGTTAAGGAGATTGTCTTGACCAGGACCACACCCGTAAATGCCTTGAAGCAAGTTCCATGTGAATGGATGAATAGATAATTGCATTAATGAGAAATTGAACAGGTGTTCCTAATAATCCTTTAGGTGAGTATTATATATATATAGTACAGGCCACATTACAATTCTATTTGTAATGTTTTTGAAAGAAGTTTCTTCTGCTCATCAAGCCTGCATTTATTTGATCAAAAATACAGAATTTTTTTAAAATATTGTGATCTATTAGACAGATATGAGCGAGCCTGAGCTTGAAGTGTATTCGCGCATTGCGCTCGGACTGTAGAGAATGTGCTCAGTGTAAAAACACACTTTTCTTTCAACCTGGAGTCTAATAAAAGTTAAACAGAAAATATGGTAGCTTATGTAAGCTATAACTGCACTTGTTACAGAATAGTAATGTTAATGTTAACCCTTTTCTTTCCCTATTAATGTTAGCTGCTGTATCCTTTACTTCTATTGCTTATCTCAATTTCTCCAAATACGGGCTAGGCCACGGATCAAGCTGAAAATGCATGCTGTGTTAATTGCGCCTTAATAAAATGAGTGTCATTAAAAGTAATTTGCGTTAACGTGTTAATTTTGACAGCCTTAATATATGTAACAGAGGCCAGCTAGTTGTCACTGTGCGAGTAAACCTTTACCCCTCTGACCACAAGAGACACTCTAGCGACTGATGCAACAGGTTGCAGAGAGGTTGTCCAACTCTCATGCCGCAGACCCGGGTATGAGTCCTGCTTGGAGCGGGCGGTTCGAACAGGAGGGGTTACATATATATATATATATATATATATATATATATATATATATATATATATATATATATATATATATATATATATATATATATATATATATATATATATATATATATATATATATATATATATATACACCGATCAGACATAACATTATGACCACTGACAAGTGAAATGAATAACACTGATTATCTCTTCATCATGGCACCTGTTAGTGGGTGGGATATATTAGGCAGCAAGTGAACATTTTGTCCTCAAAATGGATGTGTTAGGAGCAGGAAAAATGGGCAAGTGTAAGGATTTGAAGGAGTTTAATAAGGGCCAAATTGTGATGACTAGACATCTGGGTTGAAGCATCTCTAAAACTGCAGCTCTTATGGGTTATTCTCGGTCTGCAGAGGTCAGTATCTTTCAAAAGCGGTCCAAGGAAGGAACAGTGGTTAACTGTGACAGGGTCGTGGGTGGCCAAGGCTCACTGATGCATATGGGTAGTGAAGGCTGGCCATGTGGTCAGATCAATCAGACGAGCTACTGTAGCTCAGATTGCTCAAGAAGTTAATGCTGGTTCTGATAGAAAGTTGTCAGAATACACAACGCATCACAGTTTGTTGCGTATGGTGCTACATAGCCATAGACCAGTCAGAGAGGCCATGCTGACCCCTGTCTACCAACAAAAGTGAGCATCAGAGCTGGGCCACGGTGCAATGAAAGAAAGCAGCCTGGTCTGATGAATCACATTTTCTTTTACATCACATGGATGGTCGGGTGCGTGTGTGTCACTTATCTGGGGAACACATGGCACCAGGATGCACTATGGAAAGAAGGCAAGTCGGCAGAGGCATTGTGGTGCTTTGGGCAATGTTCTGCTGGGAAACCTTGGGTCCTGCCATCCATGTGGATGTTACTTTGACACGTACCACCTACCTAAGCATTGTTGGTTACCATCTACACCTTTTCATGTAAACGGTATTCCCTGGTGGCTGTGGCCTCTTTCAGCAGGATAATGCGCCCTGCCACAAAGCAAAAATGGTTCGGTTGGAATGGAATGGTTAGAGGAGCACAATAATGAGTTTAAGGTGTTGACTTGACCTCCAAATTTCCCAGATCTCAATCTAATAAAGCATCTGAGTGTATAGGTGTATAAAATCAAGTAACAAGGCAACAACAACAGCCACGTAAATTCACAGAGTGGGGTCAGCGCATGCTAAGGCAGTGTGCAGAAGTCGCCACTTTCTGCAGAGTTAGTAGTTATAGAGAGACCTCATAACTTTGTGTGGCCTTCAGATTAGCTCAAGAACAGTGTGTAGAGCTCTTCATGGTATGGGTTTCCTTGGCCATGCAGCTGCATCCAAGCCTTATATTACCAAGTGCAATTCAAATCGTAAAATTCAATGGTATAAAGCACACTGGAGAAGATTCTGTCTGGATTTGGCAGTTACCAGGTAAACAGTACTTTCCCTGACTGCATTGTGTCAAGTGTTAAGTTTGGTGGAGGGGGGATTATGATGGGGATGACATTTTTTTGTTTTGTTTGAACTATACATTTAAGCACTCAAATGCCAGAAGCACTTTTACTTGTGGGAAGCATCTTTAGGTTTAGAATCAACCAGTCCATCTCTGGAGCACCAAGGATATATTTTTCTTCATTATAAGGAAAATATTTTGTATTCTTTCCACACTGGCTGTACTGTACATTTAATACTAATGAAACATTTAATAGAGTAAAGATACATAAAGGCAAACACTGTGGGAAGAGCAACCGTCAGTGGTTCAGTTTCCTAATGATAAGGATTGATTTTTTTTTTTTTTTTGACATTTCTTATTCCAGTTTTGAGTCATCATAGAGGGCTTGTGGTTTTGGCGACCAAACTATTTGTGAGGTTTTGTGGGTTTTGTCTGTCTCATCAATCAACTCTTTGCAACTCTGCATTTTTCTTTATCAGCTTTACCAAGACAGAAGAGCAGAAGTGGCTTGCAAGAAGTGGCTTGATTCTGAATACCACTCTGGTTTGATCATAACCAAAGATTTTGAACAAGAAAATATTTTAGAATCAGACGTTTTACCTGGAGTGTTTTCCAGGTCCCATTAACTGCTATATATTGGACTTCAACCAAGTCCATGCTGTGATTGTCTGTGTGTAGCTGGCACCATCGGGAGGAGCAGGCCACATGGCTGATCTTAGGCACTGAGGGTTTTACTGTACATAAACAGAAGCAATGCATCTTTTTCAGTTTACAGTATTCTACAACTGAAATGCAAAACAATTATTTATGTTTTTAAATAAAATTCATGATAAGATCTTTTGCTGTATTTGTCTGTAATAATGACGTCAACTAGTCGGTTGGTGTAAAAACAGCCAACTCTGTAAAACTGACCCAATTTTTTGATTCTTTGGAATCCCCCAACCCACAACATCATAAAATGACAAGCAATACAATTAAATGTCTTCCACGTTAATATGAGTTTAAATTCATAAATAGCTAGTAATTTACCTGTCCTTAGTTTTTTTTTCATGGAGAAACATCTGATATTATGTGATGTAAATGTTACAAGTAAAATAATGAAAAGTCTGGAGAAGCTTCACAGAAATCATGAATATACAAGTATTTGTTCCAGTTTTACATTCTTTAGTGCAGTTGTTGTCAGCCCACACGGGAACCTCAGCAAATTTCCAAGGGGGTCTCAAGATGTCTTTGATTTTTTTTTTAAATTAATCAGCTAATTTTTTATTTTATTTCAACCCCTCAGCCATTTCCAAACTTGGATGATACAAAGGAGAATAATTTTAAAAGTGTGATCTAGATTTAAAAATTAATCCACATTAATAAAATCATAATAACATGAGCATTTTTAAACATTTTACATTAATATGAATTTTATAGTTATACCAAGTTCTAAAATATTTTATCAGGTAGAAATTGTGAACAACGAAAATGGTTGGGAAATTGTTAATGTGTTGTAAGCACGCAAACAGAAATCCACACACTGTACTGACTAGCTTTGACTTTTTGGATCACGTAGTATTTATGCTTTCATTGTGGACAGAAAAACTGCTTGTCGTATGATTTTTAAGGATGAAAAAATGCAGGTTACATTGAAATGAAAAGTAAACAGACTGCACTCTTGTATGCAACAATGACTAAATGATCAATTCGGTCATATATATAAAGCATAACGCATCCTAAAAGCATTTAAGCTGCTTCACTGTTTTAATCATTAAAGTTATGAGTTTGGGAATTTCCTTACCTATATTGCTGAGGGTGAAGGTGTGGGGACCTGAGGTTTTTGAACCCAGGCTATTAGAGACATTGAGTGACACGATAAGCTGTGACATTTTTGAGTCTTTGATAGGGAATGTGGCCCAACAAAATCCTGTTGAGTTCATAACACTCTTATAGCCGAGTTGCGGGTCACCTCGAACCCTGAAAAGTGACAGAGAAAACATCATGACATAAATAATGATAATAATAATAATAATTAGACTTTTACTTGTGTTTCTGCTTTGAGTATGTCATATGAGCTATACACTCAAAGATCTTTCTTGAAAAGATGATTCGACTCTTTACTAACCGTAACTGGCATGTGGTCAGGGTTTTGGTATCCCTTCCTGTTGTCCAAGTGCAACTGACATTGCCAAATTTCATTTTTTGAATGCAGGTCAGGTTTTGTGGAATATCTGGAGGGTCTGAAAAAGAAGCACATGACTGTGTCATTGCATGAGATTTCACTTCCAAGTATGAAATACTGCACATTTCTATTCTACACTAATTGTGTTTCAGTTATTCATTTGAACTCTTCACAAGCATTTGTTTATCTCTTTGGCCATAATTCATTAAGATTAGGTAAAACAACTCAAGTGTTTTTATTGTGTGTTATAACGTAACACTTCTGAACAAATGAACCTCCCAGATTTTTGAGATTAGGATAAAATTCTTAAAGATTGGTTTCACAAAGAGCAGTTTCTAGATGATTTCAGAGCTCAGAGTAACTTGGAAAATGCATCTAGACTGTTCATGTGTGTGGGAACCCTGAAAAAAAGACTTTACAGTATATAAATAAAGAAAGGTAAAAGCTTACATCCTGGAGTGATGTCAATTCCACATGGCTCTGGGTTATCCTTACACTTGCAGGCGAAGATAGTAAACTTTGTTAAATTCTGGACATACACAGATACCTCACTTGAATTGGGGAATTGTTTATCCCTTATTGTAATTTGTTCATTATCCTGAAAAATTTGTTTGGTGCATTTCTTGTTGAAGATGCAGGAGATTGTGAAATTGGAACCTAAGAGGACTTCTTTGCCTATGCTTGACCTTACAGTGCACACAGTTCCTGTAAGATGCAGAAAAACAAAGGTTACAACAAAAAATGATCATCACAGAATAGCACAGGATAATGTTTGTAACCAGGGTCATAACCAGATATTCATCCTTACCAATCAATATTCAGATTAGTTATGGGTTTATTGATAGTTAATTCTTTAATTGTAAGATTTTTCCCACCATAATTCTAGTGATTATCCTCAGGCAGTAGCGGACAATAGTGAAGAATTTTTACGTTCTCAAGTACATTTTTCAAGTATATACTTTATCACTGTTTTCCTTTGGAAAACGTTTACTTCACTACATTCCAAAGCATAATGTCGTACTTTTTTCTCCACGTTTCACATATACAAGTTTTTACTTGAGTGAAAGTAAGAAAGTAGCCTACTAAATTTTTTATGTAATTAGAATTAAATTATATTCAGTTTGAAACATAGTGCAGCAAAAAGTACAATATTATGCTTTGGAATGATATGAAGTAAAGGTTTTTCAAAGAAAAACAGCGATAAAGTACATGTACTTGAGAGAAAGTAAAAAAATACTTCACTACTGTCCGCCTCTGTCCTTAGGTTTTAATATTGTCACAGAACAATTACTGAAAATAAGATACAAAATAATTCAAAATAAGGAATACTAATAGAAAATAACACAGTTACACTTTACAATATGTTTCATTAGTTAACAACTTTAGTTTAATATAAACTATGAACAATACTTCTACAGCATTTAATAAACTTAAATTAACTTTTATTAAAATGATTTAATATATTATTCAAAGCCAATGTTGTATTTGTTAACATCAGTTAATGCACTATGAACTAACATGAACAATCGATTTTCAAAACAAGAAATTCGATTTTTGGATTTTTATTAACTAGCATTAACAAATGAGACCTTATTGTAAAGTGTTACTAATAAAACTATGAAAAAGTAACTATACATTTTAATTCAGTAGTTCTAAATATTACATTTTGAAATTTAAATCAAATATAATATGATGTATGGGTGTTTTTAAACTATAGGCAGTTTTGGCCCTATGCACTAATAACAATATCCAACAGTCAATACACATGCATTCTGCTAATTTCCTCTAAAAGTCATAAACATTTCCACCACATCATCAAATTATGTAGGCTACTTTTTGTTTAAAAGCATTTTTGGCCCTGCATGTGAACTGTTAACAATATCCAACAGTCATGCAGTACCACAGAATTTTGTCAACTTCCTCTGAAAGTCATGATCGTTTTCAACACATCATCAAATGATGTAGGCTACTTCTATTTTAACAGCATTTTATGGTAGAAATAGGCCTAGCAATTTTGCAATAAAATGGTTTAGTCTTGCTGTGGCTAATCGTATATTAAATAGGCCTGTTAAAAGTTTTCATGCTTTTTGAAAAGTAGCAAAAAATAAATGACAGGGCTTTAAAAAGTTTCAAAGACCTTAAAATAACGAAGAAAAGTTAGTTTGGATAGAAATCAAATCCTGGTGCATAAAATAAATAAATAAATATTTATGTCATACCTCCATGTGCACCTGCAGCCAGGACGAAGCACAACATGACGAGGAGCGACCACGTACATTCAGACGACATCGAGCTCAGTGCTGAAGATCACACAAACTCACAAGACCCTCTGTTGACAACCATTCACGAAAGTTTAAGCGTTGCCTTTCCATTTTACTTCCTTATTAAGAAATTCAACTCAATCTTGAACCATTTAGACATGTGGAAAAGTACTACAACAAACGGCGATATCTAAAGTTTAGCAGTGTATGGCGTAGTAGCCTACGCCTATTAATTATAATGGCAGAGCGTTTGTCGCGTCGTGTCAATTTCGCGTAATTTTTAAAAGCTGAAGACCAGAATGCTTTTAAAGATTTGGTGGTATATAACATGACTGTATACTTACCCCAACCCATGGGGGAAAAAAATGTTCGGTTTGGTCATTTGTGCTGATTGTGGCTTTTTAATGTGGCGGTAGAGCCATCAAGCGCATCTCCTCTCTCTCTCTCCTCTTGAAGAACTGAGAACATGCGCGCGCTGCATGTCTTGTTTGATTTGCGTGTGCTCGAATGAGTAGAGCGCTCGTGACATCAATAACCTCCTGCAATCTTATACTTTAGGATTAGGTTAGTATATATTAGTCATGAATGTTTTTAGTCATGTATGTCATTTAAAGTAAAAATGATACTGTAAACATAACGATATGTTAGGCTATAATAAGCTTAGTGCATTTTGTGATCTTTAAAAACTATACAGGTCCTTCTAAAAAAAATAGCATATTGTGATAAGAGTTCATTATTTCCCATAATGTATTGATAAAAATTAAACCATCATATATTTTAGATTCATTGCACACCAACTGAAATATTTCAGGTCTTTTATTGTTTTAATACTGATGATTTTGGCATACAGCTCATGAAAACCCAAAAATCCTATCTAAAAAAAATTAGCATATCATGAAAAGGTTCTCTATATGAGCTATTAACCTAATCATCTGAATCAACTAATTAACTCTAAACACCTGCAAAAGATTCCTGAGGCTTTTAAAAACTCCCAGCCTGGTTCATTACTCAAAACCGCAATCATGGGTAAGACTGTCGACCCGATCCTGTCCAGAAGGCCATCATTGACACCCTCATGTGAGAGGGTAAGACACAGAAAGACATTCATGAACGAATAGGCTGTTCAATAGAGTGCTGTATCAAGTGTGGCAAAAAACGCTGCACAAAGAGAAGAGGTGACCGGACCTTGAGGAAGATAGTGGAGAAGGACCGACCCCAGACCTTGGGGAACCTGCAGAAGCAGTGGACTGAGTCTGGAGTAGAAACATCCAGAGCCACCGTGCACAGGCGTGTGCAGGAAATGGGCCACTTTTGAACCAGAAACAGTGGCAGAAGTGCCTGACCTGGGCTACAGAGAAGCAGAACTGGACTGCTGCTCAAATTTTGCATGCCATTCGGAAATCAAGATGCCAGAGTCTGGAGGAAGACTGGGGAGAAGGAAATGCCAAAATGCCTGAAGTCCAGTGTCAAGTACCCACAGTCAGTGATGGTCTGGGGTGCCATGTCAGCTGCTGGTGTTGGTCCACTGTGTTTTATCAAGGGCAGGGTCAATGCAGCTAGCTATCAGGAGATTTTGGAGCACTTCATGCTTCCATCTGCTGAAAAGCTTTATGGAGATGAAGATTTCGTTTTTCAGAACGACCTGGCAGCTAGCATATTCGCTTGTTTGTCCATTTGTGATCATATTGTGGCTCACTTCAGCGATGATAAAGACCCGTTCATTTCCACACCGTATAGAGCATCTAAATCTCCTCACTGTCTGTTTCAAGCGTCAGCTCACAATATGTGTCAGACAAGTAAGATATTATACTCCTAATATATGTTTGTTTCCTCTTTTCATGATCTATATAACCCTAATCCGGTCATAACTGTAATTAGCTGGACTGTCCTCCTCTTGTAGCTACTATCGAGTTGTCATTAGAACAGTTTGTGTTTTTGTGATCGATATAACTCTAATCTGGTCATAATTGTAATATGTCGTTAGTTTTACTGTTGTGCTCAAGTTGTTCCTGAGAACACTTTGTGTTTTTGTGATGGAAGGGGTGACTTTTTCAGAATATTCGACCTGGATAAGTAACGCACAGATTCTGCCATTGTCGTTGCCTGGGTCACGTATGTGTGGGGTGGAGCTATCAAAATAGGGCAGAGACCCTTTTGGGGGTAAGGGCGTGTTTGTTTTGGTGATTTAAAATATCAACAACGGTTACCAGAAAGCACTTACCCCACCTTTAACTATTTACAAGTGCAAGTGGAAAACTATTAAATCTGGGGTAAGTGTTATTTCAAAAATGCTTCTAAAAGTGTCTTGGGCCGGGTACCGAAACAAACTTGAAGCCAATCACCAGTAAGGGGTGTGTCTACTAATGATGGGGAGAAGAGATCGCTCAGTGCACATCATTATTCAAAATAAGTAGCTCTACAGCGCTGGAGAGAACTCCAGGAGTGCTAAGGCAGGTTGTGTTTGTTTTTGTTATTTGCAATATCAACATTGGTTGTTCATAACTGAACATTAAACACTAACATAAACTAACAAGATATTTCCCTTTACTAAAAAGATAAAATAACACTTTAATTCCTAAATTTACTCTCCTAATGCAGTCCCTTGCAAATCATGCCGGAAAGATCCACTGTCTAGTTTGATAGTTTCACTTAGAAATATTAAGTTGACTGAACAAACACTTATTAAGCTGTCAATACTCATTTTAGTAGAAACAACTCACTAAATTTAAGTTTAAAAAAATGTGAACAAGGATGATTTGAGTGCAGCTAACAACAGTGAAAGTTACAAACAAAAATAGTGTAGGGTTAGGGTAGGATTCGGGTTGGGTTGAGGGTTAGTTGCATGTAATTTTGCATAATTTACTGTTATTACTATGGTTAGAAAATGTAACATATGTAACGAGGACACTGCAAAATAAAGTGTTACCAAACATGTCAATTAGAGGAAGAAAACTGAAGAAAATAATATGCCAGTTGTTTGTACCAACAAGAACTACAAGTTGTTAAATTTTTTACAGTTTCCCCATGTTCACTTAAAGGGTTAGTTCACCCAAAAATAAAATTTATGTCATTAATGACTCACCCTAATGTTGTTCCACGCCTCGGTTCATCTTTGGAACACAGTGGATCACGTGTCAAACTGCCAAACTGCTGAAATCACATTACATTGGCGATCCAAATCATGAATCAATAATGCTGATTCATGACCGTTTGAATCTTTATTTGAGGTTTGAAAACAAACGCAGAAGAGAAGACATAGTTTTTGTTATTTTTGGACCAGGATGTATTTTCAATGCTTTAAGAGATTCTAATGAACTAACTGATGTCACATATGGACTACTTTGATGATGTATTTATTTCCTTTCTGGACATGGAAGTGTGCATACATGATACGCTCTCAGACTAAATATAAAGCTCTTACGGGTGTGGAACAACATTAGGGTGAGTCATTAATGACATAAATTTCATTTTTGGGTGAACTAACCCTTTAATTGTGAAATAAAAAACATAGAAATCTAAGGAGATTTCCATATATTTAAAAATGGTAAGTTTAATATTCTATCTATTAGCAGGGCATATAATGGGGACGTGTTCCTGCACAACAGGAATGACTTAAAAACAAAGTCTTGCAATCTATAATACACAAACCAGGTATTTGGACTCCCATTGCTTCAAAGCTTAAGTGTTGGGTGTAAAGCATATAAATGTATTACTGTAATTTAATCCCTTTTCCCTTTGAAAATGTAATGTAAGGGATAACTCTTCATTTATCTGTGCATGGATTTATGAATCCTGTGTGTGCATATGTAAATGTAGTGTGTGTATCTCATTTAGCTCTATATCAATGTAATTGATGTAATTGCGTTAGATAAAGAACAATTCAAAAACAATAGTGGATTTAACATCAACATTTGCAAATAACATTATCGTATCGCAACATTTTCCCAAAAGCATCGTAAGCCAAGTTGGTGGTGGTGATCTACGAATAGCTTTTGGGAAACGCAGCCCAGGTCAGATTCAAACGGCTTGATCAACAGACCAGCCAAACCAAATATTGCATACCGAAAACAATACAATAACATAAACTAAACTAAGGAGAACAATAATTCATAAAATCAATGAATCATAAGGGACAAAATAGGTGCTTTTGTAAAGTCCAGACTGCCCACCCCTTAAAAGTTCCCATACATCATCTTGAAAGGTGTCGTACAGTTTTACAGTAGTGGAATGTTCGTGCAAAGATGTGCTGCGCATGAGCTGATGACGTCTCCTCACGTGTGAGATGTTGAACTGTATTCTAAAGGGTGGCACGAGAACTTTCTCACAAAGTTTCAAAAACAGCTTTGTGGTGCAGGTGTCTCTGGTTAGTAGCCTAGTGTAACTTGTAACCAAAATGAACCTCTTGAGACCCACTGGCTAATGGTATAAATAACATATCAGGTTAACAAGGTTATATATGTCAAACGCTGCATACTTTCTATCTAGCCTATTAGCTATATATGATTGTGATAAAGATTATAAGAAGTAGAAGTTACATTTCCACCAGAATATAAATTTGAATCGTGTAATTCCGCTGGACGTTAACTGCATATATATAGCCTATATATATTTTTCAAGTTGTAAAAAAAAAGAAGAACAAACATCTCTGGAGTACAGATTGAAGTGTAAACTTCAAACTTAACATCATTCCAGTAAACTAGCACAGAAATATAAAGGTGCGGTTCCTGCTCAATGAGCTTTGAAACACCTGCAGTTGTGGTAGCCTACATTAATTTCATTAGTTCCTTTAGTATGTCATGCATGCTTTTCTACTAAAAACTATTAGACGGCCAACCGAGAATCAGATAGTCCTTTGTGAGCTCAACATGAGCTGAATGCCACATACAAAAAACATCTTAACACCATAACATTTTGGAGACAGCTTATCTTGTGAATGCAATGGTTGCTAGTCTCTCATCCTTTCGTTCGCCTTATAGACGATTACATTTTCCTTTCACGTTTTCACAAATGTATTGAACGAATCACTTGCCTTTCATCTAAACTTCCCTTAAATAAAGTAAACATTTAACATACTTTTAATAATCTTATTATTGAAATTATTTACTGTAAAATAGTATTAAGTGTGAACTGAATGTAATATTTCTGGACACTTAATTACATGCTAGTTGCATTTACCGTAGTTAACATGAACGAATAATGAACCGCACATCTACAGCATTTATTCATCTTAATGTTAGTTTTAACATTTATTAATAAATTATTTAAATACGTATTTGTTAACATCAGTTAATGCACTGTGAACTAACATGAACAAAAAATGAACAGTTTTTTATTAACTAACATTGATGACGATTAATAAATACTGCAGCAAATGTATATTGGTCATTGTTAGTTCATGTTAACAAATAAGACCTTATTGTAAATTGTTACCAGAAAATGTATTACTATTTCAATTCATACTTAATCTAATGCAGTAGCTGAACTTAAGAGTGCTTCTTTGGCCCACTTAAGTAGGACTTAAAGGGATAGTTCACCCAAATATGAAAATTAGCCCATTATTTACTCCCTCAAGCCATCCTATATGACATTCTTCTTTCAGACGAATACAATCAGAGTTATAAAAAAGTGCACCCATTATAAAAGTAATCCACATGGCAGCAGTTAATAAAGGGGTTAATAAAGGCCTTCTGAAGTGAATCGTTTTTTTTTTTTTTTTTTTTTTTTTTGAAAAATATCCATATACCAAATATGTAACTTTCTTTGCAAATTGAATAACGATATTTTTTCTGTATAAAGTTTTAAACATGGATATTTTTCTTACACAAACCCATCACTTTGCTTCAGAAGGCCTTTATTAACCCCCCTCATTTTTGGGTGAACTATCAGAAATATATTATAGTTCACCCAATAATGACAGTTGACAGTAGCCATTGACTTCCATAGCATTTTTTCCCTACTTTTTGTTATTTTTATTTTTTTACAGACATTCTTTAAATATCTTCTTTTGTTTTCAACAGAATAAAGTCATGCCGGTTTGGAACAACTTGAGGGCGAGTAAATGATGACAAAACACTATCACTATCTCTTTAAGTCAGGGGTCCCCAATCTCGGTCCTGGAGGGCCACTGTCCTGCACAGTTTAGCTCCAACCCCAATCAAACACACCTGAAAACGATTGGGGTTAGAGCTAAACTCTGCAGGACAGTGGCCCTCCAGGACCGAGATTGGGGACCCCTGCTTTAAGTATATCAAACTTTTAACCTGACATTATTACAAAGTGCACTTAATCATGTGCACTAAAAACATAATCATGATAGTTTACCCTTTTTATGTACACTAGAGTGGCTTTATTTCAATATTTTATTTATCTGCAAGTACAGTGTCTTTTAAAAAATACTTTTTTTTCAAAGGGTTTCTTGATGTTTTGACCATAAGTGACATTCAGAATAAAAAAGAAGAGAACATATAGGCAAAAAAAGTGCAATTTGACAGCTGTGTGTCTTTTCATTTGAATCAAAACAGTATTCAAGGAGAAGTTACTTTATGATTAAATTGATATGATCAGAGTGTGTGCATTCACAAAATGATTCATATGCATTTAACTAAAGCCACACATTTGATGAAATGCAAACAATATACAGAAAATAGAGTATCATCTCTGTAAAATAATTTTTAAAAAACGTAATGCTTTATGTACAAGATTTGTCTCATACAAGTGCTTGAATATGCTTGTGATTACCGTAGAATTACATCCACGCTGGATATTCAGTTCAGAGGTACTTTTGCCCGCAAGATATTTCTTAAAAACATGCTCACAAGATTGTCTAAACCTCTTCTGGAATGAAAAAACTATGGCAAAGCCCTTGAGGCCCTCTGAAGCAGCTCTCCAGGTCATTTGGTAGTACAGTTGGACTTATGAAGGTGCACTGCTCTACATCTCCTGTTTCCACAGTCCTCTCATTCTCTTCCTCCCTACCATCCTTATTGAAAGCTATCTTAGGGGGAGAGAGGAGGCCTTCAAGAATGCCCAAGGATCCGAGTGCTCCATCCATGGCTAAGAAGCTATTAAGATGCCCATGTTTAACGGGAATACAGGTTAAATCCCAACTGAAGTCATGATGTGATGGAGACACCAACAAAGGGAACTGGTCCTCTTCCTTTAACTCTTCCTCTGTAGTCTCAAAGACTTCTTCATTTCTTTGTGAAGCGATCATTAACTGAGGTTTATAAGGAGAATCAATGCAAAACAGGTCTGTCGTGGGCGTTTCTGTGGCGTGAAGAACTGTTGGATAGGAGTCTTGCCTCTCCCAAGACGGATTGACTTCCTCAATGGGAGTTAATGGAGGATCGCTGTCTCCAGGAAGAGGTCCCCAAGGGCCATAGCTGTCATCCTAAGAAGAAATAAAAGGTATTGGTAAGTATGGAGTTGCAGTATGAAGAAGACACTGTCCAATAACATTTTAACATGTGCAATTTCGTATCATAATTGTAATGCACTTTATTGAGTATAATCAAGTTTTAGACAGGTCCACTTGAGTCAAAAACACCATAGACAAACTTTAAGTTAACTTTTTATTGCGTGTTTTGCATAAATTTACATTTGGCGATATGGCTCTTTTCTAAATTCCCCATCCTTTTCGTGAGCTCCATGAAAAGCCAAGACAGGGAACAGCAGCTTCTGGACAACCTCCCAAATTTCCAAACTAGGAAGGCATCATAAATCCCCCATTTAGAACAGAGCATGCATCAATGACACAATTGACATTGATTAAGTTAAACACACCCTACGTCCCAATTCGCATACTATCCATACTAAATAGTATTCAAAAATAGAATTAGTATGTCCCAAATCGTAGTATGCTGAAAAAAGTATTCCAAAGATACCCGGATGGTTAGTATTTCCGGTCAGAATTCAAAGTATGGATCGATGTGCACTCTAACGGCTGATATTGCCCACAACTCATCGCGATAGAGGAGAGTCTCTGCATTAAAGACCCACACATGGCAGATCAACGTGCGGCTACATTTCTCTCCGATACGGTAGGAGATTAAACTGAATGTGGAGGATTTGAACTGTGACGAATCTGACGATGATTGACAGGGCAGTTAAACGGTGACGGGATGCACGTAACTAAGCAACAGAGTCTGTTAAAGATGGCGTAGTATGTCCCGAAGCTTGCATACTTTTCTGCTACACACTCAAAAGTATATACTTTTTCTTCACAAAAAGAGTACATACTTTTAGGACGTAGTATAAGTAGGCGAATTGGGACGCAGCAACAGTTAAGTAGGAGCTGGGGAGGAGGTGGGAGTTTGAGAGTTTGAGAGTTGCCAATTGAGGATATGGGAATTGGTTCAGCTGATATGGGTGGGGTTGGAATTTTTCCAATCAGCTGATGGTGGAGCTTGACTATGTGGCCTGCCTGAACTAATGCAGGGGCTTTGTAAGAGGTATTCCAATGTTTACCTTTACAAAAGTGCATCATGTCAATGATAGTTTTAAGTTCCGCTTCCACTGAAATTAGCCAGAACAATTTGTACCAGGAACTTTTTTTTCCATTAGACCTGTTTCCACCATGGTCTAAAGTACCGTAAAGATTAGGCAAATTAGTCCGGTGATGTAGGACTGCGCACGACCGCTCCTCCCAGTCAATGATGGACAGTAATCATTTTTGCAAGTGTCGTCTAGGAACTCTCAATACCCTTCTGAGCTGTATTCCTCACAATCTGGACGGGCCAATCACGTCGTGTATAGAGTCGGCAGGCGGGGCCATAATGACGACGGCCGAGTTGTGTTTGCGTGCTTCTAGTAAACACAGAAACGGGCGAACGGCGGCGGTCTTTCGAATCAGCTTTGACCGCGACTCTCGAAGACTTGGAGTTAAGCTTTTCTCTGAGAAAAGAACAAAGAACGGCACTGAAGTCATTCTTAAAAAGATGTGTTCGGAGTTTAGCCGACCGGATACGGTGAATGTTTAATCTATCAACAAGCTCTGTTTCACCTTCGTTGCTCTGGTTGGTGTAGCGCTATCCTATCGCGTGCAGAGGGAGTCTGAAAGACAACCGTTTATCCCGCCCCTCGGATTGAGCCCTGTCTATGGTGAGTTTCCAGACCAAACATCTTGATGTGGGTCTGGCTTGTCAGGCTAGGAGAGCGGGGCACAACCTAAGGCTTTGCCTCAATTTGTGTAAATCCACTTGGGGCTCAGAGTATATATTTCCTGTACATTTTTCCCACAATCATAATCATTTCAACACACATCTAGTACAATTATGTTGATATTTTTCATTAATACAGTGTATACTTTTTCTTGATTAACCCAGAAAGAATAGAAGTGAAATGTGACAACATGCCCCATTGTAACATGACCAGATGACAGCTTAAAATTTTGTCAGTAAAATACAATTATGAACTTTTAAAAATAAAATAATGGCCTTTTTTAATAATAATACAAATTTTTTGAGTTTGACAACAAACATATCGCTAAATACAGCCATACAGCATAACATAATACATAATTATTCATTTCTGAACATTGACAATGTCATTATTCACCCTTTTCTCATGGTTTCTCAATTCATAAAAGTATAGAATATAATAGCATATTCCTAATAGGGGCTCATTGTAACGCAGTGTTACAACATACCCCACCTGTGCAACTGGGATATTAACCGGGACTCGTTCCTTCTGCAGGTTGAATCAGTAAAGAACGATCTCAAATGATAAATATTAGATATAAGATTAAAATAATATCAGATTTGTCTTATTTTAAATAAACACAAAAACAGAGGTGCAAAAATTCTCTGCAAGCACTTAAAAAAACTAGCCACTCAGATTTCTCTCCCCTTCTGATGTAGGAAGTTTATCTTATTATAATATTTCCGCCTCTTGGACATTTCGACCCACACCGCAGCTATTTTGTTTTTGTAAGCGACAATGGTGAGCAAGACAGTTGTGTGTATTTGACAGTTTAAACGATAAGTTACTCACAAGACTTGACATCTGACAACCAGTTGTCCATCAATAAGTGCGCTCAGAAAACGATCCATTATAAGTTTAAACTAATATAGCTTTAAAACTCGTGGAAAAATAAACTTTAATGATGAAAAAAGAACTGCTATCTGTGAGAGAGATCACGATATAATATAAACAAAACCAAGCAGATGTCTTATTAGTATTTGGCAGAGAATCCAATTGAAGCAGGAACTGTGTGGAGAGGGGTGTTGCAGCAGCTCATTTGCATTTAAAGGCACACACACGAAAATAGCCTGTTCTTGACTGTAGTCAGAAATGGGTATTTAAAACATGGATTTATAAATGATCTGAGGTATTTTAAGCTGAAACTTCACAGACACCTTTTGGGGACAACTGAGACTTAATTTACAATTTGTAAAAATGGGCATAATAGTTCACCTGCCATAGATCATCTGCCTTATGCCAAACTAGTTCCCTTCTCATCATGATCATCCAATTGATTTGTGAATGCTGTTTTTTGCCAATAAAATCAATGCCTATGGATTTTTAGCTGTATGTTAAGGTTCAGTGACCTGATGTATTTTTTTCTCTTTGAGATGAATGACACCATCAGAAGACCAAAAAATTTGTTTAATTTGCGGCCTATTGCCCAACGTTAAAGGAACAGTATGTAAGAAATGTATTTCAATTAGTCATAAAATGGCCCTGATATGTCACTAGACATTGAGAAATCACGTTAATTTCAAATACTTATATCACTGACAACAGTAGTCGGCCAGGATATTGTCATTTAAAAGTTGTTGTTGCAGCCCTCAACTGATGTTGACATGTTGTGTTTTGGCCTGAAGCGCCACCCTCCACCTATCGACCAATCATGAAGTCAGTAGTGTTTCAGCATCCGGGTTGCCAGCTCTGCTCTAGTTACCACAGCTGCAGCTACAAACGTTTATGCTGGATCCTGCAGCCTATCTGGCAACCTCGAGTCAGGGAGAAGGGGGAGAGGGGATAGTGATCGCAGTACCAGTTTTGGCCACAATCTTACATACACTTCCTTTAAACAGTACAAACAAAAGATGGGGCAAATCAACTCTTGAAATATTATTATGGTAGGCCTCCCCTACATAGTGCATTAGTCAAAATGCAATGTCATCAGTTTGCCTAAATTAGAACACAGAATGTTCAAATGTTTTACGCACCATTTACACGTGGTAGGGAGCAGGTGTAAATTTCTTTTGTACAACCTAACATTTTGAAATTACGAACATTTCATAAATCCGAAAATTAACGTCAGAGCGGCTTTCCGAACGATTTACACACAAATACGTTCTGCTCGTGTTTCATGAATGAGGCCCAATGCCTCCAAACCCCTACTACTGCATGTTGATTGTAGCATTTAACTAAAATGACATTGTATAAATAAACATTATTACCTTTAGTAGTTTTATAGCATTGCTGTTATCGAATTTCGGTAAATTTTCAAAAATCCAAGAGACTCCCATGGACATGCACATTTTCATCATTCTGTAAAGAGATTTTTTGAGAAATAAAAATAACAGTTATACACAAAAAAAACGCATGCACGCACGCACACACACCTAACTTCTCCATATCATCAACATTCAATGCATCATTCAATACATTATAGCTTATTTTAAATAAAATGGCCATCATTTTCACATCACAACAATTTGCTCTGAAGTCTCCACTTATACAATGTCATTACACTCACACTTGACTATGACTATAACTTTATGAAAGACTGCAAGCAAGAGCCACATTGTGAAACTACTTGCACAAATGAAAGTACAGATGCTTAGTAACATCGAAACCCCCCAGTTCAGCAAGTCACCTTTGCCGCACACATTTCAGGTACATCAAGTTGGCCAGGATCACTATAGGAACACCAGCAGCCAAACAAAATCCAGCTATCATTCCACCTGGAAAGTACACAATAACATGAAATGGTTTTGTTGGAACAACTCTGCATTAACTTTTCGAATATCTTTGAAATCATGTTATAAGTGCATACTTTGTGTATATGGATCAGTATTATCAGTATTATTCAGTGTCTGCACGATATGGCGCCCTTACCCATACCCTACACAATGAGTAATACTGTAGTCAAAACATGCACAGAACCTCATGCTGATTCTCTTAAAGCAATAGTATGGCTTTCTTTTCGAAAACAAAAAAAGTTTTGCAGAATGTTTTAGGGTTTTTTGTTCATCCAAAGAAAGTCAATGGGTGTTGATTTGGATCTCAGTAACTTTGACTAGACAAAAATAAAATATCTTTAAACAAAATATTTCTTAAAAACGTTTTTTTCCCACAGACAAAAGAAAGCCACCCCGGAAAACGACATGAATATGAGTAAATAATGATGACAGCCTTTTAATATTTCAATATAGCAATATCATCTCTTTACATCTTTTCGTCAAATACTGTATTTAAAAATCGCCTCTGGTTTATAAAGTTTATAATTGATTGTGGTCAAACTAATGTGATTTAAGGTGAAAGCTTTTGTTTGTCACTTTGAGAGAACATTGCCAGAATGTTAGCAAAGGTGCTAAGTTAACTAAAGTACAATGCTTGGTTTTAAAGATCCTTGACCTTTCTCATCTATTTCATAAGAGAATGCACCTGTTGCCTTGTCTGAACTGGGTTGATATGATAGTTTGCTGGGACAACAACAGGTGGCAGGTTTTCCTTTGGGCCCTTCACCCGCAGAATTCCAGGCAGAGACCAGAATATCGAAACATTCATGTGGGCCCTGCAGCTCCCAACTCAAACGTCTAGGAAATACGTAAGGCACATTTTCTGCAAGCAGAGCAACACACAAAACATGAGGAGATGAAAAGGAGAAAATAATATTAAACAATCATTTGCATCACTCTCTGTTCAGACTGACAGCTGACAGACAGTTTCTCTTTGAACCAGGTTTCATAATTTCCAGGTCAAAGGGTCTAAGAGTAAATCTGTAGAATGAAACATGAAAGTTAGAATGCTCCTGTAACTGTTCATCAGGGTGGAGATATTTAACACTGAGAGGAAGCCGTTATTCACATTTTTATCTTTTCTGCATTTTTTGACATCATAGTTACACCACAGGATCATAACAGACATGTTTTAGATACTGATGTCTGTTTAACAGATTGGTTAGAAAAGCTTAAACTGAAGACAGAAACATTTGCACATAGCCACATGCTTTCCGCTGTTGTCTCTACTTCCTGTCATGTCAAAAGCCACATGTTAAGAATAGCTACTAGTTCTCATTCGCACTAGCCAGAGCTGTAGCTCTAAAAAGACACACAAATGACATAGAAGACTCTAGTGACTCTAGTCAATATGTATCAACAGTGATCCGCAGCAGGAATGAAAGCCTAAACCGCAATTTACTCTCTAATAATTTTGTTCACCACAAGTATTTTATTTTTACATATATATACATTTAGAAACTGAATATCTGCCACAGTCCTAAGCATGTAAGGCCAATCAATTAATAGTTTTCAGTTTCAGTTAAATCTGACATATGGGCCTGTCCCTTTGAGAATGACAACTTTTTTCCATCACCTATACATTTTCTTTTCTCTTGCAAAACTAAAATATTAACTCAACACTACTATAGATAACAACAAACTGCTGTGGATCAAGTCTAAGTCATCTGGATCCGGTCGCTTTAAACCCAGCGATTGAGTAGTTTTAAGGAAACATTTAACCCAACAGCTGGGTTAAAACAACCTGGGTGTGTCCCTTTTCAGCCCAACTTGGGTTGCTTTTAACCCACCATAGAGTTTAGTGTTATAAGTTTGGGTCAGTAAGATTTTATTTAAAAGTCTATTTCAAATAAATGCTGTTCTTTTAAACGTTCTAGTCATTAAATAATCCTGAAAAATGTATCATATTAAAATGATTTCTAAAGGATCATCACACTGAAGAAGTAATGATGCTGAAAATTCAACTTTGCCATCTGCTTAATATGATATGATATATAATATATATATAATCATATTAAAATATAATACAATACATTTTTTCCTGTATTTCTGAACAAATAAATGCAGCCTTGGTGAGCATTAGAGAATAAAACAAATATTATGACTCCAAATTTTTTAAAAGTAGTGCATATCCTGCAGAAAAAAACTACTTACATCAGTCTAAGCTGGTTTGCTGTTCTTAGCTGATTTAAAATGGTTTTAGCTGGTTTATGCTTGTCAGCCAGCCAGCTGGTCTTCAGCTTCATATTTTGTTGAGTCAGTGTATGATTTAAAATCAGTAAATAATATCCCTGTTGAAAAAAAACAGCTTAAACCGGCCTGGTCCAGCTGGTCTCTTAGTTGGTTTTAGAACGGACATTTTTTTAGCTGGTAAGGCTAGTAGATCAGCAAAAAACTGAAACCTTTTAAAAGTGGTTACCATGTTAGTTGCTTCCAAACTCCATTTTACACTTATTTACACTAAATGTTTTGCGGTACTAGCTGAGAATACACTCTGCGAACCACATTTGTTTTAGACTTGCAATGTACAAGTGTAGGGGAGTGGGGTTACTGGAAGAGGATGTGAATATTTTCAGTAAATGGTGGAAAACCCTGATGTCAAACTGTGGGTGTGATTGTGATGAGTCTCAAACCAAAGACAGGTAGAGTCTTTCCACTGTACTAAATGCATGAAGGTGCACTGCATCACTTGTGGGGTGAGGTTAAAGACACCTAAAGTGTTGTGGGGGGAAAAACATTGTTTTTATGTTAAAGAAAAAAACTAAAGATTCTCTGTGTACAAACCATGTGACTCCTCCCATCAAGCACTTACAGGCATAAACCACAACCCAACACACTCACAAAAACTGTTTTACTTACGGTTCTGAATAAATCTCTTGTCTCCATGTCTCTGGAAGTAAATGGTGTAGTTTGTGATAAATCCCCTTTGTTTTTCTTGGTCGAGCTCGTCCCATTGTATCAAAATCTGCCTTTCCCCTACAGTGGTAACTGATAAATCTGGACCGGCTAGAGGCTCTGAAAAAGAAACAGAAGAGGATATATTGGCTCTTCAATCACTGAGTAGGAAAATGTTAAACAATTAATATAAACTCTTTAAATATCTTTATTCACAACCCGCCCCAAAAACTTTATGAAAAGACTTTTGATAAACTCTCTGTCACTGCCCTCTTGTGGCAATTTAGTGAAAGAAGAGATTATTGTTATCCTTTTTGTTTTTTCCTTTTTCTTGTTTTTTGTAAGAAAATGTTTAGACGAACGTTTTGAAAAATATTAGTAAGTAGTACTTATATTACTATAGGCCTATTACTATAAATAATTGTAATATTGTTAATCAAATGTGTAATATTTTTTAAATCTACACCCTATCCACACTTATATCCTATGAAGTGTAACATGAACAGTAATGTAAATGTTTTATGTGCACTACCGTTCAAAAGTTTGGGGTCTGTTTAAAAAAAAAGAGGGGAAAAAAGAAAGAAATTCATAATTTTATTCAACAAGGATGCAGTAAGTGACAAATGTCAAATGTTACAAGCAATTATTTTGAATTTTCTATTCACCAAAGAACAAAACAAAACTGTAGCTCAAGTTTAAAGGGTGAGATCACCCCAAAATATTTTTTTGTAAATACGACATGTCGTTCCATAAGACCTTCGTTCATCTTCGTAACACAAATTAAGATATTCACCCCACCCCACCATACACAGCAATATAATCACCACTTTCAAGTCACAGAAAGGTAGGAAAGACATTTTTAAAATAGTCCATATGACTCTAGTGTTTCAACCTTAATTTTATGAAGCAACAAGAATACATTTTCGGCGCCAAAAAAAAGTAACTCTTCGAAAGTGCATTATTTACTACGTCAATAGCGTAGTAGTAGACTGGAACAAATGAGAAGAGATGGTTGAATAAAGATGTTATTTTTATTTCTTGTCGCTTCATAAAATTAAGATTGAAACACTTGAGTCACATGACATGGATTATTTTAACGATCACTTTCCTTCCTTTCTGGGACATTAAAGTGGTAGTTTCATCAAATTAGCCTAGGGTCAGAGAGCTCTCGGATTTTATCAAACATATATTAAGTTGTGTTCTGAAGATGAATGAAGGTTTTACGAGTTTGGGACGTCATGAGGGTGAGTAATTAATGTCTGGATTTTCAAAGGAACTTTTTGAGCCTGGCTACCAAAGCAAGTTTGGGTCTAAAAACAACACATATATTAAAAATAGAAAACAGTTATTTTAAATTGTAATTAAGATAAATTGCAAATATGCAAGTAATCATGAACTTACTCTCTTCCCTTGCATAAACCTGAACAAATGCAGGATCTGAAACTCCAATAGCTTCTTCGGCATATAATGAGATGTTATACAAGACACCGGCTTCCAGACCTGCAAGTTCAACATTTATAATGAAACGTAGATGATGGACATCATTATATGAACTACATCAATCTACATAAAATATCATACTGTTTTATTTTCAAACCCTTTTAAATGATTTCAACCCTTAGGTATTATTAAGATCAATAGAACTGGATTGTATGAAAACATCTTTCTTACCATGAAGCCATGTAAAATTATAGTCTTTTCCTAATCTCTTCCATTCATTCTTCCATTCTAAGTGCACTAGGCTTTGTTGCCACTGTATAACAAAACCCAGAATGTCCTCCACTTCCTCAGTGTAATGAGACAAGTCCCATGACAGAAGCACACTGCCCCCTGCTGCTGGAACTAAATATCTTATCATGGGAGCTGGTTTACCTGTGACACACACACACACAAAAGAATAATGTAGACTTTCATGCAAACAAAGATTCCGTAGACATCTCGCAAATGGATGACTCTCATTAAGATGAGGTTAAGGGTGCTAACACTTTCTGTGTCCTACAAGTTTCAATAAATAAATAATCTGTTTCTCACCTGTGCGTATCAAACTCACAGGTGTGGGTGGAGAGGACCCAGCTGATGTCACAGCACTGATGTTAACTTCTGTCACGCTCAGCTGAAGTGTCTGATGGGTGACATGAGCTGAGCAGTTCAGTTCATGGATTTTGCCTTCTTCTATATAAGATAACTTGTAATATAACAAATCTCCACTGTAATTTTCTGGTTTGTAGTGCTGGAAGATGCAGGAGAAATAAATAGTCAGCAAGTGAGTTCATGTTGAGGGCAAAGACCTGTGACATTTTTATCTATGAAATTACAGATAATTTTTTTAGTCAGTTCTTTCAATGAACTTTCTGATGTGGTTCACAAATTGGACTTTATGATTCATTCATAAACTGGACTGATCTGTTTCATAAACTCACTGACTGCAGCCATTCTCAAGTGGGACAGAAAATCGAAACTTTAGTCTTTTCCTCACATAAAGGTTTTGCATGTCTTCAGAAGTCCTGGAATACAGTGTAAAGACTAATAATACTCAGCTAACAGGGAACATTCTGTTTAGGTTCTTTTAAAGTTATAAGCAAACATTCTTCCAGTAACAGTAATTGAATGTTTGTTCAAAGTTCTCTGGTCTTTATTTCACCCCTTTGCTTTAGATGTGGTATAGAATATGCAACAGTTTACAGTCCCAAATTAATGGAATTGTTTTTCCAATAGACCCAGAGGTGTGTTCATAAGGTAATTTGACCAATTCTAAGTTAACTCTAACATCTATGCTAATAGCTACACTTCACTGCTTTGAAATGGAAAGCCGACACTGATGTGTCGATGGGATTGTGGTTATTGGAGGTTTTTAGCTGTGTAATTTTTGAGAGGATCACATATTTATTGATGAGCAGGAGTTGATTATTTAGAATTATATAAAAATAGTTCCACATGATTTGATTTGATAAGAGTTGAACAGTGAAAGATCACTATACATATACAGGACTTTTTTAGAGAAAATGCACTGGCTGAAGTCATCTTTGACGCTGTTAATGGTAGGAAATGCCAAAAGACTAAATAGTTTAATAAAGAATGTAGAGAAGGTTAGATCAACTAATCGCTAGTTAGATCAAACCAGACTGCTCGCTGAAACAATACAATATTTTAATGACCTTTGTAATGTCAACAATCTATTCAGCTCTTCAAAGAATATATATTTAAAAGATTATTTAGATGAAAGCTACTTCTGAGAATGGCATCTGTGAATAATCTGCAAATTATTTTCATTACAGAATATACAGTGGATGCTAAACCTCTGAGACCACATTGCAAACCTGGGATACAAAATATACTTTAGAATGAAAATAAACTCCATTTCAGGAATCTGATTATTATCATTTTTTAATTAAGATTAAAATTAAGATTTCTAGGTTACTAATCTCTAAAAAAAAAATATGTGACAATGACCATGAAAACTCATTTGTACGTAAGGTCAAATTTTCATAAGATGGTTAATATTTAAGTTGCTTTATTGTACACTATCATTCAAAAGTTTGGGGTCAGTAATATTTTTCTTTAAAGAAATGAAGCATGCATTAAATAAATGTTGTTCTTTCTATTCTTCAAAGAATCATGAACAAATATCAAGGTGTATATATATATATATATATATAAAGCATCACAAACATTTTCAATATTGTTTTTCTGAAAATAATAAGAAATGTCTCATGAGCAGCAAATAAGCATATTAGAATGATTTATGAAGGATTATGTGACCCTGAAGATTGGAGAAATGATGCAAAAACACAGCTTTACATTCACATAATTAAATTACATTTTAA
Source organism: Pseudorasbora parva (assembly GCF_024679245.1). Classification (NCBI taxonomy): domain Eukaryota; kingdom Metazoa; phylum Chordata; class Actinopteri; order Cypriniformes; family Gobionidae; genus Pseudorasbora; species Pseudorasbora parva. Next base: position 31,874,034 of record NC_090183.1, on the reverse strand, counting down.
ATATATTAAAATTGAAAAATAGAAAATTGTTATTTTAAATTGTAATAATACTTTACAATATTAGTGATTTTACTGTATTTTGATCACATAAATGCAGCCTTGGTGACCATTAAAAACTTTTCGAACTAAACCCACACTGTTGAACAATAGTATGTTGTCCATTTTCCTTTGATGTTAACAACCGTAATAATTTAAAGTTATGATTTCTCTGTCCAGTAGGTGGTGCTGTTACCTTCCACAACACTGTGACATGCTGAAGTCCATGCGTACTGGCCCTGTTGATGACTCGCCACACATCAAGTTTGTGTGAGGGTGCTAGGACAAAAAAAAATGTATCAAAACCATAGACTGCAAAAAAAAAAATACACACACACACACACACACACACACACACACACGTTCAAAAGTTTGGGGTCAGTACGTTTTTTTTTATGTTTTAAAAGAAGTAATCCGCTCACCAAACCTACATTTATTTGATTAAAAATACAAACAAAAACAGTAATATTGTGAAATATTAATACATATATATATAAAGCATAATTCTAGAGTTAAAATATATCAATAGACATTTTTATTGAAACATTTAAGTCACAATGGTTTTCATAAAGTAACTTTGTCCAACAGCGACACCCGCTGGTAAAGTTAAAAAGAACAGTATATTGTTTCTATTTTTTCTGCCTTTTGTTATTAAAGGTGCACTATGCAACTTTCCGTCCACTGGAGGGCGCCTATTCAAAACAAAGGCATAGTTTGATGACGCCTAATTTGAGCGCAGCATCTTGGGACATGTGGTGAAGACCTCACAGCCGGTGGAAAATAGGACTCAGGCAGAAATCACGTTCATGCATGCGGTTATTAACGTTACTGTAGTATGAAGCAGAGCAGGACCGAGTGTTGAGGAGCTGAGCAAGACCGCTGGAGCGATTGTTACACACACACGGCTCGCGAGCACCGGGACTTTTATTATGACGGGACACAGTCGCCAGGCGCCTGCAGTATTTCCGCGTTTCCGGTTATGATTAAGGTAAAGCAGCTTTGTTTATCATATTAGATACATTTAAGTGTGTTTAAAATTATGTTATGACGTTACTTTGTGCGTTCGCTCGGCGCTGCTGTGACTTGTTCACACTGCTAAGAGAATAAAACTGAGGGTAGCGCAGATATGACTAAATTGACAGGCGACTTCCTCAGATGCTATGCTGAAACGTCCCGGTTCTTAGTTAAAATAGCAATTTTTTTCACAATTTACAAATAGTTGGAAACAGTTTGGGATATTGTAGGTACTCAAATGAACAAAATATATAAGACTGGCCTAGTGGTTTTTGGATATTTTACTGCAAAAATACTACATAGTGCACCTTCAATCTGGAATAGTATAAAAATACAAACAAAAAAAACCCTAACTTGATTAGACTTCTTTGATTTCTGAAAGATCATGTGACACTCAAGAGTGAAGTAATGATGCTAAAAAATTGAGCTTTGATCACAGGAATACATTACAATTTACTGTATATTGACATAGAAAACAGCTGTTTTAAATTGGAATAATATTTCACAATATTACTGCTTTTGTTTGTATTTTTAATTAAATCAATGCAGGCTTGGTGATTGGAAGATACTTCTTTTAAAACATTAAAAATTCTTACTAACCCCAAACTTTTGAATGGTAATATATATAGTAGGCTATATGTATATGTATATAATACTTATTTATAGAATGTAGGCCTATAAATGTGTTTGTGTATCACTTTAGTTTTGGGTCTAATTCTCACTATTAACTATTGACTTCTGCCTCAAACTTCTAATTACTGTTCAGGCATAGGTTAAGATGTAGAATATGATCACTCAAAATAAGGCATTATGTGCTATATGAGTTCTAATAAACAGCTAATATAGTCATATACAAGCAAATAGTTATTAACTGTGTTTTGCGCGCATGCGTATTACTATTGCCATTGGCAGCTGACAAACAGCGACAAACTCCGAGAAAGACCATGGCACCTGCCACAAACTCTGGCATCTGCCAGAAGAAATCCGTGACAGCTGCTGATGCCACCGGAAGTGGCGCTGCGACCTGCTGTTGCCAGGATTTGCGCTTGCTCTTCATGCTCAAAAAATGTTAAGGCAATACCTTTTCCAGGACTGGTTATATTGAAGGGATGACTCCACATGCTGCAGTTTGTTGAGCTGTTAACACACACTCTCAGCTCAAACTGATAGGGCATCAGTGGTTTTAAGGTTTCCTGCATCAAAATGCATCCAGCTAGGAGCTCCGTTACTCTTCCCAGGGCCTGATCAAACACAAGAGCAACATTTTTCAACATGCTTTAAACCAGTACACATTTTCTCAAATCCTTTTTAAGGGGTCAGCCTCTCTCACCCAGTCCTGGTTATTATGCGCCCTTCTGAACCTCAGACTTGGTTTCAGTACATCTTCTGAGCCATTCCAGTATATTGTAGGAGAAAGAACACCATTTTCAAACACGGCTTGTGTTATCTCTGGAGTGCTTGGAATCACTGAGCAAAAACAATGTCATAAAATCAACATGATTTAGGCTAGACAAATCCATGCACATTTGGTATGATATATCATGATATATGGGTGTATCATGATATGATCAAAAAGTGTTTCAGAAATGAGTAAGTGTGTGTAGTTTTGTCTCTTACCAAAGTCCCAAATCGAGAAAGGGAAATTATAGTGAGACTCTCCTAATGCATTTTGGCCTCTTACATGGACTGTGTATGTTAAGCGCTCATCAAACAGAGACCGTGGAATAGATAGATGATGGTCCTTGTCCATCTCATACTGGCGAAACTTAGATGTACTGTTGCTATGCATGGGAGAAAGATAAAAAAAGATAAAGCAGAAGAAAGGCTAATATGTTTGATAAATATGAGTCTCTAATAAGACTAATATGAGTCTCGATGTTATAGACATACTTACTGAAATGTCACACTGAAGTTTGTAAATAAATATGTCTCAGTTGTGACCGTCAAAGAGCAGTTAACAAACTCTGAATGTTGGTGTGTGACACAGCTGAATTTCGGTTTGCCTGGAGGGTCTAAAGCAGAAAATGTATTATATTTGCAATCAAAAACTGGGAAATTGTCACAACAAACCTATAAATCTATAATTTTGAACCTAAGAAAAACAAGTAGGGTAGATACAATTAGCAATATAACAGTATTATCATTCTATTATCATTCTATCAAATCATTCTATTAGATCTGTAAAAAAGCAATACTTTAGTAAAAAATTTAAGAGGTGTTCAAATGATCTTTAAACCACATGGAAAGTAATAAATCATTTGCTGCAAAAAGAGAAGATTACTTCAAAGCTACCTTTTTGTGGATGGTGTTATTTTATCCATTTGACATAGCTCAAAAATGTTATGATTTTTTTTTGTGTGTTAATGTTGGTCATTCATTAGCAACTAATATTCATATTAGTAATGGTGAACCCTTGGATTATATATCAGGAAATTTCCCTATTTTTTTTAAGCCACCTGAGATGGACGAAATAATTTAAATTATTGATCGATTAAAAATATCTTCAGCTGGTCATAATAATATTTCTGTATATCTTGTCAAACTGGTGAAATGTTCAATATTACAGCCACTTCTTTATATTTTTTCTCTTTCTTTGAAAACAGATTGCACCAGAAGATATAAGACAAAGTTATTCCTCTGTTTAAAGCAGATGATCCTCAATCTATTAGCAATTATAGACCGATATCTACTTTGCCATGTTTTTCAAAAAATGTTGAAAAAATGTTATATAAACAAATTCTCTTTCATTTAGATTATAATTCTGTTCTTTATAAACATCAGCATGGATTTTGCAAAGACCACTCTACTTATATGGCTTTGCTTCACCTGATTGACAATGTTACTCTTGCACTTGAAAATCATGAATTTACTTGTATTTTTTTTTTTAGACTTGTCAAAAGCTTTTGATACAGTTAATCATTATATTTTATTGGAAAATATGGTTTTCATGATACTACACATAAATGGTTGAACAATTACATCTCAAATAGAAGACAGTTTGTTTTAAGGGTTGCTATTCTAGTACAGCAAGACTATTATGTGGTTATATTATTATCCTCAGGGGTCCATCCTTGGACCCTTATTATTTCTTATTTATATAAATGATTTATCAAATGTTTCAAATATTCTTACTCCAGTAATGTTTGCAGATGACACAACCTTAGTTCTCTCTCACTCAAATTTTAATTTATTGATAAAGATTGCAAATGATGGTCTAATCGCTTATGCTAATTGGTTTGATTTAAATAAATTATCTTTAAATTTAAAAAAAAAATTAGTGGTAAAAAAATATACCCAAAGGAATTTCGAAAAAAGATGATATTTGAGTCTACTGAGGTGTCTCAAGTGCAAAAATGGTGGGAGTTTTTGTTGTTGAGAATCTGAGTTGGAGGGAACAAGCTGACTACATAAGCAGAAAAATACATAAATCTACTGGTATAATAAGGAGGAATAGACATCTTGTTACTGCAGAGTGTCTTCTTACTCTTTACTATAGTTTAATTTATCCGTATCTTTCATATTGCAATATAGTTTGGGCGAGTACTTTTCCTATTACTCTTCAAAAAATGTATATCCTTCAAAAACGTTTGGTTAGGATTGCAAGCAGACCAAATATAAACATATACTTCATCTGTTTCTCTATTTCAGAAACTTCAGATTCTTACTGTTTATGATATCAACATTTCTCAAATTTGTGTTTTTATTTATAAGATATATTCAAGTGGTTCACAGTCATTTAACTCGTCAATGGTCAGATTTTCATCTTCCTAAAATTCTCACTTCTATACGATATAGGGGTATTAAATTATGGAATGGTTTCTCTTATCTAGCAGAAAAATGTTCTTTAAAATGTTTCAAAAAATCTATAAAGAAGCATTTTATTGCTGTTTTGTAATTGTTTTTTGTTTTAATTGTGTCTTTGTTTATTGATATTTTTTGTACTTTTTTGTATATTATTATTATGCTGTAATTAACTTGTTATATATAATATATATAATTATGTATTTATAATTTAGTTTTAATTTTGTTGTTTAGGTAGAGGCTTTAATGCCCTTTGGGTTTTTTGCCTCTCCCTGCACAGTTATGTGGGTTGTATTTTGTTTGTTTTTATTGTGTATATTTTATACTTGTGCAAATAAACTAAAACCAAAAACAAATTATTACATTAATATACTCTATTAATGCATATTCAATTAATTAGACATGCCCAAACTTTGATTCATAAACCCTTAAAAATAATTTGCATTGATGTACTATCATTTAGTAGGGTTGATTCAGTCATATTAAATGAAATTAGTTAATGGACATATTAATGTAATAATAATTGGTGTGTGAATACAAACGAACATGAACTTACAGCCAGCTTTGAGATCTATGCCGCAAACACTATGCCATTTGTCTCCCTCCTTCATCTTGCAGAGTAGTGAAGATTTGGGCTGATTGATGACTATTTGTGTTTTTATTACAGAGCAATTAACTGCTTCGAAAATGGTCTGTCCATTGTAGTCTATGGCAAAGTGCCTGCCACAGTGCTCAGTGTCTGACTGGCATACTACAGTCAAGTTGGAGCCCATGTGAATGACATCTGAGTCTACTATTAACTTTCCAACACATCTGATTCTGTAGCAATCTAAGCAGAGAGAGAGAGAAAACAGTATTAAGCTTGATCATGGAACTTGAAAAGCAGCTTCAAATGAATAACAATCGCAATAACTTAACTCACCACAGAATTTTCCACTGAGGAGGAGTAAAAAGACCACCTGCCAGACTCTGATGAAAAAATCCATTCGCTGCCTTTCTGGGTCTCTGTGATTATCAGTGAATATTGAGTCAAATATTTTTTCCTACACTCCATGCCTAGTCCTTACGTTTCTTCTCCTGCCTTCTCTGAAGCACACCAGCATATAATCAGAAAAAATAGGTTACCTTGCATACCCTCAGATGTCACATAAAAGAGGTCATAATGCACACATGTAAATATCAAAGGCGTAAAAAAAACCACCAAATTAGAAGGTTACCATTGATACGCTTGCAAAATAGTCAGCGTTCTCTTCTCATCAGCGATACTTAATGTTACAAGCCTAATCTTTTGTATGTCAACCTTGTTTTCTCAGACTTTTTGGGCCAATGACCTAGATTTGTGGTATTTATGCCTGTTCTGAAACTCTGAGCATGTTTCAACAGTTAGGCGTCCCGCTTATTAAGCCACATTTTTAGTCAGCACTGATCATTAACTGCTATCTAAATTTAGTTTAAACATAAACTAAAATAGGCTGATATTACAGTAACCATACCTTTAAAGTCATGCATTAAAGGGGAAAAACACATCAAAGAAAGATATGATATAAAGGCAAAAGATATGTCATTTGTCGTAATGTAGAAAAAGACTAACCTTTCCTAGTGCACGCAGAACAGTGATATCTCCTACATTTGGGCTCCTCTGCGGTTGCCATCATATATATTAATTTGCTCAAAAGGGCTGGCAGCTTCACATAACATCAAGTCACATATGGAAAGTGAAAACAATACAAATTAATTCAGTAATACTTTTCACAAAAACCTATGGTCTTTAAACTTGAATTTTACACACAAACTAGCTCTGTTGATATCAAAAACCTGGACGTACTAAAGACAGACATACGAGGCTCTGAAACATCGAAACAAGACAGACTAACCCATGTCGTCCTCACACGTTCCCTTTTACATGTGCTTAGCGTGTGAAAACGACACCACAGAACAGCCTTCCTGCCTGGCCCAGATTTTTGATCTCTTCACACTTAAGTTTCCATCTTCGTCTTCAAAGTGTTTCAGGGGAAAACCCAATGACACAGATAAGGAGAATTTGAGATACAGAGTAATTCAAAGAATGCACTAAATAACAGCAGATTAAATAAAAGAGGAGGTGCTTATAATAATAAACAATAAATATATTAAACTCTTCATAACAGTGGGGAACGACTGCCATGCTGTTAACTGTGGAAAATAAAAAATGAACAAAAGAAAACAATGAGGTTAGTGCCAGACCACAATTACAGTTTGTGTGAAACTAGCACATATAACCACAAGAAAAGAGAGACCACAAGTCTTAAATAAATAAAAAAGGAGAATGGAAATGAATAAATATTAAGATAACTAATTATGTTGTATGTTAAACTTAAATTTACCTAAATAACAAAGAGTGATGCATAAAAAGAGAGGAGGCATTCTTGTTTGTGTTACTCAGAGATTTGGCAACAAGAGCCATTCGCAACAATTACTCATAACCTTCGTCACATCAAAGCATTTGATTGGCCAATTGCTGACCTATGTAATGATTTTTATCTCAAGAGTCATCTCTTTTTAAAGGCCCTCTGTTATACTTTAAGATCTTTTTGAGAAAGATTCATATAATATGCACATTAATAGATGGATGATTTATCAAAGATCACATTCAAATTAATAATAAAGTGAAGAAGTCGAGAAAGATTTTAAAAAGCAACTTTATCATATATCTGTCCTCATTTTGTATCAAAAACATCAAGCGTGCGCAACATGTGGTTATTTGACCTTGATTTGTTTTTCAGAAAAATAGTCAGCAACTTCTTCTTTAAACGGTTAACATCTAGATAACTAACTTTGACCTGTTTAAAATATCTCATTGGTGATCTTAATGTGGGCTGTTAATTACTGAATTTAATGAAATTGTGCCTTTCATTTTTTTTTTTTTTTGTTAATATGTAGTGGTCAAATCCACGGCAGGGTATGCAAAACCTAAAATAAGTCTAAACTAAAAGTGTTTATAATAGTATTATTTTTATATTTACTCCAATTACATTTAAAGTTACTACTTCCAATATGTTTTTGTTGCGTTGATCATTATAGCCAATCACAGACAGGTCTGGTTTTGGTAACAGGAACCCCTTAAGAGCGGGATGGAAGAGGAATGGATGGAGATATTCCTGCATCATCTACTTCACCATACAGATTACCAAAAAACATATATCACAACAAAAACAAAAAACTTTCCAGAGTTTTTAGAAATGAAATGACTGAAAAGGTAAAAGGAGGTATTTTCTGAAGTTACAAGCAGGTGAATGTTGCTCCACATTGTTAGAAAGTGTCTTATTCTGATCCTCAGTCTAGACAATGAGATGGTCTACTTAATAAATGATATCAATAAATGTTGATCGCAAGGGCACAGATTTGGTTTGAACATTGGGGGGTTTGAACGTTGGTATGCTGCCTGTTATTTTATTTTTATCTGAATGTCTCAACAGAAATCGAGACTCATCAGACCAGGCAACATTTTTCAGTCTTCAACTGTACAATTTTGGTGAGCTTGTGCAAATTGTAGCCTCTTTTTCCTATTGAGATGAGTGGTACCCAGTGGGGTCTTCTGCTGTTGTAGCCCATCCGCCTCAAGGTTGTGTGTGTTGTGGCTTCACAAAGGTTTTGCTGCATACCTCAGTTGTAACGAGTGGTTTTCAGTCAAAGTTGCTCTTTTTATCTTTTATCAATTCTATCATCTATATTTTTTATGTGTATTGTTATTATATCTATCTATCTATCTATCTATCTATCTATCTATCTATCTATCTTTCTATCTATCTATCTATCTATCTATCTATCTATCTATCTATCTATCTATCTATCTATCTATCTATCCAGCCTAACTTTACAAAGTTATCTGTTACAAAAACGTGTTAAAAACATGTTATGAGATTATACACCTGATAATGTTATGAAATTTGTGTATAATTATTCATAAAATTCTAACATAGTAGAGATTATAAAAAGAAAGAAATTAAGTGAAACCGCCAGTAGGCGGCAGCGATTCACTTTTTAAATGAGTGAGCCACGTAATGTTAAATCGTTCATTCATCCAATTCCTTCAAAAGTCAGATTAATTTAGGAAGAAAACAAACACCGATGTGAATACTTTTGTCATTGATAATTACAGACACTATTGAAAAATGAACTAGCAAAACAGACGGCTGCTTTGGTAACTTGTTATACTGATATAGTTATAGCTAAATAAATTGCGATGGATTAGCTAGCTATATGTGATGTGTACTTAACGTATATTACACAATATTCTCATACCTCATCATTCTCAGTAGATGCTTTATTTATTTTTGCATCCCACCAGCAATTAAATATAGTCCGCTGTGCAGCACTTCTCTTCTTTCTTGACGCTAACGTTTGCTCTCCCAATTAAACACCACTCGCCTTGTTTTGGTGAAAGTGCGACTCATTGGGCGTTACCAATCGGTTCAATGGAGGGGGAGTTTTTTTTTGTTTTTTGTCCGATTTATTATGACACACTCATATTTGATTAGGAACAAAATTATCGTTTCAATCAAATGAATTATACACATTTTTCTTTTGATCTACTGTGATTTACACGTTGAAATATTTTTATTTATTTATTTTATTTTTATTTTTATTTTAGGGAGGGGGGTGGGGGGGGGATTTGTAATTTGATGGATTTGGATATAAAAAAAAACCAAACTACGCCCCTGGTCGTCGTTAAGCTTCAGCACAATGACATTTCAACTGCATCTTTTTTTGTTGTTTGCCTTGTCAGCACATCTAATAATGAGCATTCTTTGTGTTGGTTTGTGAAATGGGTGTTAGTCCATTAAAAACAAATGAAGTTAGTTAAGATGATCTTTTGAACATAATTTGCAACAAAGATAAATTATCAGAATGTTTGCTCGCTAACTGCATAAGTGTGCACACCCCTGACTTAGTTGAAACCCCATAAACCCATTGATGTTATTACAGCACTTAGTTTGGATAGGAGTCTATCAGACACATCTTGATTTATGAATATTTCCCCTCTTCTTTGCAGAAATGTTTTAAAGTTGTTCATTTCTGAGGTCATAATATGGAATGATATTCCGGACAATATAAAGGAAATGAAAATTGAAAGCACCATACAATATGATCAATATCACCTTTGTAATCTGACACCAAACTTCAAAACATGTAATGCTTAAGATTTAATAATGACCTTACAATATCTATTCATTTATTTGGCTAAATAATGATGTTGAAATGGAGGTTGAGTGGACCATGGAGAGGTGGCTCTATAATATTTGTATAATTTAAATCCCTTAAAGGATTGTTAGGCTGCATACAAAGATCAACTGGAACCAGAAACACTTTCCATAACACCCAATGTACTTGTTACTATTCTAATTTTAGTCTGTCTGTCTCATTCTTATCTCAAGGCTACTGTAGTAAGCCAGATCTGGTCCGTATCCAGACCAAAAGATGGACCCACACCCTAAGACAACCACAACAGCCCTGAGTGACATCTAGACAAACCGCATATGAAGACCTCATCAATATGACAGCCATCGGCCCAGACCCTCAGTAAAGACCATGCGAATAGTCAAGTCATCTGCACATGTTTGGGTTCCTTGCCACTTTCGCCTCTGGCTTGCTTAGGGGACACTTAATATTCAGCAATATTATTGATCTGACTGCACTGAATAAAAACACTATTGTCTTTTTAGCGCTTAACAGCAGAATTGAACTTTGTTTAGATTGCTGATCATTATTTTCCTGATGAGAACTGTAAAGCTAATTTGTATAAAGTGTTAAATAATTAATTGCAACTTAACATTAAGTTTTATTAACAAAGTTCGTAAGGAGTACATTCAGATATTAGAGAGTCGGTATAGCCGACCCACTAGCTGACTGCATGTTTTTTCTTTTATTATACAGTAAATCACTTGTTATTGTGTGATTTAAAAAGTGTGTTGTTAATAAATGTTTATATTAAAGTTTTTTTGCTAATTTAATAATAACCCCCCTAAATAATTGGTTGAACTGCAAGTTTCTGAGCCGTATCTGGTCCGTGGACCAAGCCGACTTTCAGCCAGATCTGTTTTAAAATGGCTGGGCCAGACCTGGGCCACATAAAACAGTCACAGTTTTCAGAGTGCTATCCAGATCTGGGCCACATAAATAAATAAAAGTCATTTAACAGGATGTGGGTGTTACTACTTCAAGACACAATGCTGAGGATCCAAACACAGCTTCATAATGGAAATCCAAAATTATAATCCAAATAACAGGCAGAAGGTCAAAACCGAAAGGCCAACAATCCAGAGAGCAACATGGTCTATACTGCATATATTATTGTTTTAGACATCTTTTTTGGATGCATGTAATAAATAAATAAAATTAAATAAAAAATTGTCTCTGGATAGGCTAAATGTTAAAAACATAATGCACGCTAAGCCATAGCTTATAACAAAGTACAATTCCTACATTGAACAATTAATGGTTGTAGATTGTGGTAGACAATAAACTTGACCACTGGGTTCTTTTATTTATTGTGGTGCCAATCCCAAGACTTTTTTTTACTTTAATTTTATCGGAATGTCTTTTGTATGAAAAACAGCTTCAGACAGGTTATTTTGTGCTAGAAATTGCCAAATTATTTAAAACACAATGTTTATTTTTTTAATATTAGTTTGATAGTAGTATGTGGTTAAACAGCAGTTATGTTATGTTATTATAGGCCTAAAGTCTGAATACATTTTGTGCTTATGCAAAAAAATACATCTATTTTGTTGTGTTAATGGTCTGTGTTGAATTGCTGAATAAGAAACATGTCAAAGAATTTAAGATAAATTTATCCCACATAGCAAATCTCTCTAAAATTCTAATTCACTATCATGTTCATCGTCCATAATCCACATATTCTGTAAATAGCTTGCAGTCAGTCATCTGCCGCAGGGTGGCGACAGAGAGCACCCCTCTTTAAAATGTAAATTAGATATGTCGTCACAGCATACGTATCTCTGTAAACATGGCGGAAATTCAGATTCGTCAACGTGGGGAGGAAGAAAGGCGCTGCGTTCAGAATGAAGCAATGTGAGTTAAGGAATGAAGCGGCAGGGATGGCGGACCAAACGTTAACGGTACTCTTCAAACTTTCAGCCGCGGTTTTTTATGGAATCAGCTCTTTCCTTATAGTTGTAGTGAACAAGAGCGTCCTGACTAATTACAGGTAAGAGGACTTTAATAGTTATACTCAAAGTGCTTGACTATTGTAGATGCAGAATTCTTGGGATAGTTGGCTACTGAGTTTTTTTTCTGCAGTCTGATATGGAAGGACGCAGTTTTCTTATTTGAACATCCAGTGTGAGACAAGGGTTTTTGCACAAAAAGTGCAACGTTATTGCTATTCCTTTAGGGACATCGAGTTAATACCGTTATTTTAGACATGTAACTTAATAGAATCCCTTAGTATTAAGTACATTCGCTGTGATTTTGCCAAGTAAGACATGTTCCTGGATCAACATAATTTGTTTATCTTTGTACAACATTCCTAATTTGTTCATCTTTGTTCAACATTCCTAATTTGTTTATCTTTGTACAACATTCCTGATCGAAAACCCTATCCCTACCCCTGTAACTTTACCAGAATATCAGAGAGAAATGATAAGACTGATGTACGTTAGCACTTAAAGCTGGAAGACCCAGGACATAAACTTGACATTTTAAACTTGTCACTCAAATCTAATTTGTTGATTGGAATGTTGAGCAACCAAAATGTTGATTCAAGAACATGTACTTGATGAAATCATGCTTTAATCACGACATTTTGTTAGAACAATTTATAAGGTTGATTTTTACAGATTTTGTCTGTGTTTTTTTGTTTAATTTAAGTTGAAAGAAGGTGTAGAAATTATATAAATTGTAGAATAAGCATGTAATCGATAAAGAATTGTTAAGAACTAAAGTAAGTCATTGGTGGAGAATGTCACAACAAATAGTTCACAGCTACATTGCATATGACGTTTAATTTTTATAATAGCAATCAGTTAGTAGTAATGTTACTTTTGCATTTCAAAAATGCAAACCTCTGTTCATTCAGCGTTTGCTAAAAAAGCTGTCTTTCCGAACAGGTTCCCCTCTTCAATATGTGTTGGCATTGGGCAGGTGAGTTTCCCTTTTTCAGATTAAAGTTTTTCTCACTTGCCACATTAACAGAGCAGTGCGGCATTTACACAGTGTGACTTTACTTTGCAGATGCTGACAACAGTTGTTGTGTTACGAGTGGGAAAGGCCCTCCGGGTGATCACTTTCCCTGAATTTGATGGTACTATACCAAAAAGGGTGAGGAGTGCTAGATCATTAAACTTCTGCTTGTTGCAAAGAACACGTGTTTATTCTAGGACAACTGTGCAAGTCTGGGACAAGATCCCCCACACGGGACTGCAAGACGGTGCTGCTTTATAAGTGCTGTTCACATCTTGCTTTTGGTATGTTTGTTCAATATCTAGCTTCTTGTAATTGCAGACGTTTCCGCTACCTCTTCTATATGTAGGAAATCAAATAACGGGACTCTTTGGAACAAAAAGGCTTAAGTATGATACAGCTTTAAATATTACATAAATATAACATAATGTTTTTGTGTGTTATACATAATGAATTATTTTTTTCTTCCTTCAGTCTCCCAATGTTTACTGTATTGAGGAGGTTTTCTATTCTCTTTACAATGCTGGCGGAGGGTTTCTTGTTAAAGTAAGTAAAAGTTCTCTATTTACTATGGAAATGTTTCTGATAGCTTACATCTAATTAATTAACATTCATTTTAATGATCAAAATATCACTAATTATGTCCCTTATTACAGGAAGAAATTCTCTCGGCCAGTTCAGCTGACAGTATTTTCTATGATTCTCGGGGCCTTTGTAGCTGCAAGGTAACTTTTTTTATTTTTCTTTCCACAGTGATGCATTGTTTAACCAATAAAATTCAGCCTTATCTTGGTTCCTTTTCCCTATACGTACATGCCTATTATTTACTGCTTTACAGAGGGAAGTTAATGTTTGCAAAAACCGTCACAACACAGAAGTTAATTATACATTACTATTATCAAGTATTAAGGGAAGGACTGCAACCAAGTCTGTGCACATTTAATAATATCTCTCTTTTTTCCAAGTCTTTGAGTGCTTTTATTTTTTTTGTGCAGTGCTGACCTGGCTTTTGACCTGCAAGGGTACATGTTCATTTTAATGAACGATGTCTTAACTGCTGCCAATGGAGCTTTTGTGAAACAGAAACTTGACTCTAAGGTAAGAAAGGCACATTCATGATCAAGATTTCTCAGACCTCGAGTGCTCCCTTAAGCAGCAGCTGTTCTGTGTAGTCGTCAATTGAGAAATATTGCTTCGTTGTGCTTGCACAAAATTAAGCAACTCCGCAAACATTGCGATATCTGAATGATCTTGATTTTACTCCCTACATTTTCTGAGTTGCCAATTATGTTTTTAATGTCATGAAATAATTACTTGATAAGGGTACGTCCCGGCATCTGCCTAATTTGATGTCCTCCATGTAACACAGGAATAAAGAAGCATTTTGTCCTCCTTTTAAGAGTTAATAAACCCATTTATCTTGCTGTCCTAATTGCAATTCTATTGGAAAAGACCAGCAACCCATTTGGAGTTTTAAACCTGTAGAGAATTATTGTTTTACTTCATTGTTTTTTCAGTGTTTTCTCATCTTCATTTTTTTGCAGTGCCCAATCCGAGCAAAAGTTCACACATGCATGTTCTAAGCGTTTCAAGCACAGACTATGTCTATGCTTGAATTTCTGGAAACAGAGTGCTTGGCAACCTGAGTGGTGTTTATTGCATTACCCCACTGACTGACTGAACTGAAAAAAGAAGTCATGTGTCTTCTATTTGAGGCCTCCACATAAACAGCTAGTAGCTTTATGACTGTTAAAGTTTTCGTTGAAGAATGTGGACTACATAGTAAGATTTATCTAGAGCACTGAGAAGTTGAACAAGAAGTCCAGATTTTACAACCTGTTAAAGCTTATGCTCAGTTCCTAAAAAGAGACCTGTGGCTCTCTACAGCAAATTGCATACCATCTTGGTTCTCTTTGGGCAAAAGAGCAGATAGAGTATAGTGTGCGAGAGAAGAGGGAATCGTGACATGACATTGCTGTGCTTGATTTGCCTATCTCTTGTTTTTTTCTTGTTGTCTTTCTGTTTTATAGGAGCTGGGGAAGTATGGCCTGCTCTATTACAATGCTTTATTTATGATACTTCCAACTCTACTTTTAGCTCATGTCACAGGAGATATAGACATGGTAAGTCCCCTGAACACGCACACAAGAAATAAATGTGTTCAGCCCAAGCAAAGGCTGGATATAAGCTTTATTTATTAGTTTATTATTATATACAGCGCTTCACAGCTGTAACATTTCACATACCCAGCAATTGATTGGTTCTGGTTAATTATTTAACTAAAACACTCCCACACAGTATTTTTTCTTTCTTTCTTTCCTTCCTTCTGTTTTGTTTTTAATTCTCTTTTTGAAATTTCTCTCTGATCTGTTTTGCCTCCATTGGTACTTAAAGGGTTAGTTCACCCAAACATGAAAGTTCTTTCATTAATTATTCTCATGTCGCTCGTTTGTATTCAGAAGATGAATGACATGTAGGCAAATGATTAATTAAAATATTTTTATTTTTTGGTGAACTATCCCTTTAAACAAATGGATCCCACAACTTAATGAGAGCCTGAACATTAGTGCCTCACCAAAAAAATAAGCTTTAAACATGTTTACATTACATTTAATCATTTAGCAGACGCTTTTATCCAAAGCGACTTACAAAAAAGGGGAGAGCAATAAAAGCAACGAAACAAACAAGGCCAACAACCTATAATAGCTGTAAGAAGTCTCAATTAATTAACACTACACATTTTTTTTTTTTTTCTACAACAAAAACTTGTTGTAGAAACTCGTTTACGTACGCAAAATACAAAAAACACTGGATTTTGATAGCGATGATAACAAAACCCATTAGGACTAAGGCTGTTGCCCCAACTGTTGTCGTTAATGCAGATTCAGTGGCCCAATGGGTTGGTTTTGTATGGCATTCTAGCTAAACGCGCAGTAATAGCCATCTACAACAAAAACTCACGTACGCAAAATACAGAACACTGGATTTTGATAGCTATGTAACATACCCGCCTGAAGGCACAAATCCGGATGAGAGACGTAGATATGATCCAGGAGTGTGCGCTTTTTGGTCGTTGCTGTGATGATCAGTAAGTGCTATTCTGTATTGGTCAAGTGCAATTGGAAAAGATGTGTCTTAAGATGTTTTTTAAAAATGGCTACAGACTCGGCAGCACGAATTGAGATCGGCAGGTCATTCCACCAGGTGGGAACGGTCCAGGAAAATGACCGTGTTAATGTTTCCATCATTATGTTGGAAAACACTTTTATCATAGCTTGTGCTCATTTCTAGTTTAAGCTGTTAAGTTAAAGGTGCATGTAAAAAAAAAATGTTTCCGAATGTTTCCAACTATTAGTAAATCACGAGAATATGTATATTTTAACCAATGAACCGGGATGTGTGCGGGAGTTGCCTGTCAATTGCGTCAGATGCGTTACCCTTAGTTTCTGGTTTTATGCTGAGCAAACACTCAAAGTAACGTCATAACATCATTTTCAACACACTCAATTTGTTGTGTTCAATTTATTTATATCAATCTATCTACAATCTACAATAAAAATGTATAACTTATTTTAACTTATAACAATCGCTCCAGCGACCTTGCTCAGCCCCCACAACACTCAGTCCTGCTCTGCTTCACACTACAGTACATGTTAATAACCGCAACCATGAACTTGATTTCTGTCCGAGTCCTTTCGCAGTTCTTTTTCATCGGCTGTGAGGTGAAGGCTCAGTCTCGGTGTCACCACTTACGCCTTTGTTTTCGATTAGGCGACCTCTAGCGGACGGAAAAGTTACATAGTGCACCTTTAAGCAATATCTCATGTAGTTTTTTTATTTTATTTGTGTTTTATATAATGACCACTACAAGCTGCTCTAGGCATATTTTTCCTTGATTGGAATTCCCTGTTGTAGTTGAAAACTACGGCTCTTTTTTAAAAATTGTTTTACGTAAATTGAGTTAGGTGCCTTTTTAAAATCAACGCATTAACAATTTATCTCATCCTCCCATGACCCACTTGCAATAAATTGCAAAGTTATTTTTGTTTTTATTACTTGGCCTCCGATATAACCACGATCCATGTATCACTAGTCTACACTAAACTAAAGACGTGCACTAAAATTTAAGGCAGCATTTTAATTTTAATAATGTACTTATCATTTATCTCTTTTAGTTTTTTGCTGTGTGTTTTATGTTTGTCTTTGAAATGTTTGGCTATTCTGCTCCTTCCTTCCATTCACTTTTAAAACATTTTTTTTACCATATGTAAGTTTCTCTAACGATAGGTTTCATGGATAATGGCCCATTAATGAAATGTTTCTAAGTTGCACACATAGGTAGTTTGGTCATGCTAAGTTATATATATTGTTTCTACATACCAGATCTTAAATAACCCCAGGACTCTAGTCTCTCCTAAAACTCCATCTCTCAACAAGACCTCATAACCGTAGATGATCTGGCAACCAAAAACACACCATCTGCTCAGCTGCAGTGAGCTCACATTGCCATGGAACACACACCATTAGCCGTTTGGAATGGCTGTGCATGGTTGTCATAAATTATTTTGAAATCATAGCTGACTGCGATAAATTTCAGCATGTCTGTTCCTGTCTGTATGCTGAAGAAATAACTGCAGTTTCTTAAAGTGTGAGTCAAAAAGTGTGCTTTTTGAATAAGCAGTGTGAGCACAAGGCTCAGTTGTTTGGGAGGTTAGGATGACAGGGCCCTGCTCCATGAATGCCTCATTTTATTTAGCTCAGTTTGTTAACAGGGAGGCCCAAGTTTATTTGGCAGGCACTGCTTCAGGAAGGAGAGAGGACAGGAGGCAGTGTGTCTCATGCACAAAGCCGCCATTATACCGGTCAGCGTAACTATCAGATTGAATGTAGTAGCTTATGAAGTTATTCTTTAGGTATATTGTTTTTAGGTGAGTTCTTCACTTGTTTTTAGATGGGTTGAGTAGATTTGTTGTTTTTCACCCACCATCTGAATACAAAAATGTGGTTAATGTAGAAAGTTGTCTTTGTTGTATGTGTGGCATTTTACCATACAAGATCTTGACCTACATATTTCCTTACAAACGTTTCTGTGAAATGCAATGATTAACTAAGGTACTTTACTCTGTTTGTTTTTATAGTGTGACATTCTTTCATGTATCACTAAATGTCTTTTTTTTTCCGCCTTAGGCTTTTGATTATGAAGGCTGGTCAGATGCGCTTTTCATAGGTCAATTTATTCTTTCTTGTATAATGGGGTAAGTTGAAATAACTTTGTATTTGGTTAATTCTGGGGCTGTCAAAGTTAATGCTTTAATGCATTTTATTTAAATATGTTCAATGCTGTTTATTCAGTTTGACATAACTCTAATTCAATTCTGTAATTGCTAAAGAAAAATGATTGTCAGTAATTTTCAACACAATTCAGCAAATGAAAAATCGGCAAAAAATGAAACCCCATCATTTATAGAAATGCAAACACCAGTGGGCAACAGGTGGCTGTCTTTACACAGATGTAAGTTTGTTGATGAAGTGCTGAGGAAAACTATTTTATTAATTTCAGAAGTAATTAGAGCCCCCTGATTATATACACTATATTGCCAAAAGTTTATTTTCTTCTCCCTTTACATGACATGAAATTTAATGACATCCCATTTTTAATCCATAGGGCGAGTAAAGTTCCTCCACACCAAACTCGCTCATCCATCTCTTTATGGACCTTTCTTTGTGCACTGGTGTGCAGTCATGATGGAACAGGAAGGGGCCATCCCCAAAATGTTCCCACAATGTTGGGAGAATGAAATTGTCCAAAATGTCTTGGTATGCTCAAGCATTAAGAGTTCATTTCACTGGAATTAAGGGGCCAAGCCCTAGCCTGGCTCTGCCCTCCTACGTACTTCTGCTGAATTTTCATTTTCCTTCAGTACTACGTCTGGGACTGCTGTGTTTTCTTAGGTTTTCTCCGAACAAATTTTTACCGGTCCAATGAGTGAACAGAGGGAGTGGCTGAGAACGATGACGTTGATGTCATGCTCAAGTTTGAGTTGTAGTTCAGTAATGGCAGCGGAAAAAGATGTGTACGAAACCATTCATTCCGTTGTGGCACCGCTGCCGAATATCCAGAAGTTACAGCCGGAGCAATAACAATCTTTGCTGGGGTTTGTTGGTGGCCATGATGCTGTGGGTCACCTTGAATTGGTCTGTTATTTATAGCAGCATTTATTATAATACCAAGCATATGACATTTTATTTACAGCATATAATCATGTTACGGACCACGTGAGTGGCGCGTTCCCGATCACAAAACTCTCCCCTCCACCGTGGCGTGACTAAATCACAATCCGAATGCACGAGTTTTAGGTTTTATCCCATGATTTTATCACTGAGGTGGCATGCACAAGTGCACATTTATGTTGTCAGATTTGTGTGAAACAGGCGAAGGGTGCATGACATACGTCACAACCAAACGTTAGTGATTGGTTATGGCAGATCCAGAGTGGCTCAGGGCAGAACCAATAGTGTTAAACCTTAACAGAGTGCCCGCCTTCGTGGAAATAAACCCTTGTCAATGGAGAGTGGCCAAACTCTATGTACAAATGAAATGTACAATAGTCTGGTAAGACCAGACTAGCCAAGCCCAACCCCTAAAAAACAACCCCAAACCATAATCCCCCTCCACCAAACTTTTCCCTTGGCACAATGCAGTCAGGCAAGTAGTGTTATTCTGGCAACCGCCAAACCCAGACTCATCCATCGGATTGCCAGACAGAGAAGCACTCTGCTCTCCTCTGAGTCCATTGGGGGCGTGCTTTACACCACTGCATCCAACGTAATGTAAGGCTTGAATGCAACTGCTTGGCCATGGAAACCCATACTATGAAGCTCTCTACGCACTGTCCTTGAGCTAATCTGAAGCCCACATGAAGTTTGGACTTCTGTGCACTGGTCTCAGCAGCATTGACCCTGATTCTCTGTGATATAATGTGGCTGGGAGTTGCTGTTGATCCCAATTGCTTTCACTTTGTTATAATACCTCTAAGCTGAACGTGGAATATTTAGTAGTGAGGAAAGTTCACGACGGGACATATTGCTTGCACAGGTGGCAACCTATCACTGTACCTTGCTTAAATGTACTGCGCTCCTGAGAGATGCGTAGGTGCTTGATTGGAACACCTGAATTCAATGATTTGGAAGAGTGTCCCAATACTTTTAGCAATATAGTTTATATTTTAATAGATTGACAAACAATAAATTCAAAATAAGCTTAGACATGTTGATGTTTTTTGTGTGCATAGTTTATTCTTGCATAATAAAATTAAGAACTAAGGTGCGGCCACATTTACAATTGTTTTAAAAAAATGTGTTGGTCATTTCAATGGAAATTTGCACGTTTCTGGTTTCCTGTGAAAACAAAGTTTCCCACGCACATTCAGCTCATGTTCAAGTTAGTCACACAATTCATGCACTGATCAACAAAACTGCTTTGAAAGCATTTGCTGTGTTTTATATATCGCTATGCTACTGACAATTGACCTTTTTGACAGCAACATTTTGCCAGCGTGACTGCACCTTTAGGTTAATGATTTTAGGCATTCATTATTCAACAACATTCATTCATTCTATCTTGTTTCTTCATTTGCAGGTTCATTTTAATGTACTCGACCGTACTTTGCACTCAGTATAATTCTGCGCTAACTACTACCATTGTCGGCTGCCTAAAGGTAAGAATGTTTCTTAAACATACCAAGACCGTTTGTCCTGCTGTCACTATATTATGACTTTTCTATCTCTGCAGAATATATTAGTGACGTATATTGGAATGGTGTTTGGTGGGGATTACATTTTCTCATGGACTAACTTTATTGGTCTAAACATCAGGTATGAAGTGAGCATTTCCCAAAAGGAAACCGATGGGATGCATGGATTTATTGTGACGCTAATGATCTGTACTTGTCTTTTCAGTATTGCTGGCAGTCTGGTGTATTCCTATATTACCTTCACAGAAGAGCAGAGCACCAAACAGAACGAAAATGCAAACAAACTAGAAGTCAAAGGGAAAGTGGCTGTATGACCAGTGGTTGAACGCTCATTTATGATGTGCAAAGATGTGTCTGTAAGTTTTTGTATTTCCTGCAAGAGCAAGTAGGCAGAAGTCACTCCTACGATTTGTTTTTGTGTGATATAAAGAATATATTGACTGTAAAAGCTACAGCAGGTGCAGGCAGGACATTGTCTCAAATAAAAGAGCTTCAAACATACTAGAATATTGTTCCAGCGTTAATATTTGCCTGCTAATCTTCACTTCTGTGAAGAAGTGTTGACTATTTCAAATTAATAGAATAAACTGCTTTCCCTGACATGTTGGACACTTGCCATACAATGGGAATGATTACTGTACTTATTGTTGAAACACCTGTTGTATTGCCTATTGAAGAGTACTTGTAAAGATGTGTTTTAGGCTATTTATTTTTATGACATTGTTTTATTGTTAGGATTCTAAATTGGGTTTTATTATTGAGTAAAATATTATCCTGTGAAAAGGGAGTTATTTTATGTTGTTTAAGTAGTTATTTGATGTTTCTGGTACCCTGTCGAGTTTTCTAAACCTTCAAAAACGATTTTCCTTCAAAACCTGAATGATACATGAAAAATTCAGGTGTTAGAGTGTGTAAAATAAGGAACATGTGTGCAACTTCAGAGTCTCTTGATAAGCTTTAAAGAAGAGAAATATTTTGCTAAGCATTGTCTGTGTTATAGTGTTTAACTGGAGAAATTCTTATAACTGCTTTTGTATTTTTTTGTATTTGGGAATGGGATGCAGTAATTCCATTAGCTGTATACTGATGGAATCATGGTTGTTTATAAAGGCAAATGGTGTAGTAATTGCACTTTAACAGTTTACAGCTTTTCTCAGTTGTCAGTGATTTAAAATGTGTATTAGTTTTTGCAAGAACATTGTAATACAAGTTACATTTCAGTATTTTGATCTGTTAAGAATTTCTCATACATCGTGTTGGCATTTTTGACCATCTGATAAGGTTTTCAACAGTTTATTTTGTGCTATACATCTTGAAAACCTAATGTATTCTGTGGTTACTGGATGAATGTCTATTCTCAATCATGTATCCACTTTTTGCATACCTTGTTTGTCCATGCTTTGAGATACAAAATTTATGGATAAAGTGCATTTTTGCACTTTATTTTTATCCAACGATGTCTTGAAAGATATTGTTGCTGTAGATATATTTTGTGTTCAACTTTGTGCTCTTTTCATCAATCATTTCTTTCCATGGTTTTATACAGTTTTGTTCAAGAAACTCCTGTCAAATTCATGTTTGAAAATTCTCAGTGAATGTATCAATGAGAAATGGGAAGTGTATAACATTTAAAATTAAACCTCAACTCAAAGAATTTGTCCTCATGCTTTTTTCAATTGTAAATTCTCATTGAATTTTGCAATAAATTGTAATATTTTCCATACAGTTAAATTACTTTATTACATAAAATCACATGAATTGTCTAATAAATACTAATAAAACCGCTTCAGATATGGGTGGGGGTGAGGACTCATGGCTGAGGTAAGAGTAATTTATTTTAAAGAAAGCCTATTATCTCCAACTGATGATTTAAAACCTGCTGTTCTAAAAACATAAATTCATAAGCGAGCCAATGGTTTGAAAATGCCAATTGTCTTCCAGTTTTTCATTCTTCAAACTGGCTTCTTATGGGATTTCAAGAAAGAAACACCCACAATATGACCTGGGGCCTGTACCATGTAGGTGGTTTAGCTGGCTTGCCAGATTTGTTTAAACTTAGTTTGTGCCAATCCTGGGTTTAAGGTACCATTAAAGTGGGTTGTCTTTTAGCTGTTCATTGCCATAGTAACTTACGCTCCACAGCTATACCTGTTCTGGGGCAGGTTATGTTCTTTTATTTACATTGACGTATAATATGATTTTTTCTTTAAATTGTCCTTTTTCATAGACAGCTCTTTTCTTTTTTCTGTGTAACTTTGTTTAAATTCTTAATATTCTCAATCATGTAATAATCTGCAGAAGAGAGAAATGAATATCACTGCTTCTCTCCTGAGAAGTGAATCTCAGTTCCACTGATCCACAGTCTGATTGGCTGTTCACTACTGATGTCACAACTAAACTTCTAAACTCAGGATCAAAGCCTGAGTTGACAGAGAAAGCTTATGATCAGCATCATGGTACCAACAAAGCCTGAATAGATTGGTTTGGTTTTGTCAACTTGAAACTGTAACCCTGAGTTTGTTAAACTACCATCATGGTACAGGCCCCTCCATGTAAAATAAAATATTTCAGTGGTAAAACATAAGCAAATATTAAAACATAAAAAACAAAGAATACATACTTTTGAACCTATTTCCCCTCAAAAATGACTTATTTTAAGGGTGAAACATTTTTTTTCATGAGGAAAAATAATCTGACCACATCTTTAAAAGTTGAAAGTAGCTACAGCTCTAATATGCGGATTCTCAAAAGCTAGTACTTGATTTTATATATATATATATATATATATATATATATATATATATATATATATATATATATATATATATATATATATATATATATATATATATATATATATATATATATATTACATTAGGAACTATTTTATTTTAGGGCTATGTTTGAATAACAAAATAAGTTAATTTAGTAAGCTGATACATAGTATTCTCATATAAAGTAAAAGAAAGAAGAGTATTCTCATATCCTATCCTCTCAGCCTACCCATTCCTATGCTGCTTGTCAACTGTGCGCAATGTCTGGCTCGTGACAGGACTTTTATTTTGTACACTTAACAATAGTGGAGCTCTGCTCACTTTCGTGTTGACATTTACTATTGCTGGCTTCACACTTCACAGACCCAACAACAACTATGGCGGAGGTAGGAGAAACATTATATCAAATTATATTAAATAACGCACCTAAGCAGGCCACACAACCTTTTAATAAATGTAACTTTATTTTAAAATTTTAAACGTTTCAACAATGACAGGTTTTTTTTTAATGTAACATGTAGCCCTGAATAGTTAGCAAACATGTTAAGGCGCCCAATTTGAATGTGTTAGCAGCTAGCCGCTAACTTGTTGCCTGTGCGCCAAAACTCACGTCCAGTTTTTTCCCTCTGTGGTTTTATTAAGGAAAACGAACACTAATTAATCACTTATAACAAAGTATACCCTGTTCTTTTGACTCCGCTTCTTTTACACAAGTAAAATATGTGATTTAGCAGCTTTGCTTCTGGCCGTAGAGAATATTTCATAATGAGGGCATACCATTTGTTCTCTTATGTTTTTTTTTCTTCCTTAAAGGTTTACTAAATATATTAAAGTATTGTTATCGTATTCTCTTTTTTTAGCCCTCCCTAAGTGGTTCTGTTTCGGAAGGTAAAGATTTCATTGTTTTATTTTTTACTAGCAATAATAAAATTCATATAGGCTGCATCACAGCCCACGTTAATATTAATGTGTAATATTATATAATATCAATATGTATACTTTTGATATAGTGAATTTATGTATTATTATATACATTATATAGTTTGTAGTATAGCGCATACATATATTGTATTAATATATAATAGATAAGCATATATTAATTAATAAAACAAATGTCTGTGATTAAAACAGGAGCAGATCCAGTGGTGCAGGATGAGGACAGGGACTTTGATCCTTCAGCAGACATGCTCGTACATGACTTTGATGATGAGCGGACGCTGGAAGAGGAGGAAAAGCTGGAGGAAGAGACCAACTTCAGTTCTGAAATTGATGACCTAACCCGAGTATGGGCCGCCTGTTATATATTTCCATACTAAAATAACCATCATAGGACCTTCATAGGTCTCAATTCATAATTTAACCATGGTTTTGTAGGAGGGTGAGATGCCCATTGAGGAGCTTCTGAAATTATATGGCTACAGCACTGGTGGGTCTCCAGACGAAGATGTTCAACAGGAGGATTCTTCAGATAATACTTGCAGCAGCAGCCACAGTAAACTTAAAGTAAAGATCTATCTGAAAAACAGCTAATGTAGTCAGTATGTTTTTTTTGTGTGTGAATAAATGTAAATTTATTCATTGCTATGGATGTCAGGAGGAAGAGAGACGGGAGCTTTCTGATCAAGAGGATGAGGATGTGCAGTTGTCCAGTGATGACCCTCCCTCTAGCAGTGTGTCTCACAGGACAGCTCAACTTCTTTACCCTCGGCGATCCAATTACTTTGCAGGTATGATTATAAAAATATTACACATTATATTGCATATAAAAAGCTCATTTTATACAATAAATGAAATAGCATGCTGAAGTATAAGCTGTCGTGTTATACATTTTTGTAGAGAGGTTTTAGATATAGATAGTACAAACAGGGTTCCTATGCCGTTCGAAAAACTATGGAATTTGATATTTCCAGGTCTGGATAAGTATGGCGAAAAAAAGGAGTATGGAACAAAAGCATGTTTCCAGACTATTGCCCCTATTCAGTTTTCTAAAATATAAAATTAATAATTTCTAAAAAGAAATGTATCATACAAGTAAATATCATTAGGGTTTGCCATACATACACACACTACCATAAAGTTTCTCACTGTGGATTTGTGACCGTTTAGAGACATTTATAGGCCTGGTTTCACAGACAGCATTTAGATTAAGTCTTAAGCCCTATTTGCACAGGATTAGTATTATCTAGGGCAGTGGTTCTCAAACCTGTCCTGTGCTGCGTTCCAGTTCGTTTTTATCATGCCCTTCACTCGCAAACTTCCCTCCGTCTCGTTCACTCGGATGTGCGTCATGCCTACGTTGCATGAGTGCTCACTACTGGCGGAAACTTTGCAAATGGACTGAACTGGAACGCCCTAAGCCCTTGATCACTTGGAATCCACTATGGAGTTGATATATTATTTATTTTTTACCTTTATGAAATTGTTTAATGCAGCATTCTATATGTATATGGATGTGTTTGGGTTGTTTTAAATGTTTTTAAAAATAGTTATAGTTGTTTGTGGTGGGGTAAATTAAACGTGATATGTGGTGACGTCACAATCGCGTTGCATTGTGGTATATGAAGCTGCCTGAAGTGTACATATGAAGTAGACTCGCTCACTCGGTCAAAATCGAGGGAGCAAGGGTCTGTCCATACAAACTTCCCTTGTCCACTTCACGAAGTGCAGGGCCGGCGTTTGCTATAGGCGAGCTAGGCGGTTGCCTAGGGCGACAATTGTGTTAGGGGCGCGAGCGCGCTCTAGTGCCGCCCATTACTTCCCATTAAGCATATAATCGGAACAAGCGAAATACAACATAATGTTCATTAAACATGATCATCATAGGGCGATCCCTCAGCCACACGTTTAATTACTTATCAACCTGATTATTAGATTGAATTGATGGTGATTATTGATTATTAGTTCAGGCGTTAGGTCAGGCAAGTGCTCATCTTGCTCGTTCATCAAAAATGAGGCGTCTAAACCCGCGGATGCACAGCACAGGGACGGAAAAAAAGAAAAGAAGAAAATCGAAAGAAAGCCCAGTATAGAGGTTAGTCTTCTTATCTCAGCCAATAAGTTGTCAAACAAAATAAAATTACTTAGTATCAATCTTATCAACTAATATTTATTTTATAAATATTATTAATATTGTCACTAAGCTATCACTTGCTAGTTTTCTACATAATTACTATATGTATTGCAAACATAACTTCACTGACAATTATCTACAATAACCTACATGGATGTCATTTAAATATCAAAAGTCCAGTTGAATATGGATAACGTATGCATGTTATTAATGAAAAGTACAAACGCTCATCTCTACGTGGGCGTCGGAAGGAAATAAATACAGCCTCTCATTTATTTTTTTTTACTGGAGAGACTAACGATAGATGTCATATTATTTACATTAAACCCAAATATGTTGTGTTCACCAAATTCTTTACAGTGGCTGTAGTGTAGTGGTAAGACGCATGGCATCAAGATTTGATGCAGATCGCTCAGAGGTTCGATCCTGGCTTTTGCCACACTCGCTCTATTACCTTTTCCCATCCCATACCAGATCGGAAAGGCATTTATTTTCAATAAAAAGTGAGAAAATGTTTGAAAAGTGGAAATAAAGTGTCGAACGTGTAATAAGTGCTTCTCGGTTAGGGGTAGGCCTAGGAAAACAGACGTGCTGAATTAGAATAGAGACGATAAAAGTGAGTGGGGAGGGGTGGGGGGCGTAAAACTCCCTTTCGCCTAGGGCAACCAAAGAGCTAGAGCCGGCCCTGACGAAGTGGAACGCACTTCAAAATGGCGGCAGGGATTCCCCCAAGGGGAAGTGCTTTGGGAAGTTTGCAAGTGCGTGTCTTAAAGTGGAGTGGAACGCAGCACTGGAGTACCACCAGCCCTGCACAGTTTGTATGTCTCCCTCATCTAACACACCTGATTCAACTCATGAGCTCATTAGTAGAGACTGCAAGACCTTAAATAGGTGTGTCAGATATTGGGAGACATACAAAATGTGCAGGGCTGGTGGTACTCCAGGAGAGGTTTGAGAACCACTGATCTAGGGACCCCCCACATATGAGTTTTGTGTGGCACATTTGCACGGGATAAGCAAATTTTACTCGAATTTCTTGACTTCTCCCGGATATGATGTCAAGACTTGTAAGTGTTTTTTCATTATAGATATAGCTATATGAAATCATAAAGAGTCATCGATATCGTTTTGATTATTTCATATTAATAAACATAATTTTGTTCAGTTAGTGAACAGACGCTACAATTAAAAACTGAACTGAGCACAGACCAGCGGCAGGAGTCAGATTTTATTTATCACGAGTGAGAAGCTGACAATATGATTCACTACTATAATCTCACTTTTGCCTTCATTGAGGTGAAGAAAATGTAGGGACACCCAGGCCTTTACATCAGTTAAACAAGCTGATTCAGTTTCAAAGCTAAATGTCAAAGCGCCCATTTAAATGAGCTTGTCATTGTACTGTTCTGTTATGTTTTTCGTTAAGATTAGTATTAATGTTAATATTAAACACACCATTCAAGCAATTTGCTCCCAAATTGGTATTGGTACTTCAGAAGTGAAAGTATAATCCATGTGCCTGCATGGGAACTTATAACGGTGTGCATTATAAATGCCTCCTCCATTCTTCATCAAAGATAAAGATAGAAATGCGGACAGGAAGTTAAAAAATACGTGCAAAAATGATATACGATCCACCTAATCCTGGCCAAATCACAGAGATGCCGATTCGTGCGAGACTACTATCATCACAGTACCTCTGTGTTTGGCGAAATATGGTAGGTAATTTGCAGGGGAATTTTTACTTTACAAATTACAGACATGGCCAATTTGCATAAAGATCACAGACATTCTCTGCAATTATTACAAATCACCAGAGGTCCCTAGATAATACTAATCCTGTGCAAATAGGGCTTTAGTTGAATTAGGACATTGAATTCGCTTTTTTAAAATTACTGGTGCAAAACAATAGTGCTGACATGTTTTAAGGGGAAGTTGTTTTTTGATAAAACTGCTCAAACATGCATTTTAGTCTGGGACTAGCTTAAGTCTTGTCTTTGAAACCAGCGGATAGTATTACAAAAATGTATCAATGGTTCCACAAAACTATTTAACAACTGTTTTCAACATTAAATATCAGAAATGTTCACAAAGCAATAAATCATATTAGAATGATTGTTGAAGAATCAGTAAGGTAATGGATGAAAACCAAGTATCATGTATTGTTCGTTATAAATTATTTAAAATGTAAGAAATGTACACATACACAGTTATTTATTCACTTGTTCTTCATAGAACCAGCAGGTGGTGTTACAGATTCAGAGTCTAAATCAGTCTGACCACACTGTTCTGCAGAGTTTTGCTCAGACTTGCCTCAACACACCTGCCTGGAGGTTCCTAGTATGCCCAGTAAGACCCTGATTAGCTGTCCAGGTGTGTTTAATTGGGGTTGGAGCTGAACTTTGCAGGACAGTGGCCCTACTGGAGAAGGATTGGACTCGTGGTCTAACTAGATCCTGTTGATTCACTTTGTTATTTATAGGCTATGAGGAAGAATCTGAAGATGACGATTATATTCTATCTGAAGATTGGAAAAAGGTAGAGTCTAGATGATTTTCTCTCAACTTTTTTTCTTGTTTAAATGGATTTTAGACATTTGTCTTTTTCCCCTCTGTCATTCATAGGAGATAATGGTTGGTTCAATGTATCAAGCTGAGACTCCCGTTGGCCTGTGTGAATATGAGGACAATGAAAAAGGTAACAGAACTGAAGGATATACTGATTTAGATGTTCTGTGTATACGTTTAATATATATATATATATATATATATATATATATATATATATATATATATATATATATAGTATGATGTATATATATAATATGATATATAATATGAATATGATATAATATTATATATATAATATATATATATAATTTCTTGTCTCCTAAATTCTATTTTAGTTTATGAGAATGACGATCAGCTTTTGTGGAATCCAGAGTTACTTCCAGAGGATAAGGTTGTAGAGTTTTTAGCCGAGGCCTCTAAACGAAGCGGAGAAGAGGCTGGTGTCCATGCCATTCCTGAAGGATCTCACGTCAAAGACAATGAACAGGCAGGTCACCATCCAGGCACATATTCCCTTAAATCATATTGCTTATGCCTTTTGACATCATATTGTAACATGACAGCAATTTATTTGATCATATTTCAGGCTCTTTATGAATTGTTTAAATGCAACTTTGATGCAGAAGAAGCTTTAAGAAGATTGAAATTTAATGTGAAACCTGCTA
Source organism: Pseudorasbora parva (assembly GCF_024679245.1). Classification (NCBI taxonomy): domain Eukaryota; kingdom Metazoa; phylum Chordata; class Actinopteri; order Cypriniformes; family Gobionidae; genus Pseudorasbora; species Pseudorasbora parva. The sequence continues at coordinate 31,844,169 of NC_090183.1, read as the reverse complement.
AAGGTGAGTATTTGTGTGTGCAACTAACTAACTAACTATATATATATATATATATATATATATATATATATATATATATATATATATATATTACAGTCTCTAGTTGGATGACCTATTGTGAATGGATAATATATTGGAAATATATTACAGAGCTGATCCATTTAAGGATTTAAAAACCAGCAACAATACATTAAAATCTATTCTATAGTGAATTCGGAGCCAATGCAGATTCCAATTTCAGAACTGGAGTAATGTGCTCACCTTTATGCACACCAGTGAGGAGCCTAGCAGCTGTATTCAGAGATGCTTGGTTAATACTGTGTATATAGGGAATTATAATAGTCAAAACTTGAGATAAAAACAAGGATCACCTGTTCAAAGAACAGAATAAAATAGAAGCTTGAGGGGAAACTTTTACCAGAGCTGTTTCTGTGAAATGGTATTTAATAAAACCTGATTGCAAAACTTCAAAAAACAAAACAAAAAAAATCTTCAGAATGCTCGTTTTTGACCTAAAAGAAAAATTTGAGACTGGCCTAAAATTTGACAGAACTGTCTGTTCTAATTTTGTCTTTTTGAGAAGTGTGTGGACCATGGCAAGCTTCATGTCATCTGGTACCGTTGCCATTTCAAGGCAGTTGTTCATAATCTTTTGAACAGTAGGTCCAATGACCTCAAAAATTTGTTTAAAAAATCTGAAGGTTGAATCGGAATTTTATCGGAATCCAAAAGGTTTAAACTGGCCTACAATATCTTGTAAAGCAGGCATCGTTACAGGTTCAAATGGATCATAAGAATAAGAGGAGGAAGATATATTTGACCTAATATCCCTTATCTTGTCCATAAAAAAGAGCATCCCTAATTATCATAATCTAGCAACGCTAGAACTGATCATTTATCTGTGTGCATGTGAGGCTCCAGCGCGATCGCTTGAATTGTTTTCTTATAACAGTGGTAACAAGTCAACAGTCCCTGAATGTGTCACCTGAACTCAAATATCTCTCTCCCTCAGAGGAAATGTCAGTTTGGACAGAAGAGGAGTGCCGAGGTTTTGAACAAGGACTGAAAGCTTACGGGAAAGATTTCAGCTCAGTACAAGCAAATAAGGTTAGTGTTTAGTCACATCCTCACCTCTTTTCTATTTTCATGGATGGAAAATGACTACTGTTCTACAGTTTTTACTGTTCAATTAGTAAATAATTTAGTGATTTTTTTTGTTTGTTTTGTTTTTATTGTTCACATAGGTGATTGTTACTTAATTAAAATTTTCCAGGTGAGAACTAGATCTGTAGGGGAATGTGTGGCCTTTTATTACATGTGGAAGAAATCTGAGCGTTATGATTTCTTTGCACAGCAAACCAAGCTTGGGAAAAGAAAATACAGCCTTCGTCCGGGTGTCTTGTAAGTCAGTCGTCAGTACCATGACACATTAAAGGTCACAAGTCCTCTAATTAAACTCTGTGTGCATAGAATCAGATGCTGTGTAAGGTCATATCCTGCCTGGTGTTTGTTTGGCATTACAGGGATTATATGGAGCGTATTTTGGATGAGAGGGAGAGCTCTGAGTCCAGTGGATCTTCGTTTCCACCTCCCACCACTTCAGATGACAGCAAACACCCATCAGAGCCAGAGAGTGACTCCAACGCTCAAAACGGTCAGGCTCACCAGACTTTTCAGTGTCACATGATCATTCAGAAATCATTCCAATTTGCTAAATTTTGGTTACTTGTATAACTTTTCTTACTATTGTCAATGTTAAAAATGTCATTTTTTCCCCCTCCAGTTTGTAATTCATTTTAAGGTACCCTTGTAAAAGTGTAATTGTACTAAGTAATATTAATTAACAACATGTACTTACTATGGTTAGCGTTTGGTTTAGGTATAGTTGCTTGTAATTTACAGTTCTACTACTTTAGTAAGTACATGCAACATGTAATGACTAAAACTGCCATGTAGCTCATTTTTACAGTTGATGATTAGACCGTTTGTTTTTTATTTTATTGTGTGCCATCTCATCCAATAGAGGGCGCTCTAAATGTATTGTAGTGTAGGTCCATGACCAAATCAAGCATATAATAGCCAGTCTGTTTTGAAAATGGAAGATAACTCTTAGAACAGCCAGACTGAGCGGACAATTACGACCCCAAACCATCTTAAAAGTAGTGTCAGGAAACATTTTGAGTTCTACACCGTAGATGGTAAAGTACCCATTAAAAATAAGGTAGTTTGCCAGGCACGTGTGTGGGCTCAGAATGAGTGTTCTTCACCGCGGGGAACATCAGGTGTGTTTACATGAAGCACTGTGCTCGGTTTAAAAGTCCAATCCGAATGAAAATGCTCCATATAAACACCACAATCGGGAAAAAATGCCCAAACCAAAAAAAAAAAAAATTCACAATGTAAACGACCTGACCTGATTACTTTTGAGTGTGCATAACTTATGTGACCTGGGGCCTATTGCACAAAACAAGGATAAGGGATTAAGCCGGGATACCTTGGTGATCTTGTCATGTGTATGCAAAATGTAGTACACCGCTGTCATGTAAACATACCTTGAAGCCACACTCACACCTAGAACGATAACGATAACGAAAGGTAACTGTATATTAGAGGATAAATTGAGCCAGGATCACAAAGATATCCCGGCTTAATCCCTTATCCTAGTTTTGTGCAATAGGCCCCTGATATACAGCGCGCGCCGTGCTCACAACAGGCTATAATGTTATCGAGAAGAAGGTACATTTTTCTGAGGGGTAAACTTTTTATTTAGTAAGAAGTTAGTCTGTCATTATTCCAACATTATCTTCATCTAATCTTGAAAGCGTTTGTCCCAGGAACTTTTTACTTCAGCTGCGCCTGACAGAAGAATTTATTTTTCTGAGATGATTATTACACTTTACAACATATAAATAGCTTTTATAAAACTGTATAAGTCCTGGTGGTCGTTGAGAGTGGCTCTGGCAACAGTGAACACATTCCAGCTGCTGGAGAGGACAGCGTCGACATGTGGCAGACAAACTGTGATGATTTTGTTTGAAAGTCAGCTCCTGTAAACAGTCCACTGAATCATTCAATCGGAATGATTTTAATCAGAATGACAAAAATGCGTATGTAAACGTGGCTATTGTCAATAAAAGAGCCGCACTTGATCCAGATCAAGTTGATAGATTAGTGTTGCTCGTAGATATTCAAATACATTGCTTGATATTTGATATCTGTTTGAATTAGATTTTTCAAAAAAATGACAGCCCTTACATAAGTATATAAATAAAATCTCATATCTCATTGTTTGTTTGTTCTGCTCTTAGTATGCTTGGGGGACCATCTATGCATTGGTTTTGTGCGACTGAGCAGTACAGCCAAAATAATTAGCCTATTTGTATTTAATAATATGAAATGCCTTTTTGATTTCACAGGTGTAGGGAACCATTCCTACAAGGACCTTCTCTGCGTCAGAGATGAGACATTTCAGACAAACGGCTCTGTCATGTGTCCAGATATTTCCACTGCAAACACACCATCCCACTCTAACCCTGACACCAGCAGCCCAAGCACACAAATCATGGAGATCACAGTCAAACAGGAGGAAGATGAACGCTCTGAACGACCTCTGAAAAGGTTTAGGACTGACACAGAGCCCCACAATGAAGCAGACACCGTCTGAATCGCCAGCAAAAGCCCAGAAAAGAAAGACTGAACTGTAGGCACAGAACTCCTGACCTCAGATGGGGGCTTGATGCAGGGACACAGACTCTGTTTTTAGTATGAAGGTAGCCGGAATGTGTGTGTGTGAATTTCAGGGATGCAAATGAAGCACATTTATGTCCTCTTATTACTGCCGCTGAGCTCAGTTCATATAAACACACATGGTTGACTGTCATATCAGACCGTCACTCTACCACCGTCAACTCTGTAGCACTATTTATTAATATAGATTATCAATGTTCTCATGCTTGCGCCAGGTTGTTTAAAAGAAATGTCTGACAGCTGACTGTATTTTATTGTGAAACTTCTGTCTTTTGGTGTGCATAACATTGTTCTAGCTTTAAATGCACACTGGAGAAGCCCTCTTGCTTTTATATGAAGAACAACTGTAAATATTCCAAATCTAAAATTATGAAATACACATTTTGTATTTGGGACATTTTGAATAATCCAACTGTAACATTCCATTCTTTTCATTTCTGAATTTCCTATTTGACCAAATAGTTGATGCTGGTCTTAAAAAAGCATTTTCAGAAGATATTTCCTCTTTATATGAAATATTGTCTTATTTTTGTATTTGATAGCTATTTATTTTTTTTAATTAGATATTGGTGATGCATGAGACCAGTATACAGAGTATATTTGTATAGGCTGGATTAAGTAGCGTTGAATCCAAAAGGCAGGGCAGAAATGAATGGTGCTATTTATTCATTTTCTCACTGTGAGAATGTCAACCCATCCTTATGATAACATTTTTTTTCTAGGACCTTGATTAGTCCTGTCAAAAATGGTAAAGGAAAATGGAATCTACAGTTTGCATAAATTGGTTGTCATCTGTGTCTGCATAGCTCAGGAAACTAAGTACAGAAACATTATAGGGTGTGTCAAATAGTTGTCAGTTTCAATTAGTGAACCACTCATTCATTAAACTCAGACTATTTACCCAAATCCATGTTGTCTTGTGTGATTACTGAAGTGAATCTGATTTTGTCACCTCATTGCCTTCCCACATTTTACCTGAGTGGAGTGTATGCTGAATTTAAACTAAAAACTCATTCATAGCTTTAAGTAGTTTCCATATTTTCTTGTTTCTTTCATAAGGTCTAACTATGTTTACACCAGCACATAAATGTTCTTTTACAATTTATTTTACCCGATTTTCAAAACAGGGCCCATTTTCAAAACGCTACACGTAATTAGCAAAACAATACAGATCCTTTGCATAATTAAACACTTGTGAAAACTATACACTTCTGTTTAAAAAACACTTTGTTACCATATGAAACACACATTTTACATTACTATACTCTGTTTGCATGAGTTACACTGCTGCGATAAACCTAAAACACTTTTATCACTTCTACTTCCCTATGATTAGAGTAGGCTACAATTAACAAAGTACACATATAATGTAAATCCACCGAACTTTACACAAGACCAATGTTGCAGACTGAAGAAACTCATTTATTTCTCAACACACCCAAAATGTTGACATGGACATTCATAATACTGTAACAAAATGTCACTATGTATTGTACTGCAAGTTTACTGTACAAAAAAAAAAGACCTCGTCTCTTCGCCTAGCTGGATCTGGCCAGAGATTTTTATCCACAGCGCAGGCAATTTTGTCATTATCAAGACACCTTAGAAAGAAACGGCTTGACCTCCATCTGCTCACAGTTCCACCTCGTCTTACTCTTTCTCTGACTCTTTCCATTGTGCTTGAAGACTGATGAACTCACCTGCTGCTTTTTATAGTGCTTATACACCTGATTGGTGTGTCTACAATTAAGCAAACCTGTGTTTGCGCACCTGATGACTGTGTTGAACCAACTGGTTGGATGGTGCTGGTATTGCAAGGAAGTGACTTCATGATAGATTTTTGTGCGTAATGTATTTTAAGTGTTTAGTGTTTTGCAAATCACTGTGTAGAGTTTTACGAGGTTGACAATGTGCTTATAGTTGTGAAAATATGGGCTGATGTTTTGCTTCTTGAGTGTAAGGTTTTGCTAATAACGTACTACTTTTAATTTTAGTACGTAAGGAATCAAAAAAAAAAAAAAAAAAACTGTAAACGTTTGATTTGGTCAGGCTGACACCTCATATGAGAATACAGTCATGTAAGGTGGGCCTTTTGTTTGACTGTATTCTCACACGACTGTACAGCAGGTGTCAGTGTTGCTCTTATAACTGGAAACAAAATAAAAGACCATGCAACCATTACCATCATAAGATATGAAAAATAAATAGGTAATAATATTTTACTCGCCTCATATTGTTCCAAAGGGGAATAACAAACGATTAAGACATTCAGATGTCCTCCAAAAACGTTTTTAAAAAATGTATTTAATTTTTTATTTTATTTTAGAGTAGACTTGCATTCTAGATTAAATTGTTTTCATTTATCCCCCCCCCCCCTTTTTTTTCCCATTCACCTGTTTTTTTTTTGTCGTCTCGAGCGAGCCACATGAGGAAACCAATGATGTCAAGTTGTGCGGTTGAAGAAGGCCTCGGCCTCCATCAATCGAGCAGAACAGAGGCTGAGCATAAGCGCGCATAAGTGCATGACTAGACCGATAATGTTCCTGGAATACTAAACACAGTTTACCGTTTGGCTTCACAAAAAACATTGCAGCTTTGCTCAGACGTGTCTGGTTGAGACTCTCTGGGGAACATTGTTGGAGATCCCTCAGCTGCTGGTTCCTTCGCACTGGAACAAGAAAACAGAAGAGCCGCCACACTTCTAAAAGATGAGACGCGAAGCATCGACAGCGGAAGCATTTCGAGACAATAGACGATGAGATGAGAAAAGTTATGCTCTTTAAATTAGAGAAGTAGCCTACAGCTAAAGTATACTGATTTATTTATTACACCTGCATAATGATGAGCTGAAAAGGCAAAATCAAATAAAGGAGTAGATGAAAATTCTTTTATCATTAGGCTACCCTTTTTTTGAACTGAAAATATGAATATTTTACTATACAGGCATAAAGGATGGGAACATTAGCTTTAACTTTTCATCAAATAATAATACTAAAAATAAAAACAACAACATGAAAGTATGGGTTTTGAATGCAATTCCCACGAGGAACAAATTTGAAGATCGGGAGAGGGGAGAGATCTCCATAACCACCACCACCACGTGTGCAGCATCCATCTGGATGATGTGACAGCAATATTGTGCCAGAACGCCCACCACACACACTAGCTTATTGGTGAAGAGGAGACAGAGTGATGAAGCCAATTAATATGGGAATTATAAGGAGGCCATGATGATGGACAGAGGACAACAGGCATGTTTGGCCAAGATCCCCATCACTATACTGGGGTGTTAGGACCCAAACAGACCACAGGGTGAGCACCCCCTACTGGCCTCACTAAAACCTCTTCCAAAAGCAGCCTGGTTTTCCCGGTCCCCCATCCAGGTACTGACCAGGCTCAGTCTTGCTTAGCTTCAGTGAGAAACCAGTCTTGGTTTACAGGTTGATATTGCTGCTGGTGATCTTGCTCTTAAATCTTTAACATGCATTTTTAAAATAAACCGATACATTTTCATTATATGCCAACTTTAAATGTCTGTCCAAATTAAGTCAGGTTTAAATCTTGAAAGCCCCATGCATTCATATAACATTTTTATTCCTTTTGTGTTCGCTGAAGTAAATCATGCAGGTTCGGAATGACAGAGGTAAGTTCATTTTTTTTGGGTGCACTATCCCTTTAACAAAAGAGCAGGAAGGAGGGAACCAGGAACAGCAGCATATTGGGTTTAATCCCAAAATCAACTACTCATTTCCCCATCCTAATCAGTATTACCTCCATGCTTTCCATGCCCTTTCTCCAGATCCTTGTTTATTTCTGAACAATGCACTCCCTGGTACAAGAATTAATTTTTAGCAGTAATTAAGGCTTAATAGCTTTTAGCGAATACTCTGTCCCCTCTTTCACCCAGACAGACTCGGCTCCCTTTGCCTCAGTTGGACCGGCTGCATAATAATTGGATGTTTGCACAGTAGGAGGGAGTGCTAAATGTCATCCGCCGTGCTAAAATAAAGCTGTGAAAAAAGAGAAATAACTGTACTTGTGAAAATATCCTTTTCATTTCTTGAGGGACAGCAGCGATTCGGGATTAAAGAAATGCATATTTCACAACAAGATTCAATTCTCTTTGAGGACTGTTTTTGGAGCCCGCTACAATGGGCAAAGTAACCGAACAAACAAAGAGAATGATAAATACGTTTAGTTAAATAGAGATGAACCAGGGTGCTCACACAACTGTTGGGCCCCTATATGAATAATTGCTTGGATAGATGAGATTATTTTCATTGCGCAAACCATTGTTAGCTGCCGCTAATAACTGCAACTGCTTAAAACAGCCGCATTCCTCAATATCATCAGGTCTTACACAGGTACCTGTCCACTTTTTCAGCAGCCTTGCTTTCCGAAAGTATTTTTGCCATTCATTTTTCCCATAGGGATTTTAAAATTTAAAGCCATGAGCCAAACCAACAGCTATGAGGTGATTATACATTATAAACTCTTATTTGAAAACTGGACCAAAAAAAAAAAGACAAAAGGCACAAGATATTATAAGGTATTTAACTGCTTTACTAGGGAAAGAACTGCAATGAAGCATTGTGAATGATATGATTGAACTTTATTTACTGTGATTATACACAAAAATTCTTCATACAGTGGACAACCAGTAAATTTATACAATTTTGGGACCTTTGACCTGAGTATGTTTTGCTTAAAGGAACACTGCACTTTTTTGAAAATAGGATAATTTTCCAACTCCCCTAGAGTTTAAACAATTGAGTTTTACCCTTTTCAAATCAATTCAGCCGATCTCTGAGTCTGACGGTAGCGCTTAGCATAGCTTATCATAGATCATTGAATGTGATTAGACCGTTAGTATCTCGCTCAAAAAGGACCAAAGAGTTTCAATAACTATACTCTCATTCCTGCGTAATTTGCTGCCGTACCATGGGTGCAGCGGCGCAATTGATATTACTTAGTTAAAATAGGCTAACTTCCATCAACATAACCCACATTCTTTTGCTAATGTGACCTTTTACGCCACAGACTAAACAAAATGAAGCACTGCTTGGTCATTGGCTGACGTAAATAGGTATTATTTGAATTGTGTACTTAAATTGGTTGATTGTAATCCATTACATACCTTTCTATCAGAATAATCTGACATTATCAAGATGAATTTGTTCTGACACCATTTAACTCAATTTAATTTTGTAAACTATAGTGAATAAACTGTGATAAATGTGAGAAAATGTTGAAGTTGTCTGAATACATTTTGGAGATCAAAGCGCAAGCACGCACACACACTTCTGGGTAGGCTACGGTAGTTTTCTTCAGGAATTCTACTCTTAAAAATTATTTAAAAAATAATGTGCATCAGAGCTCACAGTATGTCTATTTTTATTTTTATCCGCAAACAAAGATTTGAACGGTTATGAATCAGCGTATTGATTCATGATTCGGATCGTCAATGTCACGTGATTTCAGCAGTTTGACAGGCAATCCGAATCATGAATCAATACGCTGATTCATAACCGTTCAAATCTTTGTTTGCGGTTTGAAAACAAATGCGGAAAAGAAGACAATGCTGAATAAAGACAGTTTTTGTTATTTTTGAACCAAAATGTATTTTCGATGCTTCAAGAGATTCTAACTAACTAACTGATGTCACATATGGACTACTTTGATGATGTTTTTATTCCCTTTCTGGACATGGAGAGTATAGTGTGCATATACTTAGATACGTTCTCGGACTAAATATAAAATATCTTAAACTGTGTTCCGAAGATGAACGGAGGTCTTACGGATGTCGAACGAGTAATTATTGACAGAATTTTCATTTTTGGGTTAACTAACCCTTTAAACTATTTTGTGTAGCATTCTTTAAAATATTTTTTGGATGACTATTTGTTTAACATCATGACAACTGTGCAAAAATTCCATCTATTAAATGTGCCCACTGTCAGGGGCAGCCACTGGGAGTTCAGGCAGTTTCCCCATTTTATTGAAGTCTCCCTGGAGGCTAATACTCACCGCAGACATTAGCAAAATCACAGTGTGACACCTGGCGGGGGGAGTTCCTCTTTCCATTACCAGGCACAGAGCCACCACCTCCTCTGGGGAGCCAGGCATGTCGACATACTGACAAGAATCATGAGGAAAGGGGGAATTTAAGCAGGGAACAAAACTCTAAACCATTTGATCAATACCACAAACAACTGAGAGCTGTTTTAATGTAGCAAATTAAAAATGCTGAAGAATGGCAAGGAGACAAAGAGCGACAAAAGATTTTTAACAATTTAATATATCAATATATAGATATTTATCAACAACTTGAATTTCATAGAAACGTGAGTGAGACCATTTTGGCATACAGTACAGATATTCCATGTAAGTATAGTTTTGCTAACGTTAAAACCCCCGCTCTACTCCCACCGCCTCCAACCCACTGACACAAACACGAGAAAAGCAAACAAAACAAGACATTATTGGAAAATATACATGAACAAAAACAAGGCACCAATAAATTAAACTAACCTTCTCTTTCACCACTCAGTGTAACCTATTAAATAGAATTACAATTTAATTTATCTATTAAATAAATGTACAAACACAAATTAAACACTATTTCTGCAATGTTTACGGTTAAAAAGCAAAAATAAAAATCAGACCAAGAAGAAAAAACGAAGAAAAAAAAAAAAATGAAAACACTTTGGCAGATTATTAAGTTTTAGTTACAATCAAGTAGTAAAGAAATCCAGTGCTCTTGTGTACAAATAAATCCATGTATGGTCTACACTCTTCTTCGTCCAGGAGACTAATATACACATCTTTTTACAAGAAATGTTTAAAACCTTATCAAAAGTTTCGCTGTATGAAAACATATTTACAAATCATGATTCAGACTCATTGGACTGCAACGGTCACCCTTCCCCCATCCTATGTAACCATTTACACAGTGCAGAAGGCTTCTTGAAAAAGTTTGTGCAACAAACAGCGTACAAAATGTCTCCAAACAGCTATGGAATGACCGGGACACACGTTTCCTCAAATGACAGTAATAACAGGCCCTCCTTCCCCCTCTCCTGAAATGTAACACCTACAAACCTTGCAAAAAAAAAAAAAAGGAACAGTTCTTCAAGTAATATACATCATGTCAACATGATCTCATAGGGGGAAACCAAAATGGAGGTAATTTTTTTTACAGGTTACAAAGAGAACAGACAGGAATGTTACCATGGGTGTGTGCAGGACCCGATTCGTCCATTTAGAGTCGGCGGTTCAGCTCTACAAGTCCACCAAACTAAAGAGCACTGTTCCAGGAGAGGTTCCCAGTGTATTGTCCATTGGAAAAGAATGGTAGCCCTTTCGAAAGCAATGTCCTACTTGTTGGGCTGATGGGAATGACAGGTAGACGGCGATGAAGAGGAGTTACAGACATCACGAATGTTAGTCACAGTGGAGTGGGGTGAAGGAGCAGCGTGGCGAGCCCCTGCAGTGCTATAGGAAGGCAGGACTCGCCGTTACGTATGCATAGAGTAAGAAAGATGGACAACGTTCACAAAGTACTGCTTGTTATCTACAAAGAGGCAGAAAATCCAAAGGGTCTAAAAGCCTGTTCTAGAACCTTCTGTGACCACGCCGTGCATGTATGTTTCGAAAATGTGTCCCACACATTCGAAATTATAAAACGCTAAGAGATCACTTTGTAGAAACCTTGAAAGCTAGAGAGCTCGAATGTAACAAAGTTTCTCATTAAAAAAACAAACAAAATAAACTTCTTTTTTTTTGAGCTATCTCTAGAGCAGCACCTGATACAACGATGGCGTTGGGGTCGGGAAAAAGAAACAAGCATGATGCCCCATCAGAAAAAAAAAAAAACGATTTAAAGCGGTCTTAGCTTATTTGCTAGTCTTAACTGTTCTTCCAGTCTGGCCATGCTGGTTTTCAGTTGGTTTAGCTGGTCAGCAAGCTGGTCTCCCAGTCTGATCAACTGATAAGTGCCAAAAACCCTTTAAACCCCTTTTTTTTTTTTTTTTTTTACTGGTTTCAGTTGGTCTCTTAACCTTACCAGCTGAAATGTGCTCACAACCCATATAAAACCAATTTAGGCTGTTTTTCCTGGTCTATATTGGTCTCCCATCCTGATGTCCAGTTTGTCGACATTAAGCTTGTCTTCCAGTCTTAACTGATAAAGGTCCAAAATCCATCTAAAACCAGTTAATGCTGTCATTCCTCATACCCCTAGCCTGGTGTCCAGTTAGTTCATCTGATCGACAAGCTTGTCTTCCAGTCTAAACCATGTGGTAAGTGCCTCTAAAACCAGCAAGCCATCCAGAGCTAATAAGACCAGCAAACTAGATTAGGCTGGTTTAAGCTTTTCGTTTTTTAGCACGGTGCATCCGAAGAGACCAAACTGATAATGATCAAACAATAATTTATGACAAGACAGTCTGAAAAAGCACATGAAGCAGTTTGTTTACCCTGTATTGCTAGTCTGAGATTTTAGAATCAAAAACTAAAGTTCCACATTTTCAGAACTGATGTATTTCAAAGTAATCAAAAATGTTATCACTTAAATCTATAAAATCTATTTATTAGTCATAACATACTGTATCAAAACCCTTCTGTTTGATATGATAACTGATGAATGAAGATTCATCAAATGAACTATAATATTGATATCAGGCCTGTTATCTCCAAATCGCGTCTTTAATAAAGACATCTCAAGCCAATCTGACAGTCCGCTGCATTCAGAGAACGAACAAGAAACTGCAGTTCTTTAATCCTCACAGACAAAAGCCTGAGCAACGAAACTCCCACACTCTCTCTATTCCTAATGGAAAAACAACAGTGACTTAATGGAGGATTCTTTGAAATGCGGAGGGATGTTTTACAAGTGCTGCACATAAGATGCCTCATCACAGCAGAGAGGAGCAAAGGTGGCAGGAACAAAGAACCACTCCAGATGCAAGACCACCCACAGCAAAAATACCCAACGTACCCAACGGGACTCCAATTAAGGGCAACTCACATGACTAATTCTTTAAAATGATGTGATGTAACGTCATACAGACACACTGTCATATGCCAAGCCATAATCCAGCCTAAGGTTTTTAGCTGGCCTTGATGGTTTCTCTAAAACTGTGGTTCTTAACCAGGGGTCAGGGGGCCCACAAGTGTGCAAACTTCCAGTGGGGCCCTAATTTAAGCCTTAAAATGGCTCAAATTTAAATTTATTAAAGTTCTTAATTAAAATGCTAAAAAAAATAACAACATTAAACTGACATTTTCTGCAGTCTATATTAGAGGGCCTTGGAGTGAAAAAGGTGAATAACTAATGCTCTAAATCCTTCAATCCCCTTTACATTTAACATTTAAAATTGACTAGCCTACCTAGAACCAGCTGAAAACACTGTGGCTGGTTTGAAGTTTATATCACCAGCCATATTCAGGTGGATCAAAACCTGTTCTTTCTAAATATCTGTCCAATCAGTCAGTGTCCCTCTGACAGTGATACAGAAATAACCAAACGCTCATTCATCACATGGAGAGCGTTTGTACAGGAAGCCTATATTCAGGCACTCCTCATTTCCTGTGCCATGCGCTGAACAGATGACTGTTCGGAGGAGCAAAGCTTTGATCTACGACTCTAATCTATCACAGCATTAAGCCACCCAATATGGCAGGCGGTGTCTTGTTGTCAGCATGCTAAATGCTAAAGAGTTTTACCCGAGGCGTGACGAATGTAGGGGCGGAAAAGACACGTTGTGTTCGGGAGAAAGAGTGTGCGTGCGTGTTTTTGCATGTCTGAGAGGGAGAGATCTAGACTGTAGATATGAACAAACAGCATTTTAGCCATTATCAAACCCTGCCTACCGTATCTATTAATGTGTTTGTGATAAACCACACAGATTGTAGAAATAGATGGTAATCTTTTAGAAAAACTGATGTCCTGAGCTGAATTTTTGGGGGATATAAATGTGCCTGGGCAGGAAGATTTTAGTTGGTCTTAAAAACTTAAAAAAAAAAAAAAAAAAACAAGGAAGACCCAGTGCTGGTGAAATAAGTATGGAAATGTATATTGCCTCTCAAAGTTCATCTCCAGATAGTGGTTGCGGATCTTTCGGAAGGGTCCAATCTGAATTTCGAGTGACCATGGAAGACGTGAACGAACAGCAGTCATGGCATTGGAAGTATTAGGAGGACAGGACATTTTACTTGTTTGCAAGATTACGTGAATGCATAACAGCTGCATAGCGGATTTTTTGTTTAAAATGTCTGCAAATAGGAATTTTCCTCATCCCATCTCCATCCTATTTCATATTTGACTTCTATACATCCCCCATGCTGACAAGTTGTATTGTCCACAGTTCTCTCCAATGGGTTTTGCCCTGTGATGGCCACAGTTTAGTTTAACCAGTAATACAACTATTTCTAAATAAAATAAATCTACAGCACGAGCGCAGCAGGAGAGCCACAGTGTGTTAGCGACTACTGACATGATGAGCTATGAGGTTAGTCATCATTAAACAGCATTGCCTACTACTACGGACAAAGAGCAGGAATGATGGTAGTAGTTTAATTGTAGAACTAGTGATTATTGCCCGACTGAGGGTTTATGGGCTGAAAAAGACACTATGAGAAGACAAACCCAGTTTGTAGCTCTCGGCTGTGGAGAGCAAGTGCTCTTGTGTCCTTTTGGCTCTTTGCGCCTCGCTGCGTTGTCTCGTGCGGTCTCCTCGATGGAAGGAGAGATGGAGGACTAAAGGGCGCATGGATTCGGGGATGAAGAAGGGGAGAGCAAGAGCGAGAATCGCCCTCAGGGGAATCCGTCATCGTCAGGACTGAGCGCCACGCGCTGCAGAGAGCAGATAAAAAACAGTTACACGTTTTGAGGGAAAGAGGGAGAGAAATAAATACATAGAAAACAATGAGAAGGCCCATGGAGCAGGAGAAACATCTGATATGTAGATCCCCCCACACACACACTGTGAAGAGTGTGACGTGTGGGGCGCTGGAGAGAATCCTGTTATGCCACTGGGGCGACCCGCCTCAATGCCGCCGCACGACTGATGTCTTTATCTCTGCTTGTGCTTGACATGCCGACTGTAGCACAGGAAGCTCAAAACACATTATAATCCCTCCATCTGACTAACTGTTTACTACTTCAGCCCAGGCTGACAATTACGTGAATATATGAATAAATCAGTTCATCACCCAAATAAATATACAGCAATCCACCTAAACAAATAAATAATAAAATATTAAAACGATTGTCCAGTCATTTAAGGTGCTCATTGCTCATCCCAAAAACAGATATACTGAATTAATAAAAAAAAATATATATGGGATAATGGGAGAGCACAATTTCAAAGCTTTTCGAACATGGAAAGCATTTAAAGCTTTACACACACAAACACAACACGAAAAAACCCAAGACTATGGCTGCATCCGAAATCGCATACTTCCCTACTATACAGCAGGCAAAAAACAGTATATGAAAAAGTAGTATGCCCGAAATTGCAGTATTCATAAAACGGTAGCGAAAAGTTCCTAGATGACCTTATACTTCCTTAGAGATGCTGTGCATCAAAAGGCCATGCGAGAGGATTTGTGAATGGCAGTGAAGCAAAGCAACTGACGCTGGTAGGTCACGTACTAATGACAACATGGTGAATGTAGTATGTCCAGATTAAATTCATAATACACACATTCATATTATACAAAAGGTATTTTTAATGGTCATGAAGTCATTACTTATTTAAAAAAAAGTGTAGTAGAATGCCTTCGTGGAGAGCATGTGATTTAGAACGCAGCCTACACTAATTAATTAAACATATACTTGAATGAAAATGTGTGGTGAATTATGAGTATAAATATGATTGAGGAACGAGTCAGCATAATGCCCTCTCTTAGGGATTTCTGTCTTGTCGTTTTTATCACTATTGCCTTCCTCCCTTTCTTCACTTTGCACTGGACAGCATAGGTGCCCCTGAGTACCAATGAGCTGCCGGGTCTGGGATACCGCCCCCCAGTGGCAGTGCTAGGTATGGCTGTCTGGCACTGCCACTCACTGGTGGGTAGACGTGGCCGATCTGTTCGCTGCGGCCGATGTGGATTTCGTCGTCATCGTCCTCCGTAGTCTTGCGGTAAACGGGGTTATCGAAGTTCATGCTCTTGGTGTTCCGCCTCCTCCAGTTGCGCCACACCAGGTAGCCTCCGGTACACATCAGGCCGATGACCACTGTGGCAAGGATAGGAACTGCATGCGTTTAACACACAGCCAACACATATGGCGGGGGCGTTAACACAGCCAAGGGACACAGAGCAGCGCATAATGACACACACATATATACACAAGCTCACACACTCGAACCTTAAAGGGATAGTTCACCCCAAAATGAAATTTTGATGTTCATCTGCTTACCCCCAGGGCATCCAAGATGTAGGTGTGTTTGTTTCTTCAGTAGTACACAAATTAAGATTTTTAACTCCAACTGTTGCTCTTATAGTGCATGTCAATGGGGTCTAATTAGAGCCATTGACATGCATTATATGAGAAACAGTTGGAGTTCAAAATCTTAAATGCCCTGGGTGTAAAGCAGATCAACGTCAAAATTTCATTTTTGGGTGAACTATCCCTTTAAGGTGCATCATGGCAGACCAGGTTCAAATGGATTTATTAAAATACACCGAAACTCTTATACTCTTATTAAACTCTATTTTTATTTTTTTTAAATAAATAGACAGTGAAGAAAGAGTTGGTGTGCTTCATCTCAAAAAGTCAAGCTGAATTTGTTCGTTTTCGATGGGGTTTGCTGTTTTTGTAACTTTTTGTAAAAATTTTGTATTACTATAAACTAAATCAATTAAATTGAGTTGTTATTTTATTTTCTATAATAACTGAATAAACCCAATGCAATGAGGTTATGTGGCAATAATTAAAGGGGGGGGGGGGGGGGGGGGGTGAAATGCTGTTTCAGGCATACTGAGCTTTTTACACGGTTAAAGACTTGGATTCCCATCCTAAACATAGACAAAGTTTCAAAAACTAATGTTGGACATTTGATGAAGTATTTCTGTGTCAAACATACTTCTTCCGGTTTCTCACAAGTTTCGGAGAGTTTTTTTCGAGTATGGCTCGGCTTGACGTTACTTGAGCGGAAGGTCCTTGTATGGGCCGTACGGGCTCTTCTCCGGGTAGGGTGCGCGGAAGAGCCCGTACGGAACGCGTGACTAGAGCGAGAGAGGAAATGCACGCCCATACCCTCCCGCCGCGCTCCGCTTTATTCCTATCTGTGACATCAAGCGACTTCAACGCTTCAGCACAGCAAGTCACTGCTGTCAGGACTTCACCAAATCGTACCAAAGAAGTGTGTTTTTGACGGGGCGGTCCCAGCGATAAAGGTTCGGTCCTGCTTTGGAAGCAGCCGGTGAGTAAAACTGCTTCAAATGTCTATGCTGTTGTCGCGTGAGTAAACATCAGTAAACGACACAACCGCGTGCTTCGTCATTCAAATGCGCTAACGGACTCCATTGTTTGTATAACATTACACTAGTCTGACGTGCAAAACCATTTTGCTTGCTACTGCTAAGGTTTAGTCGCATACAATAGTCCATAAACTGCATCATGTCCTCATAAACTGCGAGTAAACACACACAAATGTTGACAGGCCACTAAATACATTACATACCACAGAGATGGACGTCCTGCTTCTGCTGTTTATTCTGTTCAATTTATTTCAGCCTGGATCATTATCTCTATTAGCTGAGCTCGATAGCTATGGGGTTCCTCCACACTTGAGGACGTCATCGCTTTGCGCGCTCGTCACTCTTTAGCTCCGCCCACACGATACGCCTCCAGGCGCTCATTTTTTTCCGGAAAGACTCGGTACAGCCCATATTTCTTTTATAAATATAATAAAACTAAAGACTTTTAGGAGATATGAAGGATGCAACACTACTCTATAGGTACTCAAGATTGACATGAGATTGACTGAAACTGAGTGTTTCACCCCCCCTTTAAGAATGCATACGGTTTCACATACTGTACGATTAAAAAAATTGCAAACAATGTGTGGTATCAATAAGGTGACATAAGACATTTATACTGTTAAAAAAGCTTTCTATTTCAAGTAAATTATATTATTTTGAATGTTCTATCACAGGTTCCTTTAAAAAACATATAGTTTCCAGCATTATTGTTCCAGTTTAAGAGAAAAGGCTTAGATTGAGCCAGGATTAGTTATAGTATGCATAATTTAAGAAGCCTGATCACATCACTACTAAAATAAGTACTTAAAAAGCTACTTTAAAAATAGGAGATATGTATATTTGAACTAAGGCTGCCAAAGATTTACCTTTCCCACTCACTCACTCACTCACTCACTCACTCACTCACTCACTCACTCACTCACTCACTCACTCACTCACTCACTCACTCACTCACTCACTCACTCACTCACTCACTCACTCACTCACTCACTCACTCACTCACTCACTCACTCACTCACTCACTCACTCACTCACTCACTCACTCACTCACTCACTCACTCACTCACTCACTCACTCACTCACTCACTCACTCACTCACTCACTCACTCACTCACACACACACACACACACACACACACACACACACACACACACACACACACACACACACACACACACACACACACACACACACACACACACACACACACACACACACACACACACACACACACACACACACACACACACACACACACACACACACACACACACACACACACACACACACACACACACACAGTGGCTTAGTGGAATATGTGAAGGGGTTTCTCACATGCTGCTCATTAAGAAAGCAGAGGTCTAAGGGGACCAGGAGAAATCGAATTGGACTGTGTGTATGCGCACACACGCTTACATGCGAATAGTTGGGGGGAGCGCATTGCTATTCAGGGTGAATTGATAACCATGTGTGGCTTTACTGCTGGCTAACCCTTCCCTAATTTAAAAGATCAGCCGTGGTTGCTCTGGTCCCCTGGAAGTTCTCCCTAATTGTTCTTTTGTCTGGGCGGCCGCAGAGACCTCCTCATGATGTGTTTTCCTCCATCACTAAGGTTCTATTGTCTGGCTATAAACACTTAGATTGCATTCTGTCTATGAATTACATTGATTTTCTTTTTCAAACTACAAGAAAGCATTTAGAAAGACGTTACAATTTTAAGATAAGAGGGGTGGACATAGAGGGACCGTAATTACAACGATCTAGTAAAATGGTTTTTAGAGGAAAGGTATTTCACTTAGCGTCTTTCAGTTGAATATGAGAGCACAGACAAGGTCATTTCAATCCCACTAAGCCACTCGTCAGACACAGCTCAGACAATCAATGAAGCCCATCAGGTCCTTTTGACGGAGATTTGATATATACTGTACTTTATATACACATATACTGTTTTGTTCATTCAAACAGTCAAAAGGACGATGTATAGAAACTAACTGAGAAAATGATCTCAAAATCAAAATGCATGAGTGACACTTTTCTTTGTAGGAGCAAAAATAACCATTTATAAAGCACTAATTTCATAATATGCACAATATTTTGTTAAAACACGCTGTTGCTGTTATTAAATAAACCCATTCATTTTAAATACAATCTAAGCTTTACATTTGTGGATGGAATAATGTACAGTAAGGCTCTTACAAAAAGTCTGTGGGGTGAATATGTAAAGCACTGTGATATGGAACTGTCACAGTATTGCAGAAATATAACCACATTTAGGACTAGTGTGAAGCATTTATCAGCCTCACATGTGCAAAATTATTGTACGCATGTGACAATTATTTATACAGCACTTAACCAGAAACACAGAACCAGAATCAAATTAGTCCTCATCAACTCAAAAGGACAATTTAGACTTTATAAAGTAGTAGACAAAATTATTAGAACACTTAGCATCTCATTTAGCAGCTCAACCCAATCGAGCACATTTAGGATGAGTTCTACAAAAGACAGATCTATTGTACATTCAAACGAAAGCCTTTGGCTTTAGTTGCAGAAGGCAACATTATGAAATGAAATCATGTTTTGGAGGAAAACAATTGTCAAGATTTTCCGATCTGTCAGGTGTTCTGTTAATTTTGGCCACCAATGTATTTCAGATAATATCTAAATAATATGAAAGCAATGTTTGAAAAGTTCACTTTCCTTGCATAAAATGGACTTGATTACTAAAAAAATATTTTTGTTTAATATTCAGGTGGATCCTTTTTAGGAAAGTTGAAAAAGATTATTTATTTATTTAAATATTTGTAATGACACCAAGTGACTGTCTTTTTTTTACTGCATCAAACATTTTAAAATGTTAAAAGTAACAAAGAAAAAGGTTTCATAAAATATATTCCACTGTCATTTAATTCAATCAATAAAAAGCTATTCAAATTCATACAAATAATTAATATCTAAAGGTCTAAACTTGCTAAGAGTAGTTTCAAGAGCAACGTTAGCCTGGTCAAAAGCAGACCATTCTCAGTCGTAACTGAATATAAATTTGCCGGAAGTTGTCTGGGTTTTCCCAGGCTAACAATTTGTCTCTTCTACATGGTTTACCATGCCAGAATAAGAATCGACAGACTAAAATGACCACTTTGTTGTAATGTGACCATAAAAAGCTTTTACTAGTTTATTCCAAGTAGTCTTAGAATAAGTATTTATTATTAAGATAAAAGTTTTGTTTTATTGATGATTCATGATTCATGTGCTTGCAAAGTGAAAAAAATGGTGTTGTCACGCTGCTGTAACATCAAGTAACTTTTTTAAGAGCTATACTGTACACATTTTTCTTTGTTTTAACAAACTCCAGTGAGTATAAATTATTTTCTAGAGTAATTGTTGTGCTGCCGATAGCACTTAAGTTGTATTTAACCTAGAAAATGAAGTTAAATGTTTATAAATGGCTAGTTAAGACCACCATAAGTGTCTCTAAAGCAAGTAGTGCACATAAAGCTGAAGGGCAAAAGCTGTTCATCTACTGGGCGAACAAGGCTTAATTCAAAATGCAGGATAAAATGCTTGGTTCACTTCAAAACTCACCTATTGGAATGACAATACCCAGAACCGCAACAGTTATATTGCTACCAAGGAGGAAGTGGTCATTTTCACTGCCAGCTATAATAGAGAGAGAAAGCAGAAAGAAAGAGAAATATGAAGAAAGGCAATTAATATACCACTTTGCTTCACGCAGTTGCTTCCCCTCCTAAGGTTTCCACCAAATAAATCCCACCTCGGTCTCACTATTAGCACATGCCCCTCCATTAGCTACAGCATAATTAGTGTCTGATAATGGAGTCTGAGCCGAGAGATTAAGAGGACTAGATGGTTCATCACTGGCATACAGATACAGACAACACAGCCTGAGGGGTAAAAAAGGGGACAAAACAAAAGAAATGCAGTGTATACAGTAATGATTGCAAATAAAGGGAAAGGTAATGAAGAAAACATATGGTTAGTAATGGGATCCTCTTAAAGCTACAGTGAGCATGATATTTATGTGATACCGATGACATCTGGGTTTCTATGGCAACACTTCATTTGAATCATCTGCTTCTGTGTTGTGTATTGCTCCTGTTTAAGTGGATTTTTTTGTGTTTCCATTAAAAGAGCATCGAATTTACCTTCATACTAAACAATTAATCAAATCCACACAAGGATTATTCAAAGCTCTATGTCTTTGAAAAGATGAGGCAGTGTCTCCAAACCCACAGACAAGCTCATTAATGTGGAAATGCTTTTAGTATAAGCAACTCACCTGTAACAGCTGATCCTGACAAACTCCATTATGAGCAGTGAATACTGCTAACACATGTCACACATTTACAACCCGTGGTTTGATGATCATTTTGCACAAGATGTGATGTATTTCACAAATTTATGACAGGTACATTCAGCGGGTGTGTTTGCCACTTAAATTAATGTTTGCAGCTACATTCACAGCTGTTCATAAGTTTGGGGTTGGTAAGATAAAAAAACTAATGTTTTTAAAATCTCTTAAGCTCACCAAAGCTGCATTTATTTGAACAAAAACACAATAAAAATGGTATTTCTATTTTAATATATTTTAAAAAGTAATATATTTATATGATGGCAAAGCTGAATTTTGAGACTCATTAAAAAATGATTTGGTGCTCAGGAAAATGTAAAAATATAATGTAATCAATGTTGAAAATGGTTATTCTGCTTAATATTGAAATGTGGAAATGTCTTAATTTTTTATAAATTAATGCATGCTTGCTGAATAAAAGTGTTATTTCTTCTTTAAAAAAGACCTCTTGTTGACGTAGAAGTGTAAGCATTTTTTTGTCCTATTTGGAGAATTCTCTCTATATCTACAGGTAAATCTTTGGGCCCTATCATACAACCAGCGCAATGCGACGGCAGGTGCGACGCAAGTGTTTTTGCTAGTTTCAGCCCGACGCAGTTATCATTTTCATGTCCAGCGCCATGTTGTTTAAATAGTCAAAGCACCCCCCCATCTGTTTGGCCATGGGCGTTATACAAAACGACTGCACCACTGACCACCATAAACCAGGTCTAAAGTCAATAGCGCAGTGTTTGTTGTGCTATTTAAAGTGCACCGTAGTAATATGCACCTTTAGGTGGATGTATAACAAGCGTACACTCTGCTTATTACACACAGAGTGATGCGCAGCAGCACACAAATATTTCTAAACTTTGAAAATTAAAAGATTTCCTCTATGATGCAAGTGCAACTGGCTTTTGAAGGGAATTGGAGATGAGACTCTGGTTTATTGTACGTTGCACCCAAAACACACCCATGAGTGATTAAGAGACTAGGTACAACCCTTTTGGACCATGCGCCTGGCATGCCAACCATTTTTTCCATAGTTAAACTAGCCAAAGTGAATTCGGACACGCCTTAAGTGCACCTGCGCTTCAGACCATGCGCCCAGATCGCTAAAATCGGATCCTTTGTCTCTAAAAGCAAGCAGCCATAAAAGGCAGAAAGAGTGCTGGCATAATTCATCACTATCCTCAGTGTAGCAATTTACAGGTTTTATCTAATGGATAGTTTCACCACTTCTGCCGTCTAATATGCTGGTAGTCATAAAATATTCAAGAACCCAAATTTATGGTCACCATCAAGAATGGCCACTTCTGTTCTTTGACTGTGGGCTGGGGGTGAAAAGGCAACTAAAATGGTTGTTTTTCTATATTTCTTGGCTTGACAGACAACAAACTTGAAGGGTTTTCATGGATGTAGATCCTATTACTGAAGTCACTAATGCTTTTTCCCTGCTGCGTCCAGGTGGCCGTGTACCTGAGCGTCCCCACACGTAGCCCAGTGACTGTGGGAGCTGAGAGTGAAACACTGACTGTGGAGAGGAACAAGGCTGAGGGCAATGTTCATCAGTCAGGGCTGGCTGCTCCTCTCTCTTCACTGGCTGCTCTAATTCAGCGCAGACACACACTGGGACCCTGCTGCCACATCTATCACCCTCAAGTGGCCCAGCGATGCCCGGCAAGCAAATTTCACCAGACATTAACTTTCACAGACTCTGAGGATTACTATACAAGTACTGTATGAGAGCATTAATATACACCTCATGTCTTCAGCTGAATATCAACAGTGCTGAAATTCAATACAACAACATGTTCATGTGATATTTGTTTTATACAACAGTATAGGGTCAATGACATTTATGCTAATGTTTCAAAAGGTTTCTCTCTACGATGTAATTTCACATTTTATGCATACAAATGAGAAGCATGCTCATCATTGTAGAGGTTAGGTTATTTGTAATTTTGAATAAAATAATGGATACAGACAAAAAGAGCATCATGTCACTGACTCATAAAAGAAAACAGAAGCTCAAACTCACCTCGATGAGAGAGATTGGCATTGGCCCCTTGTATGCTGTTGCCGTGGGCAATGGTTGTAGATGTCTGTCTGTGATCTGCTGTCGTCTGAGTGGAGCTAGGCTGTTTCCATGGCGCTGTAGTGCTGGGCTGAGTGGTCACAGTTGTTGAAGTGTCCGTGGAGTGTGTGGTGGTCGAACGATGTGTCCTGGAATGAGCGGATGTGCTGGGGCTGGTGGTGGATGTACTTGTTACTGTAGTTATAGGTGTAGTTGTAGAGATTGTACTGATGGTTGTAGGTGTACTGCTGCTTGTAGTTGGAGCGGTGGTTGTAGAAGTCACCGTAGTAGAAGGTTCTGGTACTGTTGTTGTAGTGGTTGTACTTGCAGCAGTTGTTGTTTTGGGTTTGACTACACCAAACGAAATAGATGTGATGGAAGAGTCAGAGTGATTAAACTTTCTGTAATCTCTTCAGTCTGTCTAAATCACAACATTCAACTCTCAAAATATATTCACAATCATGAATCAGATGATGTGATAACAGTATAAATAGTGTACATTTGACCTATGACTCTGTATTTTGTTACCTGTCACACAGCGACGCATGTCCGGGCCCAGTTCCATGCTGTCGGGACAGGCACACGTGTACTTGGGCGAGTGATCTGTGATCTGAGGAGCTCTGAGGCACAGGTACTCACAGCCTCCATTGGGCAAACTCCCCATGTTGCATGTGTCTGGAGCTACAGAGGGACATTTTATTTTATATTCTGATGTTTTAACCTCAGTAATGGTTGAATAGTAGTATATATTAGCACAGAGATTAAAATACGAGCATTAGAACCATTAAGATTCATACACATTGACAGTGACAAAACACTGAAAGTCATTTTATATATATAACAATCAACATTGTTATGTAAAAATAAGTTGTCAACATTGATGATAATAAACAATGTGACCAAATCAAATAAGCATGTTAGAATTGCTTATTGTTCACGCCATGTCGTAATTACTATAATTATGAGATGATTCTACTTTGAGCAGATCACATACTCATAATAATGCGTTAATAATGTAACACTATGAATGCCAATATGAATCTGCAGCAGTCAGGTGGTATAGCGGTCATGTGGTATAAGTCAGAGCTCTCTACAAGTTGTAAATACGAGTTTTATGAAGACGTGAACACTTACAAATCATAATCTCAAAATTATGACATGGCGTGAACGCACCTAACTGAAGGAATTATATATATAATTAAAAAAAAAATATCAAATAAATGCAGTCTTGATGAACATAAGAGACTCAAAAACATAAAAAAAAGCAAATAAACACCGCATCCATATGAAAGTTTGTTTATCTCTAGAAACACTGCTCAGAAAGCTCTTTTATTCAATAATATTTCATGTCTATTGCTTCCTTAAGAAAGAGACAAAATCATGTTTTGCAGGGATGCATAGCTGATTAATATTTCACTTAGAGGCACTAGAGATACAAAAAGCAGTTGGATTCCATTCTCATCATTTCTCGTTCAGCATAAGTGTTTTCCTGCTTTGGTTTGCATTTTCAGAGCAACACGTTTAATTCCTTGATTTAGATTTAAATAGCACTTCTCATTTATTAATGTGAGAAGGCTGTAAATTGGTTCTTCTGCTGGCATGCTGCATGTGGTCTGTTTGTGATAAAAGGATGAAAACAAAGAATCCAAAACTGCACACACAAACACTCACACAGCCTCTTTCATTTTCTCTGCCTGTCTCTAGAATAACAATTCACCATAAATATGCTATTCAACGATAGGACCACTATTACTGGGGGAAACAACGGAGTCGGCAAAGATTTGCCTCTCATCATTATAACAATGCTAAAAAGGTGACACTGTGAAAATAATACAGCTCAAGCATTATTTATATTAGCTTCTGAGAGGCATTAGCAGAATTAAGCAGCGTTTTTTGCAACTGTACCTGAAATGGCCTCCTCACATGTGAAATGAGCAACAACACTGAGTTTTTGCAGCTTAGTTTAATCTTTTATTTTTTTGGGGGAGAAAGTTAAGTTTTCAGTGTTTCAAGTCTTTTATCTCAAAAGATCAAGAACAATTTGAGTCCTTATGATATGAGTGAGTCCTTTAATGCATTAAAACATCTATCACTGACTATTGAGCTCAATAGATAAAACAGACTAAAAGATAAAATACTGTTTGAAAGTTTAGGGTCAGTAAGATTTTTTTTTAAAGAAAATAATACTTGTATTAAAGCTAGGAAGCATTCAAGTGACAGTAAAGACATTTTTACATTGTTATCAAATATTTCAAATATTAAACAAATGCGTTTCTTTTGTACTTTCTATTCATCAGAGAAATTCAATATATATATATATATATATATATATATATATATATATATATATATATATATATATATATATATATATATATATATATATATATATATATATATATATATATATATATATATATATACATTTTTTTGTTGTTTTTTGATGGCGGTGTATCTGTGCCTATTATTCCCTATACTAAAATATGAATTATAAATAATAATGGTAGCATTTTATTTTAAAGTTCAGTTATTAACTATTAACTAGTTGCTTATTAGCATGCATATTACTAGGATATTGGCTATTTATTAGTACTTATAAAGCACATATTATTGCCTTATTCTGCATGACCTTATTCTACATCCCTTAATCCTACCCAATACCTAAACTTAAATGCTATAAAAACTACCTTACTAACTATTAATAGGCAGTAAATTAGGAGTTTATTGACGCAAAAGGCATAGTTAATAGTGAATGTGTTCCCCATAATAAAGTGTTACCATAATAATCATATTAACAGTTAATAGTCAATAATAATAATAAATAAATAATAGTCAATATCAAACTATATGTAATTTAAGGTAGTAGCATGAAAAATCCACTTTTTCCCACTTTTCAATTTTTATTGAAAATAAATGCCTTCCCGATGGCCCAACCAGATGTTTAGTAAACAACGAAGTATATTTGTACTTAATGTAAATGTAAAACTACTTCAGTAAAAAAAATCTTTTTTTTTGGACCCACACACATTTTTTTTTTGCTTCCGACGCTCATGAAATGAACCACTAACTGTTAGATATAAATAGAACAGAAAACGTTTTTTTAATTAGAAAAACTAAGCTATTTAAGTTAACAGCTACATCCACCACTGTTCAGTCTACACACATGCTGATGTAAAGTCAGTTGGCAACTACCTGCATTACACTTATTTCTCACCTTTAGGCTGCCGGAGCTCATGGAAAACCACCACATCCAGCGGGTTGTTGAGATGCTGAGCCAGCATTGCCACATCATGCCCTGTCAGTCGATTCACACTATAGATGGCCTCATCCTCCAAATCCGTCCAGTAAACCCGGTCCTGTAGAAACATACAGAATATGAATTCCGCACAAGCAGGGGCTATTGCAGTTCACTAGTTCAAACTCTAGTTCAGACTAGCAATGACAAGGTCATGGGTTTGATTCCAAAAGAATCCTTGAAATGATAATATGTATATCTTGAATACAAGTTGCTTAGGATAAAAGTGTGGCCAGAAGAATAAATGCAAAAGTGGCATGTTAGTTTGGGGTCCAGTAACATTTTGTAATGTTTTTGAAAGAAGTCTCTAATGCCAATCAAGACATTTCTTTCTTTAAATAAAATTGTAATGTTTAGAAATATTATTACTATTTAAAATAACTTTTTCTCTTTGAATATTTTTTTAAATGTAATTTATTCCTGATGGCAAGGCTGAATTTTAGCAGCCATTACTTAGTGTCACATGATGCTTCAGAAATGTTTAATATTCTGATTTGGTGCAAAAGAAAAAGTTCCTATTACCATCAATTTTGAAAACAATTGTACCGCTTAATATTTTTGGAAACCGAGAACATTTTATTCAGGATTCTTTAACGAATATATACAATTCAAAAGAACAGCATTTACTTTTATATACATTTTAATGTCATTTGTATTTGATTTTATTGTAGTGGTAAATGTTGTGCATCCTTGCTGAATAAAAGTTGAGTTAAAAAAAAAAAGGTCTTACTGACCCCAAACACTGAAATGTATGAAGTATTTAAAAATGTATTATTCTCCTTTGTCACATCTCACCTAGTGCAGCAAGTTTGCAGACTATAATTTTTTTATTTAAAAGTATTAAATTATGATTGACACCTGTGATTCATCGAAAATCAATAGCATTTTGGGAGAAAACAGTATTTTTCTTAGAGTGAATATTAATTACTTATATCACAAAAGACACTTGGATCGAATAAATCAAAAGCAGGTGTGTTATTTGGTAGTTCATGTATTCACGTATGCAATACACCAAAAAGGAGAGAAAGGGAGGAAGATGACAATGAAGGCTCCTGTGTCTTTTCATCAGACTAATTAAAGCTCGCAGCTCTATCTCACCTTTGTATCTAAACCTACATGGAGACGGAAAGCACACGCTCGACTCTGACAATACCACTTTCAACGTTCTCCCCGCTTCTCCGTCTGCCTCCCTCCACTGATCAGTCCTTATCAGCTGCTACAGAAATATTGTGAATGTGCATGGTGAGATGGGCTGTTACTATGACAACCCGAGATTCATCTCCTTTACAAAAGGATGCGGAAATGGATGAGGAAGTGCGGGACAGAGTGTTCTTGGGGTGACAAAAGAAAATGAGGGGAGGACGCAAAAAAGAAGACCGAGCGGACTGAGCATGTCCAAGCGAGCGGCTGGCTCTGAGTATTAGAGGATGTTTACAGAGCCGTGCTTTTTTGGAAAGGTCAGACTGCTGGATCCCAGTGGAGCTCCGTCAGGTGCTTCTGCTGGTGGCAGCTGATCAGTAGGACTCCTTAACCTGCACTAGACAGCATTCAAATTCTGCCGCATTGCAGCCTTCATCTAATGCTTGGGCCACAAGGCCACCATATCTGATCTAGATAACAGCTTTAATCTATAAGGCTGGCTTCCAACCTCCATGTCTGAAATTTGTACTCCTTGAGCATAGGGAGCATCTTTATTAAAACCTTTCATCATAGTATTACTTCATTTGGGAAGAAGCAACTATCCCTGTGGGATAGGATTGGTCTTGACATTTTCAGTGCTGCCCACTAACCAATGAAATAATGTGAAACCTGGTGTAGAGATATTGGTCTATTTTATGAGACAGGGCAATATAAAGGTCACACATCGCCTGAAAAGGTGACTGGAAAATGGAGTAAATTTCTTATGTGCATTTGCAATTTGATGTCTGCTGTGTTGGAAGTCAACATGTGATGTTCAGAACTGTCTTCTCAAATCACACTCTCACTTTCATTTGCTATTATATAAATATTATTTAAATAAATACATGCCAAATAAATAAACACACTACTGTTCAAGTTTAGCATTTGCAAGATGTTATGTTTTTGAAAGTAGTATTTTAAGTCTTTAAAGTCTTACTGGCCACAACTTTTAAATGGTTTTGTATATTTATTATAATAAAATAAAGTAATATTAAATAAATAATATTATTGAAATATATTATAATATTATTAATGTTATTATTTTTTATTAATGTTCTGTTTCTTATTATTTCTCACACAAAGCTATATATGTCCCCTGAAGATGTGGAAAATAGGGCACAAGTTGTAGTGAGTGTTTCTCTGAATATTGAATGCCATATGGGTTTGAAACATATGAAAGTGAGTAAATGGTAAAAAAGGAAATCCTGGCGAAAAATCCAACATTTAGTCATTTCAATTTTCATTACTTAAAGGGATAGTTAGACCAAAATGAAAAAATCTATCATCATTTACTCACCCCTTGTATGCATTTCTCTCTTCTGCTGAACACAAAGGACATTTTAAAGAATGTCAGTAACCAGACAGTTGATGGACCCCGTTGACTTCCATAGTAGGGAAAAAAATACAATGCCCATCAACTATTTGGTAACAGACATTCTTCAAAATATCTTCTTTTGTGATAAGCAGAAGAAAAAAAAATCATATAGGTTTGGAACATTTTTGGGTGAACTATCCATTTAATGCTTTGTGATTACTTTTTTTAAGCTTTCAACTACCAAAAGGAAATGTGTAGAAAATAAATTTTAGTAATTTGAGCTGGGAGGAATGAGAAATTATACAATTAAAAATAATGAACCAGAAGAATGAGCTTATTGGAAATGATTCCTGCACTGAAGACTGCATGACTGTTTCATACAGAAAGATCCCCAAACTCCTTTAGTACATCTACAAGAAGCCCAAAAAGTAAGGGGGAAGTTATTGGCTACAGTTGTCAATTACTGTTTTGCAACTTCGAGAGCCAAGTGGAGAACTTCAGGATCAGCCTCAAGGTTATTGCAGTAACATAGCGGTTATTTCTCATGTGCCCTAAACAAAAATAAAAGAATGAAGAAAACAACAATACATTGTTTCCCTTTTCTAGTGGTTGGCCTCGGGTTGCCCTCTTATTTGAGCAGGCTCATTGACTGGCCTGATGAAGGACATTAGGCTATCTATTACTTGGGCCGGGTCCTGCCTTCAGGTGCTTAAGGCTTTTTAACTTGGTTTGTGTCTTTGGCTAGCGCCAGTCATCCACAGCCATACATCTCTTGGCCAGTGCTGTCTCACAGTGAGACCCTTGTTCTCCAATCTTGTTTAAAACATTTGTTTATGTGAAGCCAAACTGAGCTTAGAAACATCTCAAGGCCTGTTTTTGTCAATGCAGCTCCATCTGTGCCTTCATGAATGAGTAAGTCAGGACTATTTGACAAATTTGCTTGCCTCAAAAAGAGTCAGGGCGAAGGGATGTCCCAGATGATCCATGGAGGACAGCAAAACTCTACGGTTGTCTCCATTCAGGTCCACACTGGAAATCAGATGAAGCTTGGAATCTACCCAGTAGAGTCGTCTACTAGATAGATCTGGAAGATGAAAAAACTTTTATAAGTAGTGTACTGTGTATGTACACTACAGTAGTGTACTGTGACCTTTAGTGGTCAAATGAAACAGACTAGTAGGTAATAGTATGCGATGGGATAAGTCATATTTCAGTTCATATTCCTTTCATATTTCATATTCCTAAAGCCAGTCTGAAAAGAAATAAAAGACACAATTGAAAGCACAATTAATAAAAAAAAAATCTTACAGTTTTGGTTACTTGCTCTTTTCCCATTAAATAGGTATTTTGTTTCAATACAGACATAGCAATTCTCAATTCAACCTTTTTTATCAATATTTTTTTTCTATCCATAACTGCTTTTTCAAATGGCTTTTATGTTAGGCGAGTCAGGAAAATGATGGCGGTATTGACATCGTTGCTTGAGCAATTCCATTTAGTTTTTCCCAAACTGACGGGTGATTTATGAGAAACAATGAAGGTGAATGATTTAAAGCCCTGTTGGCCACAGGAGGCTGCTCTTCATTATTAACACTCTTTCTTCTCCTTCTGCCTTCTACCTCTGTGTTTGTTTGGTCTTTTTCAATTCTAATGTTTTTCTCCTTGTCCTCTGGTATTTTGGCTGATGTTTTGTAGTGATGGCAAACGCAGCTCTCTCATGTCTTGCTTTTTGGTATGGTATGCTTTGTTTAGCTTTCTGCTGTTTCTCTTTTATGTTGTGTTGTCTTTCCTGCTATTCTCTAGTGTGTATTTGTCTACTTTGACTATATTTGAAGAATACATTTGTTTTGAATGGAGGAACTGAATTGCAAAACTTTCAAAAGGTTTTACCGAGCGCAATCCCATTGGGCCACTCGATCCTCTCTGAAACCAAAACCTGTCGATCGACCCCGTTCATTCCAGCTTTCTCGATTTTGGCCTGTGCTCCCCAATCCGACCAGTACATGAACCTGGGGAGGTGTCAAAACAAAAATATCACAATTACGGCTAGATCTAGACAAGTGGTTCTTAACCCTTGCGAATCCAGTGACACTCATTAGTCGACAATATTCAAAACCAACATTATTCAAAGGCCCCATGACTTCCATTTGTGTGTGATTTACTGGATAAGTATTAAGGATAATGATTTATTAAGCTAACTTCTACATAATCAAATATTTTTGAAACCAGAAAAATTATAAATGCCCATGGAGTTATAAGATTTTATTAATTTAAATACATAAAATTAGGCTACCTAATCTATAAGACTGGCTTCCAACCTCCATGTCTGAAATGTGTACTCCTTGAGCATAGGGAGCATCTTTATTAAAACCTTTCATCATAGTATGGCTTCATTTGGGAAGAAGCAACTATATCCAGGTTTTTCAAGATTAAATCAAAAGTTGATTTTTTTTTTTTTTTTTACATTTCTAATTAGTCTAATTTCAATACCAATTTTGTGCAATTTATAACATTTTAAGGCTTTATTTTGAAGTTTGAAAAAGCAATTTTCCCCACACTTTCAGAGCTAGAGGGAAATCTGTGGAATACTGCAGAAAGAATTGAAACATTAAAATGTGTAAAACAGTGGTTTACCATTCTTATTGGAAAGTGAAAGTATTTCAATATGCCAAAAGACCAGGGGATATGTGAAATTTTGTGAATAACGGCTTTACAATTCTACAAAAAAAATAAAAGAAATAACAGAGGAGCTTTCTAACGCATTTCCTGGATTGGAGCCACAAAAGCTTCATGTTATCAAACAAAAAAGATAGTTGAGTGTAAAATTAGGGAGCTCCGATGGCTCATCATCTGTCAAAAATCAGGATGAAGAGATGAGTGTATGCTCATTAAAAAGAGTCTGTATATAGCTCCGGCCCTATAAGAGTGAAGTGGGCACTTTACCCACAGGCAACAATTAGTTGGTATGCTGACCAGCATGAGACTCATTTGCATGTTTTTCATGCTTTTCTACTTCTGTAATACGGTGAAAAGAGCCCTGAGGGAAAAGATTCATCATGATGAACGGCAGGAAAAGAAAAAATTATACATACGAAGTGAAGAAACCTTTGGCAAGGCTTAAAGAAAATCTTGGGGTGTTGACAAAGATCATGCACACACTACATTATTCATTATACATAATGATTATTTAATGCAACAGAGGGTTTGAAAAGTCTGATGCCTGATGTCATTCACATTTTCGAGTTCCAAATTTATGATGTTTTTTTTACATAATAAACATTATATTGTTACCCTTGTCTTGGATCAACGGCGACGGCGCGTGGTTCACCAAGATCTGTGTCGATCAACACCTTCCTCTTCTTGCCATCGGCGGTCGCGACAGAGATAGTTTTGTGTCCAGAGTCGGTCCAGTAGATGTTCTTATGAACCCAGTCCATTGCTAAGCCCTCTGGGGAATGTAGCGCAGTGTCTATGAGCGTGATCTGTTGAGAAGTGTCGCTGGCTTTGTTGATATATGCGCTGAAGATGAACAAACACACTGTTAATCTACATTCACAGCATTTTAAGCAGATGTTATGTATCTGTCTATTCACAAACATTTACAAGGTATTCCAACGCATTCCAACAGATTCATGGTGAATAAGCACAACACAAATAGCTTGCGCTCACAGCTGTTGTTTACATACACACAGGCAGCAAAGTGAAGCAACATCTGCATGTTTCTCAAAGAACAATTGTAGGACAAAATGGCTGACTCTTGTGATCTTTTTCCTGTATATGGGAGCTACAGTGATTTACAGTGAACTAGATATGATTGCCCTTTGAAGCATGGTGAAATGTGATGTGACTGATCTGATATGATGCAGCACTCTTGAGAAAGCATTCCGCATCACTTTGGTGTCACCTGGGTCATTTGAAAGCTCATATACACTACACTGTAAAAAAAAGGCAAATTTTTAACTTTTGCAGTACAATAGACTTGAATGTTTAAGTTATTTCAACTTAAATTATGTTAAACTGACTTTAAAAAATTAGTTACATCTTGTATAACTTATTTTGATGAGTTAAAACAATGTAAAAACATATGTTGTCATAACTTATTGAACATATAATTTTTTACAGTGTATATTCAAATGACCCAGGTGACACCAAAGTGATGTGGAACGCTGTATATTTATGAGCTTTTAAATGCCATCTGTGTTTATATATATATATATATATATATATATATATATATATATATATATATATATATATATATATATATATATATATATATATATATATATATATATATATATACACACATATACACACACGTTTGTTTTTTGTGACATATGGGGACATTCCATAGGCGTAATGGTTTTTATACTGTACAACTGTATTTTCTATCCCCTTACACTGCCTCTGCCCCTAAACCCAAGAGTTTATCAGCTTTTAAATGGTATCTGTGTTTATATATATATATAAATATATATATATATACACACACACACACACACACACACACACACACACACACACACACACACACACACACACACACACACACACACACACACACACACACACACACACACACACACACACACACACACACACACACACACACACACACACACACACACACACACACACACACACACACACACACACACAATTACGCTCAGCTATGGACCAAATTCAACAGCAACATTATGAAAAGTACTATAACAGACTACAACACAAAACTTCTACAGAAATGTATGTAAAAAGAATGCTGTCACAATCACAGCCATTCAGATTTTTGTAATATTTCAATGTAAGTCATGTAATACTCAACAAACACTAACTAACAGCAATAACCAAAATATCAACAAAATGTCTTGTTGATCATACTCAGTAATAAGTGACAGAGAGTCAAACCATCTATCAAAGTGCAACCCACAGGGTGTTTTTGTTTTCATGCAAGGATAAAACAATGATGTTCTCGATCAACAAGAGAAACAATCTGTCTGTTTAATTAGCTGGTTTTGGGTTCCCTCTGACATCTTAATTACAGTACAAGTCTTGCATCATTAACCCAAAGATGTTAGTTGGAGTTAATCGAAGCAATAAAAACATTAGTCTACCAACCTTTAAGCTGAATCATAAAAAGAGTCTTTTTGAGCTCTCATGCAGGTGAACCAAGACTCATTATTTAACTCTCTACCGACAATAGTGGTGAGCTCAATAACCACACAACCTTCAAAACAGATAGATGTTGGTATCAAATAATATTTACCGTGGATTGCAACAATGACCCTTAAGAAGTATATGCTTCATTTGAGGTTTCAGCTGTCAACTGACATCTACACTGTTGTATCTACATTAAGCACAAATTCATGCAACTCTCCACCAGGGACATAAATTAAACTCCTTGCAGACAAGCGGAAGTATTTCCATTCATCTGAGTGCTCTTCTGAGAGGTTTATAAAGTGATAATGAACTGTCTTACGCCGTCCTAACACAAGCCCTCCTGAGGGGAAAGGGGATGAGTAATGGGACACCTTATTGTGGGAGGTAAATTATGGGAAGCATATGGTGCGGTTGAAATGATTTAGAGATGGTCCTAAAGGCTGATGTGACTCAGAGTGTTTCAGAAAGTGAGGCGTAGATTCAAGCATGACAGGCCAGCATGCACACTGGGACAGAAAAGGACAAACGCTGGTAATTTTTTTCAGCTGCTCTTGTAGCACAGGCAGGCTGTGTGACAGGCTGCTGTCTGACTGATAAGATGACTTTGTTAAATGGTTGGTAGAGCTTATTTAAGACCTCCCATAAGGAATTAGAATATCCTTCCATCAGGACAGAAATGCTTGAGAGTGTTTTGTTATGGATGTGATACAATATACAAGTCTGTAATATTTTTGAAAGTCTCTTCTGCTCACCAAGGCGGGGTCTATTTCATGCCTTCTGACTTATTTAAACGGTTAAAGGGATACTTCATTGCTGGAAATATGAATGTATATAAATTGGTTCATTTATGTAGTAGAAATGTGAAATTATTTTAGAAGTTGGTGCCTTCTAGACTAAGAAAAGACAGAAAATGTATTTTTAGCTCATATAGATGAAAGACAACAACTCCCAGAATGCACTTGCTTCACTGCCCTACGAGGCCACTCCCACCAGTTAAATCACTTGTGCACCGTGGTACCGACCCCACCATTTTTATTTTCATAATAATTTAGTTCAGTTAGAAAACAATAAAAAACTGAACATGTCTGACTAATACAGCATGAGCTGAATAAGAGTCACAGCACAAACGCAGCAGGAGTCAGATTTCATTCATCACGAGAGCAAACAGCTGGCAGACAATATGATCACAGAAGAATAATAGGCTAATGAACCCACAATTCAAGCAACCCGCCCCCGAATTATTGGGGCACATTGATGCTATGTGTCCTTACATTTTCAGCACAAGACCAATGAAACCCAAGAAAAAGTCTGCATTAAAATAAGCATGCAAGCAATTTCCTGCACATCTTTCAATCCATGATGCTGGTAACTGTGAGAAAATCTCCAGCAAGTCTATGGCATCTGTTCTCATGTATTTAAATATCAGCCAGCTGAGAGGAGGCGGGAAGAGGTTCTCAAAAGAGGGCTTCAGCACTGCACCATCTCCTCCTACCTGAGCACTGAACACTAATTGCAAATTATCCTTTTTGAATGAAGATTAAACAGCTGCCAAGTTAGGAGGAGGAAACATGATGTGCACTAAACATTGTATAGGCGTGTAACATTGGGCATACCTGAAGATCTTGCGATGGTAGAGGTCACACCAGTACATCTTGTTGGTGGTAACGTCCACATCTAGGGCCACAGCGTTCTTTAGGGTCGGCACTACCTGTGTATAGTCCTTCTTCACCAGGTCTATGCGCCGGATCTCATGCCGGTTAGTAAACATAAGACATGGGCTCTTACCTATGAGCAAAACAGAAAAAGTTTCATCAGCTCATTTGTTATCTTGGGATCATCCTAACAGATGATTGAGCTGATAAACCAAACATAGATAGGCTATTTTGAGAATATAAACAACAGCAAATAGAAAAAGGCAAACAGAAGTCACAAACGGGATCTCATGTTTCAATTGACCTAGAAAAACAGACTTTTACTAGTGTCTCCACTAGAGTTTGAGAAGAGATCATAAGTCACAAACTTCACACATCCCCCATATGATAGATTTAAGACACCAAATTCTGCAAGGTCGAGAGATTTCAATAGAACTCAAACTTTTTTTTTTTTCACAAGATTTTTTTCATAAACATAGCAAAACCAAAGTACACATAAACCTACGCATTCACACACAGAATACTTTCCACAACATTCAACAAGTGAAAAAAATAAAATATAAAAAGCATTCCTGACTTATTTAAAATACAGTAAGCCCCACTTTATATTAGGTGGCCTTAAGTACTACGTACTTACATTAAAAAATAAGTACAATGTACTCACTGTGTTCAAATTGTATTGCAAAACACCTTTGCTGATATTGAGGTGGGATACGGGTAGAGTTAGGGACAGGTGTGGTGGTGTGGGTCAGTTTAAGGGTAGGGTTGGGTATAAGGGAAGTGCAACTGTGTAGTTACGAATGTAACTACAGAAATGAATTACATATGTAATTACATGCAGGTATTTTTTTAAACGTAAGTACAATGTGAAAACATGTATGTACACAATAAGTGCATTGTATCAAATTATCAATTACAATGTTAGTACACAGTAGTTAAGGCCACCTAATATAAAGTGGGTCCAAACAGTATAAACTTTCAGAGTCTCTTCCTGACCTCTATACGTGTTATTTGCACTCATACGGTCAATTAATTAGAAACAAACTTATGGACAGCAAAAATACAACCACATGACTCTCATAACTGCGCCCATGTGTAAAAGAATTGATTTGAATTTTTAATGCTCATTTGCAGAGTAGACTTGCGCTAAAATGTAATCTACCCATGAATGATGTGTGTTAATTTGCAGTGCACCTGCAGACCATGTGATTCAGGTTTCTGGGTTATTGATGTGGTGGAAGAGGTTGTGAGCGTTTCCAGGTAATTACCTGCACTGTGGTGTGTATGCCGATTGAGCACGTGTGTGTACTGCTGGGCAGCTTAGTCACTGTAGTTTGGTGCTCAGTCATGCCGACACAGAATATCACTGACCCTATTCGTTTATCCTCTATGTAGCAGCAAGGGCACCCTCCCTTTTTTGAGTCACATGATCCCCTCCACCTTCCTTGATATGGATGTAATTCATTTTCATCCTGTCAACGCTCACGTCTCAAAAGAGTTCCTGAGGAAAAATATGTTCTCCTAAACCTCATTGTACCCTTCCTGTGCCCTCTATTATACTTTCATTCAGCTTTTCATCTCTAATAAGCTCAACGCATCCAGACATCTCACGATCAGTATTACTGTAGAGGATATAACGCATTTTTTCTCACGATTCTTAAACTCTTTAAGTTTGTTTAGTCTAGTCTTTTAATTCTTATTTTTTTTAATTAAAAGTTATTTAATATTAATTGTGATTTTTTTTTAAACAGTAACTGTCAATGGTAGTTAAAAAAAAGAGTTCAATTAAGAATATCTACATTCTAAAAGACCAAAATCCCCCCCAAAAAAGTACTTTAAAATAATAAAATAATAATATAATAATCACTGTTTAGGATCTGTAATTTTATTTTTGTTTTTTAAATTCCCTTATGCTTACCAAGGCTGAATTTATTTAATAAAAAAATGCAGTAAAAATAGTAATATTGTAAAATATTACATTTTATAAATGTTCCAGTCTTCAGTGTTACATCTCAGTAGATTAAATAATATGCCGACATTAGATTAGATTAGATTGTTTATCTCTGTTTACAGCTTGAAAATACTTTTCAGGTTTGGGATAGTCACAGAGATTTTTTTTTTACTGTACTATCAGCAAACAATTTTCTTTCACAGGACTGTATGATCCAGGGATGCCTTTTGGTCAAGTTTTACAGATAAAAGAAAGACAGAAAGAGTGTAAAAACAGGGAATAACAGGGCATGAAATAGACAAAAAGAGAGAAAGTGAGTGAGCATAATGTGCAGCAGGTGCTGTGTGGTCAGATGGATGATGGAGCTGATGGATGAGATCGCTTGTCTCTGTTATTTTCCTCCTCTCTCATTCCTTTACCACCCTATCACTCACTCTTTCATACCAAATCTAGTCTGAACCAAATACAGTTTTTTCTGAGGAGCTGAGCGGTGCTTGTGAGTTGGACAGGTGGATGGAAAGCCTGTCCAGGTTGTGTTTTTATTCTCAAAGAGAACCTTTCCTGCTGCTCTTCAGAAAGCCATAATGGACCACTGTATCATCAGCAAATATTTTCATTTTCAACAAGAATCAGGATTCAATCATTCTTACCCATCTGCAGGAATGATCAAGCTCAGAAAGAGAGAATGTGAGTAAGAGAAGAGAGAAAGAGAGCAATGCCCCTTTCAGCTTTAGCAGAGCTGCATCACATTTACATAAAGCAGCATGCTGACCATCTTTGGTGTCATGACAGCTTCTTTAGAGAAACTGATAAATCAGCACTTTCTCACATGGCCATACTGTATATGCTTTACGCCTCTTCACTCTAAAGGTGATACACTGCTGACTAAAGGGTTTTTAAGCTAAAGGGCATGAACTCTTCAACTACCTTGATCATGTATTACAAAGGACTTATTCTAATACTTGAAACAAAGGATAAACTACATGCTGTGAACTAAGTATGTAAATTACAACATTTACCATTTTTATCCAATTAAATTAAAAGGGTCATGGACTGAATTATAAAATTGTTTTGTTTCCTTGGGTGCCACTTATGTTAGTATGATTTTTACATCGAAAAGTGTCATAATTTAGAGATAAAGGGCATTCTTCCTAGCATTATTTGAGCTCTCTGGTTTGAACAATCTATTTTAGGGGCGTGAGACTCCAGTGTAAACACCAACTGCTGCGATTGCCTAACATCTTTGCATATGAACTAGCTAAGTATTACATGTGGAACTCTCAGTGTTGTTAAATCCGCGGTTTTCTCACGGAATTGGTCTACTTTAAAACTGTTGCCGCGGGTTATTTTTCATGTCTTTGGGTTGATGCGAGCCCAGTTATGTGATATTTAGCCCCAGGAATGTGAATTTTAGCAGGGAACCCTGCAAAAAATATTTTACCCATCCAGAACGTGATTTTCACTGGAGAACTGGTAACGAATTATGTAAAGTTGAACATTTAGTCACTGGTTTGATGTACTGACACAGTGATAAACAATTTTTAGACAAAAAACATCTGACTGTGCATTAATCAATACATATCAGAAATCACTGGTTACTGGGGATTTTGGTTAGACAAGTACACATAATCAGTACATATAAAACAATCTGTAACAAAGCAACAGTGACACATAGTAAAATGTTTTGTGCAAAAGTGTGTTGCATTGTTTCTGTTGGATCCAATATAGAAGGAACGGCATTGTTTTTAATTTTTAGTATCTCTGCAAATAAGCACATATATTTTTCCAAAGCTTACAAAACATATTTTGCACTCTTCAAATCCCAGTTTACAGCTTAGTTGGTTGATCTAGTGTTAGCATCACATGTTATTTACCTACTACTTGTCATGCGTGAATCAGTGGGCGGGGCTTCAGTGGTACTGATGCAGAAGTAGGTATTGATCACCTTCTGCAGAGTCGGTCTTTCATCTACGAGTAGGCACATTCCCAAAAGAGTCATTCTCTGGGCTTGGTTTCAATAAAAGGTTTGAGTTTCATTGACGTTTCTGAAACTTGCATGATATTTTTATAGTATGATGACCTCTTATGAGAATAAGAAAGTAGGGGATAGCAACTAGCAAGCAAGCATGGGAATAATAATACATCAAGGAATAATAATATAATTTTGCCCCACAAAATTCCTACTTTTTGTAATGTAATAATGTATGCAAGCAAAAGCTGATTTTGCATTATGCATACTTTTGTTAATAATAGTATTATATAAAATATATTATTTTTATTATTTAAACAAACATTCTTAATGCATACAGCTAATAAAATTAAATAACAATATTTTTTGTAGTGTACTGTTTTTATTATTTTGTCAAAATGTAGACAAAGTAAATAATAATAATCCATTCTTAATATCAGTTAGTAGCTACTTGAGGTTCTAAGCAAGGAGTTTGCTGTCATGTTAGTATTTTGGAGGATAAATAAAAAAGCATTATAACATAAAAAAACAAATCTTAACACCAATCACCTTACAAAAATCTAAAGCTTTTTTCAAAGCCATAGGGCGTAAGAATAAGATGAAGACTCTCTAGTTTCTGCTTCACAGTTGTTGGGGATCCACCGTCATCCTCTTATGGTGTGCCATCATATCATTTATGCTTTTGATGCATAGCTTCACACACGGAGCTTTGTTTCTCAGACATCATCAACTCTGGACCAGTGGGCGGGATCTTTGAGACTCCCTCTTAATGTCTCCATTGTGTATCACGTTTGCTACCATTTCATCCAATACACCTCAGCTGCTTTCAACGGCAGCTCACAAAATCATCAGTCCTGGAGACAACACAACAGTCCAAACACGTATTTGATTTCCTCCATAAGCTGTTCCACAACGCAGACAGCCATCATCCTATTGGCTGACACCCAGTGTGCAGAGCAGACACAGCGTGACATAGTTTCCACAATTTCTGGAGTCATATATAGGAAGTGGGGTGACAGAAAACAGGTGGGAGTGAAAGCATGAAGGTATTAAAATGAGCTATGTGCAAGAGTAACACCTAGACTGACCTAGACTGGAAAGAGACATGAAAAACACCTAGAGTGGAAAAAGACATGAAAAAGTGCCAGTCATTTCAGAAAACCCCTTTAGTCATATGTCACATGGGTAATGAGTCTTACATTAAGGTCAAATGTGTCTCAGATTTACTCTCAACAGATGAGTGGCCTCACACCCATAATGACAGTATGTGACAGAACACAACACAATATAATATATAATATAGCTTTATAATAGGGTTCTTGTACAAAATCTCACACTTTTTTGAACAAAGAATCTCCATGACTTCTGTCGTTTAAATGGAGTATCAGAAATTCTTCATAATAGCGCCAATTGCTTTTCATTTTACAGCACAAATCTACTGTAACAGGTGACAATATCGCTTTTGAACGCAGCCAATATTATAACGGTAAACATTCTAGCGCACTAGTGTGACCTAGCACTCTTCCAGGGTTCGCCTAAAATACTTAGAAATAAGAAAACAATAAACGACAGTCGTCTGAACTTTCCTTCACTTTATTCTCTGTCACAAACATATCAAATAAGGTCAAAAAAGGATCAAATAAGGTCAATAAAATGATTACTTCCATTTCTCGTTGAAGAACTGACAATCCATGTTGAGCCCGTCTCCGCAACCTTTGTCTAATCCACACTGGTTTATTCTTACGCTTTTGGTTTTTCTCACAACAAATTATCATTATTGATACAGCAAGTTTTCATGTTACAGTAGGCCTATCCATTTTGTTTTCCCGCTTCGTAGATCTGCTACGTAGATCACGTGACGCACTTCCTCTGGCACGATAATCGTAATAATATTTTGTAGTGTGTGATGCTCCTCGATTTTCAAATCTTGTAGTGTGAGCATGTTTAAGATTTGAGGGAAGAAAATCTGCAATCATTCTTGTGAAGTGTGTGCTGCAACCAGATTTTACAATCGGATAGGATTTTAAAACTCCTGTAGTGTGAGCCAGGCATAAGATGTAAAAAATCTTTTGTTGTGTACCCAGCATTATTTATTCAGATGATATATAAAACTCATGACTGGTTTTGTGATCCAGTGTCGCATATAGAAAATATGAAAGTAAATGATTTATAAATAATAAATGACAGAATGTTTTGGTGATGGTAATTATCCTTTTAAGGGGATTTGCACTCCATTTGCTGGTGTGGCTCATATGTACACAAATAATGAGTGACTAATGCAAATTCATTGAATTTGCCTTCCATTTATAATATTTGTCTCCTCAAATCTAAACAAACTGATTATGTTAATTCAGATGTAACAGAATATTGAATTAAAATACTGCATGCAGTATAGTGCGATGATGCTCATTTCTTCAGTATCACATATGAAAGGCACTGTCTGTTTTGTTCTGTTTGCTTTTGGCTGCAGTTAAAAGAATAAAAAACCTGAATGTGAAGTCTGTGAAATTGGTCTGGCCATTTTGCGTTCTACTAACAGGGTCACTCAACGCACTCTGCACTCTCTATTCATATCACAAGTCATTATAGCCCATATTGCCACGCAAAGGTCATATTTGCAGTTCCTATTGTGTCTAAAAAATGTCTGTCATACCCAGAAAAATAAAGTCTGGGAACACGGCTCATAAAAGCACACCTCCCCCTTATCTTTAATGTGCCTCTGCCTGATATGTTTATGAAAGGGAGCAGGCGGTTAGAAAAATAGAAAGAGAAAAAAAAGAAAAAAAAGAGTTATTTTACATTTTGAAAGATATACCCGTGGCAAAACATCAAGCTATTCAAATTATTTAATAGCTTTTCTGGGTACACCAAAAAGGATGAAGACCAAGCGTGAAGTGTGATTTAAAACACACAGATCATTGAAGCGTATGACTGAAAAATATTCTCTTATTTTAAATCTACATCTGTAATCTTGAACAAAATATTTCCACTTCATATCACGGAACAAACAAAAGTCTAAACGAATCATGACAAAAAATCTCACACACATTACAGCTAAAGATCATATTCTTTTGTTTTTAGTGTCATGAACCACATAAGAGAGAGAAAAACCCCAGCAATATATATATATATATGTTGCATTGTGTATTTTTATACTAAGATCAGTAAGTTCTGTAACCTAAACGGATATAAC
Source organism: Pseudorasbora parva (assembly GCF_024679245.1). NCBI lineage: Eukaryota > Metazoa > Chordata > Actinopteri > Cypriniformes > Gobionidae > Pseudorasbora > Pseudorasbora parva. The sequence goes on along the minus strand of NC_090183.1, from coordinate 31,800,791 downwards.
TGACCTGAACACAACAACAGAATGCAATTTCTGAAGAGTGAAATCACTTCACTAAGTTTTCAGTGCACTGTTTAGCCCGAGGGAATGTTTTTTAAGCCAGCTTTACACATTGCATTTAATGACAGTGTTCCTCCAGCTGTCATCTAGTCTATTGGGAGTGCTGGAAATCCACTGAAGTTTTACACAGGCTGGTCAGGCAAATGAAGGACAATAAAGGCACGCTTCATTACGTTCACAAAACCCTCACAATTACATAGCATGCATTGGCACACCAATATTGAAGAAAAATATGATATGCAATAACTTGTTAAATAACAAATATATTCATTATGATAATGCTTTAAGTATGTAAAATACATTTAAATTATATTTAAAAACTGAAAATTATATAACCAACATACATGTTTCACATTCTTTTTGTGAGAAGAAAGCATCTCTAACTCTTCTAAAAAGTGAATAGCAGTGTTCTTACTGTAGTATTACATAAAAAGTGTAAAACTACATTAGATTTGTTTAACATAAATTCAATAATCAAATGTAAAAAATAAAACATAGATGCATAGATTCTAATGTATGAATTAAATATACACTTATTCTTATTAAAGTAAATTAAGAGTAGTTATGAGAAGTGAGTGATTTTCTCTGTCTTTTGTTGTTTGATTAACAGTAAACACACGGACAGAAGCAGGAATATTGTGCGTTTGACTACTTTGCTTATTGCGCCAAATAACATTAAGTATGTCACACGTTATGTAACAGCCATGTGTCCAGTCTACTCTTTCCTGTCTGCATCAACCTAAAACTTAGATCTGATTAAAGATAACTTTGAGAACATCTGTAAATAAATGATTATCAAGCTTTGTTTAATTGGTTTTGTCAGTAGTTGTGACTTAGAGACTTATTAATAACACAATTTAGAAGTAATCAAAAGAAAAATCTGGATGTTTTTAAGTTATTTCCCCATTTTGAAAGGATAAGATTAAATTTATTGCTGTCCATTTAAAATGAAAAGACCATTTTATTCTAAATAAAAACATATTCTAAATATTGAAATTTTTGAATAATTTTAGGTTTATATATATATATATATATATATATATATATATATATATATATATATATATATATATATATATATATATATATATATATATATATAAAACCTAAAATTATTCAAAAATTTCAATAAAGAAAGTAATTTACTGTTGTGGTATAATATAGTTAAATGAAGAAATTATCAAATTATTCACAACTTTTAAATAATTCCACAACAAATAATGCAAAATATTGTTTCATATGTGATAAACAAAAAAATGATGGTAGGTCAAATTTCTCCTACCATTAGTATGCGGGGAAAAAAGAAGTTAATTTTGGATTCTGGTCCAGAATAGTGATGGATGGAGATGCTTTTGTGTCTTACCCACTGCTTTACATGTCTTTGTAACTGGGTCCATCTCGTAACCGTCGTAGCATTCACATTTGTAGTCGCCTTTGAGGTTGATACATATTTGACTGCAGGCTTCTGGGTTCTCGCATTCGTCTATGTCTGGAGAGGACCATCAGAAAAGCATTAGTAACAGAGCAGAGATACACTGAGAACAGAGGCTTTTGTAGTGCAGTGTCCACAGACAAGATAAATGATGCTTTCAAACACCATCTGGGGATTTCTCTACTATCAATTTCAAAGTGATGACGCTGATAGTAAACAAATCATAGATGTTCACAATGCAGGCACAACAGAGGGCTCTTGGGAAAATGGGTAAAATGTAGTCTTGCACAGCATCAAAATGTTGGTATCCAAGATATCATTTATGTTACCTCCACAAGTCTTTTTGTCCAGGAGCTTGTAGCCCGGGGGGCATTCACACTCATAGCCAATCTGACGGTCCTTACATATGTGAGAGCAGCCGCCATTACTAATGGCACATTCATTCAGACCTATGACAGAAAAAAAACAATATAGGTGGTGTCAAAGGTCAGCATGCCTAGCAAGAAATTGACTGAAAGTATGCATGGCAACATTGACAACAGCTAATGGTGGAATTCTTCTTTCTAATTGTCTAGGTTGAGCATCAGGTTTGTGTGAAGACTTCATGAGAAAGTGATAAAGGTAAGTGCAATCTAACCGAAAGAATGACAGAGTAATATGGCAAAGGTCTTGCCATTATTACAGTCAATAACTCTTCTCTGAGCAACAAACACATTTGGGAATTGGGTGATGGCTCCCATTACAGATGACAGAGAGAATGCACATTTATCACTTTTTTTAATCTCTACAGTATGTCTGCTCTTACTGAACCAATAAAAACAACAAAATATGATCACAATTACCACGAGAAAGTTTAACTGTTGTTTTATTAACCCGTTTAAGACTCAACCAGATTTACTGCACATTAACTTAATTTTTTCATCTTGAAACTTAAAAAAATTGTCCACAAATGTCATTTAAACATCAGGTTTTTATTTATATTTATTACAGTTGACAGATCTCTCGTAGAAAAATGATGATAATAAAGCTGAATAAACAAATATTTAGCAAACAAGCAAATAATAATAATGCAATAATGCAACAAATATAATTAAAAATATATATATTTAACCAATAAAAAAGTATAAAAAAGAGCTTTGACTAAACTTTATATCTCCACTAGATCGTCAAACTGTTGGTAAAACCCATAGACTGTAAATAAATATGGACGTAGTGTCCGTGACGTCACCGATAGGATTCCGATAAGCCGTTCTGAAGCACAAAGTAGAGACGAGCTGGCCGTTGCAATCTTGTCAGCGAGTCATCGCGTCACTCCAGCATGAAGGAAAATGGGCAAAGAGGCGGGATGTGGGCAGAGCTTCGGTGATGCAATGACTATAAACGGCGGATAAAAGGCTATCCATCTGTCACTTAAAGTAACCATGCCCTTAATTATGCAGAACTTTAAGGCTTTATGTAATGTAAACGAAAAATTCACCCCCCTCACAGCTGTCATAAAGGGCAAAATTAGCTGTAAAGACCAAAACCACGATTTGTACCAGGCTGTAAAGCCTTTGTACCAGGCTGTTTTATTCTGCTGTAAAGTTGGGAATTTTAACATGGGGCTCAATGAGATTCTGCTCTCTTCTGGAGCCGGTTGAGGAATTGCAGTTTACATTACTTCTGCTCCAGAGAGATCGCGGGAGGTTGCCGCTTGGTAGAACCTCATAACTCCACCCCCCTCCATCGTGAAGTGCTGCGCACAATTTGGATTGTCTTTGCTAGATTGCATTAGCCTGGATGCCAGCCGAACTCAGCCTTGCCCACAACATTTTTAGGTCAGGCAGTTTGGTCTGGCCTTGCTCCATAGAGGAGTAATAATCCCAGAACAGAAACTGTTCGGACCAATGAAATCATCAGGAAGGGCTTTAGACGATGATGGACAGTTGAGCAACAGTAACGTAATCATGCACATCATCAAAGGGGCTAAACGGAGAGCTTGTATTCACCTTCACAATTTCTCTCAGAAATGATGATCACGTTGGGTAAGTACTCTGTGTATCATTAAATTATGTTATTTTTTTACAACACCGGCAAAGATCGTGTATTCCAGCCTGATTTCATTTCAGCGCAAGTTTTTACAACAAAACCCGCCAACTACTAGCCCTAAACAATAGCTTGTCGGGGGGTTCTCCAGGGGAAAAATGACATTTGGGGGGTAAAATGTGTGTTATTTTGGCAAGGTTGCCTGCTAAAATTCGCACTCATAGGTCTATATATCACATAATAGTCGCTTCAACCCGCGGACATAGAAAACAACCGGCGGAAAAAACGCGGACTTGGCAACACCGTGGGCAACACAGTGCAGTTGAGCTCTGTTGACATTTGACAATGCGTCGCTTCGTTGCTCTGATTGGTTGTAGGTCTATCCAGTTGAGGTCTTTCCTGGTTCGGTTGAAACACGCCCCATAATCACAGCCCAATGGAGCAGTTTCAGACTCATATTCTGACTAGAAGTGAGTATGACCATGTGAGGCTAAGTTTGCATTGCAAGGTAATAGAGAACTGGTTCTTTGAAAAAAAAAAAAAAAAAATCAAGAAATTTTCTTTACTCAAGGAACACTATATATAAAGGCTAACGTTTTATGTACTTATGGAGCATAGAAGAGTCTTAATCTAGCATTTATCATTGAGTCATAGCTAATACGGTCTTAAGTAGCCTGTGTGTAGCACTTTTTTTTTTAACAACTAACATACAATTTTGGCCATAAAACACAAAAAAAGCATCCACATAGCTACAGTAAACTTTATAATCTGTAAGTTGATGAAAACATAATGCGATGTACTGCACTTACTTATGAAAAACACATTCCTGCATGCAAAACATAATGCACTTACTGCCTCAGATGCGGCCGTTCCAATGATGAACAAGACATACTGTATGCCCAAAATTCTCCAAAATTTGCTGGTCAAAAACCTTCTAACTCCATTTGAGCTTGAGTTTGGTAAAATTACATATAATGAGACATGCAAATATCTGACTGTATATAAAGCCATTAAATCAACCTTGACAGCACAGTGTTTAATTATTTAAAAAATAAACAGCGACAAAACAAAAAATTGGTTTATTTAAACCAGTGGTTCTCAACTTCCAAGGGGGCTGCAGGATGACATACAGTATTTAAATTAAAGCTGCAGTTCGCAACATTTTTCGCTCTAGCGGTTAATAAACAACTGCATGAACTGCGAAAGAAAGTTGCAGCCGGAGCTACTTCTCTCTGTTTATGTCTATGGCGAGTCATACAGAGACTGTCCTCCTCGGCAGAAGTACCTACCAGTCTGGCATGAAATAGTCCTGATATAAACACTTATTATAAGTGTACCATAATTATTCAGGGTAAGACAAAAACACGGTTTGGAAAATGGATTAATGTTGTACATTCTCATTATATAATTTTTGTAAATCTTGGAGACAAAAAAAGTTTTATAGCAGCTTTAAACTACAGTACTGTAAAAATACCGCAATCACATTTGTTCTCTCTCTCAATAACTATTGTTTTTATTAAAGATTATACAGGTATTGAACGTTCTGGAATCACAAAATGGACCATGGTTAATTAATATAGTACCCCCAGTTTCTGTTCATAAAAACACTATTATAATAATGTCAGAAATACAATAGCTTAAATGGGGGCTTCGAATAATGGGTTGGACAAATGGGGCAAAAAAGGTTGAGAACCACTGATTTAAACTATTATTATAACCTATTATTAATGTTTGTATTAAATATTTACTATAATTTAAAAAGCCAAAAATAATAATATTTTTTTTCTAGCTAAATAAATATATTCATTCATTCTATTTGTGGATATTAATGTGACTTGTGTGCATGTATAACACAAGAGACACATAAACCAGGCTGACAGAATAAAAAAGGTAGAGAGGTGAAAAAAAAGAAGAGAAAGACCAGAATGGCTGATGCTAATGCTGAGGTACAGCTGACAGAAGGAGATAGACGGAGGACAGGAACACCACAGGAAGTTCAAGTGAAAAAGGGGAAAGAAAAGACAAAGTAGAATGAAAGGAGACAGGTTGAGAGAGGAGGTAGGACAGAGACCTGGATAGTGAGCAAGAGAAGCACACACTCAAAAAAACGACGCTCTCTCCGACAAGCAAGGAACAGTATTTTCTCCAGGCCATATATGAATCATGTATAACAAGTAAAGGATGCACTATTGAATGTGGTATGAGCGTAATCCCTGGCACCAGTCCTAGTGATTTAGCATGCATAACGGCAGTGGCCCACTTGGAGCCGTTCCAGTGTGCAAAAGTGGGGGCGTCTGTCGTGCGTCAGGTGCCTGGACTAATCTCATCTGAGTGGAGGGACCCACACGGAAATCAACATCATCCTGAAGAGCCACTGTGAGAAGATGTATTTTACATTAAAGAAGGATACAAGAGTGAACATAACCAGGGTGATATATATATATATATATATATATATATATATATATATATATATATATATATATATATATATATATATATATATATATATAGAGAGAGAGAGAGAGAGAGAGAGAGAGGGGTAGGGGGTGAGAGTTGAGCAAGAAGCTAGCATTTTCTAAATACTATATCGATCACATTAACATACAGGTGCAAAATGTTAAAAAACGAAACTTTTAGTTAGTAAGATATTTTCTTGTAAAGGTGAAGTGTGCAATATGTACGTCACTAGCAATACCAAACCGAACTGCCAAAATAACTCGATTTTTACATTTTTTGAAAAACAAATGTGGGTGGTTTTAACTCGTACACCTCACTGCCACTATTTTACAGTTTATTGTGGGTGGTTGTTAGGGCATTGCTAAACAGACAACTATTTTTAGTAGTTGCTAAGTGGTTGCTAGTGTGTTCTGGGTGGTTGCTAGGTGACAACGCACAAGAGAGATATTCTTGTCGCTAAATGCCTTTTGTCTAAGCCTGTTGCACAGCAGAATACTGTTTGTGAGCGTCACCACGGAACGGTTTATATAAGCGCAGCGGCTCTTGGTTGGCCTGTTTTCTTTGCAGGGTGATGGAAAAAATATTAGAACAACTCTCCGTAAAAAAAATTCTGTCACATTGCCAGTTTGAACAAAGCATTAAATGGCAGTTCATTCATATTAAAATGCTTATCGCACCAAATTTTCACACCAGATATTCATCTTGGACTAAACAGACCTTTAGTCTTTGGATTTGTTCACTTATTTTATTGTCTTCCAGGCAAATGTATTACTATAAATGCTTCAGAATGTATGTAACAGGGTTATTACAGTTCAAATAAAGATCAAATGCAAATATTAGATGGAAACTGAATGAAATTTAGAAATATTGCCTTGACTGAAATTTGAAGTTTAAGCTCTAAAAATACTATCTGTAAATAAATAAAATACTAAACCTTAAATAAGAGTAAGAAATAAATGTTTTATTAAAATTAAAATTAAATATTCAAAAAATAATAATAAAAGCCATTCAAAAGTTAAAATATTAATCAAAACTATAATTTTATATAAATACTAAAATAACACTGCTTGACAATTAAAGGTGACCTAGAATGAAAAATTGAATTAACCTTGCCATAGTGAAATAATAAGAGTTCAGTAAATGGACATCACATACAGTGAGTCTCAAACACCATTGCCTCCTACTTCTTATGTAAATCTCATGCATAAAAAAAAACCACGGAAAAATAAGTGTTTCTCAACATAACGGCAAATGTGACGCAATTACTGGAGATCATGCATATGTACGCCCCCAACATTTGCATATGTCCAAACAGGCGGAACTGACGGAGCCGAATCATCGGGACTGAAGTGTCACGTGAGGATAGCGAAAACGGCAGCTCTCATGGACACAAATGCCATGTTCCAGGCTGTGCAGGGGATATGAGGACTTTTCATACCCTTCCCACAGACAAAAAATGTCAACAGTCTTGGTTGATGTTTATTATAATCGGATACCGCAACAATTTAATCAATTTAATCAAACAACAGAATCTCTTGCTTGTTCGGCCCATTTCAAGCAAGCTTCGCTCAGCGTCTTAAACTAGAGAAAGGGGCAACTATATTCCTGCAAGCGGTAAGTTGTGATTTATACACTTATTGACTAGCTGTTTAAACAATTTCTGAGTAAATTGAAAGTTTCTTAGAGAGAACGCATTGTCTAGTACAGTAACAACAGGAAACTCCATGTATACCATGTATAACTAAAATACCGGATAGTATATTGGTTTTGGTTTTGTCGGAGGGAAAGAGCATTTGTGCTTAAATCCCCCAATCAGAGCTTTTCTGTGAAAAGAACACATACACTATCCGGTGTTTTACCCAAACATGTACAATCTGGCAACCATATGCACGCAAGGTCTCTCGCGTGGCGCGGATGATCTGAAAGCACCAATAAACAAGTAGGCTGCATTTTATCAATCTCCATTTGAGATGTTCTGCTTAAAGTGTCGTTTAGTCGGTCTGTGTTCTGTCAGGACGGTCAGGACTCATGAGACGCTTCACTGAACAACTGAACTTGTGTGAGCGGCTGAAATAAGCCAATCAGAGCGGAGCTCAACATTAATATTCATGACCCTTTCAAATAAGGCAAAAACAGAGCATTACATCCTAGGGACAATTTATAGGGTTGTAAATGGACCTGTAAAACTGTATCCGGACAATTTTTGCCCTTAAATAAGCCACATACCCTCTATGTAGATATCAGAGAACAATTTAACATATTGTTTCAACTCGTTCTAGGGCACCTTTAAAGCTAAATATAAAAATAAATACAAATAGCTGCATGCAGTTGTAATGAACATTATACAGCAGTTTCCATCTGCCATTACTTCTGCAAATAGGCACATGCTTCAAATCAACACTATTACTTCTTACTATTAATCACTCTCTCTTTTAAAGAAGAATGCATTTTTACAAAAGAACACACTCCCTTCAATACAGCATTTTCAGCTCCAACTTATCATTGAAGAAAAAGTCCACTTCCCCAGTGTGATGATGATAGATAGGAAAAGAGAAAAAGAGATTTATGGGAACCTGCATTCTCTTTGGAGAGTATGAGAGCATGCTAGGCACGTTCTCCATGTATGATTGCGCCCGAGGGAAGACTCACACTTTGATCATAATGATCCCTCTGTGGATTGTTGGCCCTTGATCAAGTGAAGCCCCTAATAAGCCCGTACTGTCTGCTACAAGCAGGTCTAGGATCAGTTTTCCTTATACAAATCAATGTTACTACTTGGAAAGAAAAGGCGAGCCCTAGATCCCTGGCTGCTGGCAATTTCCATTGCCACACACATATGGGGTGCAATGTTTTCTTCTCTGAAATATCCATACATTTTCATTTTATGATTTCATTTTTGTCTTCCCACAATAAAACAATATATAATCACATAACTTACATAAAAGTCATATAAAAAAGTCCCAAAATCTGGAACTGAGAAATATTACAAGTAAAAAAAAAAAAAAAAAAAAACGTTTTCATTAAAAAGTGCCTCAACTCACCGCACTCCTTCACAGGCTCATCAGACCAGTCCTTGCAGTCCTTGATACTGTCGCACACTTTGCTGCTATCAACACACTCCCCGCTCTTACACATGAACTTCAGCGGACCTTCACATTTGGTGGCTGTGAAGGACACAGTGATGTATGGGAACACAGTTACACAAAACACTTCTTCAAATTACACTCATTAATGCTTATATTGCTCTCCATGCACTGATAATAGGCAGTGACAAAACGGCTGTCAGGCTCAAAACAAGTACATAAAAGCACCATAAAGTTATCCATAATTAACAACATAATAGAACATCATACAAGGACTACTTATTTAGTACTTTTGTGTCCTTATTGGATCTTAAGTCCTTAAGTCTCTTAAGTTCTCAAGACTGCATTTATTTGATCAAAAATACCATAAAGCTGTAATTGTGAAAAAGGAATACACAAATATACATTTTATATTTAAACATACTGTATTTAAAATATGTATGTAGTCCTAAAATGGCAAAGCTGAATATTCAGCAGCCATTACTGTCTTCAGTCTCACATGATCCCGAGAAATAATTCTAATATGCTCAAGTATCATTTTTACTTTATAATTTATTATAATCAGTGTTAAAAACAGTTGCAGTTTTTTTTTAAATATTTTTGTGGAAATCATGATTTTTTATTATTATTTTTATTATTCTTAAATCTTGTGTAACATTATAAATGTCTTAATTGGAATTTTGATTAATTTAATGCACCCGTGTTGAAAAAAAGTACAGCAGTGTATGGGAAAGAGCTCAGAGCACATTTTGTTAAAGGTGCACTATGAAATATTTTTAAGTAAAATATCCAAAAATCACTAAGCCAGTGTTATATTTTGTTTAGTTGAGTACTTACTATATCCTAAATGTTTCCAACTATTTGTAAATTGTGAGAAAATTGCTATTTTAACCAAGAAACCCCAGCATTAAATTGATTAAAATTGTTAACTGCGTCATATCTGTGTTACCCTCAGTTTCCTTTACGCTTACTGCAGTGTGCAACAAGTGTTGCACAGCAGCTGAGTGAATTCACAGAGGTGTTGCACAGCAGCTGAGTGAAGTTACAGAGTAGCACCATAAAAGTTTTCAACACACTCAAATGTGTCTAATAAGATAAACAAAACCTCAAAACCCATGTTGTCTCATACTCATGACTGTCGAGGCGTGTCGTGTTCATCTTATTAACAATCGCTCCAGCGGCCTTGCTCAGCTCCCACAACACTCGGCCCTGCTCTGTTTCATACTACAGTAACGTTCATAACTGCATCCATGAACTTGATTTCTGCCGAGTCCTATCCTGATTCTTTTCCACCGGCTATGAGGTGAAGACCACGTGCCAAAAATCTGTGCTCAAACTTGGCATCATCAAACTACACCTTTGTTTGGAATAGGCAACCTAGTGCACCAGAAAAGTTACATAGTGCACCTTTAAATAACTTTTTGTTTTAGAGAAAAAAGTAAGCAATTTGGAATGACATGAGGGTAAAGAAATAAAAGACTTTACATTTTTGCGTGAACTTTGAAACATGACTTATCAAGACAGGAAAGGTTTCTGGATAAACATAGTTTGCTGGTCTTGGAAGAAACTTCCTACCAACAAACCTTAGGTTAGGCCTAATCCTATACCTAAACCTAATCACAGGGCACTGATTAGTTGACAGAAATATTGTTTCAGCGAAGGATTGATCCTGTGTCCTACTTAAATCATGTTATGCATCACTAACCAGATACTCTATATAGCCATGGCATTAATTAATCTTTTGAGGTGAATTTGATTGAAGATGCCCCAATGGGAAGTGTGCCATGAAATCTCGGAATCATGTCAGGAGTACATCTGTTTGGCCTTGTAGTGCTTTGTGTGAATGTGAACTTGATTGGGGCTACATGATTGTGTGCACTCTACTCTTTCATCTTCACTGCTGTTGCCGGAAGAGGCTAATCAAAAGAGAGAGGGTGAAAGGGAGATTGTTGAAGATACTCACTTTTGTTGATGCAGCCAGCCTCGTCGCTGAAATCTGGACAGTCGTGCACTTTGTTACACTGTTTAGTGCCGTGAATGCAGGAGCCATCGCCACACTGAAACTCATCAGGACGGCAGGTCAGCACAGCTATAAGACAAAATAAATATTAGGAATATCATTCCCTTTATTGTACAGGAGTGAATTTGTATTTCCTTCAGCCTGAGGCTTATTCATTTCACTTTTGGTGGGAAAGGGTCCTTACTTTTTTTTTTTTAAAGAACATTATTAAAAAAACTAAATATGCAAGCCTAGCCAAGATGACAAAAAGTAAAAAAAGATTAAAGTAAAAGTAAGTAAAGAAAAATGTAATTTAATAACTTTCCATTAAAAAGTACTTTTTTTGGGAGTAAAGCAATAAAGTCTCTTTGGCTAAAAGTATCTGCCAAATAAATACATTTAAAAGTAAAGGACTAAGGGAAAACCATGAGATGAGTTGTCTGATAAAAACATGCATACTAAAGCACTCACCATCACACTTTAATAATAAATCACCCATCCCACATGCATGTGTGTGAGCTTTAGTGGTAAAAGAGCAAACAGTTTTGGCTTTAACCTCCTGTCAGATCTCAAAGTAACAGCATATTTGCAAGAGAGTTTCCTAAGAAAAAAGCTCTGAGCATTAAAAACAATCAGTCACTTACTTTGGGGCATAAGGGAACACACTAAAGAATGACAAATGTGCTCTTTGGCAAAGAAAGTTCTTCATTTTTCAGATTAAAATCCCTTTATATATACATACAGTGTACTTTATAGAGGGGCTGTGGAAAAAGAACCACACTGTGATTAATTTCAGGAGAGCACATTGTCGTGCATGTTGTTGTGAGCAGTTACGTGCGTTTAAAACCCCCCCAAAAAAGGCACACTGTGTCGTACTTACTAGTCTGAGCTGTTATATTCTTAAAAAACACAATACACAACATAAAAATACTTTTGGGGTACAGTTTGCCCTGTTTTTCTGTAAAAATATCTAACCATCCTTAAAACTAAATGGATTTGAGTGAGACACAAAATATTAGTTCAATACTGTTAATCAGTTAAATTCTATATGAATGCATCTGTAATATTACCTGCAATACAAAATTACCAAAGTATGACTTTGCTGAGTTTGCTCTGCATTCTGAACAAAAATTATTTGGGGGAGGGCACACAATTCTCTACAGGAATCCTACAGCGAGGCAACATGCATGCAGTGCTTACTCAAGAGCACTCTGCCATACCTCAAAACACACTTGTTGCCTAGCAACCAACAAGACTTGGGCACATTACGATGCTGCTACCACAGTAGCTTACATGGCATAAACCCATGGACAAAGAACATCATTATCTCAAACACACGAATACATGCTAGAACAAACTGTGCACATCTCTGGGCACATACTCTGCATTAGCATGCACATGAAAACAAACAATTTTCAGTGGTTGGTTTTGTGTGTTCAGGATTACATGTGCTCAAACAAACACATGATTGTTTCCCGGTGCCTCATGGAGAAACACATCTTTGAAATATAATATTAAGGAGCATTCGCACTGACTGACTCTGATTCGATTGTATTATACATCAATTAAAAATATGATAAATTACATGATATGCTAATTAATTACAGCTTATTTGCATGTATTAACAAACATTTTTCAAAGACATTTAATTATTGTGGCAAAGCATTGGATAGGTATTACAATAAGAGGCTTTGGGACTCAATATAATAGACACAGTGCAGCATGTTCAAACAGTGTTACTCTTTTAAGACTATTTTTTAAAACATTACATTGTACTAAAATTGTCAATATGTTAAAATGTTATAATTATAATATCCTTTAACAGATATAAATCAAATAATTTCAATTTCTAATGCATTGTTGATACTACATCAAATTGCTAGGATTAAGAGAAAAATGGTATTGTATTATTATTATCATTATTATATTATTCTTATAATTGTTTATAAAAATGTATAAATGCTAATTCATGCATTCTGACTTATTTACACTGTTAAATATGCTAAATATGACCCAAAAAAAATTATTCACACTCAGGTTTCAAACAAGTTTAAAAAGATTTTTTGAGTATGACTTAATAAAAGGTGAATTTTTTTGTATGGGCACTTCTCCCGGATGAGTGTGCGCCGCGTGCGCACATCAAATACAGTGAGAGTAAGAGCATGTCACTCAACGAGCTTCGTTCAGGTTACGGAAGCCATCATTTTGCTTTTAGACCACGAAATCAATAATGTCACTAAAGAAGTGTGTGTTTGGTTGTGAGGGAAAGATAACCTTGTTCAGCCTCCCAAAGAACCTAGCATTAAGGCAACAGAGGATGCTGTTTGTTTTTTTGTTCTGCAAGTGTGTTTGTTTGTTCCTGGTCATGATTGAAACTGCATCAAATGTCTTTGTTTTATTGGCAATCGGCGCGTAAGCGCATAGAACATCAACAACATGAATGTATTATGAGTCGAAAGTTATCCAGGGATAATGTCATGATGTATTGTGTGTTTTTGTGACTCTTTAGCTCTGCAAAAGCCTCTACGAGTTTGGCTGTTTTCGGAAAGAATCAGTACAGCGTATCTGTCTTTGGAGATATGACGGATGCTAAACTACTCTATAGTTAGTCAAAATTAACATGAGATTGGCAGAAACTGTGTTATCTACCCTTTAAGCAAAATCAGTACACTGACAATGTAAGGCTAAAAACCAACAAACCAAATTAATTTATGTTGGTATACATGCAATGCATGTTTGTTAACAGATTAGAATGAACAGACAAAAGGGGACTGATTCTAAATGAACAACAGTACACCAAGTGCTTTACTGCTTTACTAAGACGTGGTAGTAATTTAAAATGAAAATAATGGCAAGAACAGCATGCGTGCAACATTAAGGAGTCATGTAATGCTGCCAAGTGGTAAAATTGATTAATTAAATTAATTAACTCATTCACCACGCAGCAACCCGCTCTAATGTAAATAACTAAGGAAAAATGTGCTTGAGAATGATAAGAGTGATCAGTATATTAAAGACATTTAATTTTCTTGTACACTTACGACAGTTGGCCTCGTCAGACTTGTCCTTGCAGTCTACATCCCCGTCGCATTTCCAGTTAAGGTGAATGCACTCTCCGCTCCTGCACCGAAACTCCCCCGCAGGGCAATGGGGCTTTTGAGGCTCCGTCCTGCGACTGCACCGCTCCATAGATTCGTCTGATTTGTCTCTGCAGTCGGGGTCTCCATCGCAGCTCCACGGCGCCGGGATGCACTCAGAGTCGTTGCAGCGGAACTCGTGCGGCCCGCAGGTACTGGCGGTGGCCGCTGTGCACTTCTCCTCATCACTGCCATCGCCACAGTCATCATCTCCATCACAGACGAACGTGGGAGCCACGCACAGACGGTTACGGCACTGGAACTCTTTAGCAGGGCAAGCCTTGGCATCTGGAAAAAAGAAGAGAGTACTTTATATTAGGACAAAGTCTTAAAAAGTATCTCAAATACATACTAAACAGAATTTAAAAACAATTACTTTGAAGATGCCATCGAATGCATTGATACAATATTTTAAATTGCTCTCTGATATCTACACAGAAGGTATGGGGCTTAAGTAAGGGCAAAAAATCTCCAGATACGGTTTTACATGTAAATTTACATGCTTAGGATTTGTCCCTAGAATTAAATGAGTTGTTATTACCTTATTTGTAATAGTCATGAATAATAATGTTGAGCTCTGCTATGATTGCTGAATAACTGCACTTCTGCGTGAGCTACAGAAATGAGCCAAACAATCGCAAACAGCACAAACGGCGTGAGTCATGAGTCCTGACAGAACACAGACCACCTGAATGACAATTTAAGCAGAAAATCTCAAATGGAGATGCTGAAATGTAGCTTATTTATTTATGTTTATTGGTGTTTTCAGATCACCCGTAAGCGAGAGAGAACTTGAACTTGCTCATAGTTGTCAGATTGCAAAGTAGACACCGGATAGAATACAGGTTCTTTTAACAGAAAAGCTCTGATTCAAACAGGAAGTTGTACAAATATCATCATCTTATTTTCTTTCCAAAAAGTCCCTTATAGTTTCTTGAACGTATAATGTCAATTTAAACTGTGATACCATGTTACGCCATTCTCAATTTCAAAACTGAAAAAAGGGAACCCGTTTCATTGTGATTCAGTGATGGGACAAAAAAGAGATTTCTATTTAACACTGCCATGTGACCAAACCAATGAAGTACCACTACAGTAAAATGACTGAATTGTACAGTAATGCTCACTGGAAATGTATGGCAAATGGAGCATGAGCTCAGAGCTATTCTGTGCTGATATGAGCTCCATGACCTCACTGATTCAACTGTGCTGCAGATGACCTGAGGTTCACACTTCAGCCCCACATTGGCGACAGACACTAAATGGGCTTAACTGTGCTGTAGTAAACGCCTGTCCATTCTTTAATGGGGTCACCCACCCCACTGGAATAACGTCCTGAAGACCTCTAAGGTGAATGGGTATTACATTCACGGAGGCTAGTTTTATAAAAGGATTTGAAAAGGCTTATGAGGATGTGATCGGGTGTGAGCGTGTTTGAGAGAATTGGGATTGGGAGAGCAATCGATCCTGACTGTTTGTGACTTCGCGTCGATAAACCTGTAAATATGCAAACCATCTGCAAAGAGCAGCTGGGGCTCATAAAACACTTTCACCGTCAAAATGGTGACATTATCAAAATTGTATTGCCGGACTCGAAATCAATGCTATTTGTGCTGCTCACGGAAAGGTCATTCTTGTTGTTCATTGCACTTCAACTGATTCGTATATAATATTTCACCACCTACGCTGGTTGCTTTTGAAGCCAATTACAATAATGCTCAATGAGATATGCTACTAATTGTGTTTTTGCCAAGCTAATTAGCCAACAAGCATCTAATTGGCTAAAAAAAAAACACACAGAATCAACAAAGTCCATTAGGAAAGCAACCTCTGCATCTGCTGTTGCATACTCAAAGGACTTCAATGAGTATCGAATAGCTGAGGTTAAGGATTGGAATAAAATCTTCTTGAATTATAAATTTGACACAGGAGTGAAATATGTAGATATTATCTAGCAACTACAATTCTCTGACGTCAAGGTCACGACAGACACAAAAACTTAGCATGTTGTTAAAAGAAAGGGGAGTGATTGAGTCTTTCTTGTGTATACATACAGAGCATGGGATGGAAGGTTGTGTTTGCTCTAAGGAGTGGGAGATTGGATTGGCTGACCCTGCTCTTCTCTTAAGGGAGAAGAAGGGCAGGAGTGAAAATGAAAACGGGGCTCAGCCTGTGATGTAGACACCAGCCTGAAACAACATCATCTCAAAGAGCAGCAGAACAAACATGGACAGCTTTTCATACATCAGTGATCTCAGACAGTACTGTCACATGCAAGCTGGAATGAAAATGAAATCATCCGGCTCTATACACTTGCAGGAGATGTAAACTGAATGTATAAAATCACACAATAATCAAACCTATGCTAAACATAAATTAGCCATGCTTGCTAAGTACTACACTGATAAGGTGTCCAATCCATTTGTAGAATAAAGAGTTGTTTAGGCATGAAAACAGCACCAAACCATTATCCTACAACTGTATCTAAGGTGCTAAAAACACCAAAAACTTACAAAGTGTTACCTATCTCCAGACCAAGCTCAATTTAAGATTGAACATTGGTTGGAGAAGTCTGCTCTGTATTTTCTACTGCACAAGAGGAGTGATAAAGAAGCATAATTCAAATGACTCTGTAAGCAATAAGATAGTCCTTCAACCAATCAGACCACAAGAGGCGTGATCAATGGGCAACGACCCATTGCTTCTCTATCAGTCATTGTGTTAAACCCATCAGGTGGATAAGCCAGTATGTGATTGGTTCCAGCAAAAGTGTAACAGAAGCAGTAGAAATGAATGTACAGGTTTCCAGACTGAGGGCGAAATCAAATCGCCAGCAGATCAGGTTGAGTTTACCAAGTCTAAAAGAAACACACATTTGACCTGTAATATTTTAATGGTGAAATGATTTTACAATTTGTTCTGTAGAACTCATTTTATTTTTATTTTTATTTAAATATTTATTTCATTTAGGACATTTTCATGATTCAGTACTTTTGTTTTGTAATAAAGTTCAGGACTGTTTTCCTTGTAGTGTTATGTTTGTTTTTATCCAGTAACCATTTTAAAAACGATCGGTTGATTAATCGGTTATAGGCAAATACAGCCCAAGCTAGTTATCGAATCTGTAAAATCCACTATCCGTCAACCTCTAGCGAGAACCACTAATTCTTTTTTGTCCAAAAATGTAAAACTGTATATACATTAGAGGTGGGCATAAAATATTTTTTAAATCTAGATTAATCTAGATTCATTTTGAAATTTTTGAAATCTAGATTAAAATGGCTCATCTGAATTCTGCCGAAGGCTTTCAGAATGTGTGCGCTATCCTCTCACATACGTTACACTAGAGGTGTAACGGTACAGATTGCTCACAATTCGGTTTGTATCACGGTTTTAGGTTCACGGTTTCAGTACGGTTCTGTATTTACTATGTTCAGGGAAAAAAGGACTACTGCCAAATAAAAATAAAGAAAATAAGAACAAATAACTTAAATACTAGCAGCAGCAGCACAAATAAATACTATTGAGCAAAAGATTCAGGTTGTTCAGGTATATTCAGAGTATGTCTGCTTGGATACAAGATGGACATGTTGACATACTTTTTGTGTGAGTTTGTCCGTTCAAGCGCAAGACTTGAAAGATTACTCAATATTTGCGCGCTGTGAGACATTTGCTCATTTGCTCTCGGATGAGTGGACAGAGATAAATCTTCTCTCACTCGCACCTTCTAGCTCTCCAAGTGGGTGATGACGGCGAAATGACTGGTCATATTCGGTCATACGGCAGCACTCGCATGCACTGAACAGTTTACAAAGAGAGACCATTTTGCCCACTTTTTTTTATTTTATTCTCGCTGTTGTTGTAGTGTATCACTGAGAAGCCAGCATGTGTATCCATCGACAGAAACATACATAAAGCATTATTTTCAAGTTTCAACCGATATTAAAGATGCTTCATCAGATGTGAGATGAACCGCGGTGCAAGTGCCTGTCGGCACCTTTTACACCTTTTAGCCTGCTTCCATTAGACAGCATCCCGGTTGGGAAACACTGGTATAGACAACGTTGGTATGTCCCAAACCAACTTTGAGAATAGATTAACGGTGTTATTTTTTTAATCGCCCAATAAGAGTCTCATGTTAACGCAGCACGTTAACGCCGATAACGGCCCACCACTAATATATATATATATATATATATTACGATCCAGATATTATATATATTACGATCCAGAATATACTCATATATGTCTCTGAAACATTGGGAAAGGTGTATATATATATATATATATATATATATATATATATATATATATATATATATATATATATATACACCTTTCCCAACGTTTCAGAGACATAGAAGAGTATACTCTGGATCCTAAACACACACAGCTCTGAGCCAGGCTGACATCGTCATTCAAAGGCTGCTGATAAGTCTGCTGTGTGGATTTTTGATGCTATCTCTTTTAGAGGTCATGCACAACAGTGAATGGATTTTATAAGAGGGAAACGAAAAGCTCAAAGCAGGTCAATTGAATTCCACCGACCAGCGTCAAATACGCATTCCCCGGGCCAACAACAGACAGGTAGTAGATAGGGCTTTACATTAGCAAGATCTCTGTGACCTTGAACCACACACAGACAAACAACACAGAGTGGAAATAAATATAGCAAAAGTGCATGTGAAATACATATAGCTCTTTTTGACCAGGAACTAACTGTTGTACAGTAACAAATATATACAATTATAAAATAATTAGCTAAATTCCTCTTCAATAACTTGATGCACACCACACTGCAGGACATTCCAACTTCCAAAAGCATTTCACGGTTTTTGAATGACTCTTTCTATAGGCTAAATTAATGCACCAGTAGTTGACTATCTTTGAGTTAATCATTGAGTCATCCTCCCACAGTGTGTCGAAAAACACTGAATAATTCAGGAGACAAAAAAGTAACTCTTTATAAGTGAGTCACAGGATCATTCATTCAATCAATCTGTTCAAAAAGCTTGATCTATTCCGATTCACTACTGAGTGTTGCTGAGAAGCGCCAACCAAAATACCCATGTAACTAGGATGGTTGATTCTGTTATAGATTTGTTTGGAAATAGACAAAATAGACAACTGGCAATACAGCTAAATTTCTAAATAGTAACTTATTATTTATTGAACTGTTGTATAAAAGCAATGTAACACTTGCAATTGTGCTATATCTTAAAACCTCACTGGAAATGAATTACTTCAGTGAACACTCCTCAAGAATGCTCATAATTTACTCTATATTTGTCTCTGTACATCAAACTGGAATAGGAAAAATCATTTTCATATAAAACATCACACACGTCACCTTTTAAAGTAATGCGTAAGAAGACTAGAAGAACAAAACAGTCTCACCAGAGATATTTCAATTTAAATGGCCACCCCATTTCTATGAGAACAAGCCACCAGGGGCATCTTTAGCACTGAGGCTCCTGCTACGCTCAGCAAATGGCTTGAGGCACTAAGTCAGCACAGAGTTAATGGTGCGTTCACCACTGTCCTCCATCAGCCCATAATACTATAGTATCTCTCTGATATTATAGCAGTATCAGAGAGACAGAATACCCTCCATCGGGAGAGAGAGACTGTAACCATGATGCACTGAGCTGAAGGGATGAGATGCCACAAACATACTGAAGCAGCTAAAGACTGTGATGCTTTGGACTTGATCCCCCTCATGAAGCTTTTCCTAGTGCTGACAACAGCGTGCGCCTGCAGGCACAGTGTAAAGGAAAGAGGATATACTTGCAAAAAGGAGAAATTGAAGAGGACAGGGAATTAGTTCAGGCCAGTCATTCTGTGAGTTTTTTAGTGTGGTTCATTAGTCAGCCACAAGTTAGAAGGAATACAACCTTTTGTTTGGCAAATCTGGAATAGGACTCTTCTTGTGTGAGGGAAAACTCATTCTTCCTTGTCCCATAATATTTAATCTTGGAGAGGCACTTATTTAGAAAAAAAAGTGGAAATGTCAAAAGGGTATTTAATAGAGGGAATTAATAGATTTAAGTTTAATGTCCTCGTGCTGATTGGGTGGGTTTTGCCAGCAATATGTGCAGCTCATAGTGTTACTACAATCAAAACCTTTCCAAGAACTTTATAGAATAATTAAAAAAAAACTAGCACCCGTGAAGTTAATATTCAGTCGCCTCTTCAGGACAGTTATTTCACAAGGGTGAGTGACCTTTTATGACCTATAGAGTTTTAGCTGGCAACAGCGAATGGCACGGTGGATTGTGTTCCCTAACTGTTTTCTGTATTCCTGAGCCCATGTTGCTATTTCCATTAGAGTAGCATTCCATTATGTGATGCAGTACCGTCTAAGGGCCTGAAGATCACATGCATCAAGTATGGTTTTCTGGCCTTGACCCTTACGCAAGAGATTTTTCCAGATTCTATGAATCTTTGGATAATATTATGCAGACGATGACTACTGTTCGCCGGAGCATTGGAGGAATTGGTGATCCTCTGCCCATCTTGACGTCTGAGAGCCACTTCCACTCTGAGAGGCTCTTTTTATACCCAATCATGTTGCCAATTGACCTAATAAGTTGCAAATTTGTCCTCCAGCTGTTCCTTATATGCAGATTTAACTTTTCAGGCCTCTTATTGCTACCTGTCCCAACTTTTTTGCAATGTGTAGCTCTCATGAAATCCAAAAGAAGCCAATATTTGCCATGCTAATCCAAAATGTCTCATTTTCAACATTTGATATGTTATCTATATTCTATTACCATCTAGTAAATTATTGAATTCCTTTTACAGTGTCCCAACCTTTTTCTAAGTGGGTCTGTACATGATCTAAAAGCAAAAAAAACTAAACAAAATCAACATCACACACACACACACATTTTTTTTTTTTTTTTTTACAAACTTTAAGAGTTAACCTTAAATCAACTAGTTTTATTCAACACAAAGAAATTAATTAATATGACTCAATCAAACCTGATTTGGTTGACACCAATGAAGGTCATTTTATCTGCTAGATAACCCAATGTGACTCATGAGAGAAATAGCTCCTCAAGTGCAAGTTCCTTTTTACAGTGTAGAAATGACTGAGAGAGCAGCTGAAATGGTCTAAACTATTATACAGTTTGGAAATGATTGACCCCTCTGTGCTACAAATTCATTTAGAGCACAGAGCTCTGTACAAACCTCTCTGCACCAAGCCTTCAGGTGTTTACGGTGAAAGGAAAGACATTTTCACAATTTCTGGATTGCGGCTATATGTTGACCAGGGGTAGGGGGGCATTACCTCTGGGTGGATTACCAAATGGCAGTGCAGATGAAAGAGAAATATCAGGCTATTGTCAGGGGATAGAAAAGGTTCAGCAAAATGTCTGGAATTACACGGGTGCAAACACCTCGACCTATGCAACTGTGTGCTGAGTACAGCCAATATTCCCACCCACATAAAGCCTAAAAGGGCAAAAACTTCCCTGTATAGACAATTGTGCACATAAAATATTCCATAACATAATAAAACCCATCATATTGTGGTAATAATGATTAGCGCCTAGATTTGAAATGAACAAACGTTCATTCTTGTATTATCAAAAAGCAATTTATTAATAAATGTCACTAGAAATCATAGAGTATCAGACTAACATAAACAGAATCAGACAGCAAATTTCAGAATTCATTATCTTCGATGTCACCCAGGAAATAAACAGAATCAGACAGCAAATTTCAGAATTCATTATCTTTGATGTCGCCCAGGAAATAAAAATAACACCAAGAACAACATCACAAAAAAGATATCTAAAACAAAGTGCAGCTTATACTTTCCACCAGTGCTATAATTATAATTTTACATGGATGCATGAAAACAGATTTATTATTTACTGTAATCACATGAACTGCCGTTAATAATCCTGAAGATACTGACATAATCCGATTAATCGATATTCTAGTTGTGTCGCATCTAGCCCCTCTGAATCTCCCTTGAGGAAATGCTTCAGCAGATACTTTAATACTTCATTATTACAGTCAAGCCCTCATCAGTGGTACAGCAGCAGCAGTGTTGTAGGTTGTGTTTTGCAGTGATGAGAATTTTCACAGCACCCAAATAGTGCTAAAGCCTTCTCTGGGTGAAAAGGGGGAAAAGGGGGGCAAGAAAGCTCTATTGCAAATCTGCCTACACAGACATCCTAAAATAGACATGGCAACACCAAAATGCTCTGCAACAAGCTTCTGGGGAAAATTGTCCAAAATGTATTAAATTATATATTTAAGAGTACAAAATAATGATAATATAACAACAATAATATAGTAATACATTATAAAATGCAAAGATAGTTTTAAATAGAATAGTTCAAATTTCTTAGCGAAAGAATTTATAATACAGTTCAAAAGTTTGAGGTCAGTAAGATTTTAAAGAAATTAAGATTGCATTAAATTGATCAAAAGTCACAGTAGCGTTGTTCAATTGTTAAATAAAGTTTCTTAGAACTACATATTCATCAAAGATGCCTGAAAAAAACTATTAGGCATCACAACTGTTTTCAACATTGATAATAAAAGAGCAGCAAATCAGCATATTAGAATGTTTTCTGAAGGATCATGTGACACTGTAATAACTAATCATGCAGCATTGCCATCAGAGGAATAAATTGCATTTAAAGGGGTTATACATTGAGAAATAGACCTTCCCTTGAGCTTTTGATATATTAAAGGTAATGCTAAAATAAGAATATCCTGCAAGTTTCAGAGCTGAAAGCTTCCTTATTAGTCAAAGAAAAGCTTTTATTGACAGCTGGCTCAGCAAACTTGATCTGGGAATGTGCCTTCATGTGACGTCAGAGTGTGGTGAAAAACAGCCTTAAGCGAAGAAGATGAACGCCTGATTATGTGGTCCCACTACCGATTATTGTATGGCATGTCATAGATAAATAACATAGGTGGAGCTAAACCCGATCGAACTTCCAAGCAATAAACATGTCGCATAAGTTTCATGGATGAACTTTATTTTTAATGAATATCCAGCTCCTTCATATTCACGTTCCTTAATTTCAACACAGATTCGTTTGTAAACAAGAAACTGGATTTGCGGCAGGATGATATTAAAATAATGAATGAAGCAACACACTAATGTGAGTTAAAAATGTTTTATATGTGATAGCATTGCATTGTTACAGATCGTTTGATACCTATTGATTATGTGTACGTGTCTAACTGAACTTAACTTAGCACACTGTCACATGCTGGAGAATCTTTTATTTGTGGTGTTGTTGGTTCATTATGCTGTGTTTCGTGGTCAGACTTGGACATGTATGGGCCAGGGCTCGCAAAATCCCAACAGCCTTTGGATATGTGTTTTCCAGACAGGCTAACAAAAACGTATTACCAGGCTGCCAACGGGCATAGTCAAATAACGTTCCTTTCTTGATGTGCATTGATCACGTGCGTGTGTGTTAGTGATGCATGGTTCACAGTTAATTAATTGTGGGTGGATAGGAGATAAATCAGCGTGATTGTTTGATAAAAATATTTTGCGAGCCCTGTGGGCGAATCATTCCAGTTGGCGTTTTCTCACAAGTTTCAAAACAATACCTCACCAGGGTTGCCAACTCTCATGCATTTGGCGTGAGACACGCTTTCAGGCTCTGTGTCACGCTCTCACTCCGCCCTACTTAATCTCACGTCAAATTGCCAAACCTGCTTTTGATATTAAACAAAGCTAAGCTTTTATTTTATTTAAGCTTAATGTGAAATTCAAACATAAATATCGTTTTGGCGCTAATGTGACATAATGTTGAAGCCAGAGGCGTTGAAAAGCAGAGTTGGACATGCTCTCGTCTCCCGGCGGCGCGCAGTCACATGCCTCATGGAGCGCTCAATACTTCTAGCGCTGTTTCAATGCATTTGAATGACTTAAGCGGATACACAACAGCTTCACTATACAGATGTTTGCAGCAAGTTTTGGTGAACAGTAAAGCATAGAGTTAGTGTGCATTAATTATTAAGTCAACCATATTCACAGGATTGTTTTATAATGGAGAGTGATAGAGATGCAACATTGTAACAATGTTATTCTTGTATTTAGTCCTCAGGTATTCCTTACTAATGTATGGTCAAATGTGACCATACATCGTAACTATTTTTCAATTAAATAAATGTTCTATATTTTAGTTCAATATTCATTGAATATTTTGAGGAGATCTTTTGGTACTAAATACTATTTGTGCAATAATTTTTAGCACATTGAGATTTTGTTAAATATAAAGTGGATTATAAATAAAATGTATTATTATCATTATATTTTATTGTCAATTAATGACCACTTAAAGGGATAGTTCACTTTAAAATGAAATTCTGTCATCCTTTACTCAACCTCAGGTTTCAAACCTGTATGAATTTCTTTCTTCAGCTGAACACAAGGGAAGATATTTGAAGAATGTCAGTAACCAAACAGTTATCTGGAGACACTGACTTTTTTTCCAAGAGTATTTGTTTTTCCTACTATGGAAGTCAATGGCTCCAGTTAACTGTTTGGTTACTGACATTCTTCAAAAAATCTTCCCTTGTGTTCAGCTAAAGAAAGAAATTCATACAGGTTTGAAACAACTTGAGGTTGAGTAAAGGATGACAGAATTTTCAAGTGAACTATCCCTTTAAAATATTTTTCTTCTAATATTTGTATTATTTATATTACAATTAGTGTAGTAATTAAGGTTAAAACAGAGAATTCTAATTCAAAGAGGAAAATTAGAGTAATTTTGTGGAAAAATAATAATAATGTTTATTTGTAATGCCATTACCCAGTAGGTGACTTATGGCTCTTTAATAAATATACATGTATCTAATCTAGTTGGTCAAAAACGTATTGCAGTCTTTGCATTCTAATAAATATTTAGATATGATCAAACACTAGATTTCTTTAAATATTACATTTTAATACGTTAATAACTTGCATCCTAATATTTTTAATGAATAATAATACTTATATATTCACATACAAGTGAATATTAATAAATGCGAGCACATAATTTTACCCAAGAAACGTTTGACAATTTTTTCCTTATTATGTACAACAGTATATACTACAAATAAATTGATAATGAATCAAGATTGAAAGCATCACGCATTACGCGTTATGATAACTGACTTTTTAAATTATTATCATATTTTCACAATTGTATTATTTTTACTGTATTTGGAACAAATAAATGTAACAGTGTCTGGAAAATGTAAGAGACTTCTTTTAAAAACTTTTTTTTACTCACGGACCCTAAATATTTGATTGCCTAACACACACACATGCATGCATGCACACAAACAGGCTATAGAAGACCCCGAATAAGTCCCTTGTTGGGATGCTGCCTACATAGGTGCCTACATAGGACAGCTCACTAGGTTTTGGAAGAAAGAGAATCAATTTATTACACCCACACTGTTTTATATTAAAGAGGACACACATAATACTGTTTGCTTGTAGCCTTACCAAGAAAAGCAAAGATATAGCATTCACATAAACTAAAAAAACTGTGTATATATACTCCCACACATAACCTCTTTCTCCACAAACTAAGAGACTCTTTCACGTGCTTGTCTTTTCTGGTGTTTAATATATTTCTACCTTCCATCTCAGATCTCAGTATTTTTATCTGTATCTGTGCAATTCAAATCCACCATCCACCCACATATTAAGATCTTCTGGGTCTCACTAGCTCCTCTTGAATCTCTTATCTGTTCTCCTAGTCATCTCAAGGCAATGATCGACATTACACGCCTTAATGCTTGACTGCAATTTCCATTCGATCTTAATTCATTGAATATGCTCTGGTGTGTGGCCAAGGTAGTTACATGAGAATGAGTTTACAGTTGAGTACCTGTCATAGTAAACATGCTTGCGTTACACACAGCAAACATGACCTTTATCTGACCCTGAGTGAGTTGCAAATGCAACTTCACATTTATGTTTGATTTTCATGACTGAATCAGTTATATATTTCAAATGCATGTCAAATAGTTGTTGTTACAGTGTTCACTGCTTTGGGTTTGGTAGGATACAGCAAAACATATTGTGAAATAATATGCCTATTACATTTTAAAACATCTCTTTTCTATTTAAATATATTTTAAAATGTAATTAGTTTATGTGATGGCAAAGCTGAATTTTCAGCATCATTGCTCCAGTCTTCAGTGTCACATGATCCTTCGGAAATCATTATTGTTGATTCGGCGCTCAAGAAACATTTATGCAAAGCATATATTAAGCAAAACTTTAAATATGTTTAAAAGGACAGCATTTATTTGAAATATATATTTTGTTAAAAAAACGACTTTATTGTCACTTTTGATCAATTTAGTTTTAAGTATTATTTTCTTTCAAAAAACTGACCCCAACATTTTGAATGGCAGAGTATCTCAACATACTTTGAGATGCTATAAATGGATAGCCTGGATGCCAGTCGAACTTAGCCCCGCCCACAAAATGTTTAGGTCGGGCAGTTCGGTCTGGCCTTGATTCATAGAGGAGTAATTATCTCCGAACAGAAACTGTTCGGACCAATGAAAACATCAGGACGGGCTTTAGACGATGACAAACAGATGATCAACAGTAACGTAATCATGCACGTCATTAAAGGGGCTTTGATTATATTTACTCAAATTCTAAATGGAGAGCTTGTTTGTATATGCATTCACGTTCATAATTTCTCTCAGAAATGATGATCATGTTGGGTAAGTACTCTGTGTATCATTATATATTCCAGCCTGATTTCAGCACGCGTGCAGACAGGGTTGTCAAGTTTTTACAACAAAACCCGCCAACTACTAGCCCTAATCAATAGCTTCTCGGGGGGTTCTCTGTGGAAAAAATGACGTTTGGGGGGGTAAAATGTGTTATTTTGGCAAGGTTGCCTGCTCAAATTCGCACTCATGGGTCTATATATCACATAATAGTCGCTTCAACCCGCGGACATAGAAATCCACCCGCGGAAAAATACGTGGACTTGGCAACACAGTGCAGTTGAGCTCTGTTGACATTTGACAATGCGGCGCATCGTTGCTCTGATTGGTTGTAGCTCTATCCAATTGAGGTCTTTCCTGGTTCTGTTGAAACGCCCCATAATCACAGCCCAATGGAGCAGTTTCAGACTCATATTCTGACTTGAATTGAGTATGACCACATCAGGCTAATAAATGGATAATAAATGGGGTCCGCAGACTGACCACCGGGGGTGCGCGAGAGAATGTTTGTAATGGCAGAATATTGTCTCTTTTTTTCTTTTTTCTTTTACGTATCTAACTTGGATAAAATTCACATTTCCGAGTATTATTGATAAATACAAATTTCACATTATAAGCTGTAGTAAATTATAGTAAATCATATTTTCATTTCATTTTACAAGCACATCTGCATCAAAGCCCTGGCCTTTTCATTTTAGGTCGAAAGAAAAGTGTGTTTTTTTCACATTCTCTGCAGTCCGAGCGCAATTCACTGCAAGCTCACTTTCACTCAGGTAAATAATTAACACCATCCCCACTTACAGTACATGTGTTTTATTGAACTAAATACATTACAATCGGCTAAAACTAATACACAGGTTACTTTTCTGAACAACAGCGCTCTCGAGTCCGTGTTTTTCTCACTGTTTACGTGAATCGCGGCACAGTTCTACACACACACACAAAATACCGGCAGTTCAAAGGGGAACGCACATATTTTAAAGGGCCCAAACTATATTCCTACTCATGGAATATGGACCTCCTCCAGGTATGGTGTGGTAGCTAAACTAAGCATTTCATATTTGGCAGCTGTTTTAGGATTAAAATGTTAAACTACCGATAAAAATAATCAGGCAAACTAATAAACCTTTGTTTAATTTATAATGTGATTTAATGTGATAATTAACTATACTGTCAATGTGAGAGGACAAGAAACATTAATGAATATGTTTTCTTCAGATAAAAAAACCCCCTATAAATTTATCAATTTATACGTTTTGTTGAATGCTTTGGGAGGGGAAGAGACAGGGCAAAATAAGTTGTGTTGGAGATGAGGAGAGAGCAGGAATTGACAAATAATTTACTGCCCACTGACTTAGTTTTAAAGCTATTTCTCATAATTTTTTTGGCTTTCAAATATCATCTTAGAATGCTCATATGTAGATCAGAAAATTCAAAAAATGTATCAGGGGAGCATGCCCCGAACCCCTAACTCTATGCTGTATATATATTATATTACAACTGAAATGTTGATTTTTTTTTTATATACAGAGAATATTTGTATTTAGTTATTGCTATTAAAAAATGTGATGTTTAACCGAAATAAGGTGGTGGGGGTGCTTGACAGGTATCAAACATTAGAAAGGGGTGCGTGCTACAAGATGTTTGGGAACCACTGAAATAAATGACCTAAATAGAATGTGCATTTTTCTTGATGGCATTCAAATATGTACTGTAATTTTCTCCAAATACCACCCACAAAGTTTCTCCAAATACTGATCCAACAGACCATAGACTCAAATAGAGCATCTTGTCAAAAAGAATACAATTTATATCTAATGGGTTAGTGATACACACTGCACAAGTAATGCAAATGACACACAGAACTATCATGATTTTGCTCTTCATAAAAGAGGTCATGAGTAAATATTCAGGGGGAAAAAATAATGAGGACCCAGGTGAAAAGAGTAAGACGACAAAGAAAAGGTGTGCACTGGGTAGAGGAAGAGGAGGGGCAATAGGAATCCATTTCTACATTCAATTCTGGATTTATTCCTGTAGATGAGAAGTGTTCGACCACAAGCTTTGATAAAGAAAGTAACTCTTCTCCAACCAATAAAGGGCCTGCAGAGATATTCAAGTCAAGTGAGCTCCAGGTGCGGATTCAACATTTTACGTCCGTTCTTTCGTTAAGTCCAAATCTTGAGAAATAGTTTAGGACATGAAGAAATTCCACAACTTCAATATGAATTAAAATATTTATTTGGATGGCAATTTGTAATCATTTGGAGACCATTGAACTTAATTTGGAGAAATGTGTAAAATCGATTTAGAAAAAAATACATTCATTCTAGTAACGGCTAAATTTCCAAAGCAGAAGTCTATATACTCTAGAGTTTCACAAATGCCATATTGTAATCTCTTTTTTATTGCATTAGCTTGTTTTTGTATCTCTCCTCATTAGTTTTTGATGTGTCTGCAGGAATCAAGTGGGTGTCTGTGCAGTACATTAATCTCTATGGATGTACAATGAGAGGCAGAGGTGGGGAACACAGAATGATAAAGAGAGAATCACAAGTTCTCAAGGGTAATATCACCCACAGCACGACACAAATCTAACTGTGATAATTACAATCAAATTATATTACATATTACATCATAAAACATAAACACTCAAGCATTTAATAGACATTAAAAGAGCTGAGAGTCACCAATAAAAATTATTTATTCTTACAAACAAAAGAAAAAAAGACAATCCTTAAAGACACCTTCACACATTTGCAGTGACTGGAAGTCATACATTTTTAATTGCCATGTACACACAGCAGATAAATTTCGTTGACACTGTTCTGTTTGAGAGCTTAATCTTGTTCTGTCCGCACACAGTTCTGCTATTCACAAGAGTGACAAGCACATCCGGTGATCCTTCACTTGGTGTTCAGGACCGAACTGAACATTTAGTGGCACTTTTGGAAACTGACAGCTCATTTGATATATCTGCCTCTCTTAGATGCAAAGCTAACAAATCAAAGAAGAGGGATGTGACTTGAATTAATTGATGCATGTTAAACACCAGATTGTCCCTCTCCACTATAGTCGTTCCCAGCCCTGTGCTTTAACAATAACCTTAAACATAGCAGTTCAGTCAAACCATTAATTTGTGAAATTGATGATAGAAACTTGTGCTGCATTAATTTATACTGGCATAGAGCTGTGTATTTTTCTTGTTTTTAGCTTGAGCTATTTTTATTACATAATCAGTACATTTTTACTAATGGACTTACAGGAATCCATACACATGGAAATGTCCCTTCTACAATCAAGCTGTTAGTTTGGTCAAGGAAAACTGAAAGTGGAAATCTGAAATCTGGAGATCAAAACTGGGGATGTATAATTTAAAGTAAAAACTAAAAGAGTACACGTTTGAGTTTACACGGTGCTGTACCTTATAAACACAAACATGGACATTTATTATTAAGAACCTCAGCAACTAGCAATTTAACTTCACACGCTTGAGGCTTTGAGGAATTTGTTCCCTTTGCGTCATAGAACTCCACCCGCATAATGAGCTAAACGCCACAGCTCTCCCTCAGCAGACGCCCATCTCTGCCTAAATGCAGTTTCGGAAATTAAAACCTTTCAAACTTTCTTCATATGGCTTCCGCAAGAGCAAAGGGTACTTTGATTGTGCATTTTTAATGCAGGTTACTGACAATAATTTATACTTAAAAGCTCCCTTCGCAGTGTATCTGGAGATTAAGGTAATAGAGGGGAAAGGGAGAGAGAGAAAAAAAACCCTGCTGATTTTGAGGGCAAATACCACCTTTCTTCTCCAGAAATGGGAATATGATGTTAGGAGGTATATTATTCATGTCTGTGACTCCAAGATATGTTTTATGTAAATCTTCCAACCTTTTGCACACTGAAAAAGGGCTTTGTTGGTGCAGAAGGCTTTACATGTGTGTAGCGTGTGGTAAAGCCATTAAAAGGGCAATGCTGACCCTTTCAACAAATGAAAGCACTAAAACAGTATTATGTTTTTAGCATTATACTATAATACTCTGTAAAAGGCTATTGCATTTTATCCAGCCCACAGGGCTGCGAAGAACTTTGAATCTATAAAACGTCAATGCTGTTCCCCAAATGTTGTTCCAACTAACCTAATACATGCTTCTGAACAAACTCTGTGTAAAGCTGCTGATTTCTGACCTTCCAGCATGCAACTGCAGCAATACTAAATTATGCTGTAAGTGTTTTGCTGTTTGCTGACTATTTTATCTATTATGTTGTTTTTGTTGTGCAGTGGTACATAATAATAGATAATAATAATAATTGTTGATTCTCACCATTACACTATTAATAATTGTTGATTCTCACCATTACACATTGTTATACAGACGATAATTATTAATTATCATAATGCCATGATGTTGTCTGGACTTTTTTTCCAACAATTCCTTTAAAAACAAGTTAAACGTCTCGGTTACGTATGTAACCATGGTCACCCGACTGAAAGGGAACAGGAATTATTATAACATTGTAACAATGATATTAAAAATATAGTAAAAATGTTTGGTTTTAGAATCATAAATTTATTTACAATAAATCACGTAAAACTGTATTAATTAAATTAAATTATTTAATTAAACTTTAATATTTGTATTTACACTACAGTTCAAAAGCTCAGGGTCAGTAAGAATTTTTATTATAGAACTTTTATTCAGCAAAGATCTATTAAATTGATTACATGACAGTACAGATTTAAAATGTCACAAGAAATCAAACTTGCCTTGATCTTTTGACATAAGAGATCTTTAAACCATTAAAACATGCTCCAAGTTTCATAGCTTAAAATGTTCTCAATACATATTAAATTATAATACAAATTATTATTAACATTATTATAAAATTATTATAACATATTAATAAATACATAGTAATTATAATATCAATACATATTAAATTATAATACAAACCATTTATTTTATCAAACTCCAAAAACAGCTTGTTTGGATATTGCAGGATATGTGATGTCACAGTGGCAAATTTATATAATATATACCCTCACCTAAAGGATTATTAGGAATACCATACTAATACTGTGTTCGTCCCCCTTTCGCCTTCAGAACTGCTTTAATTCTACATTGCATTGATTCAACAACGTGCTGAAAGCATGCTTTAGAAATGTTGGCCCATATTGATAAGATAGCATCTTGCAGTTGATGGAGATTTGTGGGATGCACATCCAGGGCACGAAGCTCCCGTTCCACCACAACCTAAAGATGCTCTATTGGGTTGTAATCTGGTGATGGGGGCCATTTTAGTACAGTGAACTTTTCATGTTCAAGAAACCAATTTGAAAATGATTTGAGCTTTGTGACATGGTGCATTATCCTGCTGGAAGTAGCCTGATGCATTATGGATCCATGCTCTCATTTTTACGCCAAATTCTGACTCTATCATCTGAATGTCTCAATAGAAATCGAGACTCATCAGACCAGGCCATTTCTTGCTCATGCAAATTGTAGCCTCTTTTTCCTATTTGTAGTGGAGATGAGTGGTACCCGGTGGGGTCTTCTGCTGTTGTAGCCCATCCGCCGTAAGGTTGTGCGTGTTGTGGCTTCACAAATGCTTTGCTGCATACCTCGGTTATAACGAGTGGTTATTTCAGTCAAAGTTGCTCTTCTATCATCTTGAATCAGTCGGCCCATTCTCCTCTGACCTCTAGCATCAACAAGGCATTTTCACCCACAGGACTGCTGCATACTGGATGTTTTTCCTTTTTCACACTATTCTTTGTAAACCCTAGAAATGGTTGTGCTCAAAAATCCCAGTAACTGAGCAGATTGGGAAATACTCAGACTGGCCCATCTGGCACCAACAACCATGCCACGCTCAAAATTGCTTAAATCACCTTTCTTTCCAATTCTGACATTCAGTTTGGAGTTCAGGAGATTGTCTTGACCAGGACCTGAAGCAACTGTCATGTGATTGGTTGATAAGATAATTGCATTAATTGGAAATTGAACAGGTGTTCCTAATGTTTCCTTTGGGTGAGTGTATAATATGTCCGTTTACTTTATTTTGCTATCCTCACTGGCATAAATTAACTATAACGCACTAGTAGAAATGTCTGGTAAAAATCTGGTGTCTGGTCTGAAGATTTTTTGGTTAGACTGTATATATATATATATATATATATATATATATATATATATATATATATATATATATATATATATATATATATATATATATATATATATATATATATATATATATATATATATATATATATATATATATATACACTTTTTTTATATAGGTTTAGGTTTAGGCTACACGTTTTCTAATAAATGAGCAAAACCCACAAAATGCTACAATCAATCCTTGTCTGCCACACCTCACTGATAAGTTCCTCGTTCATGTGGAGGTGACTGATTTGAAAAGGATTTGAAATGTGACTTTTGTGGGAACATGATTCTTCAGAAGTTATAGGCTGTACAGCATTAAGAGTAATATGTATTCATAGACCGTGTCTCAATACCTTCAATTATAAATCAAAAGGAGCCGTCCTGCAGGTTATTCTATAATAAAAAATTGAAGTCTCAGGACCAGACATCAAGCAGGAAATCAATTATAATCAGCAGGACAGTGAAATATTACAGTGATGTTAATGCTCTTATTTTCCAGTTCAGCGCAAGGCCATGTGACACGCAAATCACAGCTATAAATCCACAGAGATAAACAAATGCTGCCACGGTGCTAATCATAGTGCTAATAGTCCGAAAATGGAAAACCATAAAAGATCGAGCTAGAGTTGAAAGACGTGTTCTGTATTTCATTATTGCATGATTAAGTATAAGAGAAAGCCTAAGCCTAGAGACACAAAGACAACAGACATTGCTCAGCTGTTTGGAGATATAAAAAGCACACGCATCTAGGCTGGATAAAAGGCGGGATAATTACATATTATGAACACAACAAGGCAATTAAATTGTGAAATGTATTTTGTAGACATTAATGGATTATGGTCAATGCAGAAAACACAATAATCTCTTTGCATCCTCTTTATGCTCAACCAGTGTGATCTCATCAGTACATTTAGGTTTACGATGTGGCACATTTATATTAGAACTGACAATAAAACAACAACATATGGACAGCCTCTAATGTCTAACTAATTTAGAGATGCACAATCTTCAAGAATATTCTCTTTAGGATTATAGCACATTCAGTTGCAATTAATATAATGAATGCACTACACACTCTGCTCGCCAGTCACCACGCATAAACAATCACAAGTATCAAATCACAAATATCACAAGAATCACATGGCGGAAGTAATGCAAAAACAGACAGTAATATAGACAATATTATACTACTACTACTACTACTAATAATAATAAACATGTGATTTAGTCTGCAGCACACTACATCAGTAGTTTGTTATAATTATAAAGATCCTGAAGGGCTTTAAAAGGTCAAAGGTATAAAACATAATCTCTTGATAAAAGAGGTAGTTGGAGAATCAATGTTTGCATAGGTTGCATGTCAAAGAGCAAAGCAAAATCAATATTTGTTTATAATCTAATATTAAATTGATATACCTGGCATGATATATTTGGCAGCAAGATTAGTAACTGTGTGCGTGCGTGTGTGCGCGCGTGTGTGTGTGTGTGTGTGTGTGTGTGTGTGTGCGTGTGTAGAGAGAAGGAGGAAGAAAGAGAAAGTGTGTGTGTAAGCAGAATTGCTATTTTGCTTTTTTATTTATAGTCCTAACACATACAGCACTCACTCCCACCCACTGTGATAATCTATCAATGCAAGAGCCAACTGTCGGGGGGTCTGTAACTAAAAAACTTTTTTTTAAGATCCATTCTATAATATCAAGAAGACATAATAAAAAGATTGTCACCTACGATAACATCAAACATCTGTGTGTTTCTGTAGTTCACTCACACATCACTATCTACACTCCACTCCATTAAGTTCACACACATAGCCCACTGAAGTCTGACTATGCATTATCCATACAGGAGCTATTTTTAGCAGTTTCCTTTTTATTTCTCTCTGCCTCCCTGGACCTACCTGCAGCACACTGCTCCTCATCTGCTCCATTTTCACAGTCTCTTTCACCATCGCAGCGCCATGACAGCGACACACACTTGCTTGTCGAGCCACCACAGTCAAACTTCTCTGGTGGACACGTCTGCCGACCTATAAGGGGAAGCAACAGAGAGAAATGTTGATGAAATATGAAGAAATGTTAAAAAGCAATTTAGCTTCTGGATGCTGATCGGTCTGTAACGGATCATAGTTGAGCCATGATCCGTACGGACAAGGCCCCGCAATTCAGTTTGCATGTAATTTGCGGATTAATTGCTGAGTAGTTTAACAACTATAGAGTGAGTTTTATTTGCACAAGTTTTGTCTTGCCAATTACACATTTAATTTACATTTATTTGACCTATTATTTTAAACAATTCAAGCACAAGAAAAGGTGAAAGAGAATTCTGTTTGGTATTTGCACACGGTTATCTGCATGCACAGATGTATGCAAAAACTGTTTATTAGAAAGAAATCAGATGTTTATCATTATATTGGACCTGTGCATTAGGTCTTAAAGTGACTGCTTAAAGTGACAGCTGCTGTCTGTCATTTATGTTAATCAAACAACAAACACAGTTTTAACAAAAAAAATTATCTGTATTTAATTTATACAGTGGACACTATAGTGTTATATACATTAATAATTACATTTCTGTACCTGAATACTACTATTACTTCATTTGCAACTATTGTCTGTTATATGACTGTTCACTTTAATAATGCTTTTTTTGCTGATCCTGAAAATTACTTGAGCCGTGACTTAAAAAAAAATATATATATTGCTATATATATATATATATATATATATATATATATATATATATATATATATATATATAATTAAACCAATGTCTTCTACATGGAATTTCTTGTTCCTTTATTTCCACTGGCCATATTGTTAACCAAAACGAAGCCCACTGAAAATCAGGTTTCACATAGCATTCCCATAAATTATACATCTCTACATGTCTGGGAACCCAACTACAATCAATAGTAGCCAGACTGATTCTGGTAGCCTCTCATTCCCATTCTTCACAGTCTTTTGAGTAATTTTCAGTGTATAAAAGAAGATTTATGAAGACCTTCTCACCTTCTCTGACACCTCAAATCTTTCTGCAGCCCATTGTTGCCTGAACGCTATCTATAATCATAAGAGTGAATGACATGACTCTTGCTGGATTCTGCTATTGTATAGCCTTCTCTGAAGAAATGGGAAAAAAGACAGCTGTGAATCTCATTTGAGATATCTCTTCATCAGCGCACGGCCATTGTGGCTCTGCAAATTGAGGCCCAGTCCTCATCTATGGGAGCCACATTGGATCTGAGACTAACAGAGAAAAAAAAAGTCCTATTTAGGGATCACTTAACCCAACACTGCAAGGCTTGTTGGTGTGCGACTAGGGAAATGTATGTAACAGAGCGGGTTTGTTTGAACAGCGTTTTTATGTGAG
The DNA here is from genome assembly GCF_024679245.1 of Pseudorasbora parva. Taxonomy (NCBI): domain Eukaryota; kingdom Metazoa; phylum Chordata; class Actinopteri; order Cypriniformes; family Gobionidae; genus Pseudorasbora; species Pseudorasbora parva. Next base: position 31,764,324 of record NC_090183.1, on the reverse strand, counting down.
TGTGTGAACGTGTATGTTTTTGGCTTTGTCAGCATGTGTCTGAATAAACTGAATGACCCATTCTAACTGTCTGGCTGACTGCTAGAGATAGCATAGCCTCCTGGGAAACGCAGTCTGTCTTATCTCCTCTCTCTCCTCCCTAACCCCGAAGACTACTGTGCCCACAGGACTTTTCATTCACTGCACATGATGCCCAGGTTCCCGCTTGTTCACACAGCCAAATACTCACAGTTTTGTAATGGCACCAAACCAATGTAAAATAAAGCAATACTGGGAATACCGCAATTATTTTAATTCCCTTTAATGTGCTCATTACATTTCCTAAAGACCGTCATTATGCTAGTTTTATGGCCCTTCTTTATGACAGCATTAAGACAGACAGAGCTGTTTTAACAGCATCTCTAATATAAACTTTAGTAAAAAAAAAAAAAAATTGTGTGAGTATATGAGTGTCTATATTCCACCAAGTGCAAGCGCAACTGGTTTTTAAAAAGAATTGTAGATGAGACTGATTGGTTTATTGAATGTTATGCCTAAAATACATCCACATTAAGAAACTAGGGACAACCCTTTTAGACTATGAGCCAGGCGTGCCGACCATTTTTCCCATCGTTAAACTAGCAAAAGTGCACTTACACTGTGTGCTATAGACCATGCGCTTAGATCATTAAAATATGGCCCTCAGAAAGTGAGGACTAGCCAAAATGGCATAATTTTTGAGGACATTTTATTCTCTTTGTCCTCACTCTGACGGTCTAACTCTAAATACTTGTATTTATCAAGGATGCATTAAAATGATCTAAAGTGACATTTATAATGCATAATTTTAATAAATTCTGTTTTTTTAAAGCATTTGATTCAAAGTATCACGCTTTCCTCAAAAATAGTAAGCAGAACAATTGTTCTCAACATTGTTGATAATAATACATAAATGTTTCTTGAGCAATAAATCAGCATATTTGAATGATTTCTGAAAGATTGAAGATTGGCATCTTTAAAGAGTTTTAGCACACTGGCAGCATAAATTATACAATTATAAAAAATAATTGCCACCAGCAAACAAACTACCTTAAGACCTTGCTCTGATTGTTCTTTAATTCAATGAGCCATTGGAACAACACCCACACTGCTCTGTTACATGAATGGTCAGCAGATGAAACCGTAAGTATCTGTAAGAAAGACCATGATGAACTCAACATCCTCTCAGGCAGTACGAGACAGAGGTCAGCTCAGACTCAAAAGATGATGAATCCAGACTGATGCATTCCCTGACGAATAGAGACGCTCTCACACAACCGCGCAATGCCTGTGGCCCTAAACTTAAAGAATAACAGTAAGCTGACTGATAGTGGGAAAACTACAATAACAAAGCAGAGATGCATAAAGCTAACGCCAAGCTTCATTTGCTGAGCAAAGCTGAGGTCTCAGAAAACTAATTAATGTGTTTATTTCTTTATAAAGACAAAATAAGAAAAAGCTTGTACTCTGTGAACAGTTAAACTCATCCTGACGGCAATGCAATTTCTCCTGGGAAAATGAAGTTATGGAAGAACCACAGGGATCGGATGAGATTACATTAACATATTTACCTAATAATGTAAATCATTTTCTTGGTTCGGGTGTAACATTGTTAATCTAAGCTGGCTAAATGAAATTTCTCAGATGCGCATCAGTACGCTCAAAGAAATAATCATTAGCTTTGCACAAACCACATTATATTATTAGGGAGGCAGTTTCAGTCAATAACGTCCGAGTGATGAGTTTCACAGTCAACTAAATTCAGCCGTTTCTGTGAGTGGTGAGAATAATATGTGTGTCTAAGTGGGCACTGAAATGTCTTCCATTACTTCTTTCTCATTTACCTAACTGCATCAGACGTTTGCATAAGCCTATATGGCTTAAAATAATTGGATACACCCCCAAATAACAGGTTTATCTATTCCAGATACATCCATAACTAACAAGGTTATAAAAACAAGTGTGACGTCTCTCTCTCAGTCTAACATTTTATTTTTCTATAGATCTTTCTGTTCATAAATATCAATTTTTTAAAACTATTTTCCAAATTGTACTCTTTCAAGCCAACATTCAAGGTAAATATATTAGAGATATTCAATATATGTGACCAATCATGGGGGACACAAGTCGGTTGGGGCATTTTGAGTTATTCGCAGATTCGGAAAGTGTAGTCTCCACGCTTTTCAACGATGTGTAACACATGGGAATCTGATTATATTTGGAGAAGTTGTGGCCATTTGAATGTAGGCATTTAGAAAAGTTTAAATGAGAGAAAACAGCCTCTAAAGATTGTGCATTTCTCACCTGTTCACACCTGCTGGGAGTGACAATAAGGCTCTTTTACATCTCATTTAGATAAGCCATACCCCCGTATAGCTCCCCCTGTAAAGCTGCATGGCTTCTAATAAGGACAGATGCAATGGGAAAAATCGGACTGCATACTATAATAATAAAGGATAGCAGATGCTAACATTACCATCTAAAAGCCCATTATAGCAATGGAGGTTTATGGCAAGTGATACGATGCTAACAATTAAAATTAAAATTAATAACAATAGGTAGATATTGGAAGGTTTAAACATGAGATAACGTGCATGTGTTCTTAGAATGAACACAAAATGACAAACTATGGTGTTTATGGAAACTCAGCCCATGAGAAACAGAAAATATTCTTGCAGATCTCGTTGCCTCCAAAGAAAAAAGTAGTTCGGGCCAACTTTCTGTTTGTCTGGGTCTTCTTTGTGGATGTACTGTGCATCTGTTTGATGGGGTTAAAGACAGAGAAATGGGTAAAATCCGTAACCGTGGCTATAGTGTAGGGGTAAGGCACATGTCATCAAGTTTGGATGCAAATCAATCAGAGGTTCGCTTTTTTGCCAAACTCTCTAACTGAGAAACACATATAATTAAACACGTTAGATGCTTTATTTACACTTTTCTAATATTTTCTTAATTCTTATAGAAATTAAATGTCTTTCCGATCTGATATGTGATGGGAAAAGGGAGTAGAGAGAGTTTAGCAAAAGCCGGATTTGAACCACCGATCGTTTTGCATCAAAACTTGATGACATGCGCCTAGCGCCTACACTATAGCCACGTTTATGGATTTTAGCCATTTCTCTGTCTTTATCCCCATCAAATGTTAGTATCGATATAGCCTCTGATATCTTATGGTCCAACTCGTCTGACGCCAGTCCGATACATTCTTCCTCTTCTCCATCTTTGCTCAGTTGTAGATTAGGGATATTATTCAGTCTTATTATGCCGCTTTCATCGTCGTTCAGATCGTCTCTAGAGCCGGGCAAAGCGCTGAATAAATAATTAGCCACGCGTCCCTTGGAAGGCAGGTCAATAACAAAATCCAGTATGCAAATACAAAGAGAAAAAACAAGGCAATTTCAACCTCAAAATGTACGCTTTTAAATATAGCAATACTGCTATCTCAAACACGGAGAGGCTTCTCATTTCAACAGATTCTGCAAAAAAAGCGAAAATCATATATATATATATATATATATATATATATATATATATATATATATATATATATATATAAAAACTTCTTTTTCATTTTGCTCAAAAGTAGAGCTGCCGACTTGTGTCACTGGTTTCCGTGATGAGTCACATATTCCGTTTAGAAGTTTTGGGGTCAGAATGTGTTTTTTTTAAAGAAAGAAAGAAACTAATAATCAGCAAGGATGCATAAAATCTATGAGCCGTGGTGAGCATAAGAGAATCTTACTGACCCTAATCTTTTGAATGACTTTGTGAATTTCTGTGTATTTCAATTAATTTTTAATTCCACTTACATTTGCAATTTGGAATCCTACTTGCAAAAACATCAATTCAAATTCAGTTCTTGTATCTAAATCCACTTCTGAATGGCGAACAACCCTGCTTACCTGAACTATGTTAAACACTTTTGGGATGAATCAGAATGCTGACTGTCAGCCAAATACTTAACAAACACTGTCAGTCATATACATCAGTGCCTGAACTTCTCTTCACTGCATCAATACTGTGGCTGGTGGGGAAGAGTTTGGGAAATTTCATTATAAAAAAAAAAGTGAAGTTTTATTAGTCCTTGGAAAGGACATTCTTAATCAGAGTATGAGCCTCCAGGACATTTGATGGATATATCTTTATCACAAATGCTGACGGCTGCACACTCACATGCTGAACAACAAGCAGAGGCAGCTCTATCGATGTGCTTATCGACAGCTTTCTGGAGAACCCTTTTGATCCATAGACATAGCTCTGTCCAGTACAGCCAGGGCCAGCAGCAAAATGCACTACAATCTCAGCATTTTCTCATTTTTTAGTGTTTTTATTTCAATTGAATTATATTTCATCATACAAAGGAATGCCAATTTAGGGACTACAGCTTCAGTTTCAATGAGAACCAAAATCCCAGCATTTTCTCATCACTTTTTTATTGTTTTTATTTCAATTGAATTATATTTCACCATACAAAGGAATGTAAATTTACGGACTACAGCTTCAGTTTCAATAAGCACCAAATAATCACAATATATATATTTTTTAGAAATCGGAAAAGTTCAGCCAGAAATGTGAATTCTGTCATCAATTACTCACTCTCGTGTCATTCCATTTTGGTTAAGATATTTTTAATTAAACCTGAGAGGTTCCTGTGCCTCCATTGAAAGTCCAGGTAACCAAAACATAAAGCCATAAAGGCTTCATAAAACAAATGCATATTAATGGTTTAATCCAAGTCTTATGAAGAGATAACATTTTTCAATTAACAGATCTAATTTAGAATTTCATCCACATATAAACGTACATATGTGTGCCTAAATTAAATCGGTTCATCATATAAAGCTTATCTATCCGACTTCGTTAAACCTCTCGATTCATATGGATTCTTTTTACGGGTTTTATTAATAATATCTTAATTTGTGTTTTAGATATTAATGAAAGTCCAATGGGTTTGGAACAACATGAGGGTGAGTAAATAATGAAAATGTTTTAATGTTTGGGCAAACTATCCCTTTAAAGGGTTAGTTCACCCAAAAATGAAATTTATGTAATTAATGACTCACCCTAATGTCGTTCCACACCTGTAAGACCTCCGTTCATCTTCGGATCACAGTTTAAGAGATTTTATATTTAGTCCGAGAGCTTATCTAAGTGTAGGCACACTTTACTCTCCATGTCCAGAAAGGGAATAAAAACATCATCAAAGTAGTCCAAATGTGTCATCAGTTAGTTCATTAAAATCTCTTGAAGCATCAAAAATACAATTTGTTTCAAAAATAACAAAAACTACAACTTTATTCAGCATTGTCTTCTCTTCCTTGTTTGTGTTCAATCCTCAAATAAAGATTCAAATGGTTATGAATCAGTGAATCGATCAATAATTCGGATCGCCAGTGTCTCGTGATTTCAGCAGTTTGGCACGCGATCCGAATCATGAATCAATCTGCTAATTCACAACCGTTTGAATCTTTATATGAGGATTGAACACAAACAAGGAAGAGAAGACAATGCTGAATAAAGTTGTAGTTTTTGTTATTTTTGGACCAAAATGTATTTTTGATGCTTCAAGAGATTCTAACTAACTAACTGATGTCACATATGGACTACTTCGATGATGTTTTTATTCCCTTTCTGGACATGGGCAGTAAAGTGTGCATACACTTGGATAAGCTCTCAGACTAAATATAAAATCTCTTAAACTGTGTTCTGATGATGAACGGAGGTCTTACGGGTGTGGAACGACATTAGGGTAAGTCATTAATGACACAAATTTTCACATTTTTGGGTGAACTAACCCTTTAACACCACTAAGAACAATCAGTGTTGTCAATGCTGATATTGACAGCTAGTTGCCACCAGAACACAGAGAGGTAGGCTAAACAGAGGTCAGTAAAACCTCTCAATCCACACAAAGCCTGAATAACCAATCACAGTGGGGAATCGGGATGGTCTTAACTGTCTTACTCCATTGATTCACTTCTCCACTTTATTGACACATTTGCCACTGAACAAGGAAGCACCATTCTGATTTATGCTACAAAAATGCACTTTAACAACTTGACGCAGATGATTAAATGTGCGTGTGGTTATGTGGGTATAATGCTTGGCTCAGTTTCGACCTGCATTCATCTACAACCCAAACGTGTTGATCCCATTAGTAGGAAAGCTGGGATCTCTTCTGAATTCTGTCCACGTTGCTCCTATGGGGATGGGCTACTAATCTAAGGGTGCCTGTACTATATGCTAATGTGATTTTGATTAACTGCCTTGCTAATGCCCCTTCACTGAGAGGTGAGGAGGGGGGGATAAACTTAAGAGTTTATCATGGTGAAACCTCCCAGTCATATTTAGCTTTGTATGGTATTAGAAAGCCTGATTAATTCTGATGCGCTAACCTGACAGGAAATTGCTATGCAAATCAATTTGTCTGGTGACTCTTTAACATTTGAAGAGGGACTCAACAGAGCTAAGGGGAGGTGCTACACTTATGTTGCATACAAACTGTCGATATTCCCGGCATTCACTGCAATTCTTGTGAAAAAGAGCATATTAAAAAAAAAAAAAAAAAAAAAATGTAAAGAAAATAATGTACTTCAAAAGAATAAAGCCTGTTAAAGACTCTTTTTCGTTCTTCACTTAGGGCTAAAACGAAGTTTGATAACACCTGACTAGGGATATACTGTTAGCGAACATCTCTACTGAGAACGTCATTTACACATTTTTAATAAAGCATAAGAAAAGCATCAACGTGTTTGCATGAGCTCTGCAATTTGGCACTCTTGTAAAGTCACGTCACATTTATTTATATAGCACTTTATACAATAGTTTGTTTAAAATCAAGCAGCTTTACTGTATTAAAAGTGTCGGTGTCTCGCTTTATCAGAACTTCATTTTCATCAAAGCGGCTCTCCAGTTCGTTCTTGTTTTTTTTTACTCACGGGTGTCTGAATTCGACAGATTAACGAGAAGAAATTAACTGGAAAAGATTTCCACACTGTAAAAAATTATTTAAAAAATAAGTTACCTGGTTGCCTTAAAATTTTTAAGTTTAACAAATTATTATTTTTTTGTCATTTTGGTAATTGTGTGTGTGTTTTATTTGTGATGATGCAGTGAAACGTGCTATTTGTGCAACTGTGAAACTGTGCTATTTTCATGATTTATTAAATTTTTTTATGTGGTTCAGATACAATAATAGTTTGAGTTTATATTTATTAAACCAATTTCCTTCATTGTATACACTTAAATTTTTAATTTCAGTAAACTCAAAATGTTAAGACAACACAGTTACTTACTTTTTTAAAGTTAAACCAACAATATTTTTTTATAGTGCAAGTAAAAAAAAAGACTACGCACACCTACTTATTACGTAATCGCCACGGACCAATGGTAGTACAAAGGTGTTTACCAGCCGTATCAAACTGGACTTTTTTCAGAAAAGTCACTTTGACAAGTTGTTTTGAACTTCCAAAACGAACTCCAAACGAGGTTTGTTTTGGCCTGATTTTTCTCAGAAATTACGCCACATCAGTTTGTTCTTTAATTTCGCTTGTGCCTTGAATAATGTGTGAACTGAATAATGTTTTTGACACTTACTTGGATGTTAACTGCAATTACATCACATTTACTTACTTTAAGTAGGACTTAAGTACATCTTTATATGTATTTTTTTAAATAAACATTTATATTGTCATTGAAATATGGTTAAAGAGTACTGCCCAATGTATTTATTACATTTTGAGGTTTACACGCATGTATGGTAAACTAAAATATACTTAAATGTAATTTCTTAATGTTGTTCTTAATTTATTTCTCAAACTTGTATGTCATGTATATAAATATATGTGTTATGATGAAGTTGCAATTTAGTAGCATTAAATATCACAATTGTTAAAATTATAATTAAGTACTGGACATGTGCGTATGTTAGTCATGCTAGTCAACACATCAAAATGTTTTTAAAGTGTACTTTATAGCATGAAAAAAGATTAATAAAACATAAGGATTTCAAATTTCATGCATCAATTCATAATCAAACAATCATGCACCTATACTGTAATTAAAAACTCAGTAAATTAATATTGAAATAGCCTAAAAACAAATAAAGAAACTAATTTTAGCACATATTGAGCTGCAATCCATAACACACATTCCTAAAGCATACCATTTCATGTCATGCTTATGGACATAAAGAAATATATGTGGCAGACTGAAAGAAATCTATAAACACGATTTGAGCAATATGACAGAAAATAATTAAAACATGCTGAAAACTGGTCTGGACTCACAGCTAAGCTAGTAATATGTCTCCATGGTGCTTTGCACCAATTAAGCTAATAACACCAAATCAATACACTCAATACAATTTAGGTGCGGGGAAAAAGACTTGCGATGTCATGCGCAGTGATCCTTAGTGTAACTGGTTAAAAAAATACTGATACTAATACACAAGTATATTGCACAGCTTTAAATTATTAGTGTGCGATTTTACTTGACTAAACAGTTTATGATTATTAATTTTTTTAACCTAAAGTGATAAGATGAGCAGATGATTAAATTACTCATCAATTATACCTGGAATGACATACAAGTTATAAATTGATGAGAGATAGAAAATTACAACAACTACATTCATTCAGGCAGGGAAAGATTAAAATGGAAGGCAAATTGACTTTGCGAGTGTTTCATATTCCGCAGTAAGAGACGGCTACTCTGTACAGCACAAGGAGAGAGCTGGCATTTATATCTATAAAACTCCCCTGTGTCTCCACTTCACTTCACCACTCAACCCATAAGGGAATAAATCTGATACAAATCAGAATGAGATGGATAGAAACGGACAGAGATCAACAGAGCGTTGGGGGAAGATGAAGAAATATGGGAGAATGAAGGGATGGAAATGAAGACAACACAAGAAAACTCATGACAGCACGAAAATCAGCTGGCTGGAAGGTTTTATACATTTTGATGGCTATATAATACAATCAGCAATGTATCAGAAACTATATTACACTACACATATCTCACTAAGAGGTGGAAATGATTGGATTGTACTTTATCACTGAAATAAATAAGAAAGACTATTATCACTCACAATTTTTTTTTAAGTGTAAGCTAAAAATATTAAAGGCAAGGTAGGTGATTTGTTCCAGAATTGTTTTTTGTTATGCTGGTTGAAAGTTTCTTTGTATATTATAACAATCAAAACAAGCTTATACTCTATTCACGCCATAACTACTGTAATTTTGGAAGAGATGGAAATGGAAACATTATACTCAGAGCAGCTTGTGACTCGAATTAATGCTTTTCAATGGCAACACTATCAGCATTGAAATTAATCTGCAGCAGTCAAGTGGTACATGTTAGTGCTTTTTAAGTTGTTTATGTTCATTGCAGGGCTATGGCCAAAAAAAATCATATCTTGGTATTTTTTGGTTGAATGGCGATACAGGGTATATATCCCGGTATTTTCTATGTTTTTCTATTTGAATTATATATATTTATTTTTAAATAATAATAATTATTTTTTTTTACATCCTGCCCAATGATGTCCTAAAACAATGTTGATGTACAACAATGTTGATATTGAAGGGCTATAAACAAGTACAGTGAATGCAATGTAGAAATGACTTATGTACTGGCATTGGTGAAAATATAAGTTTGAAATGGATGTTGCCTCAATGTGTTTTAACTTTAACGTTTGGGAGAGCATTGTGATGCTCCTCCAGCAAAAAAGCAGTATCCTAAGAATCTTCTACAGTGCATATCTAATTACCATCTGATGCCATCACTGTACCATTGTACAACCGTGGCACTTTATATAAAAAAATGTGTCAGAAAAACAAAGAAAGCGGATGGGCAGGGCGGATGGGCAGGAGTGCGTCAAGACAAATGAAGTGCGTCACATGCCACTAATAACGCCTGTGCTGTTAGCAGACGTGCTGATCCGGCACAAATGGCAGGCTAAAACACATGCACAGGCAGAACCACATTTACAGCTTCATTAGTCCGTGGTGAGACACTTAAAGGGATAGTTCACCCTAAAATTTAAATTCAGTCCTCATTTACTCACCCTCAAGTTGTTCCAAACTTGTATGAATTTCTTTCTTTTGCTGAACACAAAAGAAGATATTTTTAAGAATATGGGTAACCCAAAAAAATGGGTGCCTTTGAATTCCATAGTATGGAAAAGAAATGCGGTGGACATTCTTCAAAATATTTTCTTTGTGTTCATCAGAAGAAAGAAATGTATATTGTAAATGATCTGTAAATAATATCAAATAATATCAATAATATCAATAATATCAAAATATAAACAAAGCGTGTGCCTGGGACAGACTTGGAGGTTACTAACACACACTGGCCAGTGATATAACAAAACAGCGCGTTGTGATCGGCCACCTTTGTCTGTGTGCACACACAAGCACATCCTAAATTGATGTCTAGGGCAAACACATGACAGGAATCCTATAAGCTGTAAATCGATGGTCTCGGTCTTGCTTTAATTACACATTCTCTGGCTCTCAAGTGGGTCTCTACAGATTTGGCCCACTGGAGGTAATCCTAACAATGAGAGGGGAAATACAGTGGATTATTGCACTGGGGGGACATTTCTGAACAAGCTGACATTTAAACGACACATTTAAATGAAATTAGAAATCAAAATAGCAGGGGAAAAAAACTGGAGGAAAATTAGCAAAGGAAAGAGCACAGGGCCCTATGGATGTGCTCAATAATTCATGACTAAATATTGCTTCAAGAGGACAAAAACACTATTTAATACAGTCTTACAAGCAAATAAAGGATTTCTGAATGCAAATTGAAATTGGGTTTTCCAAAATAATGTTTTTCTTTGAGAATTTTCAAATATTTTACTTTAAATGATACGAGAGATCAAAAATATGTTTGGATTTAAAAGGAAACATTCAACAATCAACTTTTAATGATAATGAATGTCTGCTTGTGAAACTGTTGTTGCACATTGTTTGTGCTTTACAAACTGAAAAAGACATTTTTGAAGAAAACCTTTTGATTGTGATGTAGCAGCACTAGATTTCAAGCCACATGCATGAAAAACCAGTCAATCTCTTCTCTTTTGCAGTCACGAGATTTATACTACACTCCCATGAATCATTAATGTGGCAGGCCAGTTTCAAAAGTCAAATGGCTTTACTTCAAATGTTTGGTGCTCAACTTGGCTTTATAACCACTGGACAGTTCCCCAATCTATATATTTGTAGTCAGTGTCACTTCTGGCTGTATGTTCAGGTCAAACGCTGCAGTTCGCTCTCTGACGGCCAGCGTGCATCAAAGCATTTTATGACCCGAGCCACACATAGAAGATTCACAGCTATTGAATTCACAGCAAATGAACCCTGTTGTCTTTTGCCAGAGGGCATGTAAATAGGATTCCTAATTTGGGGCATCGCCAATGGATTTGGATTTAGGATGTGCAGATCCGCGGATGTAGACAGTGGAGCATGAGATGGGCAAATCATGAGATGAGCAAATCTTTGTTTTACCAAAGAATTAATTAGCAATTAATCAATATTTGTTTTATTAGAGAGCCACAATTGTAATACTCTTCAAGGACAATACACATAAAAATGGAAGAGAAAGTATTTTCATATAAAAGAAAATTACACACTTCATCTTAACTTACGCAGTTAATTATTAGTTATAAATAAGGTTGTGACTCACATGACAAAAGTGTGTTTACACACAATTACATATAGTCACATTTTATAGTTATCTTAATAAAAGGTAAATTTAAACTTCCTTCCAGTCTTTTTTAAACCCTCAGAGGATGACTCAACACATAAGAAAGGCTGAGGTAATTAAAGGGACTGCTTCTTTAAGAGCTTTAATTTGCTACATATGTTATGGAACATTTATCAGCTCAGGTGAGCCATCCAGCTTGAAGGATCTTCTGCAACACTGATACTGACGTACACTATAAATTAAGGTAGTGGCTTCTTATGAAAGGCTGATCACTTTAATTTGCCTGCAACACTGCTGCTTTTTCACAGACAAGGATGAAGAATGAGAAAGAAAAAAAGATAGACAAGGGGGAGAGAAGAAGGATGAGCACATTATTCTTGTCCTCAGTTAATTTTTTTCACTTGTCTTCAAAAAATGTGCTGTTGTTTGTAATAATATTAAATGTGTTTGCATGTGTGTGTGTGTGTGTGTGTTTGTGTGTGTGTGTGTGTGTGTGTACTGGAGTCAATAGGATTCTATCATTTAGCATAGTTCACCCAAAATGAAAATTAAGTCTCAATTTACTCACCCTGGTGTTGTTCTAATGTTATATGCCCTTCTCTCTTTTTGGTGCACAAAAGGAGAATTTTCCCTTTTTAATTTTCTATAAGCTCATTTTAAGATTAAATTTTACAAGAGCTCACAACGTAATTATATATATATATATATATATATATATATATATATATATATATATATATATATATATATATATATATATATATATATATATATATATATATATATATATAATATATATATATACAGTCCCTGACAAAAGTCTTGTCGCTTATCTATTTTCTAGAAATACCTGATATTAACCTGACTTTTAATTAATTCATTGGTGTTAGAAATAGCTCATATGAAAAGCTAAAACCCTCCCAAATGATGTTTAATGCACTGAAATAAATAATTTTCATAGAAAAAATATGTATCATTTAATCAAGACAGAAAGGTCAAATTTTGGCAAGACAAAAGTTTTGTCGCCTATACAGAAATTGAACAAATTTACTGCAAATACAAAAATATGTCAGCAAATTAAGTTGTGGTGCTGTGAGATCCAAATTTAATATCTTGTATGACTTCCATGAGCTTGAAGGACTGCATCCATGCGGTTTGGCAAGGATTCATACAATTTATTGATGAAGTCATCAGGAATAGCTAAGAAAGCAGTCTTGCATGCCTCCCAGAGATCATCAATATTCTTTGGTTTCGTCTTCCATGCGTCCTCTTTCATCCTACCCCACATATGCTCAATGATGTTCATGTCTGGTGACTGGGCTGGCCAATCCTGGAGCATCTTGATCTTCTTCGCCTTGAGGAACTTTGATGTGGAGATGGAATTATGCGATGGAGTACCGTCCAGCTGCAGAATTTGGCCTCTTTTATGGTTGGAAATAAGAGGTAGCTAAGATTTCTTGGTATTTTAGACTATTGATGTTGCCTTCCACCCTGCAGATCTCTCGCACACCCCCATACTGGATGTAACCCCAGACCATGATTTTTCTGCCACCAAACTTCACTGTTTTCTGGGTGAATCTCGGATCCATTCTGGCTCCAGTAGGTCTCCTGTAATATTTGCGGCGACTGTGGTGTAATTCAACAGAAGATTCATCTGAAAAATCCACCTTCTGCCACTTTTCCAGCGTCCATCCTTTTAGCAGGCTGTGGGCCTTGGCAAATGCCACACGGTTTTTCAATTGTCTTTTGTTTAGTGCTGGCTTCTGGGCACTGATTCGACCATGGAGGCCATTTCGAGACAGAATCCGACAAACTGTTCTGGTTGACACAGGGACTTCAGGTGACCAGGTCTCGTGGAGCTCTGCTGCAGTGGAAAATGGGCTGGCCTTGGATTTTCGAGCCAACAAACGGTCCTCTCGAGCAGTTGTCTTGCGGGGTCTGCCTGACCTGGGCTTGTCAAAAATGTCTCCAGTCTCTTCAAATCTTTTTTTTATCCTCTGTACTTGACGCTGAGACACATTGAAGGTGTCTGCCACATCAGCAGTGGATCTGGTCTTCAGCCTCTTGATAATCAAAACTTTAGGCTCAGGGTGAATCTTAGGCATGTTTGCAGAGGTCTAGTTGCAGTTGATGTGAAGGTCTAGTGTACTGGGGTTCTTTTTATACACACTTGAGACCTAATTGATCCATTATTAGTCACAGGTGAAGCTCATATGACAAGGTGACAACACTTATGTCTTTGCAAAAATTGACTCAATGGGCTTTACCAAGCTGTGAATATTAGAAAACTTTTTGAAAGTTTAGTTTTTTACTGAAACATTATCACAAAAGCTGGTGGGATTAAAATGAGGCATTTCTTGTAAAAAAAAAATCTTGATTAGAAATATATTTCAGCTGCACTTTAGGTCAATTTGTACACAAGCGACAAGACTTTTGTCAGGGACTGTATATATATATATATATATATACACACATATATATATAAACACACACAGTGAGGAAAATAAGTATTTGAACACCCTGCTATTTTGCAAGTTCTCACACTTAGAAATCATGGAGTGGTCTGAAATTGTCACCGTAGGTGCATGTCCACTGTGAGAGATATCATCTAAAAAAATAGGCTGTCGCTGAGAAACACAGTGTTTGAGCTCCCTCTAAAGATTCTCTATTGGGTTTAGGTCTTGAGACTGGGTAGGCCACGCCAGAACCTATATATAGTTCTTCTTACAGAGCCACTTCTTGGTTATCCTGGCTGTGCGCTTCGGGTCATTGTCATGTTGGAAGACCCAGACCCATCTTCAATGCTCTAACTGAGCAAAGGAGGTTGTTCCCCAAAATACATGGCCCCGGTCATCCTCTTCTTAACACAGTGCAGTCGCCCTGTCCCATGTGCAGAAAAACACCCCCAAATCATGATGCTACCACCTCCATGCTTCACAGTAGGGACGGTGTTCTTGGGATGGTACTCATCATTCTTCTTCCTCCAAACACATTTAGTGTAATTATGACCAAAAAGTTCTATTTTGGTCTCATTTGACCACATGACTTTCTCCCATGACTCCTCTGGATCATTCGAATGGTCATTGGCAAACTTAAGACGGGTCTGGAAATGTGCTGGTTTAGGCAGGGAAACCTTCCATGCCATGCATGATTTCAAACCATGACGTCTTAGGCCCTGATCACACAGAACGCATTTTTGCAGCGAGAGGCGCCTTTTTTGAATGGATTTCGGTTGGCAGAGAGCGTTATGCACGCTGCTTATGCGCCCTGGGCGCCTCGCGTTTTAACCGCTTGCTGCGCCTCGTGTTTTTGAAGGAGCGCTCAAAGCGCATGAAGTTGAAAAAAAGTAAACTCTGAGCGGATAAGCGCCAGACGTCATCGCGTTTATTTTCTTTTGTCCAATCGAATGAATGGAGAGGTGGGCCTTCTGTTGTGTTGACTGTTACATTGATTTGACTGACAGTACAGGTGATTCGGTGGTTGCCTAGAAACATTAAAAAAAACCTGCAGCGCACTGCTCTTTTCTGAATTAAAAAACGCTTACCAAAAAAGGTAGTGTAGTGCGCCTCGCGTTTTCGAACCTTAAAAACGCGTTCTGTGTGATCGGGGCCTTAGTGTATTACCAACAGTGACCTTGGAAATGGTGGTCCCAGCTATTTTCAGGCCATTGACCAGCTCCTCCCATGTAGTTCTCACTAGGATCACTGAGACCCCACGAGGTGAAATCTTGCATGGAGCCCCAGTCCGAGGGAATTGACAGTCCTGTTTAGCTTCTTCAATTTTCTAATGATTGCTCCAAAAGTTGACCTTTTTTCACCAAGCTGCATGGCAATTTCCCTGTAGCCCTTTCCAGTCTTGTGGAGGTATACAATTTTGTCTCTAGTCTCTTTGGACAGCTCTTTGGCTAAAGGCAGACTAAAAGGTCTTTGAGGGTAAGAATTCTAGCTGATAGACATGTGTTCAAATACTTATTTGCAGCTGTATCATGCAAATAAATCGTTTAAAAATCATATATTGTGATTTTTTTTATAAAAAGATTATGTTTCTCACAGTGGACATGCACAATGACAAATTCAGACCTCTCCATGATTTTCAAGTGGGAGAACTTGCAAAATAGCAGGGTGTTCAAATGCTTATTTATCTCACTGTATTCATAGATTATTAATTCAACAAAAATGTTACGTCATTATTAAACAGCACCATCATTATTCCAGACCACCTAGCAGTTTCTGTATAAGATTTTCAACGAAATCTAGCCACATCAGGTCTTGAATTTTGGCGCAGGAATGCAGGTATTGCGCATAATCATTCCTGTAGGTCTCGCACTTTAATTGCTGTAAATTCCAGCAAACATTTATTTACATTAACATGTAGGTTGTGAGTAAATTAATCCACACAGACTATAACATATTATTTAAATAAGTAATTATAAAATAAGATTATAAAAAAAGTAATTTTAAAACTCTCAAAATGCGCTTAACATCACTGTATGAAGGTATGTTGTTCAGGAAAGGAGGAGGGAGGAACCGGAGAATGTTCAACAACTTTACTCTCAAAATAAAGCCCTGCTTGCCACAATCACTACAGGGGTCGATACTAGACTCTTGCGTTTACACAAATATGAGTAAGCAAAAATTTTGGTGAAATCAATGTAATTAAAAAAAAGTTGCCCCCCCAACTCCCCTCTCAAATAAAAAAAAGGGGAATTCAGGCCCAGCACATACAATACATAATACAGACACCACACCATAGTGCTGATTCAATTGAAAACTCTGTGTAATACAGTCATTAAGACCTAAAGACACTTGAAATGGTGATCTGGACCTAGGCTGAAGGCCCTGATGGAGGATCAATAGGGAATTGGTGAGATCAAGGGTCACTAATTACGAGTAAAAATAAAAATTGATGGAATCACACAAAGGATGTTCAAAACGCCTTTTTTTACTAAAGCAGATGTCTAAGACTGATCGTTTTCTGCAGATTGTGTCCAGTGGGGCACAATTTAACACGCTATCCATCCATCATGCTGGTCAATCCAGTGGAGACTGATGTCGTCCAACACGCAAACACTGCAGATGTTTATTCTCTTGAGATTACAAGGGCTGTTGACAGCCTTCTGTTCCTTCTGACCTCTGTTGGTTTTTGTAAACTTGTAAATGTGACATGTTTAATTATTTATGATCTTTCCCTACAAGATTCACACATACAAAGACATTTAAACCCACAAATGCACTTAAGCCTGCACACTGAGCACTGTCCATGCAATTAGTACTAGACCCCCAATATCCATGTTTCCATGCCGTTGGCCAATTAAATGTGCTTGCAGGGAGTGAAGCTTCTTGACCCAATCCAAAAAGTCCTTTGCACAGTGTGAGCAGCACACTTTAAAGTCTCAGAGTGCTTCTTAGCCAGTTGATGTCACTTTGACATGGCCTGCTCTCATGAGACGCATCAATATTTGTTAGGTTTTGCTCAACACTAATTAGCCTGACAGTCTGGGGAAACAAACAATAGCAATGCTGATAGTTAATTATAAGATATAAGAGAGTTCAAAGAGCTATTCTAATTATGTAATTGTGTCTTTGTTTTTAGAAAAAAGCGATTTTCTAAATTGTTTGCTAAATTGGTTTATTCCACTATATTTGAAGCCTATCCAAATTGGCACTTGTCCTGTCACATTTCTGAGCAAAGTGCATTTTAAATTCAGCTTTATTTATTTTTTATTTTTTATACATAATTTGTATATATATATTTAAATAAGATCCATACATATTGTGAAATGTGAAATAAAAAGTTGTTAATATAAAATGTCAGTAAAAACCCATTCACATTTGTCTACATTTGGTCAGTCGAAAAAAAATCAAAAAGTAATTTTTTAAAATTATTTCTGTATGTATAATTATAAACGATTTACAAAACTAAAAGCTGTTTTTTTTAAATTTTGATAACCTACATATATAATTTACGTATTAAAATACATAATTAAAAAGTGCTGATTCTGGCCCCTGCTTTCTGATCCCAGCCTCACCTTTTCTGACTGTTTCCTGTCCTCAATAAACAAAAATAATAAAATAATAATAAAAAAAAACCTTGGCTCAACAGCTTTACCTTTTGTAGTCAGCAGTTGATTCCTGGTGCTTGAGCTCAGTCTGATAGTGAGAAAAATCAGCACTGATGGGCGCTAAATTAAAATGCCAGCACAAACTGCGTGACTAAGAAGCAATCGGGCTGCGCTGATGCCTTCGCTCTGGCAGCCGGGAAAGGAGCGTGTGGCCGGGAGACTAGGGCTTGCTCTTGGGCTGCAGTGGTGCTCCTGGAGTGTGGCCACATGGGAAATTACTTCAGGGAACCGCTGCCTGAAGCATGAAATTGAACCCATCCGGTGCATCTGACTGGATCCCTCCATAATATTTAAAATAATTATGTAGGAAAACTCCTGTGCAAGGTTATAATAGGCCCAGGCCTGTCGTCTCCTGGCTAAACTTGTCAGTTTTCACCTATCAATATAAAAGCTACACCGATAGAGTCTTGCAAATTACGAACATAACAGTGAAGACTGACAAAAACCTAAGACTGCCACTAAGAACTTTTTTTTAACGCATAACAGAAATAAACGTATATAAAGTGAGTTAATTCTCAGTATATAAACACATTGTAGAATTTGCTGATGCATATATATATATATATATATATATATATATATATATATATATATATATATATATATATATATATATATATATATATATATATATGCATTCAAGGTTTTAATGGGAATACCGCTGCGTTTTGGCCAACAAAGTCAAGTGACTAATTAATAATGTGAAATTTGTTGTTACATTTATTAAGGTAATCTGAAAAGCTAAAAGCAATGACCTCTGTCATATCATAAAGATGTCTATGATTAAACCAATTCAATCATCAAGAACAAGTAAAAAATGGATAAGAAAAAAACTTTAAAACTGAAAGAATCAGAATCTTTTGCATAGTTTAAAGGGATAGTTCACCCAAAAATGAAAATGTGATGTTTATCTGCTTACCCCCATTGCATCCAACATGTAGGTGTCTTTGTTTCTTCAGTAGAACACAAATGAAGATTTTTAACTCCAAACTTTGCTGTGTGTAGGTCATATAATGTGAATGGGTAACGTTCTATGAGAGCAACAACAAAAAAAAACATGCTTAGACAACATGCACAAAGAGCCCTGTGGTTCATGACGACACACTGATATCTTAAGACACAAAATGATCAGTTTGTGTGAGAAATCGAGCCGTATTTATATATTTTTTTACCTCAAGTATCCAACAGCCTGGAACGTGCTTCACTTCCGGTGAGGTTAAAATACACACTCTGGCTCGTATATTCCTTATCCAGAGCGTGATATAAATACAGCTCGATTTCTTAAGATATCAGTGTATCGCCATGAGCCACAGCGCTCTTTGTGCATGTTGTCTAAGCATTTTTTTTTTGCTCTCATAGAACGTTACCCATTCACATTATTATATGAGCTACACACAGCAACAGTTGGAGTTAAAAATCTTCATTTGTGTTCTACTGAAGAAACAAAGACACTGGGGGTTAGCAGATAAACATCACATTTTCATTTTTGGTGAACTAAACTTTTAATAGTCCTGAGCTTTATATTGTACATTATAGGAACTGTATCTAAGAAATGTATTTCAATTAATCATAAAATGGCACTGATATGTCACTAGACATTAAGAAATCATGTTAATTTCAAATACTTATATCACTCTCAACAGTAGTCCGGCCAAGATATTGTCATTTAAAAGTTGTTGTTGCAGCCCTCAACTGATGTTGATGTTGTCATGTTGTGTTTTGTCCTGAAGCTCCGCCCTCCACCTATCTACCAATCACAAAGTCAGTAGTGTTTCTGCATCCGGGTTGCAGGATCTATTCTAGTTACCACAGCTGCAGCTACAAACATTACTGCTGGATCCTGAAGTCTATTGAGTCAGGGGGGAGGGAGAGTGATTGCAGTACCAGTTTTGGCCACAATCTTACATACACTTCCTTTAACAAATGTTTTGATGGCTACTAGTCTAATTTTGCATTTGTTAGGTGACTGCATAAGACATTTTCACACAATCATTCATTAATTTAAATGGCTGATGCAGTAATTACTTGTTTTATAAGAATTCACATTAGAAATGAATTATGCTGAACCAAAAGATGTGTAAATTATGTATGTTTAGGGATTTCCTAATGTATGATATTAAGAAGCTTACATGCAGACACTTTTGTAGTTTCTCTTTCTTGCACACAATGCAATGTCAACCTCATTTTCCTTGGTTTAAATCCAACAGTTTTTTTTGGGGGGGGGGACAACAAATTTCTAGGGAAGAATTAATAACAATCAGATTTATGAACTTTTCAGATCAGTCCTGGAGAGGGACACGTTTTAAGATAGCAATGTAATGGTTAAAAAGTTAGTTGAATTAGTCAATACAGAATGTGAGACTGATGGAGGACAGGAGGTTACATCACATTCACAGCGACACATGATTACATCTTTGAGTGCAACTAAAGAAAGAATATTGCCATCGTCTGACCTTGCTTGAGGAGATTGTGACAGAAGCAGAGGTCTTCAAGCATTAAACGGTTTCTATACTTGTGCCTTTTTTGGAAAAGAGGGCTTTAAATATATATTTTAATTTTTTACTTGGAGGCCAATTACACTTTAGTGCCAATGCAAAAAAGAAAAGAAAAAGAGACTTCCACCATCAGCTCTGTTTTCTGTTCAAAAAAGCTTTTAACTGTTATTTGTTGGTAGATTGTTTGTATTATTCTATATTTTTGCTTGTTATTCATTTTTATTGTTATTTTTTCCCTTTGTTGCACTTTGAGATTCTTCGGAATGAAAAGTGCGTTATAAATAAAATCTATTATTATTATTATTATTATTATTATTATTATTATTATTATTATTATTATTATTATTATTATTATCATTAATGCCTAAGACGGTGTGTTTTTGTTACTCTGGATTCAAACAATGCTGAAAGGTTCAAACAATCCAGTACAGAATGTGAAATTAAATTGTTTTGAATATGTAAGGGATAATGGACATCTATAACTATAATTTCGCTACAAACATCAATACCTTTGCAGAGTGCTGGTCGGTTCTTTGCCTCCGCGTCATGCATTAAAATTGTTTAATGCACAGCTAGCCTTGGATTATTCTGCTTATATCCTTAGCTTTAAGTGGTAAATTCTGGCAAAGAGCTGTTATTGATGTTTGCAGCACACATTTTGACCGGAAGGGTAAAACTGATGGTTATTTTAGTGAGGTACAGCTTGTTAGATCTAGCATTCTCCCAGCTTTGAATAAGACACAGAAATTTGAATGGATGAATTTAAGCATTTATTTGAATTAATTAATTATCGAGAGAGAGAGAGAGAGAGAGAGAGAGAGAGAGAGATGTGTAATATCTATGTAAGTAATGATTCTTGAGGTCCAAATCAGCATAGAATGATTTTTTAAGTATCATGTGACACTGAGGACTGGAGTAATGACTGCTGAAAATTCAGCTTTATTATCCCAGGAATAAATTATTTTAATATATAGAAGTGCTTTTAATGTAATTCATCATATAAATGAAGCCTTCATGAGCAAAAAGGCTTCTTTCAAAAACATTGTTATATACATTTTACTGTACATACCGTGCCTAAAATGGTAGTCTTTAAATAAAAAAATATTAATAATAATAAAAAATAAAATAAAAACATTTAGCAAGCACCCCTAATTAAGTGCCTTATAATTCACTATAACAATGTTCCGTGTCTAGGTCTATACAAAAAAGGTTTAACAATAAAAGGCAAACAGTTTGACCAGAGACCTACAGTATATGCAAATCCGTCCTGCAACAGCTGGAGGGGCCAAGAAATGACCCTTCATCCAACCCTAATTTTCTCTCTCTCTCACGCACACACACACACACACACACACACACACACACACACACACACACACACACACACACACACACACACACACACACACACACACACACACACACACACACACACACACACACACACACACACACACACACACACACACACACACCAATGTAAATGTGCCTTTGGAATACACACCAACACACACTTCATCAAGCTGATTAATTACCACACAATCAAGGTAAGGTACCCATCTCATTTTTCATAATCATGCCAGCATATGATCCCAGATTCAGTTTTGTACAAGCACCTGACTCATGTCCACACGCTCCTGTTTATTACTTTTTAATGTAACCATAATGACCGCCCCGCTGTTCCCATTGATCAAGATATCCCATACTGAGAAACCACAGAGCCCAGGTCGTTTTCAGTATTACTCCCTCAATATTAGCAGGTTGAGCACAACATGATAGTCTGCTGTAATGGCATGACAGTACTTATACTCTGCATTACCAGAGAGAGGCTAATGTTGGGGAATCTAGACCTATTCGAGGCACAAAGAGGGGTTTGTGTAAAGAAGCTCTGAAGAACTATATGATCCATGTGACTCCGTGTGACTTTGCTCTGATAGATGGAGAACCTCTGTAGAGGCCACAAAAAAAAGCTAGGAGCAATTGTGAAAAGCAATCTAATACAGTCAAGGGAATTTGGGAAATGTGTCTGGATACAGCTGCAAGCTTCGACCTTGGACTAGTGGGAATACATCTATGTATTTGTGTGTATGTCTCAAAACTATATGATTTCCTTTACCTCAATGCATTTGATTAGCATTTAGACATTCATGTAGGCTGATTTGGATGGACATTACCAAGCAAAAATAGCTTCTGCAAAAAATAATTTGGTGGTGGAATCCACATCATACTTGAGATAAATGTCATGGAATGCACAGAATTTCATACCTGTCCATCATATGGTGACGGTCTCTGTGGGTGGGAGCTTTGAAACTAGCACAACCTGCATCTCCTTATGGCACAGTTGTCATTATCATTCCACGTCATTTTTAGAGATCCAGAATATGAACATACTGAAGTACAGAGGCAGAAGGATGTAACAATATAATGAATATATGCTAAAATAATTTGTTGCATTGTTTTATACAATGGTCCTAAAATGACCATGCACTTCATGCAAGTGACAGGGATTAATTTGGCCAATACTAAAAGGTTGATAATTATTATTATGTCATGGTCAACAACTAATAAATGTCTGGTGATATTAAAATTATATAATCATATAAATATATTAAAATATAAAAAATAAATGTTTTTTTTATTTATTTTTTATTCAAATTGCAAAAAAGTATATAATAAAGTATAAAGTGCAGTGGTTTGATTGTGACAATGTAAGATTGTGGCCAAAACTGGTACTGCAGTCACTTTCATATTAGAGTAGAGCTCTCCCCCTCCCCACCTGACTCGAGGTTGCCAGATTGGCTGCAGAATCCAGCAGGAATATCATAGACTGTAAAAAAAAAAAAAATGGACGTAGTGTCCGTGACGTCACCCATAGGATTTCGATAAGCCGTTTTGAAGCTTAAAGTAGAGTTGAGCTGGGCGTTGCCATCTTGTGAGCGAGTCATCGCGTGTCACTCCCAGATAACAGAAAAAAGGCAAAAAGGTGGGATGTGCGCGGAGCTGAGGTGACGCAATAACTATAGACGCAGATAAATGGCTATCCACTCGTAACCACGCCCTTAATTATGCTGAATTTAAAGGCTTTATATAACGTTAAACAAATGAGTTATAAAAAAATTCACCCCCCCCACACAGTTGTCATTAAGATCAAAATTAGCCGTATAGGCAAAAACCACAATTTGTACCAGGCTGTAAACATGTTTTATTCTGCTGTAAAGTTGAGAATTTTAACATGGGGCTCAATGAGATTCTGCTCCCTTCTGGAGCCTGCCTCTAGCGGCCAGTTAAGGAATTGCAGTTTACATTACTTCCGTATTGGCTTCAAGAGAAATCGCGGGAGGTTGCCGCTTGAGGAATTTTTGTAGCTACAGCTGTGGTAACTAGAGCAGAGCTGGCAACCCAGATGCTGACTTTGTGATTGGTAGATAGGTGGAGGGTGGAGCTTCAGGCCAAAACACAACATGACAACATCAACATCAGTTGAGGGCTGCAACAACAACTTTTAAATGACAATATCCTGGCCGGACTACTGTTGTCAGTGATATAAGTATTTGGAAATTAACATGATTTCTCAATGTCTAGTGACTTATCAGGGCCATTATATGATTAATTCAAATACATTTCTTACATACAGTTCCTTTAAGAGTCATAGGTAAATTAAGGGAATCTGAAAAAACTAAAAAGGTTATAAAATTCACAAAGGAAATTCAAAGTAAATGCATCAGATTGTGGGATACAAATTGAGCGCAGTTTGCACTGTTGCATACTGAACATTTTGGCAATGGGGTAATGTTCTGAAGGTATTTGAATGTTGCCAGAATAATAATTATACACTGTTTGTTAATTGGCCAGAGGAGAACTGGCACCCTGACTGAGCCTGGTTTCTCCCAAGTTTTATTTTTCTCCATTATGCACTTGATGGAGTTTTGGTTCCTTGCCACTGTCGCCTTTGGCTTGGCTTGCTCAGTTTGCTCAAAATTTCATCTAAATATCCAAATAAATTTAATTACTAAACTAAATTAACTATATAAACTAAAAAACTAATATTTGAAATGGGCTAGATTACATCACCGGTTTCAACAGAAGGGCTATACAGCTAAATGTTGCATTATTTTCCTGTTAACACTGTGAAGCTGCTTTGACACAATAGGCATTGTAAAAAGCGCTATATGAATAAAGTTGACTTGACTATTCTACGCATATAAAAAATGTAATTACTGTACAGTTTGAGCATATAATATAGCACGGAAGTATTCCAAACATAGCCTTTGTCTCCCTCCTCCCCCTCCTAGCCAAGATACTGTAGCCAGAAGAAAAAAACACAGAGTAAATCAGAGTAGATCAAGTTTTCGATCTGATCTCGCGGTCATTGAACTGGAAGCTCCGCTTTCCTTCGGATATCGGCAAAGAAAGGAAAGTGAGCCAGAAACTCCCCCTGACTCAGTAATGAGCAAACAACTGAATCAGAGCACAAGGAATATGTGTGAAAATGTGATTTGCTCGT
This sequence comes from Pseudorasbora parva, assembly GCF_024679245.1. Lineage (NCBI taxonomy): Eukaryota > Metazoa > Chordata > Actinopteri > Cypriniformes > Gobionidae > Pseudorasbora > Pseudorasbora parva. Next base: position 31,739,465 of record NC_090183.1, on the reverse strand, counting down.
GATCTGGGTGGACAATATCAATACTAGTACACAAGTAAGTGAATATGCCGACGGGCATGAGCATTACTGCTGCCCATCAGAAGTTGGAGCCTAATTCAGCCAACAGCAATGGCACATCACATGGCCAGAGAGAAAGGCTCGGTCCACAGCTTAAAATAACAATTATTAAGATTGCCAAACAGCCACAGGCTATCCTTGGTAGAAAAACAAGTTTGTTTTTGCATACATCCATTTCTTTGTTTTCCACAAAGAAATGGATGTATGCAAATAAAAGTCAGAACTCCACTAGCATAATTTTGGTTTATGTGCATGACAAATAGGTTTACAACAACAAAGAAGACTGTCTAATTATAAAGATATATGCAGTAATTTGAGTATTTAAACCTTCTTTCAAAGAAGAAACCTATAGGGTGAATTCCAAATTAAAACGCATGCAGAATAATTATTTGCCACTACTTTAAGAGTGGCTTTTCCTGTTACTTTATCAAGATAACATTTTGATTTAAAATAAAGTGTCAAAAAAATCCGATATATGCACTGGTTCTTGCAGTTCAAATGCACCATAATAGACCCACCCTAATCCATTATGTTGTTGAAATTAATCAAACAACAATATTAACAAGGAAATAAAACAATTTAATGCTCTTTATTTATTCTTTTGTTTGTAATTACTAAGTATTTACTTGAATAATTACTTGAAAACATTGAAGTAATGCTGGCTAAATTAAGAAATAATTCAAGGCTGCAAAACACAGCTCTAATTTATTAGTTAATATTTATACTTAGACTACTGTTCAAAAGTTCCGCAATAATATATATTTTTAATGTTTTTGGAAGAAATTTCAGCAGCAATTACTCCAGGCTTCAGTGTCACATGATCCAATAATTCTAGTATGCTGATTTGGTGCTCAAGAAACATTTATTATTATTATTATTATCAATGTTGAAAACAGTTGTGCTGCCTAATATTTTGAGTAAAAAGAAATAGACAAATAGAAAGTTGAAAAGCATTATTTGACATTTTTTATGTTACATTTGATCAACTGAATGCATCCTAACTGGATAAAAATCTTTTTTTTCTTTTTTTTTTATCATACTGACCTTTTCCTTTATACTTTTTTTTCTATGGCATTGAAATTATTATAGCAGTATGTTGATGCTGACGTTCAAATCAAAATTCCCCTATAGGTATACACATACTTATATTTTTGGATAAAAATAATTAGAATCAACATCTTAAACACACGCACAAACACATATACACTCCCTGTACTCACTGCAGGTGGAGTCTGCTTCATCCGATCCATCTGGACACTCTGGTTCTCCATCACACCTCCATCGAGCCGGGACACACTGCCCATTCTTACATGCGAAGTCTGTCGTAGCACATGTCTTTTTTGCTGTTCAAGAAAAGAGAGGAAAGTAAGTACAGGGGCAAATACACTGACACTAGAGGTTTTGGTGCAAACAAAATTTAAAGTTCAGTTCAGATGCACCTGCATTTTCATGTGGAAGGTGAAATTACTTTTTTTTTTCAACAACAATAAAACAAACCATCACACTACTAAATCTAGTCTGCAGGAGACACCAATACAAAACTGGATCACTTGAGAAACAATTGTAGACTTGCACCTGATTAAACCGTTCTGGTTCAGAAATAAAAATAAAGAAAGTCTTGAGCAGTAAAAGACTCATGCTTTTGGTTCAAACAACAAACAACAAACACTATGAGGCTAAGTACATTGTGTGTCTCTGTCATTTCTTCTTGCCACGTTTATAGTTTAATTGGGAAGAGAGTTTGAATGAACTGAACACAGCTCCATCGGGAGCAATTACAAAGGCCCAGGTACACATCACTGTGAATTTATGAACCCTTACTTTCGTTTGTTTATGTATGAGGATAAAGACTGCTTTGCTTCAAGTCCAGTACATTTGTAACAGGGGTAAAAAAGCCTGAAGGAAGAGCGATTGATGATGTTTTGTCAGCTCTCTGGGAGAGAAACCAATAAGAGCTTTATCAGTCAGAGAGGACACAATGATTTAACACATGTTCGGCTTTTATCATGTGCATCAATTGAACACATATAATGTCTGGTTTCGGCGGGTGTACTATTCTTGTATGCCAGATATTGGTTCTGTTTTTTCCCCTTGCAATCAATATGCCTACAGTAAATCAATCACCTGGACCATCATACTTACTAAATGTCCATAAACCATGGACAACCAATTGGACCACAGAAAATGGAGGTTACAAATAGAAAGGAGCGGCATGTGTGAAAAAGTGGTATGTGTGTGTTATCAGATAAAAATGAGAGATGAAAGTTGTTTCAGAGGCTGAGCAAGTTATTTCATCCTGATAAAAATGTGAAAAATGTGCACCAAATCACAGCTGGGCCAAGAAAGTGATTGACAACGTAAGTATGGCCATATTCCCTTAAGTTTTCAAATGTTAACATACAAACAAACCTACAAAACAAGCTAAATAGTGTACATTAACCCATCAAAATCTAATATAAAACAGCTTTGTAATTGTTTAATTAAACAAATGATTTTTATTTTAAAAAAAGATTGCTAAAACTAAAAAATAAAGCTAAATAGAAAATAAAAGCACTATAGAAAAATGACTAAAAAAAACTGAAAAGAAGCCAATTCAATATATTAATAAATAATATATAAATACTAAAATAACAAAAAGTATATATTTTTATATACTTATTTTATATACTTTGGATTTTATATCCAACCAAAAGAGAGCAGAAAATTGTCCAACAGTCACTGAGTTGCAGCAGATCAGAAAGAAAGAGATGTGAAATTCTTCTCCGCAACGGTAATCAAATCCCAGACCCTTGCCTCCCATCAGAACAAGAGGATTTCATCTAAGTCCCCCCTATCTCCCCAGCCAAGCTACCTTGCACTGAAACAAGCAAAGAGATTTACCAACTGGCACATCATAGGGGCCATGTTCCCCAGCCTCTTATCTTCCTCTGGAACCAGAGCCACTATGTTAAAGGTTAAACACCTCCGAAATACTACAGAGAGAGGTGGTTAGTGAGCCATGAGCAGCACTTAATTACCAAAGATCCTTCGCTAGCCTTATCTCAAGGACAATGCTTGACCTTGTCACACCCTTCATTCCCTTCAGACTGAATACAATATTACAATATAACTTTTTTTGAAGGTGAGGAGATTTTGGCTAATACCAAGAACCAATATATATGAAGCCTGCATCGAGTCCTGAAAACTGAAGTTGACGCGTCTCGATCGCTCCAGGAGACTGGAAGCATTATAGGTCATAAAGCCTGCTCTCTCCATGCATTCTAATTGGACATATTCAAATTAAAGGCTGTTTTTATCATGCTGATGTTAGTTCAAGTGTTCGTTCTTTAAATAAGTTTAGTTTTAGTTAGTTATTTGATGCTATAAAACAGGGATGTGATGTAATGATTGAAAACTGAGACTGACAGAGCTAAGAGATGAAGTCACTGAGACTCTAACAGACATTTTTCGGGAACTTCAGGAGGAGATTGGAGCTTTAACTTTAATCCATGTATTTGCATACTTTTTTATTTCACAAAATACCTTTTTGATTAAGTGGGAGTATACTTCGCACTCACTACTGCGCAAGACCCAGGCTATAAGTTACTATTTAAATTAAAACATGCATGAAAAAGTGTAACATTTAATAAAAATCATGTATTAATAAACTGTATTATTATTATTATTACTTTGAGGAGCACTGTACAATAGTAATAATTTTCATAATTTTAAGGTAAACCAAACCAAATATTTAATAATCAAACTCAAAAGGTCACTATTCCATGATTTTCCAAGTACAGTCCTATACTTCTGGATTATTCATCCAAATTTTGCCAAATTATGTGACATTTCAGATTATACAGTAAATTACGTTTTTATGAATTCCACGATTTCCACATTTTCATCTGAAATCACAGGGACCCAAAATATGTTTATTATACAACATTATATTAGTTTTACTGTAGAAAACATTTTCAAAATATAGGCCTTCTGAGAATCAATGAAATAAATAAACTATAAATTCCTACAACTAACTTCCTATAAAAGTCAAAAGAAAAATCTTACAGGCTTTGTCATTCTTATAAAAATATGCATTTATTTTCTTAAGAAGAGAAATCTTTCATAGAAATCGAAATAAATGAAGTATTTTTTTTAAATATTACTTGTCAAAACAGCAGCAGCTGGAATGTTTAAAAATCACAAAACATTATTTTTGCAGTTCCATTTAGTGCTATACACTATACATACCACACTTCAGAAATACCACACTTCAAGGCCATTGCTTCCAGTCAATATAGATTGCTTCGCTGTAATATGCTTAAAATGATCCACAGCAGCAAAACTGCCAGATGTTGCCGACTTGGAGGGTGGAAGGAAGCTGATGTGTGACTTGGGGTCGGGGGCATGTTGCATTCTGGCAAGCTCAAGAGTTGGTTTTACTAATTTTACTGCAGGACTGCCAATGCAGGAAGGGAGCTTCAAGCACCCACTCATGGGATATGCTGATTAAAAGATGGTATGTATTATAAGCAGCAAATACTTCATTATGCAGATTCTCACACTAGGCACACATACATAATCAAAGATTGAATGTACATTCATCCCATGATTTGTGAGCCATACAAAAAAAGAATAAAATAATAATTCACACAGGGATGCGCAAACAATTAGCACACAATCTCTGACATAAAACAATCATTACACATCGCATACATACACATCAGGCCTGCCACTGTGCAAATGCTATTTTTCTCTATTTCCCTGCAGGTGCTTTAATACACACTCGATTCCAGGAAGTCCCCTGCGCATTAGTGTGTAGAAACAAAGAGATGCGTGTGTGAGTTTACTACGCAGGCATGCAAAGCCATGACATTCCCAAGGTCCCATGCTCGAGAGACCACACTGATTACTGACGGACTGCTGATCTGTGATGGTTAGCGGTAGGTGACCTCTTTGTGTCTGCTGCAAGCACTGCACAGGACGCAACTGCGGCTCAAGGTGAGCGTCCCTCAATTTTCACAAACCATTTCCTCCAACACTTCACAGAGAATGTTAGACTGCAGTCTTGCAGAATGCTTGACACCATTGGTTTTCTGATAACTGACGAATAACCAAAGCAATTTTAAAAAGCAATGGAGCAGATGGGAAACTGTTATTCAATCTCTTCAAATGGTCTAAAGAGCTACTTAAACACTATGAGCTACGCGCTTTATTGCTTTATTTGCTTACGTTGAGGTAACACAACAAAGCCTGAAGGTGGTTAACACTTTAACAGTTTTTTTTTGAAGCGGTAGTCGTTAAGGTTCTAGTCGCTCTCTCCGCTGGTCTAATGCTTGTTAATTCTGATGTAAAATTCAATAGTCTAAGCAGCTAAAAGAAATAAATCTGTTATACTAGATTAGAGCTCTGCAGCGTGCTATTTTGAAAGGTGCCGTGATTGACTGGCTGTGGTTTATGTGGTTCTGAGTACTTGTTTGAGATAAGAGAGCCCACCTATTATAGGATCAGGCAATCGCAGTGCCATCTTGAGCAGGGCTATAAACATGGACAGGTCATAACTGTAAATGGAGTCTGTGAAGAGAGGAGCCTCAGTGGATCACCTTTTTTCTGGTGGGTTCCATTTCTTTCTTTACTTGTCTGTTTCAGTCTCTCTCTCTCTCATAACAGATGAAATCTTGTAACTTCAAGCACAACACTTGTATGCAGACTGAGCAATATATTGAAAATCTGGAATATATCTCTGATGATTTTGTTTGTAATATAAACAGCTCTGCTCCTAAAGTCTATAAGCTTTATATTAAAGGGTTACTTCAGTGATTTAGCATTAAGCTTTGTATTTAAACTGGGTCATTAATGTAGTAGAAATGTGAAATTATTTTTGAATTTGGTGCATTCTAGACTGAGACAGAAAATGTATTTTCTCATGGGGATGAAAGAAAACAACTCCCAGAATGCACTTGCTTCGCTGCCCTACGAGGCCACTCCCAAAGCCACCGCTGGATTACTGGATCATTTTGCCCACCATGTTCATTTTCATAAAATCAGTTCAGTTAGATAACAGACACTAAAATTAAAAACTGAACCCAGTCTGTTCAATAACGTGTGTGTGAGCTGAACGAGTCACGACACAAAAGCAGCAGGAGTCAGATTACATTCATCACGCGGCCGCGGCATACATTCACAGCGCGTGTTCAGTCTGGTATGGTTTCATTCACTCATTTGAAAATACTCCCGGGTTTCTACTGATACAAAGCCATATGCTAAATCGCTGAATTTACCCTTTAACCCTTTCGCACCTACGTTCTTAAAAATAAGACTGGCAGCCTGGCGTGAGTTTTTTTATTGCGACCGTTATTATGCAATGACATGCGTTCTAATTTCCATGGTAACACACATCAACCTTGACACGTGAGTTTTTGCAGTGACGCAGTCACAATGGCGCTCGTGGTGGATGACCGCGTGCAGGTGAGCGCTCTATGAATGTTTTGCTTTATTTTTTTAATTCAAAACCTTTCACATTATTTGTTAGCGTGTACACACTATGGTTGACATGTTTATGTTGCTATTTTTTCCCCACTGCTTTGAATTTCGCTTGCACACGGCATTTTGCATCTCCCTCACAACATCCGCGTGTCAAATGGTGAGTATATTTTAGTTTTTTTCCTCCTATTTTGGAGCACATATAATTATTTACAAACATGCAATAAATATGAATAAAGATATTTAAAAAATTCTCTTGTAAAACGAACAGTACTCAAAAATGTGGACGTTCAAATGTCATGTTTGTCATTTTGCACATTGCAAATATGCTCCGTGCATTCGGTAAAGTTATTAGGGTTCAGTTGGCTTGATACGTAACATGAATATATTATTTGTTTTAGTGTTTATATTGTTACTGAGTTTCATATTTCACTAGCAAAGCAGAGAAAAGCTATATGGTCACGCCTCACTGACTATTAGCTTGCATATAGTTTAAGTTACATGATGTCAAATGCATACATGATGACCTTTTCTCTGCTTTGCTAGTCAGAATGTGTTGTATAAGTTTAGCATAATTAAAACGTATGTCTTTTGTTAAAAAGAAATTGCAAAATGTACACATTTCATTCATGTTTTATTAAATCTCCTCAATTTAAGCTAAATGTTTTTTTGTTTAGACTATTATACATATATACACTTTCTAATAAAATTACAAAACAAATTATAAATATAATTGCAATGAACAACAATCAAAATAGTATTATAAACAAAACAATAAATATACTGTTCTCCAGCAGCCCTCTCATCAGGTTCGTCTTGAATTGCAGGGAAGTGATTTCCTTTCCTACTCACAGTAGAACAAATCCATAGGGCGTAAGGAAGAGGATAGAATAGTATGTGACAGTGTGATCTGTTTATTATTGTACATTTGTTTATAGAGGGTATGCATGTGACCTCACCGTCAGCTGGCATGTAAACACCTTATATCTTATACCTTAATCGCAATATTGCCTCTGACCAAAGTGCATGTGCGCGGACATATACGGATGCTGTGCGTTGTTCACACAACTTCATGAATGAACTCTGTGACATTATTCTGAAGTTTTCTCTTCTCCAAATCACTAAACACTGTCAACACAACCCGCTGTGCAGTCTCTGCTCCTTATCTTCATCCAGATGGAGAGAACGTGACGACAACGTAGGCCAACCCGGCATTGCGATGTTCATCAGGGTGCTGAATAATATCTTGTACAGCCATAAAGATGTATTTTGAATTGCTAGCAGATTTAAACAATGGCCAGTAACATGCATGATGTATGCCTATATGAGTGTGGTATAACTTATTAGCAAATAATAAAAACTATTAGAAGAGAGATTTAAAAAAAACCTGTTATAATTTAATTAATTCTTTATTTAGTTATAATTGAATTAAAATATTTTAGTTATAATTAAATTAATTTATGGAATGACACAATCTGTTCAGTAAACCACTGTTTAAAAAAAAAAAAAAAAAAAAAAAACTATTTTATATTTAGTTTTCTCTCCCCTGCTGTACCGAACCGTGACTTCAGAACCGAGGTGCATACCAAACCGTCAGTTATGTTTACCATTACACCCTTAGTATATTGTATTTATTTAAAGCATTCACAGGCAAATTTGATTTATGTATTTTACTGGTTTCAAAATCAGGCATGTAAAAATGCCAGGAAATGTTCTTGTCAATATCCATGGATCACTGGATCTTTGGTAAGTTTTAAGCACCACTATATCAAGTCTAAGCTTTAGTTTAAACTGAAACTTGTTTACTCGTTGTTTACACCGGTTCCCCTATTAAATCCAGTCACGCAGCAGCTCTTTTGCCACTCACTCAGGAAAGTGACATCCATGCATACCCTTTATAACACTTTTGTTTACATTAATTGAAAATGTGATCAATTTTTTTTATCTTGTTTATATTCTTTGATTTATAGAAATATCTTACCAGTAATTTGCCGGTAGACAATGTGGCTGTTCAGTAAAACTGTGTCAAGTAGGTGAAAGAAGATATTTTTGTACCACTTGGTAGACTTTCTGGTGCATTCAAGAAAACCAGTCATCATGTCCGCTTTGTCAACTGCTCCCATCTTTTTGTTGTACACCAGCACACAGACTGGCTTCATCTTGGCTTGCCCAGTGATGTGATCCAGCTTCCCTGTGGCTGCCATACCAGTTGGGTGGACAGTGGTAAGGACATGGACGTCTCTCTTATCATGCTATTTGACTGCCAACTGTGATCCATTTTCCTTGAGTTCCACATTACCCTTTGTCATTCTACAGGCGAATGTTGGCATCCCTTTGCGGTTTGCACACACAGTCCCACAAGCTCCAGTGCCAAGAGACAAGGTTCTGGAAAAGTGTGGGACTACTGTACCAGTTATCCACATAAAGGACATGACCCTTTCTGAGGTAAGGTCCTAGTAGTGTCATTACAACAGACCCAGAAATCCCAAGTCCTTGGTGGTGTTTTATGGCACTGGTAGATCTGGAGTAAATGATCATGTCCTGCACATAACCAGTGAGCACATCACACAAAACAAAAAACTTGACCCCAAATCTGTGCCGTTTAGATGGAATGAACTGACGAAATGCCAGCCTGCCTTTCCACTTCATCAGAGATTCATCAACACACAGATCCCGGTATGGCACAAAAATGCGATGAAAGGAGGAGGTGAGAGCAGTAAAAATATTTCTGATTTTTTTCAGAGGGTCATTTAAAACTGCTGTTGCATTGTTTGAACAGTGAAGACAGCAGAGGAGCAGAAGGAATCGGTCCTGTGAAAACAAAGACCCGAAAAATGGTGTCAAGAGCATGGGGTCTGTGCTCCAGTAATCCCGAGCTTGAAGGTTCGGGGGAAGGTCTTCATCACTGTCACTCTCTGCCTCACTGTCAAAATTCTCCTCATCAGAATTAAAAAAAACTCCTCTATTTCCTCACTTGTCAGTTGTCTTCTTTTGAAAAAATTGTCTTGCTTTTTCTCTGAAGTAGTTAAAAACTGGTAAATTGTATTAAAATTGTGTCTGCAGTGGGTACCAACGTGAGCGTGAGGTAACAGTGACATAACTTGTCAGCAGGAAAAAATGCTTGCAATGCATGTTTTACATTTAAATTTATGCATTTGGCAGACGCTTTTATCCAAAGCGACTTAAATTGCATTTTAAGGTACACATTTTACATTTTTGTCAGTTTTTGCTTTCCCTGGGAATCGAACCCATGACCTTGGCGTTGCTAGCACTATGCTCTACTGTTTGAGCTACAGGAAAGGTTTTATTTTATTATTTTTCATTAAAATATTTTCAAACTTGTTAACTAAATTTAAATGGATGCAAGTTAACTCCTTATGGTTTATGTACTTATTAAAAATATATAAGTTAGAATAGATGTTCTGTAATTTATCACTAGCTGTGGGTGTGGCGCCGTCATGTGTTTACAACAGTACCAGGGAGGCAGTCAGCTGGATTTGCGACACAAGATCACCCACTTCTCCTGATTATATGTGACATTACATGAGGGAACAGCCCTAGACTGATCGTACACATGAAATGGTAGTAAATGATTGTGTTAGTTGATATGTAATGTTATAGCGGGCTAACGTTATGGGCATTTGTGCCGCGATTATGTGTTTACAACAGTGCCAGGGAGGCTAAGCTAGCTGGATTTATAACACAAGATCACCCACTTCTCCTGATATATGTGACATTACGTAAGGGAACAGCCTAGACTGATCGTTCACGTCAAAGGGTAGAAAATGATTGTTATTTGATCGGTAATATTATCACGGGCCATTTATAACACTGATATCTTGCTGTTATATATAGTAGTATGCAGTTACAAACTATATTTAGTGTTTGCTGATATTTTTGTGGTTGTGTAATATAATTTGAAGTGTATGAAACCTAAAATAAACATTAAAAGACACCGAGCGAAGTCAGTCTTTCATTCACTCAGTCTTTGGCTCAGCGCCAGTCAGCGCGCTAAAACAGATTTTAAATTTTGAATTCGGCAGTTGGTCACTGAGCGTTCTAATCGCACCGGTATGATCGTACGCACCAGGGACCAGCACAGAATGATCATACGGGTTTGATCGTACGTGTCAAAGGGTTAAGTGTCAAAATACTATGCTAGTATGGACTGTCCATTCCTCTCTATTTTCACACAGAGGGCCCTATCATACACTCGCCACAATGTTGCGCCAGACGCGATGCAAGTGTTTTTGGCCTAATGCAGTTATCATTTTCATGTCCTGCGCCATGTTGTTTAAATAGCAAAAGCACTCGCGCCCATCTGTTTGCCCATGGCTGTACTGGTCTGAAAACGAGGTGTGCTCAGGCGCAATGTTGGCGTGTTGCTATTTTGAGACAACTGAAGATGACTATTAGCCTGGATGCCAGCCGAACTTAGCCCTGTCCACAAAATGTTTAGGTCGGGCAGTTCGGTCTGGCCTTGCTCCATAGAGGAGTAATTATCCCCGAACAGAAACTGTTCGGACCAATGAAATCATCAGGACGGGCTTTAGACGATGACGGACAGATGATCAACAGTAACGTAATCATGCACGTCATCAAAGGGGCTTAGATTATATTTGTTCAATCCTAAACGGAGAGCTTGCTTGTGTATGCATTCACCTTCACAATTTCTCTCAGAAATGAGGATCATGTTGGGTAAGTACTCTGTGGATCATTAAATTATATATATTTTTTTCAACACTGGGAAAGATCGTGTATTCCAGCCTGATTTCAGCGTGCGTGCAGACAGGGTTGCCAAGTTTTTACAATAAAACCCGTCAACTACTAGCCCTAAACAATAGCTTCTCGGGGGTTCTCCGTGGGAAAAATGGCGTTTGGGGGGTAAAATGTGTGTTATTATTGCAAGGTTGCCTGCTAAAATTCGCACTCATGGATCTATATATCACATAATAGTCGCTTCAACCCGCGGACATAGAAAACAACCTGCAGTAAAAACGCGGACTTGGCAACGCAGTGCAGTTGAACTAAGTTGACATTTGACAATGCGTCGCTTCGTTGCTCTGATTGGTTAGCTCTATCCAATTGAGGTCTTTCCTGGTTTGGTTGAAACGCCCCATAATCACAGCCCAATGGAGCAGTTTCAGACTCATATTCTGACTATAATTGAGTATGACTACGTCAGGCTAGATGACTATGCCATTGGCCAACAAAAACCTGGTCTAAAGTCAATAGCGCAGTACAATAGCGCACACAAACACATTTAAATATTAAAATTCCGTCATTCTGCCATGTAAATAGCAATCTGCCACTATACAAGCACAACTGGCATTTAAAGGTAATGGGAGATGAGACTGATTGGTTTATTGCACGTTAAGCCCAAAACACCCCAATGACTGCAAGAGGCTAGGGACAACCCTTTTAGATCATGCACCAGCCATGCCCAACATTTTTTGAACAGTCGCTTTACTAGCAAAAGTGGACTCGGATGTGGCCTGAGTGCACTTGCACTGGGTACTTTAGACCATGCGCTTTGATCGTTAAAATAGGGCCAAGAGAAAGACAAATATACACACAACAATGTAAAACTGACACACTAGTAAAATTCCTCCCACTACAGTTTGCCTGGTTCTGTAAGTTGTACTGAAGTCACAGTACTGTTTGAGACTCTACTTGTTTAGTAGCCTATACTTATGTAGCAGGCACAAACTGTGAAAGGTGAAAAGCATTGTGAAGGTTTCTTGCATGCTGAGACCAGTTATATTCCTACACATGAGCATGGGTAAGGGAGAAAGAGAACAACATAAAGTGTCAAGGGAATCTATTGAAAAAGTGTCAAGGGAATCTATTGAAAAAGTACAGTGTTAGAGAAATATGGGAAATGGGGTATTGGGAAAACACCACTCCATATGGTACTATGTAAAGATGGCTGGTTGCATGTAATATTGGTCAGTACACATGCTGTCAATGAACTAACAAAGAGTGCAGATGTGAGAAGACCGAGACAAGAGCATAAAGAGAAAATGCCTTTCAAACACACACACACACAGAATAAAACATCAAGTGGCAACCGGCATATCAGGAAACACAAGGGAAAGTGATGGCCACAGACTACATCCTAAATTTTGTGTTAGGTGAAACAGTGATGACCTGGTGATACAATATTAGGTCTGTCGGTCTGTCTGTCAGTCTTTTTTTTTTGGGGGGGGGGGGGGGGGGGGGGGGGGCTTGACACACCGCTAAATATTTTTCACCATTACACTAAAAACATGATTAATAATAAACTAAATATTTACAGAAGTCTCTGACCAGGCATAACAATCGGAATAAAACAGCAGATTGATTGTATTGCATCAACAAGCTCATGTTTACCAGACCAATTTAAATCCTTTAGACATATATGATGATGTTAACATTCACACTCATTAACATTTTAAAAGCTAGAACATTATGTGAATAAATAACTAGTAAGCCACTCTTCAACACGAACCAGATCTAAATAGAACAGCTCTGTGTATCGCTCAGTGCATATCAATGAAATAAATTACTTAAGTCTATTCCTTAAGTCTTTGCATTTGTATTTATTTCTCCTGATTAATTTAAAACACTGAAAGTTATTTTGATATTACATATTGTTAATTAAGTATTGTATTTCAAATATAAACTTATTTTTTATGTTTTTTTTCAGAATTTTGTGTGAAATTCACTTTTTTTTTTTTATAAGTAAAACAACAACAATGAAATGTAACTTTTTAACTCAAATTCCACAAATTTAAAGGCTGCTATTAGATCATTGAAGGTAAATGTAATATTATAGATATAGACATACTTTACGAAGAGCTTATAACCTAATAGCTTCTTTCTGCCATAACCTCTTGAGGTGCACTGTACTTGACCTCTGGCTCAATGTGATCGCGTGTGTCAAAGGGTTAGCAAACTGGTTAGCAGAGCCAACCGCGTTGTCATATGTTTACATCCTTGCCAGAACGTACAATTTACAATACAAACTATTACAGGAAAACACATTGACGAAAAATAAATCATACTTACAGGTTATGGCCCATAAACAGCTTCTGTTTTTAAAGTTGCAACTGCTCCATCTTTCAGGACAACTTAAGCCATTGTGCGAATCCTGCATTGAACTTGCAATGACTGTGAGATTTCCTCCATGAAAATGTGCAGCACAGAGAGTGAGATTTAAATTTTTACCATTGATCCTTAACTCTCCCCTAAGAAGGCTGAACAAAGTGGACCTACAATCCGGATGAAAATAACAGCGTTTCGTCGGCATTGCAAAATGACCTCGCCCTCCTTATTTAATATTCTCGAAGGAGGGGTTTATGTAAATATTGTAGCTGCTGATGTCAGCGAGTCTGGAGGAAAAGGCTGTAGTTCCCTACTGACTGTTTGCTGTAGTCCTTAGAAATGTATTTCTTTAAAAGCAAATATCTCCCTTTGCTTTAAACGTTGTAACTTTGCAGATGTTGTTTATGCTCAAACAACAACATTACACACTAGCTAAAGTTAGAAAAGTGAAATCGTGTTTGTAAACCACCCCTTTAAATAGTGATTGCGAGATGAATCCAATCCATTACACTTAGGGTAAAATGTCTATTACAAGCGTCCATTTAAAAACATTCAACAGCACTTTTTGTCCAAAAAAGAAACAGAAACAGTTACAATATAGCTAATAGCTACTAAGCCTGTAGTGTGGACTTTAAACTCCCATTTAAGTTTGAACTTATGAACAGCTGGTGCAACCATACCAAGACTTTTTGCCATGAGTCAAATGTCTAACGAGACTAGCAATCTAATGTCACAGTACATTTCATCTTCTTACATACTATGAGTGGTGACCAATCCCCCCCCCCCCCAAAAAAATGTAAATATTATAAGTTTTTCCATCTACCTCTAGTGTTTGCACATAGAAACTGTGGTATCTGCTACTGTGGGAGTGCAAAGATGAAAAAAGAAAACAGAGAAGCTGGAATAAAATTAGAAATAATAAGCAAACAGCCTGCAAAGGTAACAACAAGATTAAGCCTGAAACCCAGGTGGATTTCAAAGAGCACAATTGAACTCCTTTGAGGAAGTGAGCAGATAAAGCCCTGTGAGCACAGCTTTACACTGACGCTTCACAGCTCAATACCACACACTAATCTGCCTTCGCTGCTCGTGTATGCAGATCGTGTGAAAGCGCCTTCATCAGACACCTCTCTCGCCTTTTTATTTAACACTTCAAGGAATTTGAGTATCTCTGTGAAAGAGGCAAGACGGAGGGAGGCAGTTTTGAATGCATGCGCACCTAAACACTCCTGAGTCAATAAACTCTCACACGTGAAGAGCTTAAATTGAGCATTTTGTCTGGTTGAAGTTTGTTCTGGAAACACACATTACCTTCTTAAAGAGGAGAAAAGATAAATGCAGTGTGAAACTAGGTCCATTTGAAAGACCAAGTGACGCAGGGGCATCCCACTGAATAGAGCATTAGGGAGTTGGAGCTAAGATGTAGTGCTACTGCTGCTGTCAGCAACTTGGCTGGATATAAAAGTTTTCCTGAACTGCTGATCCAGGACCAACTTCTTAAATGCAGCTAATCCATGCAGAATTATGCAAACCTGGACTAAGGTCCTTAGCTGCAGTTCAGAATGTCATAGTCATTATATAATGCTGGAGCAAGGTTGGGAACCAAGAAAGGGTTGAACTTTAGAACCGTCGCAGTTTTAAAAACATCAATTTCTGTACCAAATTATTTTCCTGACTTTCCGTCTGTTATTGGCTCTCGGATGTGTATATTTACGCCAGTGTATACAGAATATTAAAGTCCTAAAATAGTATTGTGCACAACTAAATCTACAAACTGTATTGAATAAAAACACTTATGAATCAGTCAATCACATATTTGACAACAATAAACAATTTTTTACTCAATAATTGTTAGGGTTTTTAATGTTTTTAATGCAGTCAATACTCCAGTCTTCTGTGTAACATGATCTTCTATTCATTTCTTATTAATTACAGTTTGTTTTTACCTAATTAAAGTTAGGGGGAAATGTGTTTTGTGAATTTAATCTGTGTAACATTAAAAGTATGTGTAAAAAAAATCTGATTAGTAATACCAGCTCTACTGAAATGAGAACTGATCATTTGGGAACAACATTTCTGACATTTCTTATCTTTTTTTCAAACATTTAGTCTTTAAATGTACCAGAGCTAGAACCAGAATTAGTCAAATCTTTTAGATTCCCATCAAAGGATGGATCGCAACTGTTAATGACCTGAGGAACAGAAAGAGGCCCATTGATGGAAAATGCAAAGGGATTAAGGGGTGACGAAGGAAGCAGTTCCTATTAGCTTGTTTTATGTTTGTTTGTTTTTCTCTCCGGCTAGCCTTTTCTTCTCTCCCACACTGTTTATCTCCATTGATTTCTGAACTGTTCATGCTTCTCCTCAAACAAACAGAAGCATATCAAGCATAATCATAGTAACCATTAGTACAAAAATATTTACACTGGCCAATAGATTGGTTCCTTTACTCCCAAAATAATTTCCTTATTTTTCTCCTGCTCTCAACCTTTCATTTCCCTCTGTCATCAAACATTCATATTTTTCTATGATCGAATCAAAGTAATTGATCGATGATTAAAGATGGTTGCGGTGGCAACAACATAATCAATGTCATCCTCAGTTCCACTGCCCGAAGGCACATGGTTGCAAATACAGAGCATTGTTGTTTTTGCCGTTGAGGCAAGCTGAATATAATCAAACAGATCATGTCAGGGTCTGTCAAAGCAAACCCATATTACAGTTGAGGGCTCTCAGTAATTAGATGGGAAACAAAGACATTTTGGTGAGAATGCATGCGAGGAAACAACATAGTGGTGGGCGGTATGAGAGGGATATTATGGAGCGGCACAAATTCAATTGGACCAGAGGTTTCAGGTGTGGTCACATTAGTGTAGAGTTTTCAATAGTGTAGAGCTGTATGAAGCACAGATTCAACCCGATCATATGTAAATGCGTATAAATAGTACGAGTGTGCAATGTCGTGGAATGCATACGTCAAAACTCATTTTGGCGTGCACTGCATATGATACACACTTTATGCCGTGTATATGACACACTTTTGGGTAGGATTAGGGTGGTGGGGTGGGGTATGCATATGCGTGAAAAACAGCGCATATGCACGCCAAAGTGAGTTTTGCTTTATTATTGCTGTATATGTTATCTTGAATGATTATAAAGTTTGAAAGAGAGAGAGAGAGAGAGAGAGAGAGTGAGAGAGAGAGAGAGAGAGAGAGAGAGAGAGAGAGAGAGAGAGAGAGAGAGAGAGAGAGAGAGAGAGTGAGTGAGTGAGTGAGTGAGTGAGTGAGTGAGTGAGTGAGTGAGTGAGTGAGTGAGTGAGTGAGTGAGTGAGTGAGAGAGAGAGAGAGAGAGAGAGAGAGAGAGAGAGAGAGAGAGAGAGAGAGAGAGAGAGAGAGAGAGAGAGAGAGAGAGAGAGAGAGAGAGAGAGAGAGACTTTTTGACTTTTACACACTTTATTAAAACAGTCTAAAAAAAACGAACATTCATTATGCCTCACACATAATCACATTGCAAATGTTCAAAAGAGAAAAAACAAAACACAAAAAACAAACAAACCAACAAACCAAAACAAAAAACAGATAACTTAATTAAATTAAAACACAGTCAGAATGACCACTATAAATACCTCACCAATTAAACATTACTTCTCCATCCTCACAAAGTGACAGTAAAGCTCCATTTATACACCATTTAAACTCAAACTCAGGCATGTTTTTTGTCATTTGACAAAATCTATGCTCCACTCTTATTCTGGATTCCACCAAAGCAGTAAATAGCTGAACCACATTTATATTTCGCCCTTCAGCAGCTAATCTGCAAGACTTCCAAATGGCTAATTTGGCTTGTCCAATGACGAAATTTGCTACAGTACACTGCTGTCTGTGCCCTCTAGAATACTTGCAACCATAGATAAACAGTGTCTTGTTAAAAACAAAACCCAAATTCCCAAGTATTCTTTCTAGACACATATATAATGGAACCAATCTAGAACATTCAGTAAAAACATGAAAAACAGATTCTGGTAAAGAACAGAAAATACAAGATGATGAAACATCAAAGTTAAATTTAGCGACATGAGAATTGGTGGGCAACACACAATGTAATAACCTCCACTGTAGGTCTCCAGACCGTTTAGGTAGAGGACCCTTATAAAAAAGCCTCCAAGAAGGAGAAAGTGCAACAGGCACGGTTAAAAAAATCTCTCCATTTTGTATCACCTCTATCCTTAATTTGCTCAAAATGATCTACTTTGACACACAACTGGTACAGATCTTTTTTTCCAACCACCTGAAATCAAGCTCCTGTAATTTATCAAATTTCAGCAGCTTCACTTCATAATCATTTTCAAAACCAACTTTGGGAGACACCAAAACCTTAGGAAACAAAACTCTAGAAGGACCTCCCGACATAAAGCAGTTAGCAAACAGGCGGAGTGTGGAGGGAAAGGCTGCTTTCAACCCACCTATGAGCCGCTCTATCGTCCTTACTGATCTAACCCCGGCTGATTCCCAATGTCTATCATTGACCTCCATTTTCTAGACGAGGTATTGATCACATCTGAAACTTTTGTCAAACCTTTTTTCAAAAGGTTTTTAACAACTGTATTGGATGTACCACTATCACCCAAAAAGGAGTTATAAAACAGTGGTTCTTCGAGACCAAAATGATTGTCTTCATGCCTAATCAGTTTAAAACCTGTCCAGGAGTTTAACACAGAAGCATAAAATTTTACATCAGATGAAAATTTTCCATCAAGAGATGACATTAAAAACAAATGCCTATCAAGACCGAATCCCCCAAAAGTTCTGAGCAACGCCAGACCAAACGACACCCACGGCTTAAAATCCTCAGGGTAGAGCAAGTTTTGAACCGTTTTTAACCTCAATGCCTTAACCTTAGCTACCAAATTAATCAATCCTTGGCCCCCTTCATTGACTGGCAAATAGAGAATTGCAGGGGGAAGCCAATGATAACCACCCCAGAAAAACTCAACGAAAGTCTTCTGCAAGCGTTGCAACAAATCTTTTGGTGGATCAAGCACATTCAGACGATGCCACATCATGGAAGCTGCCAAGTTGTTAATGATGAGCACTCTTCCCCTATATGACAGTTGAGGCAATATCCATTGCCATCTTTGTAAGCGTCCAGAAACTTTTTCAAAAATACCATCCCAGTTTTTCTGAATAAACTGATCAGAACCAAGGAAAACACCCAGCACTTTAAACCCCTCTCGACTCCAGGAACAGTTCTGAGGAAGTACTGGAGGGCCCACATTATCCCATTCACCCAGTAGAAAGGAAGCACACTTTTGCCAATTAATTCGAGATGAAGATGCTTTCTGATAAATGTCCAAAGATTCTCTCAAATTCATAACATCCTGAGCAGATCTAATAAAAACAGTGACATCATCAGCATAGGCACTAAGTTTAGCAGTTATCAGTTCTGAGGTTGACGGACACACTGTTGATATGCCACCCAGCTTGATCCTCAGATCAACTAAAAGTGGTTCAATTGCAATGGCATACAGGATTCCTGAGAGACCACACCCCTGCCTTATGCCTCTGCTTACACTGAATGGTCTTGTAAGAGTGCCATTAATTTTCAGCATACTGTATATGTCAGTATACAACAGTTTGATATAAGCAATAATCGATGGACCAAAACCAAAAGCCTCAAGGCACTTAACCAGGAAACCATGATCAACCCGATCGAAGGCTTTCTCCTGATCCAAAGACACAAAACCAATGTTAAAATTATGCACCTTAGAAAAAGAAATTAAGTCTCGAATCAAAGAAAGATTATCAAAAATAGTCCTTCCTGGAATGCAGTATGACTGATCAGGATGAATCACAGAGGAAATGTAGAGTTTGATTCTGTTGGTTAAAGATTTTGAAAGTATCTTATAGTCAACTCCAAGTAAAGAGACTGGACGCCAACATCTAATGTCTTCAAGATCACCCTTTTTAGGTAATAGGGTGACCACAGCTCTTCTTAGACTCAGTGGAAGTGTACCTCT
This sequence comes from Pseudorasbora parva, assembly GCF_024679245.1. Lineage (NCBI taxonomy): Eukaryota > Metazoa > Chordata > Actinopteri > Cypriniformes > Gobionidae > Pseudorasbora > Pseudorasbora parva. The sequence continues at coordinate 31,719,847 of NC_090183.1, read as the reverse complement.
CTCAAAACTCTCCCTGAAAACAGCAAACAAATCCTTTCCAATGACTGGCCATAGATGTTTATAAAATTCTGCATTAAGTCCATCCAATCCCGGAGTTTTACCAGAAGACAGTTCTTTAACAGCAACCGATAGTTCATCAAAAGTCAATAGTTCATCAAGCTTGGATTTCTCCCCCTCCGAAAGCTGAGGTAAATCCTGAAAGAGAAGTTCAGCCATCTCCTCATCGCAAGTTTCAGCTCTGTAAAGATCCTCATAAAAAGACAGTGCGTAAGAAATAATCCCATGACCATCAGTAACTTTTCTCCCCTCTGGAAGCCTCAAACAGCCTAAAATCTTCTTATCCACAGTCTTCTTCTCAAGGTTAAAAAAGAAAGTTGTAGGAGCATCCATGCTATTGAAAGAAGAAAATCTTGCACGGATCAGCGTCGCCTGGGCTCTTTCCTCCAGTAGATTCCGCAAAATAAATTTATTGCGTTTCAATGACTCAGTGGTATCGACAACATCCCCTTCAATGTCAAGTAGAAGTATTTCCTGTTCAAGCTGTGCCATCTTTTTTTCCAAAAAGCTTTTATTGTAAGCAGAATAGCTCTGGCAAAACAATTTAATTTGAGTTTTTCCGATGTCCCACCACTGGCTCAATGACTTAAACTGTGTTTTCCTCTCTCTCCAGATCTCCCAGAAATAAGTGAAAGAGTGCACAAAGTTTTGATCTAGTAATAATCTATTATTAAATTTCCAAAAAGATTTATTACACGTGCTCTCTGCAGTAGTGACATCAATAGATAGAAAATGGTGATCAGACAGAGCAGTAGGAAATATACAGCTATTATAAAAATGATCTCTCTTGCTTTTTTGTACATATATCCTGTCCAGCCTAGCCCCAGATACCATATTGGAGTTTATTTTCACCCAGGTATATTGTCTAACCTGAGGAAATGCTTCTCTCCAAACATCTACCAAATTGTGGTAAACAACTAAAAACCTAAGCACATCCGCCGATTGACTATGGGGCTCTTCATGATTTCTGTCCAAAGTATGATTTAAAGTGCAGTTAAAATCCCCAGCCAGAACAATGGTCCTATCATGAGACACATCACTTAGAGCAATTTTAAGTTTTTCAAAAAACCCAACGCGATCCATCCCAATATTGGGTGCATATACATTGAAAAGAGAAAAATGATTACCCTGAATAGTTACATCAACTCTCATCAAACGACCAGAAATCACTTCAACAACACTGACAGGCTGCTCCTTACATTCAGGTGTCAGCAGTATAGCCACCCCTGCACTAACATTAGAGCCATGACTCAATATAGCCTGGCCCTTCCATTCACTCAACCATTGAATCTGATTATTCTCATCTGTGTGCGTTTCCTGGAGAAAAACCACACCAGCACTCTTCATCATAATATAATCAAACAAACTGGCCCTTTTCACAGCATCACGACACCCATTAACGTTCAGCGAACTAAGTCTCAAAGGTGCCATGAAAAAAGAAATAAGATAAACACAAGATAAAACTAATCCACAAGACTTATTAAGTAACCCAGCCATACTCATTTTTTAACTTGTAAATTCAAAGAACTTCTAACATTACTAAGCAGCTTCTTAAGACGGTAGCGTTTGGGTTTGTCAAGCTCATCCAAGGAAGCTTTTTTCATTGCCATCGTACCAGATAACAGAAACAATCTTACATCCGGAAAATGTAACTCGATTTTAGGTTTTCGATGGCCCTTAGTAGTATCAAGAAAATGGTTAATCTGCTGAACTGAATAAAGTTTGGTCTTACCTCCAGAGACAAGCTCCGAATCCACCGCGTCATTCCCCATTATCTCAGCATCTTCTTGCTCAATGTCAGAGTCATCCATTAAATCCTCAGGTTCTTGAGAAAAACTGGCATCTTGACTCTGATTAAATGAATCATCAGTCTCGTTATCAATTTTATCAGGCTGCGTTTGTTTTGCCTCGAAAATCATTTCCGTTTCAGACACGGACTCCAAGCGCACCTGACCCGGGCTCGTCTCTGCCTGCGGTACAGCGGGGACCTGACTCGGGTCGGCCGCCTCCTCAGCAGCCTCCACCAGGCCACCTCCAGAGGCCTCCAGCCCCGGTCTCCCTTCGGGCATGTCACCTATCGCCGAGATCTCTCCGCTCGGCTGGGGTTCTGACGCCACAGCCGTCGCAGCGTTCTCCGCATCTGCAGCCGCGATAAGGCCCGCCGGCCTGTCTCGCCTCGGGCAGGTTTGCCTGACGTGTCCAAAATCACCACAAATAAAACATCTCATTGATTCTGAACTAATAAAAACAGTGTAATCTTTGCCATCGATGCTTAGTTTCGCTGACAGATTTAACGGATCACTCTGCGAGTTTAGAATCATAAAAACCTGACGACGAAAAGACATTACATGTTTAATCTCGGGGTTTTTACAACCAAGAGGAATCATTTTTATAGTACTTACTATCTTTCCATACCTCTGGAGTATGTGTTCTAGTTTTTCATTTGAAACGAACGGCGGTACGTTTGATAAAATAACCTTCTTGGCTGGGCTTGACAAAGGCAATACGGGCACAAAAATGTTTTTGATTACCAAACCAGTTTCAATCAATTCGTCTGCCATTTGCCGTTCACTGAGAAAGAACACAATGGCTTTGTTCATCCGGGAGGCAGATCTAATGTTCGCACCACCGATCGCCGCGCTCACGGCTATCAAACAATCTTCCACCGTCACCGCGGCCTCAGGCATACATTTACACCCATGTTTGAGTGTTAACTGTGAAAAATCTCCTGCTTCCGACCCCATTCTCCCCGCTCACTGACCGTAGTCAGGAACAACTAACAACTAAACTAAGCCAAATACTCTCTAACTAAAAGAAATAAATATTGAAAAGAAAAGTCAAAAATCTCACTGAGAAAACTTTCACTCACGCCAACCGGCTCCTTCCACACTCACTCCCAGCATGCACTCGCAGAGAGAGAGAGAGAGAGAGAGAGAGAGAGAGAGAGAGAGAGAGAGAGAGAGAGAGAGAGAGAGAGAGAGAGACCGACCGACCGACCCCACAGGGTTTGTGCTTAACTGGTTTGAGAAGAAAATACTTGTTCAGTTAGCATTTTACCTAAATCTGTTCTGCCAGCTATAGTGCTCAAAAATTCTGTAATACACATTTTATGTGTATCATTTAAATCCTCGAAACAGAATTCCCCAGATTTCATATTAGCACAAATATGAGTATGACTCATGAAATATGAGTGTCTTTAAAGGCTTTAAATGCATAATTAGTTTTAAAGGATGGTCACTTTTTCCTGACATAATGTGGCCATGTTTTGGCAGTGAAACATACTGATGCAGCACAAGTCTGTTAAACATGTGAGATCAAACTGCCAAACAGGTGTTTAAGCACGTAATGGAGCAGGTGTGTGGAACGTCATTTATTAAAATGAAAAACAATTACAGGCCATACACCCTTATTAGAGACTACATGCACACACAGAGCTGAGGGACATCCCAGAGCAGTGATGTCCTTCCTCCCTTTTTCTCTTCGTGAATGTCTTTCCTCACACAAACATATAAACACATTTGCTACCCACCCACAGAGTCTCAGTCTCCTTGATGGGTCAATGTTCTAATCACATCAATCAACCTCTCTAGCTCCTTCTACCTCTCATTCCTTTTCTCCATTTAAATCACTAGACCTCCAGCAGTCACTCAAAATAAGTTAGCCTTCTATTTTATTCACCTTGTCTTTCTGTCCCAGTTTGTCTCTCTTAGCTTGCAGATCTCGTCCTCACAGTTTATACGACAACTGAATTGTGAGACCAAACAACCTAACATCAACCTTAATATCTCTTCAGTATCTAAATTGTGACTTTTAGAAATTAAATTAGGATTATGCAGCTATCGATTATTTTAGCAATCGCGTGTTCTACCATTTATTCCATCGATTAATTGTGTAATCGGATAAGAAGTGCTTTTCCTTTATTAAAAGAGCAATACTAAATATACAAGATAAAATAAGACAGGTCTCTTAAAATGAACAACTCATTGGTTTCCTTTTTAGAATTTTTTTTTGTTGCTGAAATTGCATGCATCTGTGAAACTATTTAGTGCATTCAATTGCCATTTTGCATTCAAAATGCAAATACAAATACACATGCCTAAATAAAAAAAAAAAAATATTAATAGAAATATTTGTACAAAAAATTTCAATTACTTCCAAAAAAGTAAACAGTACAACTTAAAACAAAACCTACAAAATATAAATCAAAATGACACTAAGACAAATAATAATAAGGCCTAAAAATATTATGTGGCTTAATTTTCAAGATTCAGCCTGCAGCTCAGGCAAACATTAGTGGACAGGAAGGTAACTTGGAACAAGAACAAGAGTACATAGAGAAGCGTGGGTCAGCTCTTACGTCACCCGAATCCACTGTTAAAAACAAACCATCCACTCGCCCTCTAAAAGCAGGAGCGCTACGTATCACGCACAAACTAAAATTACAGCTTGTTCTGCTATGTGTTCCACTTAGCTTTTTTGGAGATATCAAGTGTATATTAAGTCCCATTAAATGCTTCACATTCACATCACAATGACGGGGATGCATGTGCAAACTCCATTCATGCTGGTAGCCTCACGATTTCGAGTTGCTCGTATCTCGCAAACTGCCCCAAAATGTTCAGAGTCGCATCCTGAAGTTCAACACACAGTTGTCTTAAAGGAATACTTCACCGCTTTTTCATATTAAAGAGACATAAATAACATAGTTAAATAACATAGATTTTCTTACTGTTATTCCCTTAACTAAAACGAGTTGATACATACGTCTCTCATCTCAGTGTGCGTGCACTTAATCGCTCTGACGTGCAGTGACATTCTGATAGCATTTAGCTTAGCCCACTAAGCCCAGTTTATTCACTATGGTACCAAACAGAGATCAAGTTAGAAGCGACCAAATACCTCCACGTTTACCCTATTTAAATACAGTTACACGAATAGTTAAACGAACGTAATAGCACTTCTGAGAGTACTTCGAAAAAGTCCTGGCTAAAACATCCTCCCTCACATTAAAGTCCCGGCTGAAACATCCTCCCCCTCCCCCCTATTGACAGAAATGAGAGAGGGAGGGGGAGATGTGAGGAAGGATTTTTCAGCCAGGACTTTTTACTGCGCCGAGTCGAAGTACTCTCAGAAGGTTTCTTTTTATTTTTTCGTTTATTTCTAAAACACTTACTTGCGATTCGAGCTCCTTCACTGACCGACGCGCTTCTCCCAATGACCAACTAATCGGCTTGGCTTTAAATATACAGTCCGCCCTTACTATTATCCCAAAGATTAATCGGCGCAACAGGCTGCTAATGACTTAAATCGAAACAGCTGGCAATTGCGTACAGCACAAAATGCCAGTGCTTCAAACTGCCGTGGTTAAAGTGCAATTGCAAATAGCTCACGTAATAAAATTATGAATAGAACAAATAACTGCAACATCGAAATGTATCTTCCTTCTAGTAATTAATACACTAAGCAATACAGCAAATACACAGTATTTCAAAAACACTTACTTGTGATTCGAGCTCCTTCACTGACCGACGCGCTTCTCCTCGTCATTTTGTCATTTATAATTAACATAAAAGACGATTCTGCGTGCTACTTGAAAACAAGGTCTTTCAAATTGGCTTTTTCTTTGAGAAAAGAACAACGAACGGTACTGAAGTATTCTTAAAAAAGGAAGATTCTGAGTTTTGCCGATAGGATGTAATTTGAAAGAACCGTTTATCCCACCCCTCAGATTAAGCCCTGCCACGGTGTTTCCAGACTCAACATCTGCATGTGGGTCTGGCTTGTCAGACTAATATTCTGTATTTTAAGATTTTAAACAAATTTATCATCAAAAATCGTGTAAACAAATTAATTAATAAAACTTCCAATTCCCCTTTGATTTGATTAGCATGTCCCTACTTTTTATTTATTATTCCAAAACTTGCAAAAAAAATTATTTTAATGACCTGATTCCATCAATGTGTTTCAACATCACGGAAATCATAGGGTCCTATTTAAAAACAGACCAAGGCAAAAAGATTGTACTGTCTTTGTAGACAGGGAAAGTGGCAATTAAAGTGTCTAGCTCAAACGATCTTTGACACGAGGACAGAGTATTTTGGTGGTGCTGGTTCTACCAATTTTTTTTGGTCTGCTCTACAGTCATAAACATTACTCTAAAGTGAAGCTTATGACAGTAATATCAGACACATAAGCAGGTACAGTAGTCAGGCACACAAGCACTGCAGCACATAGCTTAAATATTGATGAATATCCATGTGAATAGCATACAACATGAAGTTTAGGATGAGACATATCAAGTAGCTTGTTTCTTTTCAAAATAAGTAATTATCTTTCATTACATCATAGGCATTTCTAGAAAAAAAGGCTGTAAATGTATATGCAACTTTCCAAATGTATATGCAAAGTTTGAGTCTGGTAAGATTTAATTTTTTTCCCACTCTTGATTTCATTGAAGTTTATTTCAAGCAAAAAATAGAATAAAAAATAAAATAAAATATTAAATAAAAAACACAATAACAATAAATGAAAATATACATACATATACATACATACACATCTATACTCGCTCGAAACAATCTCTTAATTCTCAACAAGCCTGCATTTATTTGATCAAAATACAGAAAGAAAAAAAAACACATTTTAAAAATACCTTTTTAAATATCTTCCAAATAACAACCTATATTTGAAATAGAAATACTGTCACTTTTGAGCAATTTAAGGCATTTAGCAGGGGTCAGTATTTTATATATATATATATATATATATATATATATATATATATATATATATATATATATATATATATATATATATATATATATATATATATATATATATATATATATATATATATATATATATATATATATATATATATATATATATATATAAAACGGACCCCTGCTAATTGTACTGCTAATGCTAACAGTTTTAACTTTTAGGACTACGCTACCTTACAGACTCATACATACAGTTTCAAAGCTACTACACACTGGCCACAAAACTTCAATTTTGATTTAATGGAGCTTATAACAAAAAATTCAGACAAAATGTGTGTGTGTGTGTGTGTGTGTGTGGGGGGGGGGGGGGTGTTGAATAACAACACGCAAGTTTATACGATGATTATAAACTTCTTGTGATTGATGCACTCAACGGGGGTTTACATGGCAGCTATAATACAATACTTGAGACGACATGCTGATAAACTACATCCGATCTCAGTGTGAAGCCTTTGCATGTTTGTTCTGATGTGTGTGAGTTCTGCACTGCTTCATCTGCTTTAGTGCCCCTATCATCACAGTGTGTGCTCAACCAATGACTGTCTCTTGCTTTATTAAAACAAATGTATGTATGTATGTATGTCTGGGCGCCTTTAGTGGACCGGTGGGGGAGCGACAAGCCCTGAGACAAAAGATGTAGGCAAATCTGCCCTGCTGACATGGAAGAATTCATTTCAATTACAAATTTCCTCCACTGCTCGGCAAAGATGAAACGCAACAGCCCTCCACCAAATGGAGTGTTGGAAAGGAAGGAGGGTGCAGTACATCAAGCGAATGAGACACAAAAACAGCAACCTGCTGCTTTGATTTGCTTAGAGATCGTGATAATGATGCTGTGACACTATTTCCTTTGTGACAGAGGGTTTACCGTCACAACAGATTATTCACAGAGCATGATGCAATGAAAATCCAACCTTTGTTCCTCCCAAAACACAAAACTTTGTTTTCCATCATTAAACTGGGGGTGCATGAATATATGAATATAAAAATCATAATTAAACATGTTCTTTGATGGAAGAAAAAAACATCTAAATCACTAATTTAAAAATCAAACAAAATTATGACTAATTGGTCTAATATGATCAGTATCTGAGGGTTCTGGTGTCATAATAGCGCTCTCTCTCTCTCTCTCTCTCTCTCTCTCTCTCTCTCTCTCTCTCTCTCTCTCTCTCGCTCTCTCTCTCGCTCTCTCTCTCGCTCTCTCTCTCGCTCTCTCTCTCGCTCTCATTCCTTTGTCTTTGTGTCTCAGCCTTGCTTTTCTGCAGCGACAGCAATATTGTGGTGGACCCCACCATCGCTCATTGCCGGCCAGTGTGTGTGTGTGTTGATGTTTGTTTTGGGGGAGAGCTGGTCCCTGCTGTGAATGTAGTGATTGTGGATGCTTTTCATTCATTATATTAACCAGAAACATCCAATCACCCACCAATCCATCTATTCATCCCTCTATCTACACACACACACACACACACACGCACACACACAAAGCATGTAAATGCGCAATCAATAAGAAATTAAGTGTTGTTAATAATTTAAGGGATTAAGCTTATCGACTATTGACCAATGTCAGGGCAAATGCAGCAGGAAAACAATGGATTACCAGCATCCACTTCACAATGACATGCATTCATGTGTGCCATAGCTATGATGTGTGCACCCTTGACTTGAAAGAAAAGAAAATGTAGCGGGCTCGATGTAGGTGAGGCACCATTGGATTATGAACGACAACATACACTAAAATTTCATTGACAGTCTGTTAAATAAACAGTGACTGATACGTCATGTCTGTATTTACCCCCCCCCCCCCCCACCCCAAAAAAAAAAAAAAAAACTGAAGCGGACCTGAAGTACTTTGATTGTATGTAAGTGTAACAGCATGTTATGCATCTTATGCACACAATGGCCCTCATTTATCAATCTTGCGTAGAAACGGGCGTATATGTTGGCGTAAGATTATGCTTACACTCTTCTCACCGCCTGATTTATGAAACTGTGCGCACCTCTGCAATTCAGGTGTACGCAATACTTGCCCTTGATAAATGCGGCGGCTGAAAACGATCGTCATTAGAATAACACGCCCCTATATATTCAAGTCTCCGCCTCCCGCACGCCCTCATTTTACGCCATGGACACACGGAAGACGGCAAAGAAGCGAAACTTCTCCGACGTGGAGATCGGGCGCGCTCTATCATCTCACTAGTCCACTAGTCAGGGCACTGATTAGGACATAAGTCAATGGGCTGACTCCCTGATCAGTGCTCTGACTACTGAACTATTGAGATGATTGAGACGCACCCATCGAGATCACCAGGGAAGTGGAAAAAAAAAACGAAATTGTTTTATTTAAGAGTATAAAGAGTGGGAATAAAGGCACCCACAAAAACAAAATATGGACCCAAATTACGAGTAATTACGAGCTGAAATACGAGCTCATATGAGTAATAATATGAGTAGTTTGAAATACGTTATAACATTACGAGCTGTTAATAGTGTGGGGGTTGAGAAGCGCACCCCAGCAGTTTAAAGCTGTTTGGATAAGAAATTACCATCCCAATGCATTATTTTACAGCACGTTTTGAAACAATTAGCATTTGATTTCGTATCACGGCATGTATTGGGGTGTACGACAGTGATGATGATGTGATGTGGAGTATTCATTCACATTAATAATTACATGACAATTTGTAAGATTCTTCTTTTTCTTCTTCTTCTTCTTCTTCTTCTTCTTATTATTATTATTTTTATTATTATTAATGACGCTTGTTGATTTGTCGTTTTTATTGATTTTATTATTATTTAAAAGAAGAAGGTCATTTTTATTATTTTGTCATTCTGAATTATTTTAGTCCCAGTCCGTGCGCAGCTGCCGGGCCAGACGGGCCTGAAACGTCAGATAAAGCGCACAGGCTCGCGACTGGAGGAATACATATGCCTACAAATAAAACACTTTGGTAAAGTCACACAAATTAAACATTGACGTTCATGTTGCACAAAAATAAACACTAAATGTTGTTGTTGTGGTTTTTAACAGTGGGTCATATAGCATATCTTGTCAGTGCGTTTTGTGTTAGGAATTGTTTTTCTGCGCATTTTCCCACTAACTCAAACGTGCGTACACCACTTCCTGAGCTGGCGTAGGATTTGAGCGTGCCGTACGCCAACGTCCATATTGATAAATCTCAAAGTCACCGTGGGTTTGGGTGTACGCAAGGTGTACGCTGGAAATTTGGTGTACGCACTTTTGATAAATGAGGGCCAATATGTTGATCATGTATGTGATTTATGGCTTTTTTCAAAATCAGATTTTAAGTTCGATGTATTGAGCTTGGTTGTTTTAGATTTTGATTCTAGCAACATCAGTGGTGCGATCAAGATTTTTTTATTTTTATAATAATAATTATTAATGAAATGTGTTTTACATGATGTTTAATACACCATATTTTGCAAAAACACTGTTCAATACACCAAAAAATGTAATGTTAAAGTTCACAAAACGTACTGTGTTGCTCATGATGTTTATTACATCACAGAAAATGCAAAAAGTGAAGACGAGTTTGCAAGGCATAAAAACATACAAATCAACCAATGCAACATGTTGTAACAACACACAAGCCTAAAAGGGCAACAGTCCATCCTTATTATTGAGTCACAAATGGAACTAAATGAAGAACTGAAACACGGCACACAAAACATTTCTTTACAGAGCAAAATACTTATTTTTTTAGTCACATGGTGCAGTATTCTGATTCCTGCACATGCGTTTTGGAGATGTAACATTTAGGTTAATCTTTTTTTCATCAAGTTGATTTAAATTAAAATTGATTATGGAAATTCCTAAAACAAATTGACAACCCTAATATATACAGTCCACAGTCATCACATTTATAAAAAAAACCTAATCAACCACAGCATAGGTCAATGTTATTCTGTTCATTGTTCTAAACAATACTGACTCAAATCTGACAAGCACAAGTATCATCTCCTCACTAGTGCTCCAGACTGACATTTAGTCTCACATTAGAGCTCTAATTAGCAGCATATGGCTGCAGCATCATAGCAAAGGGGGTTAATGGACTGGGCTTTAATGAATCACACAGGCGTACGTACAGTAAGTGCTCCAGTCAACCACTCCTCAAATTCTACATCTGTCTTCACTCATTAGCATTCACAACGCATAAGATATATATGACAGATCCTTCCTCAGCATCCTTGCTAGTGAATTCTGACTTTACATGTATAGATTTTCACAGATCTTTCGACCACCACAATAATCATTTCTCTTTAACTCTCATGCTCTGATGAAAATCATTACTCTGTGTGGCAGGGACATGCACAATGACTAAGCTCCTCTGTTGTGCTACAAATCTGCTTGATTGGTTGGGGGAGAGAAAGCAAGGTTGACATGGCTTTTTGTTGATGCCTCTGAATCACATGAATCATCGGTGTGATGCATCAACATCTGAAGGTGAAAAATGACATGCACATCTCACACTGACAGGTCTTTAAAAGCACTCAAACACACTGTACAACGTCCAAACACATTGCAATATTTGAACACTATGACTTTATAATCAGGATTAGGATCATCAGTCGAATATCAACCTACATTGAGCACCTTCAAAATGAGATTTAGACAAGTGGTGACTGCACATCCAACATCTGCAGACACAATGCTTGGGTTGTCGCCAGGGCATTATTATGCAGTTGCTAAGGTGTTTTGTGTGGCTATTAGCATGTTGCTATGTGGTTGCTAAGATGTTCTTGGTTTCTATGTTGTTGATTTGGCCTAAATCCAAAAATCCACCCCCAAGTCTCTGATAATCTGGCCCAATAAGGATAGGATCCCTCTTCAATATAAGTCTATCTATGAGATATTTTGCCACATTTTATCCAGAGTAATTGCCACACTTTTGATGCCAGATAAATATGAATTAAAATATAAAAAAGAATTATATTTATTTAAGCAATTTTCAATGAGGTGAACTACAGTGCATACGTAATGTATTCACAGAGCTTCACTTTTCCACATTTTCTTATAGATATTCCAAAACTGATTAAAATCATTATTATTTTTCCTCAATTCTACAAACAATACAATGAAAAAAAGGAATAAGTTTGTTTGAAATATTTGAAAATGTATTTCTTAAAAAAACAAAAAAAACATTACATATACAATATATGAGTATTCACAGCCTTTTCAATGAGACTTAAAATTGAGCTTGGATGCATCCTGTTCCCACTGATCATACTTGAAATGTTTCTGCAACTTGATTGGAGTCCAGTGTACTGGACATGATTTGGAAAGGCAAACACCTGTTTTATAAGGTCCCACAGTTAACAGTGCAAATCAGATCACAAACCAAGTCCAAGGAATTGTCTGTAGACTTCCGAAACAGGATTGTATATCGAGGCAGATAAATTTAGGCAGCATTGAAGGTCCCAATAAGCACAGTGGCCTTCATCATCCGTAAATGGAAGAAGTATGGAACCACCAGGACTCTCCCGAGCGATCGGGGGAGAAGGGCCTTAGTCAGGGAGGTGACCAAGAACCGATGGTCACTTTGACAGAGCTCCAGCGTTTCTCTGTGGGGAGAGGAGAACTTCCAGAAGAACAACAATCTCTGCAGAACTCTAACATTCAGGCCTGGTCAGAGGGCACATGACAGCCCGTCTAGAGTGTGCCAAAAAGCTTAAGGACTCTCAGACCATGAGAAACAAAATTCTGGTCTGATAAAACAAAGATTTGTTTGTCATGTATGGAGGAAACCAGGCACCGCTCATTACCTGGCCAATACATCCTATAGTGAAGTATGGTGGTGGCAGCATCATGCTGTGGAGAGGTTTTTCAGCAGCAGGAACTGGGCAACTTGTCAGGATAATGGGAAAGATGAATGCAGCAATGTACAACTTTGTGAATGTCCTTAAGTGGCCCAGCCAGAGCCCAGACTTCAACCTGAACTCTAGAGAGATCTGAAAATGGCTGTGCACCAACAAATCCTATCCAACCTGATGGAGCTTGAGAGGTCCTGCAAAGAAGAATGGGAGAAACTGCCCAAAAATATGTGCCAAGATTGTACTCATATTGTACTCATTTTCATACTCAAAACGATCTGAGGCTGTAATTGGTGCCAAAGGTGCTTCAATTGAGCAAAGGCTGTAAATACATTTACATGTGATTTTTTTTTGGGGGGGGGGGGGGGGGGGGGTGTGGCATTTTTGTATAATTGAGAGGGTGAAAATAGTAAGCGCTGTGAATACTTTCCAGATTCACTGAACATCCACTGCAGCGACACCTATATCTAAACGTTTGAACAGCCGTAACACACATATATACACTATTTATTATTCATATTAACTACTATAAATATTGAAATATATACACTCAAAAATTAAGCCCTTTTTATTGTACAGTATAAATCCATCAAACTGAATTAAATAATCATATATTATACATATGAATAAAGAATCCTAGAAAAAAAAAAAAAAAACTAGAGCATAATAAAACATTTTGTATAAATCTTAATGGAACAAGGGAATTGACCATTTCAGTTTATGTGATTTGTATTCATAACTCATTTAAAAAAATATATATTTGTACATTTATGAAAATGTAATATGGTAAGAAATACTGTCAAATAATTGCTCTAGGAAACATTTTTTTAAATACTGAACTCATTTTACTACAACATTAAGATAGTAATATATTGATGAGATTTAAAACCTGAAATAATATGTAAATCTAATGTTAAACATCTCAAAAGGACTTTAATCTTTATAAATTATTGAAAAACAAAATCTCCAGAGAAAATAGAAATAGGAGCTAGTGAACCTCACATTTCAATATAACACTCTTATTATTTTCAGCAGAGTAATCCCAGCAGCCACTTTTTGATGTGCAGTGTATCATAAACAGCTCTGATCTATTACATACATGCGGTATGGCTGGATATATCTCTGGAAAAAACTCTGGCGCTTAGTACCAAAAATGATATCGAAGTCTACTAAAGGTAGAGCTTTTTCAAACCATAAACTCTAAATAGCCTTCCTGATACTATTTTGGTCTGTTGTTAAATCTATAGTAAAGACTCATCTCTTTAGTAGTGGTTGACCGATACTTTTTGATGGCTGATGCCGGAATCTTAGAGAGCATTATGGCCTATGGCCGATATACATGTATATCTACACTTTATATTTATTATAGTTAAAATCTCTCAATTAATTGATTCTTGATTCTTTAATCATATTACAGTATTTTTCACAAATAATAAAAAAAATTGAATAAAAGGAAGTAAACACTGTAACCAACAGGGCACTTAGTAATCTGGTAAGTTTGTGCACACTGGGAAAATATATATAAAAGACTAATTTTACATACAGCACAGTGAAAATGACATGAATATGACAGTGGGCAACAGAATATAGAGGAGCATAGTTTGAAAACAAGGATTTAAAGCTTGCCGATCGTGTCTCTCCGGTAAAACTGAACTGACCGCCAGGCACAGAGTAACATGCTATCATGTAGGCTACAAATGCGCAGTTCAGAAAATCTAACAGCTGGAAGTCTGCCAGGTTTGTAAAATGAAATGTTCATTAGATGTTCTAAGATTTGTTTAAATTATATTAATGCGTACTTGCTGAATGCTGACAGTAAATGAGAAAGAATTATAGTGTTTGCCTTTCTGTTACTAATAATATAAAAGCAAATGTTCCCCCCCCCCCTTGTTGCACTTTGAGATTCTTCAGAATGAAAAGTGCATTATAAAATCTATTATTATTATTAATTTATATTTATATATTTCAGTTTACTTTCTCTGTTTAACAGTTCCATCTAGTAATGTAGACAAACAGAGACCATAACTAATGAAGATGGAGAATGAGAGCGCTGTGCTCAGGCGCTGCCATTCTCAGAGCCAGCTTTCTCAGTGCTATCACATCGGCCAAACAAAAGTACTTATCGGCTGATGCTGATATTTAAAGGGTTACTTCAGTGATTAGCTGAAAAGGGAAATGTTTAAAATTTAGATGATGAACAATTTCAAATATTATCCTAATATTGTAATATTATTATCCTTATATTTTAATAATTACGAGGATTAGTTGTAATTACTCCCTAACACGTGTGTCTGTTTAACGGAATACATGAAGTTAACTTAATCACATAATATGTACTTTATTATAGATGAATATTACTGCCATATGGACATTACTTTGATACACTTATCTCTGGCTAAGAGCAAAATACTCTGTAAATTGTAACTATGAATCAAGCTGCTTTGAAACAATATATCGCAAAAAGCTAAAGAAAAAAATCTTAATTTAACTAAATTGAATATATTGACATATGTGAGGTCTGTCATGTTTCCTGTTGTTGCACGTCTCACACAGAGCACATACTCGCTTTCCATTGAGCCTGTGAGCAAATTCATTCCAGTCTACAAAGCAAAGACTTAGAAAGTCCATGGGAAATATACATGTTTGCTTTTTGAAAAGTCCAGCCCCTCTTGTCCGCGGGGATAACCGAGAGTTACCTTCAATTGTGAGAGCGATTTCAATCCGCGTAGTTATACAAGCGCACTCACCAAATCCAAGACCGCTCACTTCCTCTCGTTGAATGTTTTCCAGTCACCTAAGCGTATCCAGGGCTACTCCCCCATTAGAATATAAATGAATCCACTGCCCGACCGCCGCGGTTGTCACAATGTCACCCACCTCCCTACACCCACTGACTTCTCCTTCATTTGGTTTCACGACGACTGACATGGGGGTAAACATGGTGCTGGTCTGCAGTGGTGTGAGAGAACTCCTGATGGGCCGAGGTTCTAAAGGCCCATGTGTGCGGTTTTCTGAGGGAACAGAGGGAGACGTGTTCTGCCCTGTTTTATTCTGTAGGGAGCTATGAAAGCGTGAGCTGCGGGAAACCCTTTTGACATGACTGGAGCAGGGAGCAGGACGCAGCCCAACGGTGGGGTGAGGGTGGAGGCTGGGGTTTGACAGGGACAAAAGACATCTCTTCATAGACTTCGGAATTGTGTGGAGAGTTTTCATGGCTGAACACCAATGAATAAGGGCAAAGTACGTTTGCTTAGAGATCTCACATTTTCTCAAGCTAAAAACACAATAACTTCAAAGAAATCTGAAGGGCACTGACATTCATGCACACATGCGAACACAACCACGTAAAACCTTATTAATTCGCGTCCACAACCTCACAGGCTTTTGATCTTCTGGCAGTGAGTATAAGGGTGTTTTGATGTTGTAGACCAGCATGAGTCCTGCCCAATTGGACTGAGGATTTATCAAAGGTCCAGCATAGGGAGGGAACCTCTCTGATCAATAGCTGCCCCTAGCTGGTGAGCCATCTTTAATATTTCAACTGTCTAGGACTCACAGCTCTTCTGAGAGGGCTTAACAGAGACCAGACTTTGCCGCAATCCAATAACCCGCTGACTGCACGCAATCTATCGCAGTCAGGGTTAATAGAGCTACCTGCAGAGTACAGATATGAATTGTCTGATTAGATAAAATTCCTAAACAGATTTTTTAAGCTTTTGGTAACACTTTATTTTAATTTTGTCCACTTTAGACATTCTACTAACTATAAGTAATTACATGTCAACCAGAGATGTATAGTAACGAAGTAGAACTACTTCACTACTGTACTTAAGTACTAAAAGGCGGTATCTGTACTTTACTGTGTTATTTTTTCTCCTACTTCCACTTTTACTTCAGTACATATTTTCGATGAGTTTAATACTTTTACTCTGATATCTTCATTATGTGCTGCATAGTTACTTTTACAATTATAAAAATGCAATGAATCATTCCATTACAAACCCACATTACCACTGCCAGAACGGTAGACGGCAGGATTGATGAAGCTGACATCATCGAGCGATTCAAGCGGTTCAAGAAGACTGTGCGTGCTCCCGTTCTGCCTTTTTTTAGCCACCAAAGCCAAATTTGTTCGGTGAGTGATGTAAAATAGAATAACTGCTGCGCTTGTCAGGGCGCATATGCGAGAGAGAGCACGTTTCGGCCTCACGCACAGCGCACGCATTCACCGTCTAACAACACGAGCGCTGTCTTGCTCTCAAATTGCTCTCTATTTGTTTACATAGCCATAGACTCTTTTAAGAAATAACTAAAAACCTTTCTTTTTAAACAAGCATTTTTTTACTTTTTGCTAACTTTTTAAGTGTTCTTTCCGGTTTTTAATTTTGTTTTATTTGTTTCATGTGTAGCACTTTGGGATTGTTTTTAACTATGAAAAGGGCTTTACAAATAAAATATATTATTATTATTATTATTATTATTATTATTATTATTATTATTATTATTATTATTATTACATAGTTAATGCGCACTGTGAAGTAACATATACAAAAAAATAAACAGCTGTATTTTTATTAACTAAGATTAACAAAGATTAATAAATAAAGTAGCAAATGTATTGATCATGGTTAGTTCATGCTAGTTATTAGTCTTATTTATTACCTAATGTAATGTTAACTTATCAAACCATATTGTAAAGCGTTACAAGCAATTAATTTACTCAGAACACCTCTTGAAATAAGAATATAAGCTTACCGGTATATTTGTTTTTAGTAAGAGTGGTTAGCAAGATTAAATCTTAATGAACTACAGTATTTTCTGGTTATTTATATGACAATGTGTAGAAAAATTACCTAAAAAAATAAGTTTAGACTGGAGTGAGGTGAAAACAGAAAAAGTGCAAAGCAAGTTGTTGTTAGCTAGCTGTTAATTGTATTAAATTATGGTAGAAAATTTGACTATTAGTCAAAATAAACTTTTTGGTAATGAAATATGATGTTCAAACGTTTTACTACTTTCTTTAATAACTATATAACACAATACTTGTACTTTTACTTTCAGTACTTGAGTAGTACATTTTTAAATAAACTAGTTGCAATACTTTTGTGCTTCTACTTAAGTGTGGTGCTTAAAGAGGACTTCAACTTCTACTCAAGTCTTTAAATGTGACTCAAGTCTAGTACTTTATACATATCTGATGTCAACTAACTGATTAATATTTACTAAAACTTTATTTTGTTGGTCCCGCTACAGACATTCTACTGACTATAAGCAACTTGGCAACTATAATTCAACTTATTCTACTAACCCGAACCCTAACACCTAACCATAATCTACCAGTCTACTGACAGTCTACTAATACTCTAATGACAGTTAGTTGACATGTAGTTGCAAAGTTACTTAAAAGTTAGTAGAATGATAGTAGAAGTGGACTATCGAAATAAAGCGTAACCAAGCTGGTATCTAAAACAATGATTACCCACCTACACATCTTGACCCAACCAGGTAGGTGTATGTTTACTATAGTTCAAAAGTCGGGATTAGCATGTTCTTAAATAAATTAATACTTTTATTCTGCAAGGATGCATTAGATTAATTCAAAAGTGACAGTGAAGACAATTATAATGTTATTATAATGCTTTTAAATTGATATGTCAATCAAATAAATGCAACCTTGGTGAGCATAAGAGATGAAAAATCTTAACTACAAACATCTGAATGGTACAGTGTGTGTGAGAGATCAAAAGATCAATTCTGTCAATCACCAGTAAACTGTTTGTGCACAATAAATCTTTGCATAAGGTCATGTTCTATTATAAAGGAAAGGTAATAAGCGGTGTAATCCAAACATGGCTGAGAAAACGGCAGCTAAGAAAAAAAAAGTTATTGCTTTGGTTATCGATTTGCATCAAAAAACGTTTCAGCCAAAACGTGAGCTGATTTTTGACTATCATTGTTTTGCTGTACATGTAAACACACTATTTGGCCATTATTTTTTGCATTTAAGGTTGACATTAGGCATATTTCACATTTAGGTGAACACTGAGAGCTGTGCCATTTTAAAACCCACTAATCAAGGTTCCTATGCTAATCTATGTCCTGTAGTATCCCAGCACATGCAGCAGCATCAACATTCAGAATAGCAAACTCTTCTTTTTAATGTTTAATGTGGAATTCTTATATATGGTAACATTAGTATTCCTTTGAGGTAATTCCGTTTCCCCTCTGTGGGCCTTACAGAGCAAGGTTAGTGCAGAAAAGGGGAGGCATTCAGAAGAGGGAAAAAGGCCACTTGTGATATGAATGTGTACCACTAACTGCTTCATTAAAATTAGCATTTTCCATAGTATTTTGTCTTTAAACCTACAAGATATTTAGAGGTAAAAAAGCAATGATCAGAAACTTTGTAAAGAATGTGATCAGAGTAAATTGAATGTTGTGTTAAAGCTGCATTAATCTCCCTTTTTGGAGGTAAATAATCCGAGCAGTTAGTGCTGTCCCACTGAGCGATAACAACAGGTACCAAAAGGGAAATTAAGAGGAACTGAGAAGCTCTATGGAAGAAAAGGAGAAAATTAAAGGGAAGAGGAGAGAATTAGACAGCAGAGACGAGCAGACCCCTCTTGAACAATGCTGTCAGTCTGGGCCTCATTCCCAGCCTCTAGATGGGAACACAATGCGTCTGTGCTTGGCTCCAACACGGTGTGAATAAGAACAAGGATTGTGGAGCAAGATGTTAATGGCACATTTGCTAAATGTTCACCCGTTGTATCACAAGTTTTCTTTTTCTTAACCGATTGATAATGCATCCAAATAGAAGGCACCTACAAATATACCTTGATCCGGTTCAGTTTTATTTTTACATGTCCACAAATCCAGAAGGTTTTGTGTCCCTAATAAACACACCAATTATGAATGTTCTTTATGATGAGAAAGGCCTGTTTTGAGCTGATATTAGGCAAATTTATTTTAATCTATGAATTTTGTACCTGGCCAAATAAACTACTCACTAATTTGCAATGGAAAAAGGATGTCACTGAAAAACAATTATTCTGAGTTACACTGAGGAAGGCCTATCTGTTAGGGAGGGACTTTAAAAAAGACATTTAAATGTATAACTCAAAATGGTAAGAAATAAAAGATTGCATGGATAATAGAAGGAAATGAGCACATGGGGACATTATCTTTAAAATAAACATTGGAGAGAACAAGAGAGGGAATGAGTGAAACATTTATATTTATAACAAATAAATTGACAGAGTTTAAACTATATAGAAAGCAAATTTCAAAAATGTGATAGACCAGTGAAATTATTTTAAAAGAGTTATCAAATAATGAGTCATGTATTTGTTATCGTATGGCAAATATATAAATAATTAAGGTAATCAGTATTTAGTTATTACTTTCAAGTAAAATATTCTAGTAAGAAAGTAACGTCAGATTAGCTGAATAAAACAAGACTTGGTTTTTGATAATTTATCTTGCATTACTTTTTTTAAATAAACTGATTATGAGTTTTATGCTTAAAACAATATTAGCAAATTCAAAATTCATTCTCTGAAACCAAGACTAAACCTTGTGCAAAAATATTGTATGCACTTCTCAAATTGATTTTTTGCATTGTTGGGGCCTTCATACTTTTATAGGCTATCGGATGGATGAGTTAAGATTTATAGAGTTAAGCAAAACTGTTATTTTTCGACTGTTATACACCGATCAGCCAAAAAAACATCTACACTACACTTCTTTTTTCATTTTTATTTTCACTTTCACTCTCATTTAATTCAAATTTTTAGTAGGTGAAAAAAAACATTCAGTCTAGACTTTGGTTACAGTGGTATAAGATTAAAGCTATTATGATTCATCATTCTTTTTCTCAGTGGAAATAGTGCAGTGCAGTCGGGGCATGTTTCTGCTGACCTTAAAATGAGCTACAATGCAAAAGAGGCAGGTGCTTTGAGGGTCTCCATATAAGCAACACTCTCCGTCTTTGTCTTTCTCTCGCTCTCTGTCTCATGAACTGGGCTTCACAGTAGCCTAATTTCTTTTCAATTACACAAACCTCTGCTGTCTAATGGCTCAAATGTGCACTGTGTTCTTTGAGCTCCAGTATGTGCATGCCTCATGCTGCTATCACAGCCAGGGAAGCTCATTGTGTCAACTAAATGGATAGCAATAAGGCCTGCATTTCAAACAAACAACAACAACAACACAAAGGTTTTGAACCTATTCATTAATATCCAGTTGGCTACCAAGGAAAGAATATTAAGATTCACTTAAAGTAATGTGCACTGCAGTTAAACACTCAGACTACTGCAGTAATAACAGGTGGCGGCCTTAAGTGGCCACTCTTTTCTTCCCAACTGCACCCAGACATAAAGAGCTGACTGGAGAATGGCGAGGGGGCTGGGAACATTGGCTTTTCTCCCCAATGTCCACTTTGGAACAAAGAGCAGACGGCTTTTCCTCCCTTGGGGAGGTGTGGAGCAATTCCTTCCTTTCTAGACCCTTATTTGGGGCTGAAACTTATGGATCTTAATTGTATTACCCTCATCCGTATGGAGGGAGTGTAGAGGAGGGGTGGGAAAGCAGAATAAAAATGGAATTTTGATTTAATGAAAGAGAGTAATCCCAAAGCTCTCTGGAGATAATTCGCTTTAAGAGTGAACATTATGCCAGTGCGTGGCTAAGAGGATCACGCCTGTTACACAGAGAGGAGCGAGGGAAAGGGTCAGTTATGAAGGAGAGGGGAAAGCAGGGAGGAAACGGAAGATGAAAAGCAAAAAGATGAAAAAAGACAATAACTAGGTGCAGTCCATGCCTGGTGTTTCTGACTACCTGTGTATTGATATAATTTGATTGGTTTAATCATAAAATAAAATCATTCTAGTGACTGCAATATGATTTTTTTTTTTTAAATGTGCAAATGAATGACAAAAGAGCAGATAAAAGAGTTTAAGAGACAAATGTGTTTAACTAACCAGCATAGCAGTTTCTAATCATTAAACATACACAAAAAATTCTGAATGCGGTGAAAAGTCTAGATCACAGAAGTGGTGGCAGTTTCTACTACAGAGACATTTACAACCAATGCCGGCCAAAGTTAAAAGCCTGCACTGGACACAATGTTCCCTTTCTCTAATTTTCTTGAAGAATTTCTGCGCTTAGAGAATCAGACCATGATCGGTTAAGCCCATGAATGTTTTTCTCTACCACTGGAGAGTAAAACTCAAGAATGGCTGAAGATCCTGAAGAGTTTTAGCAGATAGAAGTATCTAGAATTATCTTGAAGTTCTGAGTCTGTGATTGAAAACCTAACTACTTGAGAAGTGCAGAAAACAGACGGTCACATTTACAACATTACAGAAAAAGAAATCATTTTATTATGTGAACTTGCTGTCTGAATTGATTCTTTTGAGCTTTTTTAATTATTTAAAAGACTCATGAACTTACAAGTTGTCAGTCTATTAAACCCTTTAATTAATGACCTCAATGAAGTTGGTTACTAAATTAAGACCTGACTTACTGTACATACAACTTTTTGACCTTAGTAAACTGCTTTTAGTCATATTCGTTTTTATATGACGCAATAATAAATGTACTTAAATGAATTTGAATCATAGTTAAAAAGCACTACATTAAACATTAAAGTAGAAACATCATCAGTAAATATTTGAGAAAAAGTTGAGCGGAAGAGCTGTAAAGTAAGAAAATAGAAATCAGATAAGGGAAATTCCAATGGTGTTTAAGGATAAGGTGATAGCAAGGAGAAAGTGAACAGACAAAACAAATAAACTGAAACTTCAAAAGGAATATAGCTTGCTGGATAAAAGTAAACTCTATCATTAACAAGCCATGGCTCAATTCTGAACTTGCTCACCCTATTGAAACACAGTCACATTGTGCAAGGGACCATTGTGTAAGACTCCTTTGGCCTCTTTAGGGAAAGAGGTGACAACTATAGGCTCAAAAACTAAGATTAATGCTTCCCAGTGTCTAAATACCAAACCCACACTCCATAAAGACCTCCCCTTCACTTAACTAACAGCCTTCCCTCCCTCTCTTGTCTTTGGCATGGCATTCACAGTGCCCGTCACATCATTACTCAGGCTACGGGTAATTCCACCAATGTGCTAAAGGCAATAACCCCATTCAGCACTCAGAGTCTGGTCACAGTGCCTCTGGTGATGAGTACACAGGAAAAGTCAACAGCAGAGTAGTGAAGCTTTTACCATTGTATATGTCATTAGTTTACCTGTGAATTTCTATCAAAAGTCGACAAAACTGTTGTTTAAGTTAATAAAATGCACTCATCTAAAGGATTATTAGGAACACCTGTTCAATTTCTCATTAATGCAATTACCTAATCAACCGATCACATGGCAGTTGCGTCAATGCATTTAGGGGTGTGGTCCTGGTCAAGACAGTCTCCTGAACTCCAAACTGAATGTCAGAATGGGAAAGAAAGGTCTGAGTATTTCACAATCTGCTCAGTTACTGGGATTTTCACACACAACCTTTTCTGGGGTTTACAAAGAATGGTGTGAAAAGGGGAAAACATCCAGTATGCAGCAGACCTGTGGGTGAAAATGCCTTGTTGATGCTAGAGATCAGAGGAGAATGGGCCGACTGATTCAAGCTGATAGAAGAGCAACTTTGACTGAAATAACCACTCGTTACAGTTACAACCGAGGTATGCAGCAAAGCATTTGTGAAGCCACAACACACACAACCTTGAGACGGATGGGCTACAACAGCAGAAGACCCCACCGGGTACCACTCATCTCCACTACAAATAGGAAAAAGAGGCTACAATTTGCACAAGCTCACCAAAATTGGACAGTTGAAGAATGGAAGAATGTTGCCCTGTCTGATGAGTCTCGATTTCTGTTGAGACATTCAGATGGTAGAGTCAGAATTTAGCGTAAACAGAATGAGAGCATGGATCCATCATGCCTTATTATCACTGTGAAGGCTGGTGGTGTATGTTTTCTTGGCACACTTTAGACCCCTTAGTGACAGTTGGGCATCGTTTAAATGCCACGGCCTACCTGAGCATTGTTTCTTACCATTATTTCTGACAATGTCCATCCCTTTATGACCCCCATGTACCCATCCTCTGATAGCTACTTCCAGCAGGATAATGCACCATGTCACAAAACTCAAATCATTTCAAATTGAGTTTACTGTACTAAAATGGCCCCCACAGTCACCAGATCTCAACCAAATAGAGCATCTTTAGGATGTGGTGGAACGGGAGCTTCGTGCCCTGGATGTGCAACCCACAAATCTCCATCAACTGCAAGATGCTATCCTATCAATATGGCCCAACATTTCTAAAGAATGCTTTCAGCACCTTGATGAATCAATGCAATGTAGAATTAAGGCAGTCCTGAAGGCGAAAGGGGGTCGAACACAGTATTAGTATGGTGTTCCTAATAATCCTTTAGATTAGTGCACTTCTAAATAATACTTTAAATAAAGTTATTAGACACATAATGTATTATAATATTTTAAAGGCATTTTAAATATACTCTACTTTTTAATCGTTTGAGGTCAAATAAATGCGTTTCTTTTGAAAGAAAGAATAAAAAATAAAACTGCACCACTGTTTACACAGAACAAATTAAGCAGCACAAGAGTTTTCAACATTTATAATAAGCTCCAAAACAGCATAACAGAATTATTTAAAAGAATCTTACAACCCCAAACTGTTTAAGTTAGATAACTTTTTCATGCATTTTGACTTATTTACACTGTTAAATAAGTGTTTGAATCTAAAGCTAAACATATGGCTAAATAAAAAACGAAAAACTAATGAATACACTCCTTCAGCATTCGATTCCTAATTCCTTGTATGGGCACTTCTCCCGAATGAGTGCTTACATAAATCAACTAGAGTAAAGCCGGGTGCACACTGTGCGATTTTGGCCGCGATTTGGCCGTCTGGGACAAATTTAGCAATTCCTAAAAGATTCCTCTGATCCTAGGCCAAAATCTGACGTCTTTGGTCGTCAGTTTGACATGTTCACCGGCAGCCGATTAATGAGCTCTGCGATCAAATTTTACCTCAGACGAAATTCTGGCAGTGTCAGAAGATTTGGCACACAATCCTGCAGTGTGACTTCTCCTACGACGACAGTCAAATATCTCCGTTTTTCAAGACAAACTATGACCAAAACGAGTACTAGAGATTTCTTTGTAGCCAGCATTTCAGTCCCGCGTGTAATGCAGCTTACTGTCACCGAACGGGTCATTCATTGATGATATAAAACTCCGGCTGAGTTTTCTTGTGCGCGTCCGTTTTTAGCGCGCCTTAACTATCGTGCAGTCTGACATTAATGACAACTGAGATCTTACAGTGTGACATGGCGATCATGTTCGTACAGTCTGACAAGGGACATTCGCAAAGGATTTTGAAAAATCGCACAGTGTGCAGGACCCATAAGTCCATCAATGAACTTCGTTCAGGTTACAGAAGCCATCAGCAGCACTGTCATTTTCTTTTTAAACCACTTTCTTTTTAAAGTTTTTTTTTTTTTTTCCCGTAGCAGCAATGGAGTTCTGTAAGTGTATTTGTTTGTTCCTGGTCATGGAATCAAAACAGCTGGCGGTGAGTGAAACTGCATTAAATGTCTGTGTTTTGTTGGCAATCGGCGCTCAAGTGCATATAATGTAAAGAACACAAACGTATAGTGATCCAGGGATAATGTGATATTCAGGGATTGTGCCATGATGTACATGATGTACATGGTGTGTGTGTGTGTGTGTGTGTGTGTGTGTGTGTGTGTGTGTGTGTGTGTGTGTAACTCCTTAGCTCCGCACACTGAGCGCCTGCACGAGCTTGAGTGTTTTCAGAAAGAAAGGGTAGTGTATCTGTCTTTTATAAATATGATAAACCTAAAGACTCTTCGGAGATATAAAGGATGCAATACTACTCTACACAAGAGTAGGTCTTGGGTACACAAGGTACTCAAGATTAACATGAGATGAGCAGAAACTGTGTGTATAAAAAAAAGAAAAAGAAAAAATAAATAAATTCCAATTTGAATCCAATTTCTCTGTCTAGTTCACTTTCTGAGCACAACACACAAACTAATATTTCTACCTATAGAGAGTTTACAAACTGATGGTAGGCTCTTTTGAAAAGTATTAATGACAATGCAGTCCTCGCTCAATGATAGGGTGGTAAGGCCAGTAAAGAGAGGTTTTTCTTGTACCACAAGACAAATTGTCTCATTATCTTTCAATAAGCCTGTGAAATGCCTATTATATGCAAACAAATGTGTCTGCTGAGAAGACACCAAGCAATGATTGGCTCCCTAGTCCCCAAGGGAACACTCCTTTCCTTGTAGATTATCATTACTGAAACATCTCTATGCAATTATCCTGAATGTAAAGCTCATTATAACAATGCTATGCAAGTTTTGAGATGACAACAAACTCAGACGAAAGGCTCCCAGAAAATTCATTGTTTCTGAACTTATGCAGGCACTTGGAGATTATTGTAGACGCAGATTGTAGGCGCCAGATGGGGTTGGTTGGGTTTAGTGAAGGCTCTTTATCTCGGGGAATACCAGCGGAGATCCAATGACCTGAGGAACGAAGAAGCAGACTGCTGGTTGCCCAAGGACACAATATTTTCCTGGCCAAGTGACACTGACTTGCATCACTCTCACCCCAAATTCATTCAGAAGATATCAATGTCACTGTTTCTCCACACACTACACAAAAGCATCTTACCAGTGTCATTGACAATATTATATAAACTGCTTAGATGAATCTGATGAGCTGAACTTTCTTCACAAACCTTAACAGAATAACTATTTACATACTATAACCTCCAAATTCTGATCAGTTTCGCTTTAACAATTACAACCTAAAACAAAAGTTCTTTGATCTTTAGCGATTGTCAAAAGTAAACATGAACCAAAAAATATACATTCACCCTCGAAGCATCTCCCATATGAAAGAGACAATAGCCCAAGGGGAATGCGTTTGAAGATGTTATTCTTAGAAAAACTCAAGAGGTGTTTTTATTGTATAATTCATGCCAGTCCGGTTTTTGTCTTTGGAGTGAGTGTTTGATGATGCACAAAGCTTGTTCACGGTAGTATTAATATTTATTGACGGTTCGCCAATCTCTTCTCTCATTAGCAAGCTCTCCTTGAGGCTAAAATGGTTTACTCCATGGATTGGTCCATATGGACTTATTCACACTTGCCAGGTATGAAGAGAACCCACTTTCAAAGAGAATAGATGGGGGGAAATCAGGGAATCAAAGCGGCAAATTTATTTTGATGGTGAACTGATTTAACAAGTACAAGCAGCTTTAAAGTGAAAGAAATAGTTCATGTCATTTAATCACTCGCCGTTCCAAAGCCGTTTGACTTCTTTTTTCTGCTATAAACAAAGTGCAGTTAGTTTCTATGCACAAGATGTTTATAGTGTCCATGTGAGTTCCAAGAAAGAAAATATTGCACCATAAAATAAAAATATATATAAAATGGGTAACTTGACTCACGCTCTATTCATGTATTCCGAATCAATATGATAACTGTTAGAGGATCAAACATATTATACAAATTGTATTACACACATGCCATATATAATGACATTACATCATTTAAAAAATACTCTTGTAAGTTAACTCAAGATACACTTTGACAGAGTCATTGACTCAACGAGAACTTGAGTCAGTCTGATATTAGGACAAATTGTTATTTTAAGACTTAAATTTCAGTCTGCTTCTCACACATATATAAAGTATGTATGTTAATAAAACTAAAGAAATTGATATAAGCCTGATCTCAAGAAATGTTAAAACAACAAAAATGTACATAATGATTTAAAAAAAAATCTGTAGATGCAGAATGATAATGATGCAGAATAATAATAATATACTAATGACGTTTTGTCCCGATTTCAGCACATATTTCCAAACATAGAAAAAATGTACACAGCTTTAGAAATGAACACACTCTTTAAAAATGATTTATATAATATCTTCATATAATATATCATAAAATAATTTGCACAGGTACATTTTACAATTTTATAAATAATATTTTTTGGAGAAAATGAACATTGGTCACAGTGAATACCGTTATGTGGAAAAGACCAATGTAAATGTTCTTTTTGTATTTCGAATAGACAAAACAACATCATACAGAATGAGGATTTGGAGAGTAAATAATCATGATGTTATTTCTGGATAAACCATCCCCTTAATTTTATGAAATGCAATGGAAATGTACAAGAATGAATAAATTCTACCCCTGGACACAAGTGCAAAAGATTTGCAGCATGAAAAGCACATTTAATATGGGTCACTAGACCGCCTCAAAAAGCTGCTATGTGTCAAGCATATTTAAACATGCAGATTATCCACAAAATGTTGTTCTTCTGTGTTAATGGGAGTTTAGCCGTAACCCTTTAAAACATAAATATGCAAGAACATAATTCTGCCAGAATCTGAGTGTGATTATGCGCCGTTATCTCCATGAGTCTCATTATCATCGTTCTGGAGATGGGAGCAGTGAAGGGGCAGCTGGGTGAGACAAACAGCAGGGTGGCAGATCCGGCAACCTGCATCTAAGCCCCACAAAAGCAACAGGACACTGCTCTCTCACTGGTGCTCTCTAAATACATGATACTGATTCACTGTGGCAGCAAGGCAAGGACAAACAGTGGGGAAGGAAAAAGCTACATGTTTGAAGCAAGACCTAAAGTACTGAAATGTCCAATGGGAATTAGAGGTAACAGTTGTAAACACACAAATCTTTTCTAAAAGGCCACAAAACATGAGTCCAAAACATAGTTGAACACTTGCTATCCAGTGCTGTCTGACAATTACATGGAAAAAAAAAGATCAAAAACATGACTAAGTATTTGTAAAACATTTGACTTATCACGTTTTTTTTTTAAATATATATATAGACTTTTCTGATGAAACATGGTACATTGATCAAAGGGCACTCAAATCTACGCTTCCAGTTACATTTCAGCAGGACTATGTTATGTTATATATTATAAATCGATAAGTCCCATTCAAATCCCGTGTTTACCCCATAGGGTTAAAATCATGTTTTATTCCAAACTTACTATATATATCACTTTATACTTCATAAGTCACGTGTTTTATATAACCTTCTGTGATCTCATGTGACTTCGGGGCCAAACAATCTGACAGAAAATACACAATGATAACAGCTTTGTCAAATAGCATTGAATTATAAAAGAAAACACCTATGGCATAAAGAACACAGACAAACCATATATTGTCGCAATTGTGTGTTTATTGTCTTCAAACGTGTCTCTCTGCATCTTAGCGATCTCTGGAAGCTAATTTTGTTTATGTCCGGGAGTTCAATGTCACATGGTTTGTCTCTTCTTCTTCATGAGTGTCATATATGGATTGAATGTGCACAGGGCGCCCTCAGACTGCCAGTATGAATTCCAAACACAGCACATCAGTATGCAGCGCTAATAATGATGCATCCACGGATTTTGGATAAAGATTGAATTAATAATAGTTATCTGTATAGAAATTTAACTCAAACATATGAGAATCTATCAATATTTCTCCACATCTGCACACTTTTGAACTAAAAGCTCTGAGGGATGTTGTTTTGTCGCGAGTCTACAATCAAATACAATCAAAAGGTACCGACGACCGGTTTTCATATTCATAACTCCTGACACATTAGAAAAGTTACAAAAACTCATTAGAATTTTTTTTTTTTACTTTTCAAAACTCTATTGTTAATTGCAATATTGCACTTTATTTAATTTTTAAAGGCTTGTAAGCTACAGTTTGCACTGTTTCAATAAATTAAACTACTTTTCTCAACACATCTTTGATTAATTTAATCCAGCATTTGCAAGCTGTAGACTTTTCTGTCCAGTCTGAGAAATAATTGTGTAATTGATGTTTTTAGTTTTCAGTTCAACTAATTCAATCCAAATAAATGGAACACTCACAAGATGTCACCAAAATCACCCTGCCCCCTTTAAATCTTGCAGAAAATGATGAAAGTGTATCGAATTATATCGAAACATATTGAATCGTATCGTACCGTGAGCTGAATACCGTGTATCATATCGTATCGTGAGATTAGCGTATCGCTACAGCCCTAGTTGCAGTGATGATGATCACTGTTACTGATCACACACGTTGAGCACATTAAAACAGGATCTCATCATCGCAATTCAGTTTCTGTACACTAACGATGCTTTCATCTTCACTAACAGTGCAAACGTGATATAGTTAAGAGATTCGGTGAATAAAACGAGAGTCAATGATAAACTCTCCCTGTTTGATTGACAGCTTCAGCTGCTCCAACAATTGCAAAAGAAGATTTCTTCGATCGTTTTCTTTATATAATTTAATCACTGTTAAATAACAGATTATTTTCATCCTTAGAGAAACAAAGCAAGTTGATGTTTTAGTCACTGGTCTGATTACTGACACATAGACAAAGAACATCTGACAACATGAATCATTGCATTTCAGATCAGGCATTAAAATGAACAGTTACCTACATGTTGCATTACTGTTGAGCCCAAGCACCACACAATATTTTGTAATCCTCAATGGCATGTTTAATGCTTGGTAGCTTGACTAGGCCTGTTAAATGCATGAATCGGTAGGTGGGGCTAACCAAGCAGTGATGAAATAGGTTATGATCTTCTTCTGAAGAGGCAGTGTTTCATCACATTCTGACATCAAGTGTTGGAACATCACGAGATCAAGCGTTTGCTGGGCCTGGTGTCTATAAAAGCTTTTCTTTGACTAACAAGGACGTTTTCAGCTGTGAGACTTATAAGATATTCTTATATAATCATGACCTTTTATATTTCAAAAGCTCAAGGGAAAGTTGATTTCTCAGTTCATGGCCCCTTTAATGTTATTTAAACAGCAAAAGACATGGAAAAATCACTGCTCTTGATTGGATAGCTTTTGTAAATTTAATAAAGATTAATCTTTAATTTATGCAGTTAAATAAATATGCAATGTTATTTTACATTTCATTACTTTATTCAATTTATGTACCTGAAAACTAAAGTTAAACCTACCTGAAAACCTAAAAAGCGCTGTTAATTTTAGTAGTATCGTTGCTCTGTTGTATTCTGTATTATATTTCCATTATTTGTTCTTATGTTCTTTATTTTTATTTGACAGTAGTCATTTTTCCCTGAACATTGCAAATACCGAAGTGTCCCAAAACCATGAACCTAAAACCGCGACAAAAACCAAACCAAATAGTTCATGTGTATATGTATATATTTTTTAATTATTTATTTTTTTCAGATAAATATGAATCAAATCAAACAGCACAGTAAAATTTGACCATCACAATTTTTGCCACAATACAATTTTAAAATGAAGCATGCCTTTATAGCTCCAATTAGTACCTCAAATGTAACCTCAAGTTTGAATATTTAAACATAAAATGCTTTTAAATTACTTGCTCATAAAGAAATCAAAGAAAATAATGAATTAATTTAAAATCACAAACAAATGGAACCAATTCCAGACATTAAAGTACTGTCCTTTATATTCAGTGTAATCAACGCTCAAGGACTAAAACTGATCCTTGTAACTCAGATAAAGATTTGCCTGCACTGTCAAATCAAAGGAAGTTCAATTGACCCAGACCACCTCGGAGGCCCTTACCATGGGGTAAAAATTAAATCATTCCTATGGGTTGTTCTACTTCAGAGCACTTCAGATCAAAGGCTTTGCTGCAAACGTATGTAAACACAGTTTAGCTGAGCTAATCGTGCTTCGCGTCACTTAGTTAAATCATCGCCCGTTTCATGCCTTCAGAGGCACGTTTTAATTGCATCATTTCTCCTGTTTCGGTGCCTTACGACACTCCCGGCTCTACCTCATTGATCCGTCCCTCTGATGTTAGAAACGGTATGTGAAGACCGGGGAAAGATGCCGTTCTTTAGGCCGAGCAGTCAGACAATGATAGTGCTGAAATCTCATTTCACGACTCACTGCCGTGTTTGCAAAGCTCGAGGCAATGGTGCATCCCAGGGAGAGGTACGGCTTTTGAGACGCATGCAGGTTGTCCATGTGGACGTCAAAAGGCGGGGAGATAAGAACGTTAACAAATG
The DNA here is from genome assembly GCF_024679245.1 of Pseudorasbora parva. Classification (NCBI taxonomy): domain Eukaryota; kingdom Metazoa; phylum Chordata; class Actinopteri; order Cypriniformes; family Gobionidae; genus Pseudorasbora; species Pseudorasbora parva. Next base: position 31,688,051 of record NC_090183.1, on the reverse strand, counting down.
ACACAGAGGGCTAAGGTCACACTACACTGGGTTCAAGTTTCCCAGGCCAGCTCATTTGGGTGCTAATGGTTTATTGATCTGGAGCATTTCACCCAAAGCAAGGCTGTGTAAACCCAGACGCTCAGCGGAGATCAGGCAAGCTGGACTTCTGCAGACACAGTTGTTCCTTCCAGTCCATTTTGTAGGATGTCGATCAATATGGCTCCTTAAACTGCTTTAAACACCCGTATTTTGGGATTACTTTGAGAGCTTTTAAGGAACCAGACAAAAATGGTACTCACTTTAATGTCTGGGTTGTTCAAAGTAGATTTTTTTTCCAACAGCAAAGTCAGACTAGAGAGGTTAGAAAGAGACTTAAATGTCAGCATCAAAAAGCAATCCAGTTATTGCATCCATTTTTGCTCCTTTCCTCTTAAAAGAACATACATCAAGGGTGCTTCCTAAGCATATTAGTCAGAACTTATAGCGCAAATATGAACTCTAGCAGCATTATCAGCAGCAAGTACTGTAGATGAATGGGTTTCAACTTCTCTGTCCCGTAGTGCTGCTAACACAAAACTACTTCGCTAAATTGGATGGTGAAATAACTGGCACAATTACTCAAAGATAATTGCTCATTACATCATCAGAACTGTATCGCCCGGCAGGCAAAAATCATATTGACAGAAAGCCATTTGTGGCGGTGAGTTGATTTACCAAGTCTCTTGTCAGTGGATTTCATTTTAACACAGCTCATTCGTATTATTAATGGCAATGAAATGGTCTTTGTAATTGCTTCTTCTATGCCATTGTTTTACCTTCTCTTGTGAGCTCACTGGTGTTGTCATCTATTTTGAAATATCTGGCCCCATGCACAATGGATCATTGTCAGTTTTTTTTTTTTTTTTTTTTAATTAAGGGGGGATATTTGCTTGATTTTATTAATGGAAGGAAAAGCAAAAAATTATCTTAATAAAAGGTACATATACATAATATATTAATCATAATTAATTTTTAATAAATTAATACATTTGTAAATTGTATACGAAAAAGTAAAAAAGCTCTATTTATATAACCACACTGATTCAGTCATTTATTTATTATGAATAAATAAATAAATAAATAAATAAATAAATAAAATGAGGCACTTGCTGTCCATATAAACAACACTGTGTTGTCCATTCTAAAATTCTTCATTTATTATTTGCAATAAAGTCTCAATTTGAACAATTAGCCAAATTAACATTAAACATAAATATAGCTAAAAATAATTGTATGCCTCTATATTTTAAATATCTGTGGCATTTTCACCAGAAAAAATGGTGTCTGCCACCATTTTAGTCATCTCATTAAGACGCATATCAAAAACACTCTAAAGTAATTAATTTCTCTTTTTTAATGAGGATATTTATGCATGCTGCCTTGCTGAACAAAAGCCGTAGCACTCATCTGCAGAAAGTTCTTATACATTTTTGGTCTTTGACAATAGTGCTTCAACACAAATTTACATTTATTAATTTAGCAGATGAGTGTCGCATGCATGATAACACCCAGAGTCGTTCCATGAATGTAAAGCCCGCACAATAAGCGTCATACTGCAGCTATGGGAGGTAGGAGGAAATGAACAGGCAAGATGTTATCAAGTTTCTCCATCCAATAACAAATTGCTTGTGCACACATTTTATTTCTCTCCATATTTGTGGCAAAGGTGGGCGAGGCGTGCCCCGCAAGAGTGGGATTCCTGGTGTCTACCATTTGCTCACTGATTACATTGGTGGGGGAGGGTGGGGGGAGAACAATCTGTGCACAAATCTCTGCACTGCCAAAAAAAAAACGTGACACCGGTGGAATGAAGACTACCCACGAGCCCGCCCGTCTCCTTTCATCTCCCCTGGTACTTAGCAGGTGGACATCTCTGGCAACAACGTAGAGAAACTAATGTCAAAAATGGGGCAATGCATGTTCTATATCAAGGATTATATTTCGCTTGAAGGACAGATTACAATAAACTAACATCAATAACAACAGCAAAAAAATACGCCAAATGATTTGTAGAACAACTGAGATAGACAGAACAATAGATAGAATTATATAAGATAGGAAAATAAATAGAAAGTGGAATTATAAATATAATGTAACAATAGACATAATACAACAATAGAATATACACAAAAAAGGTAGAAGGATATACAGATAGACAGACAGGTTCTACTATTTCACAAACGTACAATAATAGTGATATCAGAATTACTATAATCATACTTTCACAAAACCTACATTATCGCTAATGAGCACCTGATGGACCGTCAACACGTTTCAGATCAGAGAATATTTTCCATCTGGTTTAAACTGACATTAATCTGCACCCATGACACTCTCTGATTGTCCATATTTGAGGATTGCTATGCCCCCACTAAGCTTCTGTATTCCAGTGGGGTGTTAATCCCCCTGCCTCTGATGTATGAATAGTGGGTAATTTATTTAAACCAGCCTGGATCCAGTAGTTAAGCCAAAGTAACTAAGCAACAATGACTGAGCTGCTCTTTGAGGAGACAGACTTTGGGAGCACATGGTTGGTGGTCCGGTGGAAGGGTTCAAAACCACTGGGATCCATTAAACGCAGTCAAAGTCATGTGGTGCTAATTGAAAGTTGCAGGAAAATGGCAAGGATTTGATGAAGGATAAAGCCACAGCACATGATACAAATGACAGGAAATGGAAAAGATTCCATCCATTATCCTCCTTTCAACACTTGGGAACTCCGCAACTGTCTTCAGGAATTTTCTGTTTTCTTTTTCTTTTCCAATTTGCCCAAGCAGCATTCTGCACTTTAGTGTACAATTTTGCAATGGTTTGTCTGTACGGATTTAAGATTTCTCAGATTTGTTGAAACTAACTTGCGTCACAGCTTCATAGAGAACTGCAAGCTTCACACAAGTCTGGCACTTGCTCCTGCTGGCCTCCTCACACTCCTGGCTATAGCAGCATGCCTTCTGCCCGGCCACATGTGCCATGTCAGGACTGCAAACACAAATGCAGGGTGCCGAGAGGCCCAGCCAGGCTGTTCAGCTCAGGAGCCTTCTGGCAAAGGAAAGTCATCTTGTTTATCCAAGCATTTCTCTCCAAGCAAGTCTGACGGCACAGAAGGTCACAAGGGTCAAAATTTCCTGCTTAACCCAAGCTGGAACTCCTATGTTTCCACAGTGAGTGAATCACTTTAATGCTGCTTATCTATAGTAAGATGAAATGAAAAATGTGCAAATGGTCTTTCTGTCTTTCTGACAGACATGAAATAGAAAAACATAATCTGCCAAGGCCTTTTAAAGTTATTACACCATACAGAGATATGAAGAGGCAGTAACGTGTGCCGAGTTTGTGTCAGTCGGAAAGAAAGAGTGTGATCAGGTGGGTCTTGTATTTTAATTTCATTGCAAGTTCAGAATTTGTCTCCTTAGTCCTGCAGCTCCTCAAATAACTGATATTAATTATGGAATGCTCCAGACGACGTTACTCTTTAAATATGTGTAACCTCCCTTGTGGCGCTTAGAATTGCAATACAAAGCCTTCACTTTCTATTGGACTTAAAACAAAAAAAATATTTCTGTTGCTTGTTAAAAGAAATTTCAACATAACAACTGAAATAATATGAGCGAAACTGATCTTCCAATATATTTGATGCATTTTCTGGGATTGCTAACATGATATATATACAATTTCCTCATTACACATTCCATGTAGGACGGGACTTCTCTCAACAATAATTCATGTCAATAAAGCATTAAGTAGTCCCAAGTTGAGTTTATTCGAGTACTGCTTCTATATAATAATTTCATAACAAGTACCAATTTTTCATGTAGACATGCAGATAGATAAGCCATCCCTGACTGCCACCCCATCAAGCACTTTTCGAAATCTACATTTTTTAATTAATTTAATCTAAACTCTATTTTTCCAATGAGTCTAATTTAATCAATCATTCTTCTGACCAATTATGAAATCCTTGACATAATGGTTGTCAGCATTTTACATTTTCTGTGTTGCAAAATTGTCCAAGTGTTATACACACTCTTTATGATGCAATTCACACAATTACGTACTGTATTAGTTAGTAGTCTGTCTGTCCAATAATACATGAAATCCTTGATGTGATAGTTGTCAGCCTTTCATTGGAGATGCACCGATTGCAATTTGTGTCCGATTCCGATTTCCGATTTTTTGTTAGTGCGATCGGTCGATACCGATTTTTGCCGATTACGATTTTCTTTCTAAGAACAATAATTGAAAGCATATACAAACAAAAATCCACTTTTTCTTCAAAGCACAATTTTATTTTTTATTATAAAATAAATTATTAAACATTACAACAGGATCTTCTCCCACTCCCACTCTCAAAAAAAAAAAAGTTTTCTGTGCAAGGAAAGAATAACTAAAAAACTGTTGCTTTATGAAACAAAACAATTTAGATCAACCTTTTTCTCTTTTTTACTTGCCTTACAAAAGTCAAAAGATCCTATGAATGAACAAAACTGAAGTGTACAATACTCCTCCAAATAATAGTTCAGTAATTGGGTAATAAATGTTGCCAACTAGGGAAGTCGCGGTACCAAAATTCCAGTCGTAGTCGATACCAATACCATAAAAATGTTACGGTAGTCTGTACCAATTTCATTACCACAGCTAAATGCTTTTTTTTTAAATATATTTTTTATTTAACCATTTAAAAAATGTATTACATGTATTATTTATGATGATAATCATTATAAGTAAATAATACATAACATGTAAATGCTGTATGCTGTTTAAAAGTAAACATTGTTTATAAAAAGATCCAGTGAAAAATAATCAACCATCTAGGCATTATTATTAGTAGTAGTAGTAGAGACGTATTATTATTACATAAAGACATAGCTAAGGTAATCTAGCCTAATATATTCTGTTAATTTCATTTTTTTTTAAACAAACTTTTATTTTGACGCTGTGAATACCTTGTGTCTGTGTTCATAATGACAGTTTTCTCAAATGAAACGGTAAATTCTCATGAAGTAATGGTTTATGCATTCGGATGGTCACCCAGCGGCATGAATTCCATCATTTTCTTCGCAAATGCTTTGGACTTTTTGCTGCTTATATCAAGGAAAGATAGGAGAGGCTGCTGACCTGTGGCTGGCTCTGAGCTCTGGCCAGCTTTAGCCATTTTACCTTTACTACCTTCTTCAAACTGGGTATGTTCTGATGGAGTGATAGAGTTAAGGGTCTAATTAGGTTTGTCAAGTTTTACAAATGGCATAAATAGTGTCTTCTTTGCTCAGAGTAAAAAACTTCCATGCCAATGACATGTTTGCATGCATGAACACGGATCGGCTCCAAATCGGAGACACGGGAGACTGATCAGCCATTCATGCAGAAAATCGGCCAATTCCGATCCCTGGCCGATCAATTGGTGCTCTACCTCTACCTTTCATACATTTTTAAAATACGTTTTCTCTGTTGCAAAATCACCCAAATACACAATATCATTCCCACAATTATGTAGTAGTTTAAGTTTTGATTAAGGTGAATTAAAGTACATGATACACCCATGTTACATTTTTATAAAGGAATAACTAAATAAATACATTAATACCTATCTTCATACATGTACACTCTCATGCATCTCGTATAACACGCACACGCACTCACACACAGCAGCCAACTTAAAAGCAAACTTTCATCACTGTAGTCTGGAAACCTTAGAGAGACGCCAAACATTTGATAGCAGGAGGCAAAGAGGAAGTGCACTGATGTCTTGACAGAACTTCACAGAGTCAACCTTATACTCACCACTCCAACTAAAATAAAAAAACCTCTCTAGGCCATTTACCAAAAATAAAACCCTTCACATTGACAAACAAAAGCTCTCACTAGCAAAGTAAAAACCAGAGTGCCATCAGAGTGTTAGAGAACAACAGTGAATCTGCAATCAGCAGGCCTTCACAGCATTACAGTACATCTCTACATGCAAATATCACCCGATTATGCAACTTCACTCAAATACATACACAGATCTAGAGTTCACAGACAGCCATACTTTTCCCAGCTATCTCAAAAACCAGAAATGTGGAAGTGCAGAATGGTTTAAAGGTGTTGCTCATTCTCCACATTGCTGCCAATAGAGAAACTGACAAATGACAAGAGGCAGCCCTTGGCACTTAACTACAATGGGCATGAGATAGTCAAAACAGATTCAAATCATTTAAATTATAATCTTCAGGCATACTTCCTATTTTCTTTTAAGAAGATTGGTTCCCGAGAAACAAAGAACAGAATGGCACATCTGCAACTTCACACTATGGACTGCTGTTGACAGGTTGCTCACAGAAATCAATTTTCTTGCGACTGACAGCAAAGACTACCCACTGAGCCACGCTGGTCGTTTACATTTATGTCACCAGCAGTTGTTATTTGGCTTCAAGGACGTTATGGAGAATACAGCCACTGCATTGTTTATGGAACACATTCTCTATTTTTCAAGATTTAATTAATATTGTGAGTTCAGTACAAGTTACAATGAGACATTTGGAGTGGAAGTGTGTATGGCATGAATCAGTAAAAATTTGTGGTCTGACAATTTTTATCACCAAAACCAATATATTGGCCGATAGTTGGCAATTTTTAAATGATTTGCATCGGCTGATAAATTAATTTAAGGTTTTATTTGACCAATGTGAAGCAGGATGTTTATTTTAGAAGCCCAGAGAATTATATAAAATCTAAATTCATTTTAGCAGATGTTATGCATGTGTTTTACTATCTTTAAATTAAATAATATAATAGCATGCCTTTATATCAGCCATCAGCCAAATTGATGAAGGTATCCAAATCAGGGGTGGCCGATAAAGCGTTAAAATTATATCACGATATTTCAAGAATATTTGCGATAATTACATTTCTTACGATAAAAAAGTATATGGAACAAAGTTTTATTGGTGATTGCAGCTGGAAGGAAGCATCATTTATTAGTGCAAACTAAATGAAGAGCATTTTCCAATCTTTTCCAATTAACTACTATCATTACACGAATACTTAATTCAATTTGTAAATCTGTTGTCATAAGGTGGAAGCAGCAGCTTAAGATTTTTTCAGCTTCATGCACTCAGAGCCCACCTACAAAAACGTTAGGCAAACATAAACGTTAAAACATAAACTGCACACATAACGCTTACTGCCAAAAGAACACTATTTAAAAAAGGCGCCTCTCACTGCAAAAACGTGTTCTGTCTAAGACCCAATCAGACAGAACACATTTTTTTCAGGTTTGAAAACACTGGCATTTTTTCAGATAAGGTTTTTTTAATTTTGAAAAGAGCACTGTGCTGCTTTTTTTAACCCCAGAATCAGCTGTGCTGTCAGTCAAGGTAACCGTCACCACAACGGAAGGACCGCCTCTCCATTCATTCGATTGGACAATGAAAAAAAAAAGTCAAGCGTCTTGGAGATGTTTTTGCAGTTCTTGTGGATTTTGTCTTCGTTTTTTCAGTTTCTTAATGTAATCACAGACAGACTCGATGACATTATATCTCTGTGTGGATCAAACAACTGTTGTCAGACACTCCTTCTGCATACAAAAATCTCACTGGAATGGATTATAACTATATTAATGGCAAAATAAATGTTTGAAAATGTAAACTGATATTACCTACTGATACACTATTGCAAAATATATAAATAACTGACTTAAAAATATTGTTTGGGGGGTGAAAATACTAACGTGCCTAAGACTTTTGCACAGAACTGTATATCTATACATGTATGTATATATATATTATATTTATATATAATTAATTAATTCAAAAATATGCTATGGATCATTCATTTAAATAAATGTAATCTTACACACTACTTTATCTCTGTGTCTGATTCAAAGCAGGTAGTTAGAATGCTGGATCTAACAAGCCGTAACTGACTGAAAACAACCGTCAAATTTACCCTTCCGGTAAAATATTGCACTGCATTATATTAATAACATTAATAACAGCTTTAAGTTGTCAATGGTTTGTCAGTTGTCAAGAGGTCTATCCTCTTGAAACCAAGTAGCTCCATTTTTTGGTACTAAATCCTCATTGGAGGCTGACATGCTGCTCTTACTCTCAGACAGTTGTTGTTGTGCGCTCTAGGGAAATGTAAATGTGCCATACGTCATGGCAACGCTACATCGCTGAGATGCGATATTACACTTTTTATTATCATGTAAAAATGTATACTGGTATTATTGAGGACGGTATTGCACACCCCGATCCGAATTGGCCAAAAAATAAATAAATAAATAAATAGGTCAACCACTAGTAAACAGACCAAAAAACAAGCAGAAAAGCCAGCAAAAGGTGGAAAAAAGAGCAAGTTAAAGCCACAGTAATGCAGTGAGTAAAGGATATGATGAAGTGAACCAAGAAACCCCAAAAGTTAAGCTCATCATTACACCTTTTAAAACCTCCCCAGGACCATGGAAAGTGTTAGCTGGAGGGCACAGTGTTGGCACAAAGATATAAAAGAGGCAAGTACTTATATTTTTTATAAAATCAAGATAAGTTAAAACCCCACTTAAATAACTGCAGTTCCTGTTTGATTGAATTATTTTTTTTTAAAAACAATGTGCTGTAGCAAGCAAAGTATATAAATTGTGCAATCATATGTGCACCACGGAAACTAGAACAGAAATGCCATCTGGCCAGATTTAATGACGTAAAAAATGATATGTTTGTGTGTGATTACATTATGCTGGTAAGCAGCTCAAGCTCACCTAACTTTGTAACCTAATCCTTCAATATAATGGAGCGATAGAACTGTAATTTTCTACAGTCACCTCATTCCACGTGAAGCGGAGATTACAACAGCAGAGGCATGTTTTTCACTGACTCTTTGATTGTTATATCACTTTATTTCTACACTTCTCTTCTCTCAATAAGAGAAATCCACAAAAATGTTTGCATGTTTCTGTCACATTGGTTGATTTAACGGAAAATAAGATGTTTAAAAAATATATAATTACCAAAGATATTTATAGGGTTGTGTTGCAGAGCCATTATCTGAATCTGTAACTCTCAAAATTATTTGTATCTTTTTTGTATTGTAATAAAACTGAAAGTGCTTTAACTGGAGGTTCTAAAAATAACATGAAGATGTCATGTAAAATGTATATAAAATGTAATCCTGTTTTCTTCGCAGTTATCCTTTAAGGTGAGACACTACAGGCAAAAACACTTTTTTCGTGCATCTGTCAAATTTGAGCTTTTCATAAAGTATTGTTTCAAACTAGTAGAAAGAAAACATCCAAAATACATTTCCATGTGTTGCTTTTATTGCACTTTATCTATTTGCGTATGTAGAATTCAATTACAATAAATATCTTTAAAGGCCGTTTTCTTAAAATGAATTTTTTCTCCTACACTGAGAAATCTCCACTTCAGCATTTACATACTCTGAAGGTTTTTACAGAGGGGTTTGTTCATTTGATTCGTTGGATTTTATAAATTTTATTCCAAAAAAAAGGTGATTTTGGCAGTACTATTGGCAGATTTATGGAGTGACAAAAAGAGATCCAAAATCCCCTTTGTAAAACCCTTTAACTACAATATGTCAACAAAATGAAATAAAATGTTTTGAACCTGGCTTTATCCATTGTTCAGATTTCTGTTCTGAAACATTCTGCATATTAGTGCATATTTAATTAGATAATTCCACATTTGCGTATGTAAATACACATTTTAAGAAAAGTTTCTAATAATTCTCATAATGATTCTTAATGTAATGAAAAAACTGGGAAAGCATGGTAATATCTATAGGTTTTTTTCCCCTATTCATGTGGGGTGTCTTACCTCAACAAATATGCCTTGTATAAATCATAAACAAAGAAATTTATATTATAAATATAAAATTTATTTAAATAACTTCTAACTGTCGGAGCCACTAGCCTTGCAGGCAGTGTTTCTACAAGTAGTGTGGTTGTGCTTTGGGCCCCCCAAGTCAGCGCTTGGGGTCTCCACAATCCAGATAAATAAATATTTAAAATATCTTCACGATAATCGTTTATTAACTGAAATCTGGATTTAAACAGCTGTGATTGCCATATTGTTCTGGACATAAGACATGTTTTTTTTTTCTATCTGGAGATTGCCAAAAAGCTGAACATAGTCACTAGCAAGGCCCTGATTTTTCGTTTCAGCTGCGTGCTGACAGACTTGCCTGTTAGTTTCTTTCGAAGCAGTTGCTTTGATGCAACATAAAAATGATGAAGCATAATGGATTAGCATCAGCCAGTTTTGCCCAGCGCTTGCCCTTCCGACTTCAGGGAGAAACTGCTGTCTTTTCAGCTCTATGTGATGGGCCTAAGGAAAAAACATTGATATCCCCTGGATCAGATTGTAAATTGTAAAATGAGAATGGAAATGGAAAGGAGAACTACATCTTATTGTCATGGTATGTCATATAAAATAATGTTTATTTTTAAATGTGACTGTTGGTATATTTTACCAGTATTTACCATCGTTTCAATAAAAAAAATTAAATGTAAAAAATATGTAATATGAAAATTGTTTAATAAAAAGTTAAGTGTTTTTGCTCAGATGGCCAGCTGACCTCCCAAAAGATAAAAGTTTTGCTCAGCAAGAAAGAAAAAGGGAACAATGAGTAACACTGTGAAATATTATTACAATTTGAAATAGCTATTTTAAAGGTGCCCTAGAATGAATTTTTTTTATTAACCTTGCCATAGTGAAATAATAAGAGTTCATTACATGGACATCAAATACAGTGAGTCTCAAACACTATTGCCTCCTCCTTCAAATGTAAATCTTGTTTGTAAAAAACACCACAGAAAAACAGGCTATTTTCAACATAACGCCACATGTGACGCAATCGCGGGGACCCTTAATATGTACACCCCCAACATTTGCATGTCAGCCAATGTTCATTGTCAGGCGTAACTGCACAGTGCACAGCCGTCGGGAGTTCAGCAGATAAACAAGCGTCACGCAAGGATAGCGAAAACGGCAGATCATGGAAATGAATGTTATGATCCAGGCTGTGCAGGGGATGTGAGGACTTTTCATAGCCTTCCCACAGATAAAAAAAATGTCAACAGTCATGGTTGATGTTTATTTACAATCGGATACCGCAACAATTTAATTCAAAGTTTGTCATTTGCTCGGCCCATTTCACCACGGAGAGTTTTTCTAACTTGGGGCAATATAGCAGGATTCGCTCAGCGTCTAAAACTGAAGAAAGGGCCGATTCCAATCATATTCCTGCAAGCAGTAAATAGTGATTTTATCCACTTCTTGACTGTCAAACTGTTTCTGATTAAATTTAAAGTTTCTTAGTAAGACAACATTACGGTAATATCCACTGTGTTGTCTAGATCTAACGCAAGATGCTAGTATTGGAAACTCCAAGTAGCACACATAAAAGTGGTAAACATGACACTGACTATTTTGAGTGGCTTCTGTTCTACATTACTTTGTTTGGCTAAATAAATTTACTGTAAACAACATATTTACACGCTACCCAGTTTGTGATTCAAAGTTAAGAAGCTATCATTGTAAAAATCATTGCCATGACAGGTGGTATAGATGTGTTAGCTGTCATTGAGTAGCAGTGCAGTGAAACAGCCAATCAGAGCAGAACTCTGCATTAATATTCACGACCCTTCCAAATGAGGCAAAAACAGAGCATGACATCCTAGGGACAATTTCTAGGGTTGTAAATGGACCTGTAAAACCGTATCTGGACATTTTTTGACCTTAAATAAGCCACATACCTTCTATTTAGATATCAGAGAACAATTTAAAATATTGGTTCAAATCATTCTAGGGCACCTTTAATATATTTTAAAATGTAATATATCCCTGTGATGGCAAAGATATTACTCTAGTCTTCAGTGTCACATGATCCTTCAGACATCATTTAAATATGCTGATTTGGTGATCAAGAAACATTACTTATTATTATTGTTTATCACAGTTTAAAAAAATATATATAGCATGGTGCATTTAACTGTCTGCAACAGCTAAACTTAAGGCTAATCATAAACAAACCATATAAGACTAATAATAAGACATAATAAAAGCAAAAACAATAACTATCACTTTTCTTACAAACTGGGAAATGACTAAACTACATTTAAAATAAATGATTAACCCTTCAAACTAAGTGGCTATTTACGTGACACTGTTTTCAACTTTTGTGTTGGGCATTGATTTTCATGACAACAGCATTTTGGGAGCCTGAAAACAAACTTTTAAAATGCATGCAAAGTGCAAGTCTCTGTGTAAACTTTTGACTCAATAACAACAACTCTTGTTGGCAATAATAACTCTTTATTGCTCCATCACATTCAACACTGTTGCCTCGCCTCTCATAGGATGCAAGGTGATGCACCCTGAAAGGTGATCTTCACACATGCGCAGTAAATAAAACATAACTTAATCTCCCCCTTTTTTCGATTAAAGAAGAATACTGTTAAAGGTTAGAACATAAGCATGTTATGTTATTATTTTTTAACAGGATAACAGGTTAACTTTAGAAACTGACAAAAACTCTAGACATTGACAAAATAGAAGCAAATCATTGTCAAATCCATTCAGACAAAAAAGCTAATCTATGAAAATAATGACTTCATGCACATTATTATAGCATTGCAAAGCCATCTAATAGCCTAGCAGCAGAAAACAGCTGTTTTTAGACATTTACATGGAAACGTGTGAATGGGGATCATTTTGGCAAAGGTGTTGTGTGTAGTAGAGGTTGACCAACATATCGGCCGGCTGATATCCGTGTTTAGTAGGGCTGTCAAAGAATATTCTAAATTCGAATATATATTCGAATAGTTTTAAAAAAACGAATTTTGAAGGTGAAAATTAATATTCGAATAAATAAATAAAAAAGCGGGGAAAAAGTAGAGGTAGTAGAGGCGTGGCTCTCTGCTTTGAAAGTGAGCGCGCGTATGGGGTTCAGGGACAGGTCACAGGAGTCGCTGCTGAAAGTAAACGCGTCTTGCATGGAAAATGGCAGAAAGTGCAGCGCCCAACTTTTTTTTCTTTTTTTTTCAAAATCTAAAAAGCCATGTCTGGAAGTACTCTGGATTTTGGTTTGTAGGAGGTAAAATTGTTGAGTCGCGAGATAGTTATATGCAAGCTATGCAAGATACAGTTAGCATAGCATGCCTCATTTGATTTAATGTTAAATAGAAACATTAAAGTGTAGGCTACTGTACTGACTGAAGAGATATTGCATGAATAAAGGATACATGCACTGCTTCCACTGGTTTGATTATTTACTGTTTCGTGTCAAAGAAAAGTTCCATGTTTAGCACAGCACAGCTCGCTCGGAGCATGCTGTAACACTTCAATTAATATTAATAATATTTGTTTAAATCATTGAATGAAGCCTGCTATATTTGGGACAAGAGCTGTGAGTCTCGCGACCTTAAATTGCTTGCACAAAACTCTTGATCAGCACTCAAAGTTTGTTCATTTAAACCGTTATGCGCAGAGAGGGTGAGGGCGAGAGAGAGAGAGAGTGAGTAAGGTCTGCTCTGCGGTCTTGGCCATTAATTCATTTACTTGTTCTTGTGTAAATAATACGTTGTCAAATATGTTTAAACTTAAATAGACAACCTATTCAAGTAGTTGGGTCTCTTTGTATTAATTTGTCCTGTTATTGACGTAATGCACGTCATTGAAAAAATGCGCACGCGATGTTTGAATAGTTTCGACTATTCGTGTTTGTTTTAAAGGGAATATTCGAACGTCATTTTTGAGCAATTTTGACAGCTCTAGTGTTTAGTAGCGCCAAAATAAAGTCAGGCATATCCGCGGGCAGCCCCATGTAATGGATGTTATGGAACGTGCTGCTGCCGCATTTTAAGGACCCCGAACCAAAACTTTTGGAAGACTCAACAGCAGTCATGGAGGCTTAAATTCAGATATTTAAAAGTCCTATGATCATATATTGTAAACGTGTTTCTTCACTTAGTGAAAGAAAAAACGAATAGCATAGAACTGTTGGGAACTGGCATAATGCTAGAACAGCTGGTTGAAGGTTTGCTTACTTGCAATTAACTTTAAGGACTGTATACAGTCTATATGTTAGCATATATGGTTTGACTATAGTAAAAATCTATAGCAGCAGCTTTCTTGCTAACATATTAGTCCCAATGTTAGAAGTTTTGTTTCATTTTTCCTGAAAAGAGAGAAATTCACTCTGTGCGTGGGGTGGAGAAGGCAGAAGCTCTCACAAACACTGTAGTGTGAATAAAGGCTACACTACTCTAACCTGCTCAAAAACAGCACCGTGCTCGGAGACACAGAGCTAAGCACCCTCAAACACAAGCCAAAGTACCCTCAGCTGATACTGTAATAATGAAATGGAGAAATAGATTGCACAGCTCTAGCGCCAAATGCATCTATTTACAACGTGGTTTTGCAGCAATGTGTGATGTATTCAATCACAGATATAGTTGTGATCACGTAAAGGCGTCATGAACTGGCTTGTTTTATTTTTTCTATACTGCTGTCCGAGGTCAACTAATGATGTTCGTGTGGTTTTTACATTCAAAAACATCACAACCAATAAGTAATAGGCTATTTTCTACACTGGTTTTGAGGCTCTCTCCAAAACGCTGGGTTATGGTGTGCGTGACGCACTGGAGTCATGCTGCAATTCCCTGCAAATCCACGTTTGCTGAGCCTGGTGTCTATAAAAGCTTTTCTTTGACTAAGGAGGAAGTTTTCAGCTCTGAAACTTAAAGGATATTCTTACATTACCATGAACTTTTATATATCAAAAGCTCAAGAGAAAGTTGATTTCTCAATTCATCAGCCCTTTAAACGCGATCAAATGCGTAACTCGAGTCTATTCAATCTATAAAATCCTTTGAATAAAACTAATGATTTTCATGCTGCTAAAAGAACCGACGGCCAACTGCAAGCCCCTAAGTTTCGGAAGTGATATCTAAATACGCACGAGAAAGTACGCACTGCACGAGACAGAAATATCTTCCTGAGACCCAGAATAGAGGTTTTACCTCTGTAGAGGACATTATATTTTAGTGAATTTCTCTGACAACAAACACAGATTGAATATTCTTATAAAATATGAGATTCTTATGAAAATATTCAGTTTTATTAGTTCAGTCTTTTTACATTACATATTGTCCCAAAAACACATCACTATGCAAATTAAACAGTGTATAGATGCATTGCATACAATGGGAATGGTATTTATAGCTATGTTTCTCATTTAATTATTCTGCCGTGCAGTGCAAAAAATTAAGATTTGAGAGATGGTTCAGTAAGAAGAAGTCAGTGTTCAATGATGAAGGGGAACACTTCAAGATATCAGCCCTAAAAATCGGCAGCACATATCGGCCATCGGCTAACCTTGATCTCTAAACATCGACACCCGGCTGACCCTGACCTCGAAACATTGACAATAGAAAAAAACATATTGGTCAATCTCTAGTCTGTAGGCGGAACACTCAAAAGAAAAATGTCTCTGTTTTAAGCATATCGCTGTCATGTAACCACCCTAAAACTCAAGAGCTTTGTGGTAGCATGGCATCTGCTACCAGTCTGCTTATCTCAGTAACTCTAAAGACAAAGCAAAGCATTCACATTGATTAATTCTCCCTCATCCAATTATGATAAAACTAAAGAGCTACCTAGCCCATGTGCCCCTGATGATGCATTAAACACAAATGACGAGCGACCTTTATAACTGAAAGCACAAAAATTTGAATTCTTAAATAAACTATTGTACAGTTGTGCAGTATACACAAAATAAACTTCCTATATATCAATTAAACACCAGTCTGTGTTTTGCGGCTCTTGAGTTAAATACAATATGCTGTGGCTGTGGAATCTGGCTCAGGTTGTCTGCTTCCAACAAAATCCAGATCAACAATCATTAAGGATGCACACCACGGATTGGAAAGCCTGTTTAACATGTGCCTGAGCACGGATCAGAAGGACAAAGCTGGCGTATTGGGCTCAGCTGAGACAGCTAAGAAGATCACATCTTGAAGATGGGCTTCAGGACCTGTGGGCCAAGAAAAGTAAGGCAAATAGGATTGGCCAATGCAGCCAGGCAGTAAGCTTTCGGATCAGATCAGGGAAACCAGCATTATCTGCGCAAGCTGTCTGTTGAACTGGAGCGACAGACAAACATCTGTCACGTGTCGGCATTTCGCCTTTCCTTTTGGTATGTGGTTCACTTCAAATATCTAACAGAAAGCAAATATGATGGTGCGAAGGAGGGGGTTCAACAACACATTTCATTCACACTTCACCACCTCAGCCCTCCCCCACCTTCCCTTTTCCCTCACTTCATAGGCAATAACTCATTACGGCAGTCTGCGCTTCCATAATTGGAGCAGAAAGAGAAGGAATATGGGTTTGACACTTCATTTGACCTGCTTTGTATTTCCCTCATACCATCAGAATCTGCATAGCTTTCATTATGGA
Source organism: Pseudorasbora parva (assembly GCF_024679245.1). NCBI lineage: Eukaryota > Metazoa > Chordata > Actinopteri > Cypriniformes > Gobionidae > Pseudorasbora > Pseudorasbora parva. Next base: position 31,671,576 of record NC_090183.1, on the reverse strand, counting down.
TCTATTCAGGGCTTGTAGATGAGATCATTACAGATCCTGAGCTGCCAGTTAAGGTGGCACATTGAAAGAAGGTTGCTGTACCTATAATGTGTCCTTTGGAGCATGTTAACTCACCAGCTGGATGTCCAGTTAGCTCTGGGGTTCATTTATACATTTTAAAGCTGAAAAACACAGTGCTTCCACCAAAACAGCATTGTCAAGACCCCAATCATGGAAGAGTCACTGGGTTACAACAGTTCAGTAACATTACAGTTACAACACAGGCAACTGTCACAAAAGCAAGGAACACATTGATAATTCTTGATTGAATCCATTAAACACAACTGAAAGAGAAACATAATGTGTATTACTTTTTTTAATCTGTATTGGATGTTGGATATTTCTAATGACAGTTGTATGCCAGCTGCAGTTGGCTGTCGGTTGGTTGGGGGGGGTCTAACGGAGACAGCTGGTGAAGTCCCATGTAATGACATTTCCACAGTGACATGAATGTCACTCCAGCCTGTTCCTGTGAGTCCCACATGCCGTAATGGATGTCTACTCATCCAACAAACTCTTCGCCTCTCCATCCATCTCTAGACACCCCCACATATCTGATACAATCTTGACAGAAGCGACACCATGGAAAGGGAGATGCTGAGGTCACAAGGAAGCTTGGGGGGCACATAGGAAGCTGACAGGCTGCCAACCTCATTCACTTGCAACAAGCTGCTCAGCACACAATATGACCCTAGAGAAAAGTTTGCCAACCTAATACATGACCCATAGCGCTGCTGGATTCTACAGCAGGACCAAGATGTACATTTTGACCAATTTGAAAAGTTGAAAATAATGTTCAAGCTGGGACAGAAAGACTTGCTCAAATGCTGTGAACCAACTCATTTAAAGCAGTTCAATATGAAACTGTAATGAAATGCACACTCTAAGAACAAAGGGTTCATTTGGGTTCTATATAGAAACATACGGTTCTTTACTCAACTCAAAAGAACATTTTATGCTAAAAAGGTTCTATAGTGAAAAGAAAGAACCATTTTTGTCACAAAGGTTCTTTAGGCTATCATTCATTCATATATTACATTATTCTGCAACATTTTGTAGTTTTAATTAAATTATTGTGTATTAAAAACTGTTGTAGTAGCTTAATATCACATTTTAATCATGCTGGATTTTGGAGGAGAAAAACTGGAATGGCACTCTTCGTGTGATATTGATTAACTACATAAAATTATATAAATTTTCTAACCCCCATATATTGAATTGTGTGATCATTCACATGCATTCATAAATGCAATGAGTACACTGAATAATGCAGTGAAATGTTTGTCAATAATATGAAATATTTAATCCTGAAAGAACAAAACAATTGATAATGAAGGAACCCCTAAAAGGTTCCATATAGAACCCTTTTCCTGGTTACAAAGACCCCTACTGACCCCTTTTCTACTAAGAGTGCATTGTTAACGTCAAAATTCAAATAGAGGTGAATAGGTTTAACCAAACTACCCTTAAAAAGGCACCCCATTTTCCAGGATTACGGTACGAATCTCAGAGAACTTTAGCCAAATGTGTATAAAGGCCTCCACTTGACCATGTGTACACTGGCATGTAAATTAGCAACAAAGGTAAAAGGCTCTAGAGCTGCTTTTTCTTTGCTGTTTCTTTGTGCAAGCCCTTTAATAAAGAGAAACGTTAAACCGTTAATGAAGAGGCATCTACAAACATGATTCAGACTTAATTAAAAGATCCACTCTGTTGGTCAGTGTAGATCTGCAGTTATTTCCTTGTCCTTCTTCCTTTGGCATTCCCATATATACACTAACCATAAGTACCAAAGAGCTCGCTGAAATAACACTGTCTCTCCTTCGTAACTCATTCTTCACAGATTCAAATAATTTTGCAGTCCTGTGGCCCACAGCTAATAAGACCTAATGGTGGTGTGTGTGTGTGTGTGTGTGTGTGTGTGTGTGTGTGTGTGTGTGTGTGTGTGTATTAGGATGCAGTAGGAACTGCACTGCTTCGGTTCGGTCTTTGAATAATCACCCTCTGTCAAGTGACAAAAGGCTGTAGCTCTTCTGGAAAAACAAATAGGCCTCATCAAAAACCACAAGACTTCTAAGACACCGGGGCAATGTGAATAGATACATTGTCAAAGGATAAGGACAGAATATGCAGTGGCTCAATAAAGCCTGCTTAGCTGGAGTCATTGGCAGGTATTTATCTGACACTCAGAAACCTGAAATCTTGGTCACAAGCACTTCCAGTAGAAAATGCTTTTTAAAGGAGGAAGTAAAAGGTTTTTATTTAGGTTTCACAAAGAACTGAATTGCACAAAGCCTGCTAATTTATAAGATGGTTGTAGCTTCACATTATAGTTGAACTGGCTAAAATGATTGTGACCTTTTTCTACAAGCACCCAAAGCTACAGATATAAGTTATCTATAATGAGAAAGCCTGGCCATAAATCTGGGGTTTCACAGGCGAAATTGGAGTGCAGTGGCACAACAATGGAAACCCAGTGGGCGATACACAGATAGAGAACCAAGCATATTACACATCAGAACCCCCATTTAAGTGATCCTCACTGGACATAAATTGAAGTCAATTTACTGTTTGCAGACAACACAACAGTTTCAGTTTCTCAGTAATTGCTTCCAATGATTAAAGGGGGGTTACATTGTAATAAAGCTAATATAACCAGGATACTATTATTATTTATTTTTTTTACCAAAGCTTAATCTATCATTAATGTTTTATCAGCATTATAAACATATCAGTTCATATCACAGTCATCAGTTCATGAAACAAACTACGGAATGGCTTTAATATGGCAGAAATGGTAAGAATAGTACACGATTCCAAATTCATCAATTTTTTTGATTCACTAAAAATAATTAGATCATAATTTAGACAAGACTAATCTCACTTTTCTGTTCAAACGTCTTCAGACCACTTAAATGGGTTTGTAGTGAACAAAAAGCTACCAGTCTTAGTTATATTCTGGCATTCTGCTTCATATTTTAAACATAGAAACAAAAAGGAATGTTTATAATTGACCTAAATTACACATTAGAAAGCACAATTTTGTCATCTCAACTTCGTTCAAATTATATAAAAAAAAATATTAGGGGTGTGAAGAGTTTTGCTTTTATAGAAATAAAAACAATTTAATTCATGTGGATAACAGTCGCTTTAATTACATCAGCTCATCCAAAACGAGCTGTTCGAGACGTACACGTGACATACAGTGGACCTTGGGAAAGGATTTGTTGTGCCACAGAGGCATCAGAAAATTGTCTTATATTTAAAAATTTACGTTCAGCACTAGAGGTCGAACAATAGTGGATTTTACTGATACCAAGGTTGGACCGTGCTTGCCGATAACCGATTAATTGACCGATAGTTTTTAAAATGGATACTGGATAAAAAAAAAAAAAAAAAACTTAACACTAAGTAAAACAGTGCTGAACTTCATTACAAGAAATTAAAAAAACAACTGTACTGAACCATGAAAATGTGCTAAATTGAAAGTAATATGAATATATTAAAATGAGAAATTATAACAGAAAAAAAATTCTATTGAAAATATTTTAAATATTAAAATATTATACATAAATGTTTCTTTATCTATAACATAGAAACATGCATGTAAATATCATAGGTAACAGACTACAAGTCCAATTTGTTAACAAGCATGCATTAGCTTTTTTAGCTAGCTCACACAAACTAAAAACATTATGCAATATACATTTTACAGCATGTATTAATATGAGCAATACAATGACTGTAAGGTGAAGACCACATGTCCCGAGATGCTGCACTCAAACTTTGCGTCATCAAACTACGCCTTTGTTTTGAATAGGCGCCCTCTAGTGGACCGAAAAATTACAGTGCAGCTTTAATGTTACAAATGGAATACTATTGTAAAGTGTTATTATTTCATTTAAATCCAAACAGTCTGCTTTTTTAGAACATGACTATTATCAAAATAGCAAAATATGTATTGAAATCGAATGAGTTTCTGATTTATTTATATTTCTTTGGGCTGCATGACGATACTGTTTGCTTTCTCACATCACTAGTTGTTACATTGCTGTTCTTTCCCTGCTAATGTAGCATCTCGTCAACAAATTAATTACTTTATAATGATTTGGCAACATGTACTGATGTGTTCTGTATTCATACCGTTTGGCTGTCTGTGTTTTAAACAAACATCTGATGTGTCAGCGTGCAGACTCACGTGTTAATAAAAACAACACGCGGCTTCAGTGATAGTTGTTATTTACGCTCTCGTGCTATATGTTGCCAGCAGACCCTTCTCAACGCTCGTACTGTGTAATGACAGCACATTCTCAGCTGCTCCAGCAAAGGACGCAACCCGGAAACACTATCGGTATGGAATGGATTTTTGCCGATAACCGATTGTTCCACCAATCAGCTATCGGTGTAAATTAATTGGCAATGAATCGGTCGACCTCTAATAACGACCGACAAATAAAGCCAGTTTCCCCATTTAGCCAGGTTAGATAAATGCAACCTTGAAGTCCCTAGAGCAACATCATCATTTTCGTAGCTCGTTGCGAAATTGTTTTAAATAAAATCTCTCTCACCTCAGAAAACCTCCTGTCAGCAGTTATACTGCGCACGTAGCGCATTCTCTTCAGAGAGAAACTAAGAGCAACTTTGCGTATCAATTTTGTCAGTCATGAAATAAAAGTAAAGTACCAATAAATCATGTAACTGGTTCAACGTGTGTTAGCTGGGAAGGCATGCAGGTATAATGTTCATTCTGTTCATCAGGAGCGGTTTTAATTTTTCTTTTACAGTTTATGATGTATTGTGTATTTCCATTGTAACTGTTGTTTCCATAACCCCAAAATGCCACTATGTTATTTTGTTCCTTTTTAAACGAGTGTTGTGGCTACTTTGTGGGAAAAAAAAACTTTAATTTAATAGCTTTAACTTATAAAGGCCTATTTATTCATCAGTATTGGTCATATTTATACAATTTATGTGTTTGTTAAAGGGGGGGTGAAATGCTGTTTCATGCATACTGAGCTTTTTACACTGTTAAAGACTCCCATCCTAAACATAGACAAAGTTTCAAAAATTAATGTTGGACATTTGATGGAGTATTTCTGTGTCAAAATACTCCTTCCGGTTTTTTACAAGTTTCAGAGAGTTTTTTTCGAGTATGGGTCCGCTTGACGTCGACAGAGCGGAAGGTCCTTGTATGGGCCGTACGGGCTCTTCTCCTGGAAGGGAGCGAGAGAGCAAATGCACGCCCATAAATACTACTCTTAAGGTGCAGATCCACTCGTAAGTGCAACACTTCGGTTGTGTCGCACTCCACTTTATTCCTTTGGGTGACGCCAAGCGACTTTAACGCACCCGCAGAGCATTCTGGGAAGGCAGCGCTGCATTTGAACCGATTTGAACGCAGAAATGACGGGAAGCGTCACAACATCGCTTCAGTCGTGTCGCAAAAGTGGATCTCCACGGTCACTGCTGTCAGGACTTTACGAAATCAACAAGAAGTGTGTTTTTGACGGAGCGGTCCCAGCGATAAAGGTTCACGGTCCTGCTCTGGAAGCAGGCGGTGGGTAAAACTGCTTCAAATGTCTGTGTTGTTGGATATCGTCGCGTAAGTAAACATCAGGAAGCAACACGATCGTGTATAGTTAATTTATCAATGGAGCATGCAATGTATGGTGTGTGTTTAAATAAATTTGTTTAGCTGACCAATATAGGAGTCAGGTTTATCGTTACACCCCTAATGAAAGCTATCCAGTTTTAACCATCTCTTAGCTCGGTCTCATGCTTGAAAAAAAATGTGGTCTCTTTTTGCACTTTGAATATTGAGTACTTTGATTATGGTTATTGTTTGCACATAATATCTATGATCAATCTGTGAAAAGGAGTTCAGTTAGAAGGTCAAAAGAAGCTGTGCAGTTCTAAGGTCTGAAGAGACAATCATACAGGAAAGAAGCCAGTCAGTTAAGTTTGTGGCAAAACCTTTGCAGTGCTTGACTTGTTGCCTTTTATTGCATATGATAATTCATACTCAGAAATTAGAACACAAGTTAAAGCATTTCAAATGCACCTGCAAACAATTTTTCTAATCATGTATTTCATTAAAGATTTTAAAAAAAGAATACTATGTAAAAATCTCATCTCGTCTCATGAACCCAATCTTGTGTCCCGTCCCGTCACACCCCTACAAAATATGTAGAATTAAAGCTTATAGTCCATAATGCCTCTACAGATTCACCGCTCTGCAAATAAGTGGATTTCAGTATAGACGTCCTAGTGAAAACGGTACGAAAATTATTCCTCACCCTCAAGTCATCCTCTAGTCTATCATTAGTTTTTTTTTTCATTATCATTATCCTTTCTCTGCTTAGTCATGCAAAATAAATATGCCAGAGCAGCTATCCTTTATTAATGTGCCATAACTGAACATGAAATTGAAAGTCGCTGCCCTCGGGAGTAAATGGTGAGGACTAAACGGTACTAAAAAGCGGTTCTATCCCAACTGGCATCAAACTGTGCTTTGCTAACCGTGCTAACACTTCTTCGCTCAAGCTGAAGGCATGGAGTTTATTAATGTCTGCTAATGATCTGCGACAAACTTGCAGCCAGAGGCTTGAACCTCAACGGCAGCAACCAACGCAGAGAGAGTCATTGAGCATCCATTATGAATGAGGACATCCTGACTTTGGGAATTTGGGGGGTTGTGCAGTACATGTCTCAAAGGACAGGTTTGTCAGAAATGGGACTAGAGGGGGAACACAATATCAACTTCCCTTCCTACTCAGCATCTTGGTGTCAAAAACACATCCAACATCCCACTGCCTGCTTTCAAGACTGTGTTTAACTGCGCTCATCGAGCAAAGCTCAATTAATTATTCCAGCTCTCCTCAGCTGATGTTTCACTATGCACACAAACAGAAACTCTCACACACTTACTGTATGTACTATGACACAGTACTTTTGCATGACAGACAGATACAATGAACGGCAGAGAGACAAAGCAGACAAACGCCAGAGACGGAGAGGACAAATGGTAAATAGACAGACATAGAGAATGAACAAACTAACAATGTTCTGATAGAGCAAACTAACAAAGGGAACAGACAGACATACAGATATATAGATGGACATAAACAGATAGACTAAACAAATAAACGGCAGACAGACAGAACAAACAAACGTCAGTCTAACACACAGACAGAACGACAGACTGAACAAACAATGGATAAAAAGAATGAATGAAACAAATGAAAGGCAGACAAAATAAATGAACGACACACAAACATCTTACAAGAGAGAGAGACAGAAAGAGTGAACAATCGGATGAACAAACAAGGCAGACAGACAGAATAAATAAACGACAGGCAGCCAAAATAACATGAACAGGAAAAAAGACAAAAAGACAGACTGGTGAAACAAAAAGACAGACTGACAGAATTAGCAATGGGTCAAACGAACAAGAAGGTAATATAGAACAAAGAGAGCAAAAGACAGAAATAATGAAGACAGGTTGAAAAAAAGTCAGGGTTTAAGGGGGTTTAAGTTTAGTTTTAAATTGGCAATGTCACACTGATCACATGCAAACACAAAGCATACATAAATGAACCTTAAGGAGTAAGGACGTTCATTAACTCAAGATTCATTCAGTTGATGACATGGGGTCTGAGGAGACATAATAAAGTCGTTCGTGAGACATCGATCCAACACAATGAGGCAAGGATGGCACAAAGGAGCCTCTGCAAGATTACGACGTAATGAGTGAGTGATCAAACCGAGAGAGACAAAGAGGGAAGAAAAAAATCAGAGCAAGGAGGATAACAGGCGAGGTGGTTTAGGAGGTTGGCTATTTGTCGTGTCTGGTTATGGTGACATGCACGGATGAGTCAAACACAATCTTCTAAGCGGGGATGCCACAGGTTCAGCCTCCGCTTTGTCTGGCAGTATTCACACATACATCAGCCAAGTGCTGGAATGATGCATATCTGTTTATGTCTGTCTATCTATATCTGTATGTCTGTCTGTTCCCTTTGTTAGTTTACTCTGTCAGAACGTTGTTAGTTTGTACATTCTCTGTGTCTGTCTATGTACCATTTGTTCTCTACCGTCTCTGGTGTTTGTCTGCTTTTTCTATCTGCTGTTCCTTGTATCTGTCTGTCATGCGAAAGTACTGTCCTAGTACATACAGTGAGTGTCTGAGAGTTTCTGTTTGTGTGCATAGTGAAAGAGTGAGAGAGCCAGTGAGGAGTAGGTAGAGACCACTCGAGTATGCATGTAAACTGGACAGACACCCATCGGAACTGATCTGGTAATAAGACTGAAATTTGTAAATGTGGGGGGAAAATTTTTAGTGGGAAAAATTAAAGCAACTTCTTCTGGCAGACAAGTGCAAACCTAATGACATTTCAACAACATAGCCATACAACCCACATTACTTTCATTTAGCTGCTTTTAAAATATTAATAAAAAGTGACCTTTTGTTCCTTTTGTGCTTATAGCAGGGGGTGTTGTTATGATTGTTATTTTACTTTTAAATAAATTAACAGGACAACAAATTAGAGTCAAGTTATTGACCTATCAATGTCAGTGGATGTCTGACTCTGTTATACTGGAATGAAGCCTAATTATTTGCATTTTTCTCATTTTTATGAATAATTAAACACTGGGCAGCTACCCAGAGTCTTGTCCTTTAACTTGTCTACAGACTCCACCCAGAGCAGGAACAGCAGCCAAATGATCGGCTAATACTCTCTATCCTCCGAGAAAGACAAGACAAGAGTATGAATGGGTAATTGGCCACTAATCACAATAAAACCGGGATTACTGGGCATTACATGTTGGACACACGCCTTTGCATGTGTGTATGGATATGAATACAGAAATACACAAAGGAGATTACACATTTGCAGTGTTTGTATACCTGCATCGCTGATAACTATGGGATGACTGTCAAGAACTCAAGACTAGTATTACTAGGGCTGGGGATTGTAGACAAAACATACAAAATATTTAAACAACTGAAATAGTCAGTATATTATAAATAAAAAAATAAGTGCAAACTGTATACTAGATCGTGTGCTAATATTCAACAATATTTTGATCTGACTGCATTGACACCACTGCATGATAACTGAACTGAGCTGGATGATGACATCACTGTTTCTCCAGAGCTGCTGAATAGATAAATTAACTAAATTAATAACTAATGATTTTAACAACTGAAATGAATCAACACTGAACTTACTTAAGCTGGAGAATTACCCTATTTTCTTCTAGAGCTGCTGTACAGACAAAACCTAATTTGCTGCATTATTTTTTCTGTTATAACTGTAAAGCTTTGAAGCAATCTGTTTTGTAAAAAGCATTATATAAATAAAGGTGGCTTGTCTTGACTAAGCTCTACTATGTTGTAAACAATTTTTTGACATTTGATATTTTGACATCTCATCTGCAAGTTTGGATCACATAAATGAAATTCACCACCAATTCCGTTAACTTCTTTGCACAAGCTGAGGTAGACGGAAACTTGTTGTTGTATTATCCAGTGTGGTTTGCCTTGAATCAACAGGTTTTGGCTAAGGTTCCAGTGCCACGATTTCATCTGTGTGGTGTCTCGACGGGCAACTGTTAGCTTCGTAGACAGCAGTTAGCATTTAAATCCTTTTAAAATATATATATATATATATATATATATATATATATATATATATATATATATATATATATATTTTGATAGTAGAGGTTGGAATATGGATATACAATCATGAAAAGAAACAAAAAATAAAGAAAAAAAAATCACTGTAGTGCGCTGTATTGATATACTTGCACAGCTCTAATTTTTCCATTTCTTGTTCTTTAACTATACTGATGCTTATATAATTTGCTTTTAAAACCCACAGCATGAGTCTGAATAGCAATTCTATGCAACATTTTGTTTGCTATGGTCGGCAGTGCATCGCCTCTCAACTGAAAGCAGCAGGCAATAAGGCCTGAGATGAATGAGAGTACAACTCTTAGCTTTCCAATCACCCAGGATGCCACACACAAGTCTCTTGAGGTGGGGAAATAGCTGATTAAACCAACTGTGTGCTGAATCTAAATGTTTCTGTCTCTTCTTCACAGTATGACAGATGGGCAAGTGAGGAAAGAAGGAAGCAGTGATTGTGTGGGCAGTGCATGAGAAAAAGTCTCAGTATAGTTGGCCAAAAACACACTATGCGGCCAATTTCTCAACTCAATTTTATTATTTAATTTAGTTGTCGGTTTCTTAGTTAATACATTAAAAAAACAAAACAAGAGAATTATATTGGGAAAAAATAAGAATAAACGACAAAGGTTATTTCCACATTTAGTAGTTAGCAGTCTTCCTGTAAAGCTCACTATCATTAATACTGACATTTTATTTTTACATTTAGCAAACACTTATTTAAATGGACTTAGGGCTTGGAATAAAACAGCAGAAGGGCCGAAGAACCACGGGGGAAGAGATATGTGTTGAATTGTATATAATCAAGTGAAATAAGTATACAAAATATATACGTATAAAAAGGGGTTGGCACTGTAATAATAAAAAATAATAATAATAAAAACTATAACAACAACTTTTATTCTCACTTCAGGTAAAAGGCATTCAAATAATACTCCTGAATAAGTACACTATAAATCAGCAAACATATATAATCAATGATATCACAATTAATTGGAATCAATGTCTAAAACTGTATATAATTAACTGAAAGAAGTAAAATATGAAATGTTGGTTACAGCACACACATACACACACACACCAGAAATCAAACAGATGGAAAGACAGAAGGTTCAGATGAGAGTAGGCTTTTCCATGTTCCAGGCATTTGAAAACACACAAACAAGAAAGTACAAAAAAATTATATTCTCTGGTCTGGCCCATAGCTTCTCACAAGGGTATGCACTAGGGAAATGCAGGAGTAATTGAGAAGTACTCATTCTGCAACTAATTAGGCGATTAGGAAAACATTGCAAAATGATTTTCCTTCGCAAACCTTGCCTACTAAAGGCTTTCCACATTGATCTCTGAAATAAATTCATCGGGCAGCGCTGTGAATGTGTAATATTAAGGAGATGGGAGATGCTTGCACATGCAGCCATTTTGACTTGCTGATTTATTCATTGTTGTTAGAATCATAAATCCCACCAAGATGAGACTTTTTATTGTGGAAAGAAAATCTGAAGCGCTGCAAAAAACCACTATCTTTGTTCCTGCAACCGAAGTGCTGGCAGAGTGCATTTTCTCAACAGCACTGCTAACAGGTTAAAACTTTTGCCACTTTTTTTCCTAAATCAGAACATGTGAGACATTTAAACCTTGTTTTTTTATTATTATTATTATTATTATTATTATTATTATTATTAATGCATAGTTAAAAAAAAAAAAAACAATGAAGCTTGTTGGCAATGAAATGTAACAGTATACATATTACATAAAAAATGCTCAAAAGTTTGGAGTAAGTATGAGTTTCTTTGAGCATTTTGAAAGAAATTAATAAAGAAATAAATGCTTGAATTTAAGTAAGGAATGAGGATGCTTTAATCTGATCATGAGTAAATTATTCTACACTGTTGTACAAATATTTTAAATAAATGCTGTTCTTTTAAACTTTCATCAAAAAGTCTTCAAACAAATTAAAGGGGGGGTGAAACACTCAGTTTCAGTCAGTGTCATGTCAATCTTGAGTACCTATAGAGTAGCATTGCATCCTGCATATCTCCGAAAAGTCTTTATTTTTTTTATAATTATATAAGAAAGATGCGCTGTTCCGAGTCTTTCCGAAAAAAGCCGAGCGGGTGGGGGCGTGTCGTGTGAGCGGAGCTAAATAATGACGTGTGCTCGCTGCTGCTATTGTGTTGAGTCGAGTGCGTCGTAAAGCTGTCATCCCTAACAGCGGGAAAAAAACTTTATTCAAAATAAAAATATGGCTTTTAATCAGATACAGCCATACATCTATGATCCGGAATCAGACCCAGAGGCTGCAGTTGAACAGGAGCAGCAGCAAAAACGACTAGAGCAGGACGTCTGTATGTGGTACAAGTTATACACTAACTATATAATATGCTTAGCGGCTTGTGTTATTTACATATTTATAATTGAATTACATCGTCGTATTTTTGTCTTTGAAGGTGTACATGTGGGAAGTGCAGTTGTGCACGTGAGTTTGTGTGTTTACGCGTGGTTTGTGTAGACATGGTTTTGCACGGCAGGCTAAGTGTTTACATAGAAAGACACGGAATAGTAGCGCATTTGAATGAAGAAGCGTGCTTATTTAGTTCAACATATTTCCCCCCTCTTTGTGTATTGTTGTTTGGAGTGCTTTTACAATACACAAACATAAAGTTACACGTATAGTGGCCAGCTAAACAAATGTACACGCACTACACATCGCATGCTCCATTGATCAATTAACTATACGTGATCATGTTTGGGCTACTTGATGAGTATAGGCAAAAACAAAGACATTTGAAGCAGTCTCACTCACCGCCTGCGGTTCTAACGTTGGGACTGCTCCATCATTCAGCATTAGGCGATCGGGAAAATCCGGCGTCAAGCTGGGCCTTGTTTATGAAACAGTCGGCACCGAAATGCAGCGAACAGATATAAACATTCGCGCAACTCAGTTGCTGATCCGGAAAAGCAAATTACATCCACTGTTGCCTTAACGCAGGGTTTTGGGGGAATCTGTGCAGGACTGTCTTGGTCTGGCAACCAAAAACGCACTTTTTTGGTGACATTGTAATTGTGCACATCACCTGTCCAGCATCCTACAAGCCAGCGCTTTGATGGGCGTAGCCTGTTACTTTCGCTCTCTCCCTCTCTCTCTCTCACGCGCTTCCGGTAGAATTGTCCGTAAGGCCCATACAAGGAAATTCCGCCCCCATTAACGTCAAAGGGGACGCATGATCTCAAAAAACTTGCCGAAACTTATGACTAACCGGAAGTAGTATTTTTGACAAAGAAATACTCCCATCAAACGTCCACCTTAACTTTTGAAACTTTGTCTATGTTTAGTATGGGATTCCAAGTCTTTAACAGTGTAAAAAGATCAGTATGCATGAAACAGCATTTCACCCCCCCTTTAACAAAATTTCAACAAAAATATTAAGCAGCACGACTCTTTTCAACATTGATTTCTGAAGGATCATTGACAAAGACTTTTGATAAAATAAATGCAGCACGGTGAGCATGAGACAATGTTTGAAAAAATGTACTAAACCTAAACTTTTGAACAGTAATGCACGCGTCATATTATTTTTTAACATGTATTAATTCACGTTAATTAGTCATTTAATTTCTATTTCTAGAGATGTTAGAATAATCAACTACAAAATTTCCCATAAAATGCCCCTTACTTGTTTACCCTATTGGTTTTAGTACTCAAATCCTCTCTTTTCCTCTGCTTTGACTGGCTAAAGCTTGCAGTCTTTGGCAGGTGGACAGTGGGATGGGGAGAGTGTATCTGGGTCACTAGAAGCCATGCATTCCAAGTCCGCCACCAGCAAAGAGAAAAGAGTTCTTTTTCTTTTTTCCTCTCGTTATTTAATCTGTTTTTTTTCTCACATGCTCCCTTTCTTGATGGGAGCATTGGAATTTTGGCCCCTTACCCCCAGAATGCAGCGTAAGCGGTTACCAAAGACATGCACGCCAGGTGGAGTGGGAGGAAGTGATGAAGAGAGAAGAAAAGAAAAGGAACTCGTGCGGGAATTAGGCAGGAAAAACACGGCAAGGTATAACCAAGAAGACATATCTTCCTCAGCTTGTCACTTCCTTTCACGCTTCTCTCCTCACATCCCTCTCCTTTCATCTCTGCCTGTAGCAGGTGTGTTATGTTGATGCGTGAGTAAGCATCATACACGCCCTGAGAGCTCTCTATGTTTAAAATAGCTCTGACTGGAAAACACAAGCACACTTAAAACATTCCCCTCAAAAAACGCACCTGCACCTCCCACGAGCGACCCTGATGTATTTTCACTCTCAACCCTCCTCCTGCACATTTGCTCCTTTAACACTCTGTTCTTTTTTTTCCCCCGTCTCTCTCATTTGTTTAACGCCACTGATTTGTCTGTGGGAAACCAACGAGAATAAGAGACAAAATGTAGAGAAAAAGAGCAAGCTCAGAATATCACTATAATATTCATACTTTGAATATTGACACTACTGTGCAGCAAAGTGAATCAAATTATCTTTGCATTACTCTTCCATTTAAGACTCGTGTTTTAACAGCCTCTCTAATCTCTTCCTCGGTCCATCTATCCCTAGTGCGAGTGTCTCAGAGGACTTATTAACAGTTTACAGTATAAATATAGTTTTACAGCAGACAAACACACACGCAATATACAGTACACATGCATGAACATGCACTCTTACACAGAAATACAGGATTTTTGATGTAAAAAAGACTAAAAAACATGTTATTTTTATATTCACCTAGAATTACCTTATATATATGGAATTTGAAGTGCACAATAATTATGCTTATTTAAAATAACTGCATTAAGTTAATAAAATTGCAACTGACAGCTACCTGCAGACAAAGCAACTAAAGTCATTTCTTTCCAATGAGAGTTGGTGATCTGAGACATCTGATTTGAGCGGTGGAAACCACTGAGCACAGTTAGACTTTAAGCAAATGGCCAGCAATGCAATACAGCAACTCCTAATGTAGCACAGTTCATGCACTGCATGAAGTAGTTGGATACTGCAGTTGAGTAGAAACTTGTATATCATCAAACATATATAGTATCTTATCTTGTAGGTAAAGCTGCATGATTCTGGATAAATTGAGAATCTTCTTTCGTTCTTTTTTTTTTTATTAGCGATCACAATTCTGACAAGAGAGGTTCTGACAAATGTTAATTGCTTTAGTCTATTTAAAAATATATAAATAATTTGAATACAAATCAGTTTGGATGAATTATTCAAAGACTTCACTTGATTCATTATTGGACGAATCAGTGTTTTTAAATGAATCTCTTGAATTAATGATTCAGTGACAAATAAATGACAAATTATTATTATTAACCTTTGCCACATAGTGGAATAATGATGTACTCGATACAATCGTTGTTCTGAAGTGCTGTAGTCACACTAGGCAAGCTGAACTGTGCCCAGGTGCGTTTGACCTCCAAAGTTTGGTTAATTTGACTAGTGTGATCACCGATACGCTTTTTATACTGTTGTCTGAGTTCAACTAATGACGTTCATGTGGTTTTTACATTAAAAAAACATCATAACTAATAAGTAATAGGCTATTTTCTACACTGGTTTTGAGGCTGTCTCCTGAACGCTGGGTTTTTAAGGGCGTGCCGCACTAGAGACTAGAGAAAAGCCCACGGGCTAGGATTGGAGAATATTTGCATATTTAATGAGCTTCAGCTCCGCTGTCATATCTAGCCCCAGTGTCAGTTCACATGAGGGAGAGATTATTTTGAAAGCGACAATTACAATTTGTCTTTATAAAACAAACACAATGATTTATTTCTCATCCACCAGCGATTGTATTACATGGCCTGCACCCGCACGATCAGTCGATATAAGCGCAAACCCAGATCAAGAAAGAATTTCTGCCGACAGGCGTATGTTTTTTTTGTAGTCCGTCTGTTACAGCCCTGGGACTATTACTATTACATATAAAAAAGACGTTTTACTCACATAAGTTTGTGGCACCATTTCTGTTGGATCCAATATAGAAGGCACAACATTGTGTCTGCAAATCCAGCACATGAGACTTGTTTACAAACGATTCCACAGTGAAATGAAGCTAAGTCTTCCCCACGTGAGCTGGAACTTCATTAAAATTAAATGAAGTATCACACATTCCTAATATTATGATCCGAAGCAAGCTTATGCAGCGACTGTGTTCTTCCACAATATCTTGCTTCTTCAACATTGTTATTACTGCTGGCTAGCGAGCCGATCAGCTCCATGAGTCGGTGGGCTACATGAGTCTACTGGATTAGATGTGCTGTAGAGGTGTGTTTCGTTGCACGATGACGTAAGGATGAAGCTCGCGATTGTTTTCTGGGCCTGGTGTCTATAAAAGCTTTTCTTTGACTAAAAAGGATGTTTTCAGCTCTGAAACTTACAGGATATTCTTATATTATCATGACCTTTTATATTTCAAAAGCTCAAGGGAAAGTTGATTTCTCAATTCATCACCCCTTTAAATGTACTCAAGTAAATATAGGTTTAAAGACAGCCATGCCTAGTGTGAGTACATCCCAAAAGGCTATACCGTAAACATCAGTTTATTTCCAAACAATAAACGTTTTCTGTACTGTTTTCTGTAATAAATTACTTGTGTGATCATTTTAATTATTGTAACAAAAATAATGATACGGTGTGGTTTATAAAGCTTTTCCAAACATATTCATGATGATTGCTCACTCTGACTAGCAGCAGTGTCAACGCATATCTGAATGTTCATTGTGCTCATACTTAGACATAGCTGAATCGTAGTCATTTAAGAATAAGATCGCATGGGTGTTTGAATCAAGATTGCAATGTTTTAATAAGAGATGGTCAGTTGCGAAGTATATTTACTTGAGTATCATTTTACTCATGACTTTTCAAGTACATTTGAGAGGCAAATATTGTACCCTTTACTCCGTTATATTTCTATCCATAACCGTAAGTACCCGTTACTTCTTCTTCTTAAAAAAAAAAACTAAAAAAAAAAAAGGGGGGGGGGGGGGATGGGGGGAAGAGATTCTCAGAAACCCTTATTTTGTTGTTTTCCTCTCAAACGTTATGGACTGTGCAGGAGCCACTGATTGGGACAGCCTATCAGCAATCACATTCAGATTTCCGCCAAAGTCAACTCCATGGTCCGATTTAGATAAGAGACGAAACCATGGACAAAACAATGGATGAAGATGCAGCAGGTACATCCCGGGAATGTGCCAACCCGTGACGTTCTTGAGTATGCGGTGGGTTTAACACAGTCAAATGTGGGTGCAAAAAAAACTCTAGCAGAGGTTGATCAGAGCGTTGCCATTGTGCTATTATTGCCTTGTGGGCAAGTGAGAAATGTTAAATAAAGCAACTTGGAATTGAAAGTAAAATCAAGTTATTTTCATCTTTTTACCTTTTAAATTATCCAAGGTATTAACATTAAAAATTTTCATAACTCCATGAAGGAAGTTTCTGTACAGAAATGCAAGCACTGTGGCAGTAGTAATGCAATATTTAGAAAATGTAGTCTTGTACTCTTGATCTCGTAGTACTTTTAAAAATAAGTACTTCAGTACTTTTACTTAAGTAGATCTGACTGTAGTACTTTTATTTGTACTTGAGTAAAATTTAGCATGGTGTATCTGTATTTTTACTGTACTCTGTCCGCCTCTGGTTTAAATTATTAAATCAAGCAGCTCTACTTGTAGGTGACTGAATTTAAAAGCTCTGCATAGACAGGAACTCTCTGAACGGTCTCTCGAATGCAACACAATTTTTATTTAAATAGTTTTTTTATCAAATCATGCAATGGATACACTGAGGTACACACAGTCCAGAACGGGTTTTCAAACCTCTCCTGCAGACTCCAGGAATGGTTTGTTGACTTCTACCATTAACACCTTGTACCATCACACCACCCATCACTACTTCTGTGTGATACTCCCCATTCCCCACAGCCAAAGACCCTTTAGCTACTAGCTCAAAATGGGGATGTATTGAGTTTACACACGGCAGGAGGTGTGAGATAATGAACAGGACATCCCGTCCGCCATGCTTCGTGCCAGTCTATATGCGACATTCTCAATCACGGCCCGTACGGACTGATTCTCAACAGTCTGCAATCAATGATGTATTGAAGCAGTGTAGTGAAATAAAGGGCTGTCTGGATTCCTGCCCATAAGGTCACTGCATTTAAGAACAGCATTGAGAACAATTGGAAAGTTGTTAACCAAATCGTATTGTTCTCTTAAAGGGCTGTTCACTAATTTACTTTTGTCTCATGGCTACTGTCGCTGATGTGCTTTATCTCGCCCTCGAACACTTTAGGCTTTTCTTCTCTGAAGAATTGACTCACACTTCGGTTGTTAAATCACATGCACAAATTTATCACACACAGATGCACAAGCACCCACCCAAAGGCACATTTTGATAGTTTAATATATGTCAGAAGAAGGAGTCGACCCGACCCGCGACCACGATTTCACAAAGCAAATTCATTCAAGCTCTCGTGTCCTGAAAATGTCATTCCCACAAATGTTACCTTTCTCCATCCTCCCTCTCACTCTTCTTTTTCATGGTACAAAAAGTGAACAGTGATCTTACTGGTTTAAGAATGCAACAATTTTAAGGGCTAGATTACCCCAAAATGTTTAATTCTGTCAGAATTACTTACTACTGAATTACTTGTGTTCCCAAACCCATAAGAATATCATTAATCTTTAGAACAGAACTGAAGATATGAAAGAGTAAGTTATGGATGACAGAATTTTCATTTTTGGGTAAAAATAAATTATTTGAATGCTGAAAATCAGCTGATCAGTGGTGGCACTTATATGCTAGATCATCATTTGTCTTCATAACCATTTCTTGTTCTATTTAAAAACACTTCACAGTCATCCTATATTTGCTCTGACGGATGTACATGCACGCATTCACATAAACGCAAACACCCGAACGTCTCAGTCTCAGTATTTACCATCTGGGTGGAGATAGTAAATGGGATCAATCTCATTAGAAAGCATTGACGAAAGAGATTGCAGAGCAGCCATCAAGAGAACGGCTTCCCTGGTAAGTAATTCAATAAATGGTTTGTAAGACCCCGCATTCATTTAATTCAATTAGCCAACTTTGTCTCTTTATATTTCTGGTCCTGTTTTGCAGGAAGAAAGGATTAACCATCAGGCATCGCTTTGGGTCCACTGCATCTCTTTATGATGCAGAGGGTGCTAATCCTTGACTACAATGACAGTACTGAGCAGTAGGTCGATACAACAATAAATCACAGTAAAACATCTGGTTAAATCTACAGGCTCATGTGTTTAGATGTCCAAAAAAAAGGTAAAATCAAAAGGATGTCAATTTGTTCTTTAAATTGCGCAATGTGACAAGATTTTGTTTTAATTACTGCTTTCTCTCTTGATGTGACTTTATACCTTGCAATGCAACTTTATTTTGTACAACTGCAACTTTTTCTTGAAATTGCTACTTTATATTACATAATGTGACAATTCTAACTTTATTTCTCATGAAGTTAAATCTCAAAACGTGACTATTTCATATTTAAATCTCACAATTACCTTCTTTTTTTTCCTACATATAATCAGGCTTCTATCCAATCCAGTCCACTAACTTCCCAATTACACATACAAATTGTTTGTCAATGACACCGTTTCAGGATCACCTATCTGTATTTACTTAGTTTGCTCCAATTTGAAGCCAATTTCATCTGTCATATGCTTCATCAACCTCCAAACGAGTACTAAATTCACTTGGGGCCGAAGTGAATCAATCTGGTTGATAAACCTGCAATTATAGTCTCCTCTGCTGGACAGATGAAAGAGAATCTTTTAGGAGGGTTGTTAAGCTCATTTTCTAACATTAGTGTTACTTTCCAAAGAAGGCTGAAGAGACATTCTGCACATTTCGGCAGGGAGATGAAGGCCTTGCCTCTGTCCATTTCATTTGCTTTCCAAACACCATCCATGTCTGCTGGCTCTTTTTTAATGCCCTAAGCTTACAGCTCTTTTCTTTTTCTCCTCCTCATTTCTGATGAAACTATAAAGTAAGAGATATTATTTGTGAAAATGATGTAGCAGAGTAGAACTGCCAAAAGGGCAATACAAGTTCTAGGTAAAGTTACTAGCAACTTACAAATCAAGGAGGAAGAATAACATAGGTCCTTGCAAAGTGAATTCCCAATTCTTAGACAGTTCGGTATCTGACAGGAAGATATTGAGCAATCATTAATATTTATGAGTGCCAGAGAAAGTGAAAATAGTTAATCAGGGTAACAGAGATGAATGTTAATTACAGCAGAATCTCTTGCTCGTTTGCTAAGTCCATATCTCTGCCAAACGGAAGAACCAAATGGTAAATGGTGAATAAAAGAACAATTATTTAAGACCTCAGCATTTAACCCCCACTGTTAACATTCACACCGCTGCAGGCTCTGAAATAAGTGCTGAAAGATGAGGTTATGCATTCTGGTATGCAGCATATGAAACATGGAAAAAATATTAATACTGAGGCCGCTCACTACCTGCTTTTATTTGTTAATATTAAAACCATCAATTTAACTATATATATATATATATATATATATATATATATATATATATATATATATATATATATATATATATATATATATATATATATTGTAAAAAAATATTTAGAAAAAAAGTTACCTGCTTGCCTTAAAATTTTGAGTTCATTGAAATTAAAATTTTGAGTTAATACAATGAATATTTTATGAGATTCGACAGCCTTTATTAAAATATTATTAAACGATTTTGTAAGCATTTTGGGTAATTATGTGTGTGTTATTTCTGATGACGCAGTGAAACATGCCAAATTGTGCTATTTTCATGATTTATCACATTTTTTATGTGGTTCAGATACAAAAATATTTTGAGTTTCTATTTATTAAACTAATTTCCTTCATTGTATCAACTCAAATTTTAAATTTTAGTAAACTCAAAATTTTAAGGCAACCAGGTTACTTACTTTTTTAAGTTAAACCAACAAAAACCACCACAAATTTTTTACAGTGTAGTTTGATTTATAAAAATTATTTTTGTTTTATTTTTTTGAAAGACTTTATAGGGTTTGGACACATCATGCGATTGTGAATTTGAAGTGAAAACCAAGCGTGGATTCAAAGGCGATTTCAATACCCTGCATATAGATAACGACTCCCTGATGCCCACAAAAGATAGACCTATACACAAAATACACGTGATTCCAAATTCAAAAGCGAAAGTGAAAAGAGCGCGCATTCAAATGCTTGCCACTCTGTGTTATTGCCAATACCAGTGTTGCTGCAGGTTTATAAACCAGTGTGAAAATTCTCACCGTGACATCCCTAAAGTATACCTCTTCGTGGGTAACGTAAGGGAGTTTTGATTTATATGCTGTTGCATTACCATTTCAGAAGACCTGTAACACTAACCCCCATAATACAACAGTGAAAGCATGGATTACTGGAAAAACTGTATAAAAGTGGGGAAAGACTTAACTACTTTTAATTTGAAAGCATCTTAAAAACAATTTGTGTGAGTGAAAAACATTGAAACATACACAGAATTATCATATGTTTGAATAGACCTTTGAATAGAGAAAAAATCTTTGCATTTTAAGCATTTGGGGTCTTTTCTCAGCACATATTGATATTTGTGATTCATTGTGAATATTTTAATAAATTAATTATTATACCATATAAATTTTCATCAGTTGACAGCCTTCGTCTATTCTCTATAGTTTAAACCATGGACTGCAAAAAAAAAAAAAAAAAAAATGGACACAGTGTCCGTGAAGTCACCCATAGGTTTCTGAAGAGCGTTTATAAAGCTTAAAGTGTGGCTGTTGCCATCTTGGCAGCACGTCACCGCGCATAACTCTAGGATAACTGAAAATGGGATAAGAGGAGCTAACAAGTGGAGTGGGTGGAGCTAACAGACAGCAGACAAACGGCTAGTATTGACAACAGCAGCTATCAACCTATCACTCAAGTGACCACGCCCTTAATTATGCAGAACTTTAATAATTTAAACAAATGATTTATAAAAAAAATAAATCACCACCTTCACAGTTGTCATAAAGGGCAAAATTAGCCGTATAGACCAAAACCACAATGTGTAGCTGTAAACATGTCTTTTCCTGCTGTAAAATTGGGTATTTTAACATGGGGCTCAATAAGATTCTGCTCACTTCTGGAGCCTGTCCCAAGCTGCCAGTCGATGAATTGTAGTTTAAGTCACTTCCGTATTAGCTTCAAGAGAAACTGGGGGAGGTTGCCGCTTGGTTTAAACCCACATGGCAGCCATATGAGTGTGCTCTCACCTCAGCAAAGATCAGACAGGGTAATCTAATTACTGAAACAGGGCAGCCTACACTACTAGCTGTAGCTCTGAAGTTTGTTCTGCTGTCGTGCTGAAAGGTCCGGCTGGAGTGGACAGAACTGCTCTGCACTCATTAAAGCAGCTAAGCACCACCTGGCCTCTGCTTTCAAAGCTCATTAGAAAGGACTAGTTCAATCAGAAATTAAAAATCTGTCATCATTTACCTTTATGTTGTTAGTATGTGTTATTTTGTAAAACATCATAAATGTCAATACGTCATTAAATATCATAGAAATGAATAGGGACACACAACCAAAGCTGAGCTGATTAAGTGATGCTAATAAATGAGTACAGGCTCATATCAACAAAGACAGAGTCCACATATACACAAAACACTTATATCAAATGATCTAAAGATAGTGTATCAAAATGAAACAAACAAACAAACAAACAAAAAAACATTTCTTAATATAACTACTGTTGTCAATTTTAAGTATGTAATGCCCAAACAAATGTATTCACTAATCAACTACTTCCTATTGTTCAAATGATGAAAGCTGTGCAATATATTGAACAATGTTATAGATTATATTATAAATCTAAGTTTTTAGGAAACTTAATGGCCATGTTGCTTAGGTTTATTTTGGTGCAAATAAAATTATTACAAATATACTGTGAACAATCAATATATCGTTTAGCCCTACTTTTTCGGTTTGAAATCCTTGTGTAAAGCTGTAGAAGTATGCTTAGCTTAAGAACCTTAAGGAAAGGACATGCTTTGCAGTTTAGCAAGATCAACAACTAGTCTTTAATTTTTGAAAGCATATTTCACCATGCTCTTTGCAGGTGTTATTCAAGACTAAACAAAACTTTTTTAGTATAAACTCTGTTATGCATTCAAACACACACACTCTCAATCTCAATAACTCTCTCGCTCACACACACACAAATTCTCTCTCGCTCTCTTTAAATCGCATTATTACTGGTGTGGCCAGTGCTGGAGACTCGGGGCCTCACACACACACACACACACACACACACACACACACACACACACCCCCCCCACACACACACACACACACACACTCTCTCACTCTCACACCTTTTCACTCTCTCACTAACTCTCTACCTCACACTCACACTCTCTCACTCACACTCTCTACCTCTCTCACACTCACTCTCTCACTAACTCTCTACTTCTCTACCTCTCACAATCACACTCACACTCACACTCACACTCACACTTACACTCACCCGCACGCTCTCCCGCACGCTCTCTCACACACTCTCTCACACACTCTCTCACACACTCTCTCACACACTCTCTCTCTCTCTAAATCGCATTATTACTGGTGTGGCCTGTGCTGGAGACTTGGGGCCTCACACTAATCTTGCATGAAGACAGGGCTATTGGGGAAGTGTCAGGGTGCTTGCAAACAGGAGGAACGCTTGCACAGAAATGAAAATAAAGAAAAAGCAGAGGAGGTGATGGGTCCCACAGACTATGCTGGCAAGAAGAGAGAGAGAGAGAGAGAGAGAGAGAGAGAGAGAGAGAGAGAGAGAGAGAGAGAGAGAGAGAGAGAGAGAGAGAGAGAGAGAGAGAGAGAGAGAGAGAGAGAGAGAGAGAGAGAGAGAGAGAGAGAGAGAGAGAGAGAGAGCATAGGAGCACAGACTCCTGGAAGTGCTGGAGAGTCAAAGAGATAAAGAGACATTGAGGAGCTACTGAGGGCTTTGAAAATGGGTGGATGGGTAAAGCTTTGAACAGTATTATGAGGCCTTTCTCTTCCTCAAAAGCTGAATGGCTAAACATTGGGGCTAGGTGTTATTGTGAATACTCATGATATATTTACTATTTTTCTAGTGATATAAAATTAACCAACATTGTGAATGTTGCAAAGATTTAAAAAAAAATTTGTTTGTATTTTTTTTTTCCAAGAAAAAAACAATAAGGTTCCTTTTTGTGAGTCAGTTTGTTTGACTGGGAAATTATTAAAATCTGATCCAAAGATTTGTTTGATATTCTTAACTTAAAATTTTGAAAAAATAAGAGTAAAAACCTCTACATCCTCCTTTTATTGTTCACCACCCCTTTTCTCCTCTGCATCTCAAAATCTTTCATTTTCTTCACAAGTTTCTCAGTTCACCATCTTATCTCATTCAAACCACTGCAAGTTCCACGTTTTCTAACTAGGTGGTTTGCGTGTGAGGAAGTTGAATTGCTCCCCTTCGACTAAATGACAATCAGGAAACACATTAAAGAAGATGCCACGCTGTGCCACACAAGGCTGAATATAACGCATGCATGCACACACAAACAAATCTCAGTAGGCGCATAGAAATTTAAAAACGACTGGTGAAATGCACAACATCCTCCCAAAACTTAAAGCCACTGACAGATCACAAATAGGGGTGCACAACATCACAATATATCAGTGCCATATTGGTTATTATTATCAAAGAAATGTTTATACGTACTTTATTTCTTTCTTTATTTTCGATATTGCATATTTCATTGTTAATCCTCATTTTCCCTATTTTAAATGTTTAAAATTAATCTTTAAAAAAATTAACAATAAAACTTAAATCTTTTTGAAATCTAAAAATATCCATACTGTACATTTTGAAGATGATGCCCAAATTTACTTGTAGCAAAAATGTATTTTCGTTTTTAGTATTTTATTAAAAATAGCATAGAATTGTTCCTGGCCGATAAAAACTACTGAATCATTGATCTCGGTCAGCATTTCAAACCCTGTAGCAGCCCTAATCGCAAACAGTCTAAGCAACCTGATAAAAAAAAGGATCTGATCATGTGTGTGAGAGTGTAATAATCAATCTAGTGAATGTTCCAAAGCACCACTGAAAGATTAAGTAAGGTCAAGAGAGTTATCGCTCTCCTTCTCTCTCAAAGAGCATAAAAACACAGAAAAATACCTAATCTTCAAACATATTTTTCTATACTTCAGCAAGGAGAGCACCATAAAATATACCAACTCTCCATATCTGTGGGAGTCGTTTAACAACCTCATCTCAAAGGATCATAGCTACTTAGAGCAGATAGCACTCCCTGCTGCACTGCTGTGGTTTCAGCTCAATTTCCACACACAGTACAGAAAACATTGAGGAGAAAGCTAAGGACCTGTGTGAATAAATGAGAATGAGAAAACTCTAGCCAAGTTGTAGACAAACTCAACAGAATTATAATCTTTGAAGCTGTGAGACATAGAACAACACACGCACAAGCACACACAAAAACAAAACACTGATACCGGTTTACTTTACACACATTGGGAGAATGTCTGTCAGTGCACAGATGGGTATTAGCCAAATGATTTATTCATAAAAAAATAGGTATTGAAATATTCTTCAGATTGTATTCCAGGCCAAAATTGGGAAGGTGACAAGCGAACGAGAGCATGAATAACATAAATGTAAATAAAGCTGAGTCATGTTGAAATATTCCACTAATCTTGGCAGGGATTAGATGTTCTTAGGCACACGGACTGATCAAATAATAACTGGGATTTTGGTGGTTTGCAGTACCATGCCAAACAATATTATATATACATATGTGCATATGTATGCATGTATGTGCATATGTATATATATGTGTATATATATGTGTATATATATATATATATATATATATATGTGTAGATATATATATATATATATATATATATATATATATATATATATATATATATATATATATATATATATATATATATATATATATATATACATACATACATATGCACATACATGCATACATATGCACATACATATATAAACAAGCTAGTAATTATAATGTGACAAAACAAAAAGACTTCCGCTTTCTGGTAATGTTTCAAGGTAGGTAACAGGGACATCTCATACTTACTGGTACAGGATTTTCAGTTAAAGATATAAATATGCTTAAAATGTCTATGAAAATGTAAATGTAAAATGTCTATGTAAATGTAAGTCCTAATAAATAAATCAAATGCGTTGTATTGCATTCATTCTGTTAAACTGATTAAAGCACATCTGACACAAACATGTGTGGTTTATGACACATAAGTGTGTTAAATATTTTAACACATTGTCTGTGTTTAAAAAAAAGAAGAATAACACACTGTATGTGTTGTCCTTAACTAGAAAATAACAAGTTGTGTTGTTTTTAACGCATCCTTTTTGAGACTATGTTCAGAGAGCTTTTCTACAATAATCCGAAATAATCCAAAATAATAAATCCTATTGGGTTTTTAACTTCTGGGTTCACCTGCAAAAATGTATCATCGCTGCACGACTCTATTCTCTACAGTGCTTCTGTCCACTGCAAAACCACAATCATGTAGGATACACAAAATCAAAATCCGACATTAGTCTCGTGTGAGAAGCATCCTCTTTCTACGCCCTCTCTTCTTTTTACAGGCCTGCCAAACAAATCACTGGCCTGTGGCTGATTGCACCGCACACCTTGATAAGCAGAGACCACCTGGAACCCATCTAAAACAAGAATACAATGTGAGGGAAAAAATAGATAAATGAAACAAAAAGCGTGTTATTACCACTTCAGCTGCCCTTCACCAACGGCTACTGAGTGTGCTGGAGGCAGTGTCTTTGTTCACCTCTCCCTTTATTCGGTTTCTTTCTCTCCTTATATGTCTGTCACATTCCCCACCCCCACTTACTGAGAAAAAACCCAAGACCCAAGATTTCATATCAGTAAGTAGCTCATGAAACGCACCCTAAAAGCTTATCCACAATATCCAGGCAAAATCCACATTATGAAGATGAAAACCCATACATTGTCTCTCGTTGTTTCATTCTCTATCGCTCTCCTTAGCTCTATTACACTTCCCTAATGAATAAATTCACAATATTTCAGCATTGCAGAGGAAATGAAAGTCAACAAGGTCCCATATATGCTCTCTAAAGCTTCAGAAATGTGTATGTATGCATGAGAGAAATGAAAGTGTGACAGTTTTGAGAGGACACAGATGGAAAGCTTCATGCTAATGAATGTTCGCACATTCAAACAAGACATCATCATTTTGGCAT
This sequence comes from Pseudorasbora parva, assembly GCF_024679245.1. Lineage (NCBI taxonomy): Eukaryota > Metazoa > Chordata > Actinopteri > Cypriniformes > Gobionidae > Pseudorasbora > Pseudorasbora parva. The sequence continues at coordinate 31,644,459 of NC_090183.1, read as the reverse complement.
AAGTGCTACTTGGATAAAAACAAGTCTCTGTTTAGTAAATTGAAGTGTTTTTTTCGGGGGGGGGGGGGGGGGGGGGTGTTACAAACAGGACCTTCTTGCCCTTGAACTCAAATAACCCCACTGATCTGGCATATCCTCTCTCTCTCTCTCTCTCACACACACACACACACACACAGCACACGGAGAGACACTAATTGGATTTATATTATGCACATACACCGTTCATGGTCACCTGGGTCTTTGTTTCACAATAACTTCCCTCCCACCGTCACATACACAACCATCTCACAAAAGCACCAATGCATGTTTTCTGATGAAACAAAAAAGACCACAGGCTATAAAAAAAGCAATGATTACTACAGCAGTAAATGGTTTCAAGCCGTACCAAGATTTCTCTGCCAGCATGATTTGAAGGAGCATTGTGACAGATCTCAAGAAAATGTCTCCCAAAAATGTAAATTCTGACATTTACTCTACCTTATGTCATTCTGAACCTGTATGACTATGTTTCTCTTTTGTTTGTGGAGCACAAATAGTTATAAAGAATATCCTGAGAACTTGGTTGTCAAGGTCTTGTGAAGTCATCCCACAATAGCTTGGTGAGACGAACAAACAAAAAATTGTAATTGGCTTAAAAAAACTTGACATCCCCACTAGGTCTCCTTGGAGCATTCAAGAGTCCATGAGAAAAGTAGCAATGCCCAATTCGAGAATGAATCATTCTTTGTCTTTTTAAATCAATCAATCAATCAATCAATGATTTCTTCTGGAATTGAACTGATCCAATTAACAGAGCATAGGAGAGGATCAGTGAAGAATGAATTATTCATCACACAAACGGTCTGTTTATCAGTCAAATAAATCATATTGCTTTAAAAAATATATATGATATTTTATAATGATGATGCTTTTGCATCTGTTTTGAAGCCTGGAAGCTGCAGTAATCATTGTGTGTGAAAAAGACTGACCAATTTAAAATCATCAAAATTTCTCATTCTGTTTTCAATGAAAGAAAGTCGTGGAATGAGATGAGAGTAAATAAATGATGACAGAATGTTCATTATAATTTTTAGCTGTTTAGTTTAGTTGTTGTTGTTGTTTTTTATGTGGAAATTCAAAAAGTGTAAACCTGTTGATTGACAACTTTAGTTTGTAGTCTCTTTCCCAGAAATAACTCTGTGAACATTTCACAAGAAAAGGGATGTAAAATCAAATGCAAAACATTAATGTAGGTAATAAAATAAACTCAAAGTGAGGGGGAGGGTGCAGCACAGTGACATCTGCCCCATAATTACACAAGTCTGAACACAGTGAATCACTCAGCATGACTACACATCATAAAAATATGGATTCCTGGCTGAAAATCTCCTTTCTTACAGTTAATAGGAGGACTGTTACCGGCATATTTCCCAATAAAGCTCATTTACATATCCATGAGGAATACTTCCTACCCTAAAGTAAACAAATGAGATCCTCCTCTCAAGGTGCTGCAATGCTTATATAGCAGCACCAGGAAATGATTGTACTAGAAACGTGAAAGTGTTTGCTTAAACATTTAGCTCTGCTTTACTTTGTGTGTGTGTGCGTGTGTGTGTTGAATAAGAAAGGAGTGCACTCAGACACATAATACAAGATCGCAGTCTAATAGCTACACGTAATACATAACCCTACTAACACAGACAAGCCATGTTAGTTGTAACCCTGCATGGTCATTTAATATAAAATAAGACATTACTCCCACAGGCATCTCTTGTGTCTCTGAAATACGCTATGCCATGTGATACAGGCGGTTAGGCTCATTATCTCAACAGATTCAATAAACATTCCACGGTAGACGGGATACCTGATTATTTCTCTGACCTGTGGCCTTCTACGAAATATCCTATTTGACCTCTTTTTAAGAGACTGGGAAAAAATAAATTATTTTGTGAGCTTGTGTATGTGCAAGAGAAATATGGAGCTGCCCCTCATTATATTTGTCGTGAAGGTATGTGGTGCGAAACACAAGGTTACTTAAAAACAGCCATGAAATCTGTTGTGATGTTTTAGAGTGGCAACTCCAACGCAATACGTGTAGAAGTCAAAAAGTAAAAGGAAAATAAACACCTTTGTCACCTATGTCAATTGTCTTCCAGTTAATCAATTCATCAAGAAATTAAATCTACAATCAAAAATTGTGAAAAACAACTCTCTCAAAATATTTTTTCCTCGTTTTTTATACAAGTAAGACTTTCAAGGCTTTGTTCTATTGATTTTTTTATTATCCAAATAATCCAATGAATCCAAATAAAACGATCCCGGTTTAAAAACACTGATTATTATAAATAATTCTTGAACACCAAAACAGCACATTAAGGTTCACGTGACACTGAATATTGGATCAATGTCTGCAGAAAATTCTGTGCTGCGCTGTCACAAGAATAAATAAAAAGTTTAAATATTTAATATTTCACAATATTTCTGTTTTTACAGTATTTCTGATTAAAATGCAGCCTTGATGGCAATATATTGTTCTATAGATTGGCAAGTAAATATATAAATATATAAATATATATAAATATATATATATATATATATATATATATATATATATATATATATATATATATATATATATATATATATAAATAAATAAATAAATATAAATATATATATATATATATATATATATATATATATATATATATATATATATATATATATATATAAAATTAAAAATCTGCTGTGTAGAAGCAAACTCCAAAGAATCTTTTACCTCCAAATTTGCAAGTTACAATCATCAGTCACTCATTTTGGGCTATTATCGTTATCAAATCCAAATTGTTTTGTATTTGACTAATTTCAATTACTTGTCTGTTTTTTTACCCTGCTAAAATTTTTGTAGTTACTGCTATAAAATGTACTCAAAACATTTCGTCAACATTGATTCATGTCGTAATAAATAAATGTCCATGTGACGTTCATCTAAGACTGGAGGCCATCCTGAGACGCATAAATAGTCTCTAGCCACTAAGCCAGTCTCTACCGAAGAGCCCACTTCATCTTCAGACACAAAGCTCTGTGATTAGAGTTTGGTACGGAAAAAAAGAGACACAGAAAGAAAAGGAGAGGGAGCAGTATGTGTTGTGAAGTGTTGCTATTACCGTCTCCATGGGCAACTAAAGAGGAATCCTGCCAATTCCGTGAGTAGGTTGTGTCTGGGAGGGGAGTGTAAAGCACAATCCTTAAGGTATTATTCTAATTCAATGTCTGTCCAAGTCCACGGGAAAACATCCAGAAGAGAGAGGGGACCATTCAGACTGCTGACAGCCCAAGAGAACGCTTCTACCTGGGGAGAAACCCCACAGATACCCTGTCTGCTGGAGATACCACATGAAATAGGGCAACTTTGCATGAATCCATTTAAACAAGCATAACCAAAGCCAAGAAATCATCAGGTGCATGTGACAAACCTAAACCTGGGGGAATGATAGTAGGCAATGTCACAAAAAAATATGAGCATAATAATTCCATTATTTCTCTTAAATCAAACTAGAACAAATTAAAATAACATAAGTCAGATCAGGTGGTTTTATATAACAAATTAATAAATAAAATAAAAAAAACGTTTTTTTTGTGTGCTATGCAGAGCCCGTGCAGAAAGTGATTCCCTGTTTGTGTAAACTCACGCTTTTTGGGAACAAGGTGGCGGCGTCTCTTTCTCCTTCTTGATAAATGCAACCAACCATTCCTGCCCCACATACTAGTTTGTGTACAGCTGAGAAAGCTTAGCAGGCGGCACATAGCACCACTGATAAATACGGAACAAGAGCAACAGAAGTATGACCTTTATAATCCTACATCCTACATGACTAAAACACTGTTTTGCTGTATTTGATCAACATTCTCAGAATGCAGTGCAGATTTGTGCGATTTTCACTTTACTCTACAGAAAGGCATTCTCTTCACTGCGCCTCAGAACACTCCATTTTACCACTACCACTTACCATAGAAATCAACTAACCAGGATAATTACTGCACTTGCAATTAATACTGTGACCAATACATTGGAATAATTACATTTTGTGGTAGTTGCGCCTTTCTCTCCTCTGCTGTAGCCTACAGCTCAATTAAGTCATTCGACTTGCTGATTACGATTTTTATGTTTGTCTTTCATTAGCAAGTCCTGCAAAAAATCAATCTTGCCTGTGTCAACCTTCCTGCAAAGTCCTACTTACATTTACAGCTTATAACTGGATATATGTGTCTAATATGCTCAAAATATGCCCAGTTAAAATGTCCATTTTATAAATATCACATGAAACTATTACTAATTACAAAAATAATGTGCGATTACAAGAAGCTTAAAAAGATAAACATTAAGTGCATTGTCTATTACTGATACAGTAAAACAAACTCTGTAATCTACACTCATGTATACAGTCAGTGTAATGTCATACTTTACAAAGCATAACATAGGAAAGTAAAAATTCCTGTGTTGAGGAACCTAAAGCCACAACTCATGACAAGTTGGAGTCCTTCCAAAGAAACAGTGCACCAAGTTTATGCCGATGGCTTCAAAACCTAGTGAGCAAGTAGTCAGACTGCCATCATAAACTGTTTATTTGAAACCTCAGTTGAAGAAAGAACAAAGATGACACCTGCATCATGGCTATATAAGACACCTGTTTAAAAGAGGATCAAATTACTCACGGCAGTTCTCCTCGTCGCTGTTATCTGAGCAGTCATCATCATCATCACATCTCCATGGAGTCGGGATACATCTGCCATTTCTGCACTGAAACTGACCGCTTTCACAGTCTGGTTTAGTTCCTGTCATATTAAGAAGTTGTGTGTAAATGCAGGGTGCAAATTTTGAGAGAGATCACGTTTTTGATCAACACTGACACTGTTAAACCAGTTTAGTTTTTCTTTTGCCACCCAATTAACATCTTGACTTTAACCCATCCAACATCAAGGATGTCAAAAAAAATGTTGGGGACTGCATGTGTACGTATATATAATTTTAATATTGTAATATATCACAAAAGGATGATTAAACAGCTCAATCTTCGAAAACTTTAAACTTCAAAAAAGTTAAGACAGGGGCCATATCGTAGCAATAGTTGACTTTTTTACATGTCTTTGCATAAATCGCGTTATGCTAAGTTCAGTTAACAACTGTCAGACAATACTGTCAGTAAAACTCGATGTGCTCGTGTATGACAGGTTGCAGTAACGTTAAATATATCGCAAACTATATATGACCTACGAAAAAAAAGAAACGTGTGCATAAAACAATATTGATATATCCAAGTCTGTCTGTAGACACATTCAATGAGAAAAAAAGTTGCGCTAATGTGTATGCGTTACTTTCAACTGTGTAAGTTACTAGACTTAGAAGTATGGAGTACGATAATTGCATTTTATACACAAAATGCTTCCTTTTTACAGACCCCAAAACGAACATGACAGGACATGAACAACATGCACTCGAACAGACTGTCGTTTCTTTAAAATACGAGCTGTATAAATTGATTTACATGACTTATAATGAAATAATGTCTCGTCATAGAAAGTAGATGCACGCGGCTGCGCCGGTGTTTCTACAGCATCATTTACATTCATAACAGCGGACTGTCAGCGTGGAACAGACACTTACCATTCACCAGCAGAAACCCAGCGAGTAAGATATGTAAAAGCAGCAGTTTCCCTATAGCCGTCCACATCTTCACAAATAAAGATGTTGTGCTCATACGGAATATAAAAAGGCCGTGCTGTACAGTGTCTAGCTCCTGTCTTCGTGCAGTCTGCGCTCTGACTCCACACAAGCTCCACTCTGCTTTCGATACCAGTTTGAATCGATGATGCATACGCGGATGGGCGGGGCCATGCGTGATGACTAGCACGTAAGGGCGGGGTTAGTGTTTGGAAATTAAACAAAACATGTCTTCAGTCCACAAAATTGAAGAGATGAATTAGACTCGTAAACATTCCTTTATGCCTTTAATTAAACAAATTAAAAGAATTAAAAAAAAAAGTGAAGAAGGGTGACATTTTGTCAACAACAACAAAAAAGACCAAAAAAATTAAATAAATAAATTTTCTTTAAAGGGATGATTTTTTTTTTTTTACAGTTTTAATATGAAAATATAATATGGGAATGTTTATGATTTTTTTGCCTTTTTCTTTCATTTATGGATGTGATCTAAAAGCACACTTATAAAAGAGAAAAGAAAAATTGTTAAATGGGGTACTTCAGCGCTGGGAAGATGAATCTATACTTAAACTGGGTCATTAATGTAGTAGGAATGTGAAATTATTTTTGAATTTGGTGCCTTCTAGACTGAGAAAGGACAGAAAATGTATTTTTGTCTCGTGGGGATGAAAGACAACTCCCAGAATGCGCTTGCTTCGTTGCCCTGTGAGGCCACTCCCAAAGCCACCGTTAAACTGTCACTTTCCCACCGCATTCATTTCCATAAAATCAGTTTAGTTGGAGAACAGACAGTACAATTAAATACTGAACGTGTCTGTTCAATATAATGAGTGAGTCGCCGAGCGAGTGTCATGGCACAAACACAGCAGGAGTCAGATTACATTCTTCGTGATGAATGAGCTGAATGAGCTCTCGTGATGAGAGCTGAGGCGTCCGCAGCATACATTCATTTTCAGTTCATACCTTTGGAAGCTTAACTTTCATAGAAACTCATTTGAGCATTTGAAACGCCTGCAGCTGCGAGTTGAGCGCTGTGAGTGCGAGCCCATCCCGCATGCGTACTGGCTGCAGTCTTTAGTACAGTGGCCCAGTAGTGCAGCTGTACTAAATCAAACCACAACACAACAAAATCGCCACAACACAATGGAAACAAAGCACAACAGAACGGAAACGAGCCACAACACAACGGAATCACCACAACACAACGGTAATTCTCCTGACCACGCGGGGGCTCTCAGAGTGCAATAAAGTTAATTTTCCTTGCCATTGTTCTATAGATTGGCCAGTCTTACAAAGATATAAACACTATGATCAGTTTTAAGTGTCTAACCATTGCATATCGACATGAAATATCGATTCAAAATGACCTACATGCATTATAGCTGCGTATTTATACTCGTGAATGTTTTTACTCGCGATCACAATGCTTGATGCCGAATGGAACATCTGCTAATTACACCAAGTGGTTGAAATGTATTATTTTATGAATTAAAATGGCCTGGTTTTTAGTTTTTTTAATTTTATTTTATATTGTAAGTACTCAACAGAATAAAATTAATAATACTGGCCTGGTGATTTTTGGATATTTTACTGATTTATTTTTTACAAAATGCACCTTTAATATGATATTCTAATATCCATATAGATTACTGCAAAGTGCAACAAGTCTCTCATACCAGCTACCAAGTGAACGCACAGAGTACGGTTATAACTTTCAACACACTCATATGTTCAGTATGATTGTTTAAACCATGTAAAAGCACTACATTACCCCGGCAATAAAATAGCGGCTGCGGAAGCAGCTGACTACAGCATACGCATAATAAAAGCTCCAAGAGTTTAGTGTTACTGCTTCTTAACAAATTAGTAAAATTTACATTCGCTCATTCATGAACATGATTTCTGCCTGAGTCTGTCCAATTCCTTTCCATCGGCTGTGAAGGTGAAGAGTCATGATTACAACTTAAAACAATAATTCCACGTTCATTCCCTGTGTCATCAAGCTACGCCTTTGTTTTGAAAAAGTGACATAGAGCGGCAAAACTTACATACTGTGCCTTTTTCTTTTCATAAATGAAAATAAAAAAATAAGTAAGCATTAAAGTGCATTCAGAAATCCCTGCAAATGAATTTCTGTATATTATCTAAAAAGTTATATTTCTTCCGATTTAATTATATGTTCATGTATGTTGCACTTTGTTATTCATGTTTGTTGCATTATTTTAGATTCCAGTCTCTATGTTGTTTAAGGGGTAGCTGCAGGAACGGTCTGGCATTATAAACAGGAAGCTGTCGGGATTGCACCGCTATGATAAATTGTTCCCCCTTTTAAAGTGTGAAAAAAGAGAATGTAAGAAGGAGAGAGATGGAGAGAGAGAAAGAAGTTGAATGTTTTTTTTCTCAGTTGAGAATGCATCACCATCACTCAGTCGTCCTCTTTTCTCACATACACAGAATTGACTGTTAGAAACAGCTTCCTCTGCATAGGTTCTTTCTGAGAGAATACTTTTTCTGTGTATCTAGAATCAGTTTCTGCTACATTAACTGATAAGTTGGCCATTATAAGAAGCTCTGTAGCTACTTTTCTTTTGTGAAAATAATCATCAATCCTATACCGTAAACTAGATTTTACCCATAATTTATACATTCTATATGACATACATATGACATACCTGTAAACAAGAAACACATTTACACAAAGAATTGTCAAGAGATTCAATAAATCTTTAAGGCAAGACAGCAACGCTATTTTTATGCAATGGTCAATTTAGAGATTTTAGGCCATTGTGCTTCAATAACATGCTTTCTTTCAGAGAAAAAAAAAAAAGAACAATGAAATATAGGGACCCACTTTATATTAGGTGGCCGTAACTACTATGTATATTTAAATTAATAATTTGATACAATACACTTCTTGTGTACATACATGTTTTTACAATTTACTTTTGTAAATAAAAAAATACCTGCATGAAATGGCATTTGCAATTAATATCCATAGTTACATTTATAATTACACTACCTAACTTTTACCCGAATCCTACCTGTGTAATTAGATGATGATTGGTTAGATCTAAACGTAATGAGCGACTTAACATTTGAGTCTTCCTGGCAGAATTTCACTAGAACTTTCATTTATATCTGGAAAAGAGAAATACAAATGAAAATCTGAGAAATCACGTGAGAGCATCAGAACAGAACGGTCAGCTGATCAGCATTTTTTCTCTCTTTCAGTGACAACTCGGCTAAACTGCCAGAACTGCTCTCTGCCAAGCTGCTGACCCAAAAAACAGAGAGATATTTTGTCGATAACTGGACAGCGGCCCACCAGCTATTCAGGTGAGAAACAGGATTTAAACATCATTGCGTTATATGACAGCGCAGAACTTCCACACTGCAGTAACTCAGATGAGAAACAACTGGACATGCCTAAACACAGGTTGGCTTTAATAGAAACCTATTATTTGAGGAAGTGCATGCTTGTTAACGTGGTGTGCTTGGCTTGTCTATTTTGGTGTGGTTTGGAACAGTCTCTGATGTTTGAATAGTCCAATGATTAGAGTCTAATGAGGGATTTTACACAAATCATCTCAGTGAGTAAGAGGATGTGAAAGGGGGACCTTGAAGATATGCATGAATTCATCCCTTTTGCCAATCAGACTGGAAAGTGTGAGGGCCCTTATTATCCCTCAGACCCGACTCATGCTGTTGCTTCTACAGTATGAGTTCTTGCTGTTACCCAAGCATTAAAGTATGTGGTATTTCAGACATATTGTATAGTAGTGAGGCTCTAAAGAACTTAAAGGAGTATTACAAGTTAGAAGTAAAGAAAAACTTTTATTTACAACTTCACAAAATAATTTTTACAGTCTACAATGAATAAAAAACTTGGCCTACAATTGGTCTTAAATGCATGGAAAATTGTGATTCAGTATGATTCCTCATAATTATTTACTGTTGTTTTCCATAAAGGATGGAAATTCATATAGGTTTGGAGCAACATGAGAATGCTAGCACATAATGTACTTTTTTTTTTTTTTAAAGTTGGATGAGTCAATGATCTTCTGGTAATCCATTGCATGTCACAAATACAGTTGAAAAGATTATAATGCTTTCTCCATTAACTGGATTATTAGGAACACCTGTTCAATTTCTCATTGATGCAATTATCTAATCAACCAAGCGCATGGCAGTTGCTTCAATGCATTTAGGGGTGTGGTCCTGGTCAAGACAATCTCCTGAACTCCAAACTGAATGTCAGAATGGGAAAGAAAGATGATTTAAGCAATTTTGAGCATGGCATTGTTGTTGGTGCCAGACGGGCCGGTCTGAGTATTTCCCAATCTGCTCAGTTACTGGGATTTTTATGCAAATCCATTTCTAGAGTTTACAAAGAATGGTGTGAAAAGGAAAAAACAACCAGTATGCGGCAGTCCTGTGGGCAAAAGTGCCTTGTTGATGCTAGAGGTCAGAGGAGAATGGGCCAACTGATTCAAGCTGATAGAAGAACAACTTTGACTAAAATAACTACTTGTTACAACCGAGGTATGCAGCAAAGCATTTGTGAAGCCACAACACGCACAACCTTGAGGCGGATGGGATTCAACAGCAGAAGACCCCATCGGGTACCACTCATCTCCACTACAAATAGGAAAAAGAGGCTACAATTTGCACAAGCTCACCAAAATTGGACAATTGAAGACTGGAAAAATGTTGCCTGATCTGATGAGTCTCGATTTCTGATTTAGAATGAGAACATGGATCCATCATGCCTTGTTACCACTGTGCAGGCTGGTGGTGTTGGTGTAATGGTGTGGGGGTTGTTTTCTTGGCAAACTTTAGGCCCCTTAGTGCCAATTGGGCATCCTTTAAAAGCTATGCCTACCTGAGCATTGTTTCTGACCATGTCCATCCCTTTATGACCACCGTGTACCCATCCTCTGATGGCTACTTCCAGCAGGATAATGCACCATATCACAAAGCTCAAATCATTTCAAATTGGTTTCTTGAACATGTCAATGAATTCACTGTACCAAAATGGCCCCCACAGTCACCAGATCTTAACCCAATAGACAGGGGTGGTAAGTAATCAAGTAAAAATACTTTGATACTTTACTTAAGTATTTTTTTCGGGGATCTGTACTTTACTTGAGTATATTTTATTTGCATCTACTTTTACTCTTACTCCACTACAATATTAAAGGCAAAGTTTACTTTTTACTCCAATACATTTCCCCATGCCCGCTCCAAGTATTAAGTATTTATTACGCTTGATTTCCAAACCGGTCTGGTCGATCATGGATGATCCAGTCGGGTATAGACTTGGAAAAGCTGACAAGTCAGGTATTCCACACTAACGTTAGCTCAGTGTTTCCCCAACTTTTTATTTTGCGGCACACTATTTACTATGAAAACATCAGTAACATTTTACAATACAGGTGCACTATTATAATTCATGCCTAACTAATGCACAGATAATCATGAGTTAATGTATTACTAATGAAGAACTAAACCATTTATTAATGATTACTGCATCAGCAACTAATGCACATTTTCTATGATTAATAGATTAAGTAATATATGAATTGCTATTAATTAAATATGACATAATTAATTCCCTAATAACATATTACATTAACTAATAATGTAAATTCATGTATTCAAAGCATGCATTCCGACTCTCAGTTGTCTGTTTAATTAATCATTAATCATAACAATTGGCAAAATTATAGTATGACTTTAGTTGTTGAGGCACATTAACTAATTGTTACGTAATATGTCATTGTGATTATGGCTTTTGAATTAATTTTGAATTAGTTAATAGTATCTTGCTCCTCATCTGTTTTATGGAGCTAATGTTATGGAACATGTCTATTTTAAGTTTAACCCCTATACTGCGTTAAGGTGCTTCATTGTCTCCTATTAATTGCAAATCTAACAAATTCTTAATTGCAGTATCTAATCTTATCCTTTGTTCAATTAAAGCATTGCATACCAGTCCCAAAAGATTTTATCTGCTTATTGATATTTACAGTTAATTTGAATATTTACTTTTTACTTTCGGTACTTGAGTACGTTTTAAATCTGATACTTTTGTACTTTTACTCAAGTGATGTTTGAATGGAGGACTTTCTACTTTTACTGGAGTATTTTTTTATTTAGGTATATATACTTTCACTCGAGTATAACTTTTGAGTACTTTTACCACCTCTGCCAATAGAGTATCTTTGGGATGTAGTGGAACGGGAGCTTTGTGCCCTGGATGTGCATCCCACAAATCTCCATCAACTGCAAGATGCTGTCCTATCAATATGGCCCAACATTTCTAAAGAATGCTTTCAGCACCCTGTTCTGAAGGCGAAAGGGGGTCAAACAAAGAATATATTCTTTTTCATTGAAAACAACATATATTGCTAATATTTTATTATATTATGGATGTTTTGCCAGTTTTTAACTTTTCTCCCATTTTCATGTCACAACTCAAGCTGTGTCAAGTCACTTATGAAAGATTTGGGAATGTGAACATTCAGTGCCATCAGCTATTGAGCATTGTCATTACATAATTTTCCTGTGGGTCCAGAGTAATAGTCATGTGACAGTTATGTGACTGGCTCAAAAGAAAACCAGAAAAATTGTACAGTAATATAAATGACAGGACTGCACAATTATTTAAAAAAAAATCATTTGACCTAAAAATAAATTATAACCCATCTAAATATAACAGTACTCTGTTACATAGTCTTTATGATTTATTAAAAGTCCTTTACATCTTTGTGTCCAAGTGATAAATTGACTTGTAAAAGGGGAGACTCTCAAAGGTGGGTAAATGCAGCAACTTTTTCTGTATCACTAACCTCAACATTGAAATTAAAATTGTGATTGGCATTTGAAAGGTTTGTAATTCAGTAATACTGATAGTCTCTCAAGAAATGACAAGGTTGGACAAGAAGGCAATTAAGGTAATACATAGCATGTATAATTAATACTTTTATGCCATAACAATGTACCCTTTCATCCCAGATAGCAAACAAGCAGCAATGAAACAACATTCAGTAAGTTAACTATTTTAAAAAACATTATAATCTGATGTTAGTTCCACATCAAGTTTGTGTAACGTTTTGCAGAAATCATAAAAAAATGGAATGTGTTTGAAAACAAGTGGAATGTGTTAAACATTTTGAGGAATGTGACTTTGTTTTGAGAACTGAATGAATGATTTACAAATTGAAGATTAAACTATTTAGATTTTTAATTACATTTTGTTTAGGATGAAAATCAGCAATTTGTCAAAGTCACTATTTTTCATATTTTTGATAACCTTGAATTTGACAGTGACAACGTGACACTTAAATGTCATATTTCTGCAATATTTCTGTCACACATGCATTCACACATATAATACAGTATAAACACAGTTTAACATGGCTATACTGTCTCTTCCGTATCTGCTCTAACATCGCAAGCCTGAATTATAATAATCAACTCGTCTAAATGCAAATCATAAGATGCATTTTGATGATGTCTGAAGCATATGGGATCTAATTTCCCATCATACTTGTGACTGCCCAAGTTTTAACAGTTTAGGTGACAAGATCTGAGTGTTTCAATCTTTAGAAAAACACCCAGAGCACAAAATGGGCACAAAATAAGCGCATAATAACGGATGCTGTACATAAGATATTCACAACCAAAGATTTGAATATGTAATGATCATAAACAATGATCATTTTAAAAGGTAAATTCATAATTTGCATATTGTTTCAAACCTGTATGCATTTCTTTCTTCTGTGGAACTCAAAACATATTTTTTGATTAATTGATTGATTGATTGATTGTGCCTACAATAAAATTAGACAGTGTGGTTCAATTTTGTTTTAGTCCCCGCTGACTTTTCACCTAAATGATTATTAGGAACACCATACTAATACTGTGTTTGACCCCCTTTCGCCTTCAGAACTGCCTTGATGATATGTGGCATTGATTCAACGAGGTGCTGAAAGCATTCTTTAGAAATGTTGGCCCATATTGATAGGATAGCATCATGCAGTTGATGGAGATTTGTGGGATGCACATCCAGGGCACAAAGCTCCCGTTCCATCACATCCTAAAGATGCTCTATTGGGTTGAGATCTGGTGACTGTGGGGGCCATTTTAGTACAGTGAACTCATTATCATGTTCAAGAAACCAATTTGAAATTATTCCAGCTTTGTGACATGGTGCATTATCCTGCTGGAAGTAGCCATCAGAGGATGTGTACAGGGTGGTCATAACAGGATGGACATGGTCAGAAACAATGCTCAGGTAGGCTGTGGCATTTAAACGATGCCTAATTGGCACTAAGGGGCCTAAAGTGTGGCAAGAAAACATCCCCCACACCATTACACCACCACCACCAGCCTGCACAGTGGTAACAAGGAATGATGGATCCATGCTCTCAATTAAGTTTACGCCAAATTCTGACTCTACCATCTGAATGTCTCAACAGAAATTAAGACTCATCAGACTCATCCAGTCTTCAACTGTCCAATTTTGGTGAGCTTGTGCAAATTGTAGCCTCTTTTTCCTATTTGTAGTGGAGATGAGTGGTACCCGGTGGGGTCTTCTACTGTTGTATCCCATCCGCCTCAAGGTTGTGTGTGTTGTCACTTCACAAATGCTTTGCTGCATACCTCGGTTGTGACGAGTGGTTATTTCAGTCAAAGTTGCTCTTCTATCAGCTTGAATCAGTCGGCCCATTCTCCTCTGACCTCTAGCATCAACAAGGCACTTTTGCCCACAGGACTGCTGCATACTAGATGTTTTTCCCTTTTCACACCATTCTTTGTAAACCCTAGAAATGGTTGTGTGTGTGAAAATCTCAGTAACTGCAGATTGTGAAATACTCAGACCGGCCCGTCTGGCACCAACAACAATGCCACGCTCAAAATTGCTTAAAATATCATGCTTTTCCATTCTGACATTCAGTTTGGAGTTCAGGAGATTGTCTTGACCAGTACCACACCCCTAAATGCATTGACGCAACTGCCATGTTGATTAGATAATTGCATTAATGAGAAATTGAACAGGTGTTCCTAATAATCCTTTAGGCGAGAGTAATTTGTGTTTTACAGAAGAAAGTCATACAGGTTTTGAACAACATGGTAACATTTTTATTTCTCGGTGTGTATCACTTTAAAACTATATCTGATGTTGTGATCTTTCCAAGCATGGTCATTTTAGTTTACGGTATGTGAAAACAAGGTAATAGAGCCAAAGAGGTCTGCCTGACCCCAGCAACTCACTCATGTGTAATGATTTATTTACCATTCCACCAAGAATAGGAATCTAACTTGACAAAGGAGAAAGAATGAAATGGAAAAGGGGGGTGAAATGGACAGAGAGAAGGGGAGGGAAAAAAAGCTGCCTGTAAGAATGAATGACATCTTGCTGAACTTACATCTGAACTGAAAAAGAAGGTCTAGAATGGAGAGGTGGAGAAAGGAATAGAGGTTAGGGGTGAATGTTTGGTGGTGAGATGGCAGTTCAGTGGCCACGTCACATCGTGTGCTGAGAGTCACAGGCAGAAAGATGACTCAGATGTTCTACAAAGAAGAGTCTACAAAGAAGAAAAACTGAAGAATTATACTGCCGTTTAATTCTTTGTTCTCAATGATTAAAAAAAATAAAACTTTTTTTTTTTGATATTGTAACATTAATCCACTGTAGGCGAGGTTGATGAACCCAAGTGCAGTTTTATTTAATCAAAATCATAAACATAAAGCAAAGACTTGGAAAAACCAAACAAAATACTAATGTGACTAGACTTAACGTGACGTGACTTGACTTGCCACTCACTCACCAACCGCAGACTTACACATTCAATAACTGACAAAGATACATGGCAAACATGAGGGCTTAAATACACAAGGGCTAATGACAAGACAAGGGACACCTGTGAAAAATGATCAACCCATAAACCAATGACAACATGACACAGGAACACGAGGCAAGAACACGATGTCATGGAGTCACATGACAAGGCAACACATGACAAAACCCGGAAGTGCATGACACATGACAGTGAACATGATGAACTTAAAAACCTGAAACATGAACCTACACCAAAACACCCTGTGACAGATAGAGCGTGCTTCCCAATTCTTATTTGTGCATCCTCGTTTCCTTTCCTACATTCCTTTCCTTGCGCCTTAGCTCCACCCCTTCAGGACGCAAGGGAAAGGCGCGAGGAAAAGACGCGAGGACGGAGGAATTGAATCAAGTGAAATGATATATCCTCACTCTCTTTAACGCTTTAAAGTAGGCCTAGCGTCAGTTAATGATGACTCTGCGCCGCTGGATTTAGTCGGGATTCTTGAACATTAGAGATTCAGCTTCAGCCTCTACAAAATACCACATTTGTTCATATTTTAATCAATATTACCAGTTATTATTAACAACGAATTCCAGTTATTAATTCATTTCGTTGTTTAATATTAGTTTTTATTAGTTTCTTTCATTTTCTTGTGCTTTGATATAATTCTGCAACTGTGAGGTGTTGTTATTTGACAAACATTTGTCATGTAAACATACATGTAAACATAATAATAATGATTAATAAACTGTGGCACGATGTGAAGGGGGAGGAGAATTAATGCTTGCACCACGTTTAGTCGATTAAACACTTCCGCAAAGGACAGACGAGTGTATCCTCGCTCATGACTCCTCAGGAAGCCTCCTCACTCCTCACTCCTCCATCCTCGCGGTGCAATTAGAGAATTGAGATATTCTACAAGATGGCTGAGCTCCATCGGTTTCCGAGTCATAGGATGGAGGAGCGAGGAAACGAGGAGGGATATTGAGAAGCACCCATAGTGTTCTGGAGGGTTGCTAGGTGGTTAAAAATGCATTCAAACGTGCTGAAGTGCTAAAAAATAGTGTTACGAGGAAAAATAGTGAGAATGCTGGTTGCCCAAAAATCATGTCATTAATTATTTACATGTAGTTCCAAACCTGTAAGACCTCTGTTCATCTACGGAACACAAATGAAGACATTTTTGATTAAATCTGAGTGCTTTCTGACTTTCAAAGACAGCAATTTAATTAACAATTTCAAGGTCTAAAAAAGGTAGTAAAGGCATCGTTAAAATAGTCAATGTGACTACAGTGATTTAACCTTAATTTTATGAAGCGACTAGAATACGAGAATTTTTGCACAAAAAACTAACAAAAATAACCACTTTATTGAACAATCTCTTCATGTCTGTACCTGTCTTCAGTGGAAGTGTTTCACAAGTCCTTCTGGCCAATTAACAACAACATTCCCAAATAATCACGTTATATCTAAACGAAAGGTGGACAAAAATCTAATAAAAGAACAACAATACAACATCAATGCAAACACTGAAACAGCACTTAGCCTTCATTGTGCACTAAAAAACGTGACATTTGTTAAATATCATTTTTTGTGATCTGTAGCCTTACTAAAAGCAGTAAATCTTGAAAAATCTTGAAAAAAAATTAAAGGAATCAACTGAGGGCTTGAGACGAAGAACCATATATGTCCATATTTTCAAATTTTGAATAATAGCATTTTTTTTTTATTTGGACTCTGAAATTTGGAATATTAAATTACTTTTTTTTCTTTACTTGAAGAAATCTTCCTAATTCTAATGAGATGAGATTTTTTTTGTATCAATCTTAAAAATAAAAAAGTTAGAGTAATTTAAATTTTTGGAATGTGGAAAAACAGTACATGTCCAGTTAATGTGGAATAATAGTATAAGTCCAATTCATTATATTACTTTAAACCACTGGAGATTTGATTCCTTTATCTTAGTTTTAATGCAGTAACAGAAGCTTAAAGAAAATATTAAGCATTTCTTTCTTTCAATTTCTTTAATTTTTTTCCAACTTAAATCACAGAACAAAAACACAGACAATATGGTACGAACAATGAACAATATATAGGCCTACTTAAAGTACAGAAAATAAACGTCAGTACAAACAATAAACCGTACATACTAACAATAAACAATACACACATACATACAAACAATAATCAACAGTATTAATGGTAAACAATAAATATATACATCATACTTGCATGCTATAGTTCCCTATGCTAGTTTATATACAGCTTCCTTTTTAAAAAAATATATATTTTTATAATACAGTTCATAAATAATCACCCCATTCATTAATTTACTAAATAAATAAATTATATTAGATTATAATACTATATTATATTATTATATACTATATATTCCTATTATACAACATAATATAGACAATATACACAATTTAAAAAATATGAAATAGAAAATATTAAGCATCTTTCTTTCAGTTTCCCGTCAGGCCCGCCCGCTGGCTACACCCCTGGGACAAGGAGAACCCAAGTTGTTATCAGCGCTCAGTTCAGAAGCCTGCATCTCTGATGGTATGGGGTTGCATGAATGCGTGTGCATGGCATGGGCAGCTTACACATCTGGAAAGGGACCATCAATGCTGAAAGGTCTATCTAAGTTCCAGAACAACATACGCTCCCATCTAGACTTCGTCTCTTTCAGGGAAGACCATGCATTTTCCAACATTACAATGCCAGACCACATACTGCATCGATTACAACATCATGGCTGCGTAGAAGAAGTATCCGGGTACTTAAATGGCCAGCCTGCAGTCCAGACCTTTCACCCATAGAAAACATTTGGCGCTACATATAGAAGATGCAACAAGGAAGACCTAAGTCAGTTGAACAACTAGAAGCCTGTATTAGACAAAAACGGGACAACATTCCTATTCCTAAACTTGAGCAACTTGTCCCCAGACATTTGCAGACTGTTATAAAAAGAAGAGGGGATGACACAGTGGTAAACATGGCCTTGTCCCAAATTTTTTAGATGTGTTGATACCATTACATTTTAAATCAATTTTTCTCCCCCTTAAAATTATACATATTCTCATTTGATACTGTATGTCATCTATGTTGTATTCTGAATTCAATGTTGAAATTTGAAACTTCCACATCATTTCATTCTGTTTTTATTCACAATTTGTACTGTGTCCCAACTTTTTTGGAATGGGGTTTGTATTTGAACAATGTCTTTCCTACCTTTCTGGTCCTTGAAAATGGTAATTAAATTGCTGAGGAGGGGTCAAAATTAATTAAATACATTACAATAGGGATCATATAAAAAAACAACCAATGAGAACAAGACACATGAAACAAGGGAACCAATCAGAATATGACACATAAGACAAGGACGGCACAAGGCATGATCACATGAGGGAAAGGAGGTCACATGACAAAAAGCAGGAAACATGACAAATTAAAAGACATGAAAACATGAACCAAAACCCAAACCAACATGACATACCTAAAGCGCATGGTAGAAAGTTTTGACGAAAATTGACCAGAGTTTGAATCTGTCTTTTATCTTTTAAGAATTTTATTCGTAAGGATGTTTTGTAGACTTCAGGACCATTGTTGTATCATTCATCAGGCAAAATTCAATAATTCAGTAACAGGCAAATTCAAAAAATACATTCATGTCTGTAGCACAAACAAGAGGAATTGCATGCTGAAGTTTAATGCTTATATAGTTTTGTTCACATCGCTAGTTTATTTGAGCAGCAGTAATAGTCATAGTCAAAGCAAGCCCCATTAAAACTTGAATGGAGGGAAGAGACGAAGGGTGGGAAAGAGAAATAGGAAAAGGAGGGTCACCAAGGGGTCCATCTTTAAGAGCTATTCTGTAAAACTGCACACAAACAGAAAGGATTAAAGACCAGCTTAGAAAGCAAGAGATGGGGTCAATTACACACTGCTTCTCCTTACGTCCATGTTAAGATGGCTAACACATGGTGCAAAATGGGGATCAAGATGTTGAAATTGGGGTCAAGAGAGGCTTGTCACCAATATTACTTCTCAAGGCTTGTAAACAACGTGTAAGCGTATTACAAGAGACCTTTAGCAAGATGAGATCGGTTGTTTACAGGATAAATTGTGTGCTTTCATATCTGACAATGACAAGTTATCCCTGATGCTATTGGAAACCTACTCAGATATGGTGAGAATGAAGATGTATTGTTACGGATTATATGTTCAGTAATCCCAGGGAAATATTTTGAATACTGCCAAGGGTACATGTATTTAGGTTACATTTAAATCAAAAGAATATCGCAGAACTCGCACTTTAAGCTTTCTGTGTGTGACAGATTTATTGCCAACGGGCAGGATTTAATCATTATTTGTGTTTATTTATTAAGTTAATGTCATGAGGCTAAACACAATACGTGGCATAATAGCCTACCTAATAGTAATAAATACTTTTCCCTCCCAAATGATTTGTCTCATATTGTGTATGCCTATAATAATGAATTATTACTATTGAAATAATACATCGTATTACATCATTTTTAGAGAAAAACTATAAAAAGATATAATAAAAACTCTGCTAATTCCTCTTTCCATAAGGTGAAAGGTTTACCAGGTTTAATGCATTATTTTATATATTGTTATATGTATTTATATTTTGTATATTTTATATAGGCCTATATTTAAAGTGCCCCATTATGATTTTTCAAATATTCCCTTTCATGCAGTGTATGGGTAATATAGCTGTTTGTCAATGTAAATGTTCTGCAAAATTGTAAAGTCGAAAGTGCACAAGAAAAGTTATTGAAAGTCACTAGAAAGTCTATTTGCCTTATGATGGCCTGTTGTAGCCTATGTTGTCTGCCCGCAAACAACTTTCCCGCCCACAAACTTTTTTCAAATCTCGGAGTTCAACGCGGGATTCGCAAAACACTTACTCTGGAAATATGGGTCAGTAACCTACCTTGTTTTATACAGTCTATGGTCAGTTTATTTGAACCAGCTTGCTCTTCAGAATCACCACCTGTAAGTATTAATAATTATTGATATATATTTAATACTGGGTGTTTAAAATACGTAGTTTATAATGTGTACTCAAGTTATTACTGTCTTACTAAAATAGTTCTGGTAGCTGTGGGTCACTATTACCTAAAACTGTGTCTGTTAATGCAGATTGTCTGTCATTAGTTAAGATAAGTTCCCGCCTCCTTCCTTCCCCTCTACGAACTGCTTTACATTGGTGCCGAAACCTGGGAGGAAGGAGGGACACGCGGTCGAAGAGCCCTCACTGCTGAGGGGGATTGCGGTGCTGAAGAGTTTGGGCAGCACGGATGGAGAAGGACCGCGAGTGGCTGGCCGAGGCGGTGGTGCTGGAGCGAGTGAAGACCGGTGGGACGGAGAGCTCGCTGCTGTGCCCCTGGGTCGAGGTGGAGTGGCGGCCGTCCTGGAGGGAGCAGAGGAGTCGCCGGCGTTTGCTGTGGGCTGGAGCCTGCTGCCGTCCGCCATGATAGGGAGGAGCAGTGAGCACGGGGCTCGCTGCCGACTGCCCTCAATTGGAGGAGCCACCACCGGCCGCCAGGGGGTGGAGGAGGATCGGACTGTCCATCAGGCATCCAGCACCATTGCATGGCACCTTAAGGAAGAGCCTCTCGGCTGGTGAGGACCGAGCGGCAGTGTGTGGGGGAACCGGACCAGATGTTTTTTTCTTTTTTCCTCTCTCCCTTCTCTCGTTCTGTCGCTCCTCGTGCTCCCAGCTCTCGCCCCTCTGTCCTTACCCCAGGTGCAGCAGCCACCATGATCGACCCCCCCCCCCCCCCCCGGGAGGGAGGGGGGGTTAGAGTGCAGTCTCGGGAGTACCCCCAGCTTACGAGGGGCAATTGGGGTATGTGGCAAGCAGCGAGGCGAGGGACCGTGAGAGCGGGCCGGTGGCGAGTTATAATGAGGAGTGACGGGAGTATAAAAGGAGGAGCGAAGACAGTGGAAGACGAGAGAGGACCAGGCCTGGACTTTATGTTGAGTTTTGTTTATGTTTTGTGATTTGTGTGCGGGCAGTCGTCCGTGAGGGGCTGCCCGCGGTTTAATTTTGTTTTGTTTATTTACTGAATTGAAGTTGTTGAATGTTCGCCAGTTCCCACCTCCTTCCTTCCCATTTACGAACTGCGTTACACAAACCTTAATGTTACATTAGTAATTTACGTTAGTGCTTGGCGCCTTTATTAATACAGCTCCTGCACGTCTACTGCAATACATTTGAAATATACACATCAGTTTGTTGATGTACATGTTAATGCTGATGGTCAGGAATTACAGCTGCAACATCTCATAACGTACCTCAAAATGAACATATCACTGAGAAACGTGCTGCTCAAGTTGTCTTTGCAATTGAGGTTCGGTTGAAAAAGTTCTTACAATGTTTCAATGGACTCACGCTCTGATTAATATGGTAAAATCAACGTCTTCGTTACTGTCTTTACAGTGTGTAATCGTGGAACTTTAGGAAGCCTCTGCACTGAGGTTTATGGTAATATGCTTTTCTAATGTGCACTGTAAGCTGTGACCAAATCACA
Organism: Pseudorasbora parva; assembly: GCF_024679245.1. Lineage (NCBI taxonomy): Eukaryota > Metazoa > Chordata > Actinopteri > Cypriniformes > Gobionidae > Pseudorasbora > Pseudorasbora parva. The sequence goes on along the minus strand of NC_090183.1, from coordinate 31,622,344 downwards.
ACAGACTGGGCCATTCTGACCAATCATAGGAGCAGAGTAGCTTGAGAAAAGGAGGGATTTAGACAGACTCATTAAATAATGTTGATGTGCAATGCATATTATGGGAAAATAACGTTTTTTTTTTTGTTTTTTTTACCTTTGATGCATGTAAAACCTGTTTTAGATGACCCTCAAAACAAAATTAAGAGCCTTTTAAATAGCATAGTTGCACTTTAAAGCAGCACTTGGCAACTTTTGCTCTCGGGGTCCCCCTACAGTTTGGAAAAGATAATGTCCTCAACTACTGTCGTAAGATCTGTCATCCTACAACAGGGGATGCCATCGCGCGTGCATTTGTTGACATGACAACCCTGATAGCCCTGAACTAGTGATGCGCGGGTTGTCTCATAACCCGCGGACCCCGTATGTCTATTTAATGGTCGCAGGTGCGGGGCGGGTTGTAAAAATATATACAGTGGTGCGGTGCGGGCCAAATAACTTCATAAAAGTGGCGCCGCGGGTTGGAGTAGCACTAACAGTTATCCTGAACACTGCAAGAGGAGTTCACATGCAGGTGTTCTTCTGGCGGAGCGTGTGAAATGTCTTCATCCCAGGTACAGTCAGTGGCATATGTTTCAGCATGTCATATGAATATAATTTCATGGGTTTTATTTTTTTCAAACGCCAAATAATCACGATGCTCACGTTTACAAGCCAGCGTCATTATAGTAGTCTATTGGTTACCGTTTTACAGAATCTATATGATACTTCAGTTCAATGTTTGAGTGGTAGGTAATCACCATAACAAGCATGACAGCATCGGTCGGGGGGGTCGCCTCCTTCAGCTCACGTCGACGAGCAAACACTGGTCCAATGTTGATCCTCGTCCTGCCTTTAATCCCATCACTTTCTTGTTTCCTCTTATTGCTTTCCTCCAACAAAACCTTTTCTTTCTTATTTGTCTCTGCTGCTTCGGACATGACTATATTATCCGACGAACAAAGTTGGGCTCGCACGTCCGAATTTAAGGAAGTGTGTTGGTGGAAGTGACGTATATGCCGTAAAGCAGTCAAATTTTGTAGTTCTTTTTGTTCTCGGGTTACTACCCGAGACCCGAAGTTTAAAAGTATGATTAAAAACGATACAGACCCCATCAGGCTATGGCAGACGTGTCATTCAACCTATTGTAAGTCGATTTATCATCACAAGAGTCTTAAAAAATATATTATGAAGGTTGAAAAGTTACCTAGTGCTGTTTTAATAATTTTTGCAAGTAAAAATGGTAACCTTGTTTCTTCAAGCTATTTGTTATTGGTAATGTACATTAGCGTGTTTTGTGTTACATTTTCTGATACTATCTAGACACCATTATGTATCATGTAATACCTGAAAATCTGTCACCTTAGTGAAGCTCTGGCAACACATGCATGCATGTTTAAAAGTTTACAATACCAAGTTGTCACATTTAAAATACCTTTTGCAGCAAATTTTGAACAGATCTGTACAAGTTCCTGCTTATGTCTAAATGCTGGCAAGCCAGTATCTTATTAACAGCTCAGCGTAGGCGGCCGTGAGCCAAGAGAAGTGATGAATTCTACTCAGTGTGTGTTTGTACCCATGCTGTGATCCATTGCTCTCCTTCACCTTTCTTGGACAGCCATATGTACTGTAACATATCAGTAATCGATAGTAAACTGAGCGTTAGCTTTTCCTGCTGTGACAACGGCTAGCTTCAGTGCTGGAAGCAGCATGAACATTGATTTACGACACACATGTCATGGTGTGGAAAATCTCATAAATTTTTTTTGCAAAGTCATCTCAAAACTTTGTTGTCAAAACCTCATATAGAATGCTGCAGGGATGACATCTTTTTGTAGGACAAAACCTGCTAATGAATGAATGGGCTTGAATAGGTTGAACTGAATGGGTTTATGGTTAAATGCCTGAAATAAAGTATTTGGTTAACCAACGCTATATCGCATGACCAATTTGTGCATATTTGTACAAGGTTGGCCAATTCGCACCAATTTGTACAACCTCACTCATATGATTTCATACAATTTGTCTATACTGCAGTGATGGGTAGATTTAGTGGCAGGGTTTGAGGTTAGGCCATTCTTATGAAATCATACGAATTGACCAACTTGTCAAATATAAATGTAATTTAGTATAATTTAGTAAAAAAAATTACCAATTAATACGAGTGAGGTCATACAAATTTGCAAGAATTAGCCACCTCGTAAAATATGTACGATCAAGCACAAGATATTTTCACGTTTTATTCTATGACATTAACAACTTTTACTTGTCTTGAAAAAGTCTAAATGAGACAGCAGAGGTTGTTGGGGACATTAAATCTTTCCCTGCCAAACACTGAATTGTCCATTATTTGTGAGAAAACGCTTCCCTGCTAAAAACTGAATTTTCTGGATTTCCTTGTTTTCACTGTCAGACGCTAGGGGGTGTTATTACGCATCTTCTGAATGAGTACTGAATCTCCTGATCAAAACACACGTGAGGAAGACAAAGTAAAACAAGCGATTCCATGTAAACAGATACATATGCAAAATAACGTGATCATCATGATTAAACATCATATGACATAGATTAAACTTCATATAAATCAAAACTATTACTGAATGAAATGTGGACCCAGGACTAGCTACAGGCCTGTGCAAGCATTAGGGGTGTTGGTGGACTCGATTTGCAATATCTGTTTGATCATCGCTCTGAATCTGAGTTGTCTTTAACAAAAAACTTGATTTTCTCAGCTTTTTTTTTGTTTGTTTTATTGCCTGATGAAGGTCATGAGACCGAAAAGTTGCTAATAATTTTTATTTTATTTTTTGCAAGTATTGATAGTATGCGGGATTTCCTTTTGTTTGTTTGTTGAGATTTTTGGATCTGGTTATCCTTCGTCCTACACACCTATTATCTACAGGTGTGCAATGGTAATTGTGCACTAACCTCAGCTTTTTAGTCAAAATGTTGCTTTTTATATCACTTACCATATTCAAGTGTTGATAAAAAAAGGAATGCATGAAGCTATAATAAAAAGTTTTTTGTTTTCTCTAAAAGAAGAGGGTTAGCTCTTTCTTTTTTTTCTTTTGATATATTGCATGCTCAGATATTCATTAAACAAATATTCCATGGACTACTCATTTTTTGTGAAAATGGTCAAAAACCCTGGTGGAAGTCATGCAACCATGATCTAGTTCGTTTATAGCCTACTTCTGCCGATTGTATTTAAGCTTCAAAATTCCTAAAAGTTCTTCATTTGTGAAAATTCTCATGAACAAAAATGTAGTTTGTCAGGGAGCTAATTTTCTGCAATCGAAAACCCAATGGAAAAAATCCTATTGGCCTACAAAGTACTCATCACACTAGTCATCATTGCAGTCAGTTACATTATTTTGAGGGGATTCAAATGAGACAGTAACTATAGATATGAGAAAAAAACCTACAAGTGTTATCCACAAGATTTAGTTAGCTATGCATTTTTTTCATGAGATTTGTTCCTTAAGTCCTCCAGGATATATCCCAGGGAGCCTCTGTGCTGTCTATTTGTATCACCAAGTAGCTGATTACCTTTCTGTCACAGGGGCGACAACCATCAGACTTATCTGCAAATAAATGCCACATCATAGCCGAATGATTTATTTTACTACTCATGCTCCACTGCACAACTGGGCTCCACTGCATACATACAGAGTGCTGTTTGCATGGAAAAACAATTTCACCCACCATCCTTGACCTTTCATCCTCCCTGAAACCACTATAAAAACCACATTGCTACTCAAACTGTAGCAGCCTAGTCCATACAAGTTTAAACTTGATATGGCCTTCAGGTTTCAAAGTAAACCTAAAAGATTAATATAATACAAACTATCACCAAAAATTACCATGACAACTTGAATAGTGGATATTGTGGGTTTCTGCAGCTGTTTGTAGTTACTTTGAAGTTACAGCATTTCTGCAGGGCACACAGTACAGTGGGGTGACCTCTGAGAAATCTGAAATACAAAATAAAATTTTAACTTGGAAACAAAGTTTTAGGTTAAAAAAGGAGAAAAAGTTATTTTAAAAAGAAGCTATTTCCAAATATTAATTATATTGATATTTTACATGATGATACAATAAATACATGTAATGTTACAAAAGATGGTCCATGTTCTATTTTTAAAAAATGCTTACAAATGTCTGTACTGTCATTTTTTAAAAATCAATTTAATGCATGCTTACAAAATGCACATGAAAGAAAAAAAGTTTACAAAAATCACAATCTCCACACATATATTAAGCAACACAACTCATTTTATATTTTGGTAATAATAAGAAATGTTTCTTGAGCACCAAAATAGCATATTAGAATAACTTACAAAGGATGTAACACTGAAGTCCAGAGTAATGGCTACTGAAAATTCGGCTTTGCATCACAGGAATAAATTGCTTTTTAAAAATATATTAATAGAATAATTATTAGAAAACATGTACAGTATCTGTCAAAAGTTTGGAAACTTTTGTTTTGAAAGTTTGGAAGGTTTTTTTTAAAGGGGGGGGTGAAACACTCAGTTTCAGTCAATCTCATGTCAATCTTGAGTACCTATAAGAGTAGTATTGCATCCTTCATATCTCCGAAAAGTCTTTAGTTTTATCATATTTATAAAAGAAATATAGGCTGTACAGAGTCTTTCCGGAAAAAACCGAGCGTCTGGAGGCGTATCGTGTGGGCGGAGCTAAAGAATGACAAGCGCGCAAAGCGGTGACGTCCTCAAGCGTGGAGAAACCGGAGAAACCCATCTATCTCAGCTAATACAGATAATGATCCACAATCAAATCTGAGGGAGAAATAAATTGAACAGGAGAAACGGCAACATCAGGACGTCCGTCTCTGTGGTATGTAAGTTACTGTATTTAATGGCCTCTCCACATTTGTGTGTGTTTACTCGCAGTGTATGAGGACATGATTCGGTTTATGGACTATTGTATGCGACTAGACCTTAGAAGTAGCAAGCAAAACGGTTTTGCACGTCAGAATACTGTAACGTTATACAGAGAACAACAATGGAGTAACCGTTAACAGTTAGCGCATTTGAATGACGAAGCACGCGATCGTGTCGTTTACTGATGTTTACTCATGCGTCCGTAGCCAAAAGCAGAGACATTTGAGGCAGTTTAAGTTAACTCACCGGCTGCTTCCAAAGCAGGACCGAAGCTTTAGCGCTGGGACTGCTCCGTCAAAAACACACTTCTTTGGTATGATTTGGTAAAGTCCTGACAGCAGTGGTGTGTAAATCCATTTTGAGACGCAACTGAAACGATGTTTTGAAGCTTCCCGTCATTTCTGCGTTCAAATCGGTTCAAATGCAGCGCTGCCTTCCCGGAATGCTGTGCTGAAGCGTTGAAGTCGCTCGATGTCACCCATAGGAATAAAGGGAAGCGCGGCGCCACATAAGTGTTCACGGACGACTGGATCTGCACCTGAGAGACTGTTTACAGCGTGCTCTAGTCACGCGCACGCGCGCGCGCACCCTACCGGGAGAAGAGCCCGTACAGCCCATACAAGGACCTTCCGCTCTTATTAACGTCAAGTAGACCCATACTCGAAAAAAACTCGCCGAAACTTGTGAGAAACCGGAAGGAGTATTTTTGACACAGAAATACTCCATCAAACGTCCAAAATTAGTTTTTGAAACTTTGTCTATGTTTAGGATAGGAATCCAAGTCTTTAACAGTGTAAAAAGCTCAGTATGCATGAAACAGCATTTCACCCCCCCCTTTAATGTTTTTTTAAAAGAAGTCTCTTTTGCTAACCCAAGGCTTCATTTAGTTAAAGGGGTGATGAATTGAGAAATAATTTTTTTTGTGTCAACGTTTGTTTGTTCGCTTCATTTCACTGCGGAATCGTTTGTAAACAAGTCTCATGTGCTGGATTTGCAGACACAATGTTGTGCCTTCTATATTGGATCCGACAGGAATGGTGCAACAAACTTATGTGAGTAAAATGTCTTTTTTATATGTAATAGCACTAGTCCCGGGGCTGAACAAGACCAAAATGTATGCCCGCGGTTCGCACTTATATTGACCGATCTTGCAGGTGCGGGCCATGTAATACAATCGTGAGTGGATGAGAAATAAATCATTGTGTTGGATTGATAAAGACAAGTTGCAGTTGCCGCTTTCAAAATAATCTCTCCCTCATGTGAACTGATCTGAGTAAGGGCTAGATATGACAGCGGAGCTGAAGCTCATTAAATATGCAAATATTATCCAATCCTAGCCGTGGGCGTTTACTTCTAAGTCTCCAGTGCGGCACACTCATCAAAACCCAGCGTTCAGGAGAGAACCTCAAAACCAGTGTAGAAAATAGCCTATTACTTATTAGTTATGATGTTTTTGAATGTAAAAACCACATGAACGTCATTAGTTGACCTCAGACAACAGTATAAAAAAGAAAAAAAGCCAGTTCATGACACCTTTAAACAAAATATACAGAAAAAAACTGTATTAGAAAACATGATATATGATTACAATTTATTGCTCTGAAAAAGCTGAATTTTCACCATCATTACTTTAGTCTTCAGTGTCACATGATCCTTCAGAATTGATTCTAATATGCTGATTTACTGCTCATGAAAAATGTATTATCAACGTTGAAAACTGCCCTCATTTGGGGATGTGTGTGTGTTTGGGGGAGGGGGGGGGATTGACAGTTGAGAATGACAGCTTTTCTGAGTGAAGTAGTCACTGAGGCACCAACAGACTTTTTCCACCAACAGGAAATTAGAGCTTTAAATTCTACGTTTCCATAACTTTTATTTCACACAGACATAATGAAATGTTCTGCAGCTGTGAGAGAGAGAGACTTTTACTATCATGGCTTTGCTTCCTGCTCTCTACTGAGCAGACTCGGCCCCAAATCTACGCAAGATATCAGCGCCATTTTTGGACCTCCAGCGACTTCACTTTTCTTAAGCAGAAGAGAATGAAGTCACGTCATCAATATTTTTGTATGGCCTTTATACAAACATATGAACTAGATAGTTACAGGCATGAATACGTGCATTACATCACATGCATAAAACATTTACAAAAACGAATACAGTTCTCACCGACTATATCAGTAAATATCGCAAAATTGCTTTTGAACTCACGCACAACTTTGTCCAAAAAGCTCAACAGTTATTATGCAGCCTTAGTCCGTCTCTGTCCCGCTGTACTGAAATACCATCACTATGAGGGCAGGGGAGATCACATGGTCAATGTTTCTGGATGCTGATTGGCTCAGGCAAAGTGTTGTGTACAGAGTCTTATAATAAGGTCCAACTCCCAATGAGCCAATCTATCTATCTATCTATCTATCTATCTATCTATCTATCTATCTATCTATCTATCTATCTATCTATCTATCTATCTATCTATCTATCTATCTATCTATCTATCTATCTATCTATCTATCTATCTATCTATCTATCTATCTATCTATCTATCTATCTATCTATCTATCTATTATTATTATCATCATCAGTATTATTATTCTAATATATAGTATATTCATGTTTGTTACTACTCATCTGTGAGACTAATAGGACAGGAACTGAATATCTCCTGCCTTCCTCTTTTCATGCATTGCTTGATAAATTAATGAATGTAAACGCACTTATAATCATTTAAAACAAAAATTATAAAGAATTGAGTAGATTAGATAACAGTACCAATTCAATTGGCCACAGAAAAATCCTGTTCCTTCAAATGATAACCTTTCATTAATATGTCAATGTCGTAAATCGTGTCATTGGTCACACAACAAAATAAATCTGATTTAACAGATAAAGCCTAAATATTCTCTCTGTGATTCTATCTCTCTGGAGAAGGAAAAACAATTTGTACAGTGTAGGATTGAACTAACAGCTTGCAAAGCATTATGTGGCTGTATGATGTAAAGAAATGTTTTAATCTCCTCAGCATATAATGTCATCACTTTGTTCTTTGTATGAATAAACCCTGAGATTTGACATTTAATTATGACTATGTGTAATAAGAGGACATGTTGGCTTCAGATATCAGTGGGAAAACAACCAAGCGCTGGTATGATAGCAGAGCTCCTCAAAAACCGGTGAGAAGAAAACATAGTCCCGCAGAGCTGAAATGATAGCCTGCATATGAATTATCAACAGAAAGCCCAGCAAGGAGCAGAAGAGCAGGACTTTGGGAGGGAATGGAGAGGATATACTGGCAGGGTGGAATTATTTTCAATGGTTCAGGTTTGAGTCCGACAGTGAAGAGCCTAATAATATGCATGAGACTGCATGTGCAGCATGAATTAATTCATACATCAGTGTAGTTGAAAAATGCAGACACATATATACATTGCATATATAATTTACATTCAACTCTGCTCAACTCTAGCAGGAGATAAATACCATCAGGCTGATCACTGGATACACTTTCCACATGTGAATTCATCTCCCAGTCCATAATCATGACCTATGATTTACTCTGGCCTACAACTGGCTGCCAAAAAGTTAAATCCTTTGAGAAAAAAAAAAAAAAATTGTAAACATCACTGTGTGTACATGAGAATATCTAGTGTAGGTTTATTTTTAGACCTTTAAAAAATTATAATCTGACCATTAACCTACATTCTGATCATGAGGATGTTTTTCTCCAAATTTGAGCTACAAAAATTAATGTTATCTTTTCATTAGCAACATTTCTTCAGTATTCCCTACCCTGCAATGAAAATATGTGATAATGACAATAACGACACCCTCTTTCTTGTTAACTTGGAATTTAGAGGATTTGGAATTTAGAGTTGTTGTATTCAGTTGTTGTCCTCATTTTGCTTGTTACCACTGCAAGCAAGACATCACTGTTGCGGTGCAAGTACACAGTGTAAAATCCAATGCTTAATCAGTGTCTTTGTCTTCTGGATTTATTTATTTATTTATTTTTTCTTGCAAAAATACATTTTGTCAGGTTAATGAATAAAACATGTACAAAATCTGCCAGAACAAGTCTGAACAAGACTATTCAAGACACATATGAAAACAAGTCTTAATATTTTGTATAGTTTTACTGTTCAGTTTCTCAAATGTATAATGATTTAGGGTTGGTTAGACATTTTCTGGAAAACAAGAAAGATATTGAGGTTACACTTTATTTTGAGTCCACTTTAGACATTCTACTAACTATAAGTAACTTTGCAACTACATGTCAACTCACTGTCATTAGAGTATTAGTAGACTGTCAGTAGACTGGTAGGTTAAGGTAAGGTATTAGGGTTCGGCTTAGTAGAATACGTTGAATTGTAGTTGCCAATTTGCTTATAGTCAGTAGAATGTCTGTTGGGGGACAGAAAAAATTAAATTTTAGTAAATATTAATCAGTTAGTCTACTAATACTCTAATGACAGTTAGTTGACATGTAGTTGCAAAGTTATTTATAGTTAGTAGAATGTCTAAAGTGGACTATTAAAATAAAGTGTTACCCCTTTTTCCTAAAATACTAAAACCTGTTTGGCAAATTGACATTGCATCACAATGACCAATGGTATTCAAGTGCACAAATTAGGGGCATGTACGTGCCATCTATACATTCAACAATTCCCTTGTGCATTCTGGCATACTCAGACATGGCCGCTGTTCATAGCCTTTTCATGATGGAGCTCTTGCTGTCTTGATGCTTCCATAAGGGAGTGTACTGCAGCTTAAGTTAACAACTCGCTGTAAAATCTATGAGTCTGTTTCAGACTGTGTCTCACTATATGTAAGCTGAGACCTCTCTCACACTATGTAGATGTAACCCCTTCTGTTCGGACCGGGACTCGAACCCGGGTCTGCCGGCATGAGAGTCGGACGCTCTAACAAGGAGGGTAAAGGCTGCAACCTCTAGCGTCAGTCGCTAGAGCGTCTCTTGAGGTCAGAGGAGTGAGGTTTACTCGCACAGCAACTTCTACTAGCTGGCCTCCGTTACATAGAGATGTGGAGGGCACTAAGAAAGATGCCAGATTCCGTCCTATTCTGGACCTGTGGTGCCTTAACTGTACCCTTAAGAAATGACCAGTCAGTATGATCATATTTTCACATCTAGATAGTTTTGTACCCATGAAAAGGGGAAGAACATTATGAATAAAAAAACTTAAGTTTATAAAATAATAAGTTTGATGATGTACCAAGATTAATTAATGAATAATTGTGAATTATCGACTGATGCACCTCTAACTATCAAATAAAATACATTTTAAACTCTTGCTCCCTTTCGAGGTGGTCTTTTGACGTTGCTTATCTAGCTGAAGCTATGGGGACCAAATTTCTCCTAGAAATAATGAAGCTGCAATGACATATGGCGCTGAAGCACACAAATTGGGAGGCGTGACATAACCTCAGAATCTTTCTCCTTCAAAACTGCAAGTCAGAAGCCTCTCCTTCACCGTCGAGTCTTCACAAAAATAACTGATTGCAGTGACAATGTTTACATGGACAGCACAGCAGTAATCTAATTATGGATCCACTTTATATTAGGTGACCTTAACTGCTATGTACTAACATTGTAAAGGATAATTTGAGATAATGCACTTATTGTGTACATACTTACATTTAAAAAAATACCTGCATGTAATTACCTCTTTATTTAATTTCTGTAGTTACATTTGTAATTACAGAGTTGGCACTTCCCTTACACCTAACATCCTTAAACAGGATGTCCTTTGATAAAGAGTAGGGGTGTAACCCCTGGGATCCATGCCAAATTTGCCCATTGGCCCCTGTCCATCATGGTCTCCTAATCATCCCCATATATATATATACACTGTAAAAAATTATTTAGAAAAAAAGTTACCTGGTTGCCTTAAAATTTTGAGTTCATTGAAATTAAAAATTTGAGTTAATACAATGAGCATTTTTTGAGATTCGACAGTCTTTATTAAAATATTATTAAAAGATTTTGTAAGCACATTGGGTAATTATGTGTGTGTTATTTCTGATGATGCAGTGAAACATGCCAAATAGTGCTATTTTCATGATTTATCAAAATTTTTATGTGGTTCAGATACAAAAATATTTTGAGTTTCTATTTATTAAACTAATTTCCTTCATTGTATCAACTCACATTTTTAATTTCAATAAACTCAAAATTTTAAGGCAACCAGGTTACTTACTTTTTTATGTTAAGCCAACAAAAACCACCACAATTTTTTACAGTGTGTATATATATATATATATATATATATATATATATATATATATATATATATATATATATATATATATATATATATATATATATATATATATATATATATATATATATTAAAAAAAATTGGCTTCATCACTTTGTCTCCTCTCCACCAATAAACTGGTGTGTGGTGGGCTTTCTGGCACTATAGCTGTCGTTGCATCCTCCAGGTGGATGCTGCACATTGGTGGTGTTTGAGTAGATTCCCCCCTTCTATGTAAAGAGAAGTGCCAAGAAAAGCATTATATAAATGTAACAAATTATTATTATTATACAGGAGCACTGTGTATTCAGTGGCAGGCTTCACACAAAATCTGCATATGCTGGGGCGAGAAGTTTTCCAGCCACATGACATCTAAAGATGGCTGAGGTTACTCCCTGGTAAATGTACACCAGCGTTTGTCCGGGAACTGCAAACTAACCTACTGCAGGCTCATCAAGTGGCACACCAGAATTTACACTCCGCTCAGACTTGCCAGAAGAAGGTGTAGAGGGAAGTTTTACCAAGTAGGTGATCTTGTGCTAGTGAGGGTCAGTAGCAGGAGAAAGGGCTACAGTCCAGAACAAACCAAGGCAAGGGCCATTTGTCGTCACAGCATGCCTCGGACCAGGCTCACTCATCCAAGTGACCACATACCTGCCTGCCAAATATTCCTGCAGTAAGGAAAGCTCCCTGGTTCCAAAAACTGCTCAGGTACCAGTAGCCACAGAGGTAGAAGCGCCAAACCCTTCACCCCCTGACAAGGATGTGTCAGATGAGCTTCAGACCCTTCTTGTAATGGACTCTAACTGTGTTCCTAAAAGGGGACAAAGGGAAAAGGGAGTGACTTGTTTGAGCCCGAAGTTGTTACATGGACTGAAATTTTTAAAAAAGAAGGGGAAAACTTTGTATTATTCTCTCTCAGTGTTGTAGAAGTGACTTGGTTATTTAATGCATGCATAATGAGTTTTAGTATTAGCCAATTAGATGGGGGTACATCATTACATGAGGATTAGTTCACTGCTTATTTACGTTTAGTGCCTGTTATGTGCTTCTACCCCCCCCCCCCCCCACACACACAAAGATAAACTAAAGCTAGAGCAGAACAATATATATTATCATATATTTTATATGCCCATATATTAAATTATATCAATGTCACTGTGTCGGCCGAACGTGCCACTTGAACAGTGTTACGGTGAATGAGCAGAACAAGACAAGCATTTTCAGATCTTTCCAATGGAAACTGAACTTTACTCGCACACAGTTAATTTTGGGACCAACAGCGACCGGAGAAGGTACTGAGAGCAACAGAGAGCGTCAAAATTATGGGAAAACAGCACGGTTGCGAGCTGTGAGGTTCAGGAAACCACCCCATACATTTCTGATAAATAAATGGATATTTAACATCAAAATGCTGGAGGAAAAAAAAGGAAAAATGGTTATGGGCTGTGAAAGAACAAATAATTACTTATTCATAATAATTTCAAACCAAAGAAACTCAGGAGACAGGGGAAAATATTTCCAATGCATGCTAATATCTCTCATTAGCTTCCATGAGTAGCAATAATAGTAATTGCAAATTTGCTTTGTAACATAGTTTTATGTTAAGCCGCAGAAATGAGAGCTGGAGCATTTAATTCCAGGTCATATTTAAGAATGAGCACACAAATATCTGACTCCTGAACATATCATTTTGCTGTCCATCCTCATCTTGTTGCTAATAGACATTAGAAGTAGACCTCTTTGACTACACAGTGCATTGCCAGCAAAGATCACCTTGCACTCTATTTGTAAAAGTAACATCTCAAAAGGAAAGACATGACATGGAGGGCAGGAAATTACTGAGAACTCTCTTCAGGGGATTACAGTTAAACCAGCAGGCTGCAGTTGGAAAACGAAAAATTATACTCTTGTATAGTTCAGATTCTGACATAGCAATGGCAAAAATCTGAAATGGATCATTATAGGCAAATAATATCCAGCTGCACAATATAAAAAAATGTTTTTGTTATTCCATACTGCACCTAAGATCAGCTTCATTTTCCCAGGCTCTTACGTAGCCCTCAAGAACAAGTTATTGTTGGCAACAACAACAACACCAGAAAAAAATCATATGAATACGTAGAGATGGAGAAAGGGAAGATTTAGGATTAGCACAACATGCAGGGTTGAAGAAAGTGAGGCTTCTTGGTCAATTGAAGTAGATTTCATCAATCAAACATAAACAGGTTTCTGGTGTGTGGATAGATTGGTCTTCTCAAAGAGGAGAGGGAGCACAACACAAAAACAAAGATTCGAACCGGGCCAAGGACAGGATAGGAAGGTGAAACAAAGTAAAAATCTACTGGGGAAGCACAGAAAAAGGATTACAAGAAACAGCTTATAGACGACAGGCTTTAAGTCGGATACAAGATCTGCTGTAATTGAAAATGTTAAGATGTGGTTCAGACACAGCTCACATATGAGCAGCAGCACTCTTTCTGCAGGTTACTCCATAATGGCAGTAGGTTTAGACAAGCGACAATCACTCATTCAAACGATTCGTTAAAAAAGATAAAATTATATCTCTTTCTACATTATTATTGCAATGGCTAACATAAGTAGCCTTTAGTATAGTGATCAGTATCGCCATTAGATCAAAAGGAAGTTATTTCAAACACTCGCTGGTGTTAAAAAGTGAGCTTTGAGCTGATAAAAGGGTTTAAAATGTCGTAAATGTTGAAGTTACCTATAATAACGTGAAATAGGCAGTGGTGATGGCTTTTGTTTATGATCACTCCACAAGCCCCAGTTGGCCCGCTTTGAACCAAAGTATTCGGCCAAAAACTCCACAGAGGAAGCATATGTAGCAGGGTGAGTAAGTTCCCTCCCCTGTATTTAGAGTGAGGGCCTATCAGCATTTGAGACCTGTATTTAAAACCCTGTGTCTTACCTGAGGGTGCGTAATTTCAAGCTCCGCCCCCATGGCGAGGGCGCGCCACCATTCAGTGAGGGAATGTTTGGTCTGCAGCCCTGCGGTGATTTGTGTGTGCAGGCTGTTATGTGTAGGTAAGCTAAATTCTATTGTCCATGTTAAAATGTTGTTTGTGGTAACTTGCGTTCATTCAATTCCAGTGGTTTTAATGTAAATATGTGAGCCGCGGTGATTCGTGCTGTGAGTAATTGTACAGCTATGCGTTTCCGTGACAATCACTCGGTACGTATGGTTAACCTTTTAACGTTTCAATTAAGTGAGCTAACCAATTGTTGTTTTAGCAGGAGAATCAGTTCCTTCACGGACGCTCGGCATAGATGATGCTGGGGTGACGGTCTCCTGCATGAAACACGTTTGAGCTTGCACTGCTGTTTTGTTGCTATTACAAGTCCGACTCTTTCATTGCCACTCGGTTTTCCTGAAAGTCTGCTGTTACCACAGTTTCATTATTGTGCTGTCTAGTTTTATCTTCCTAATAGTAACTGTTTCTGAGATTATCGCCTCTGAGGTCTGAGCGGCCTTGCTGGCCGATCTGTTTCCGCCGACTGCCACCTGTTTGATTCTAGTGGCTGTATATCAGTGCTGTGTGCATTCAGTCAACATATGTCACCTCACTCTGACATTGTAACTGGACTGCCAGAAGTCCGAGTGAATGTTAAGTGTGTTAAGTGTGAATTTGTTTTTAATTTAATTTAGGGATATTCTCAACTTTTAATGTTTCATTTTGTGTTCTGTTGTTTTTGGTTTCTGTTCAAATTGTCTTTCATCGTGTTTAAGTTTTGTTACAGGAGTTGGGAGTTTCTGGAGGGCGACGTCCTGCTGCCATAGTGTGGTTGTTCACACCTAGTGCTGTGTTTTCTTGTATCCAATCTTTACGTGTGGTATGGGCGTGTATTGTATCACGGGAACGTTCTAAATTGGACAGTAGGCTCCACCCCTCCAGATACCTCTGCTTCTGGTCATTGTGTTTTATTTGTATTGTGTGTGTATGTGTCAGATGCGGATTGGTAACTCCTGCTCTGAAGTTGTCTTTTATTCAATATTGATACAATAAAGTAGTAATTTTTCATACATGCGACCTGCGTCTCTTCACCCATATAGATAACGAACCTGTGGTGTCTTTACAAAAGAGAATTTACTTGGTATCGTCCCTGGCGAATTTCCAGGGTGGCGTAGTCGTTGAATTAAATCTATAACTCTCCCTTTGGAATGCCACATATATATATATACATATATGCTTCCTCTGTGGCGTTTTTGGCCGTATATATTAGGATATACAGTATGTATGTAAATTAACTTTGGACATTATCTGTCTTGTTTATAGTCTTTTTGAGCAAGATAGAAATCGTTAGGATGGGTATTTCTAAAGCACACTGCCGACAGGTAACTGACCTTACATAAGTAGATTTATGTACTTAATTATGCAGGAAATATTAATCAGGAACAAATATCTGGGATTAGTAATAATATTTATTTGAATATTAATAAATATTACTATGCATTTTTCCTTTCTTGGAACGACAGCATAAATGCTTGGAAAAAAAGCTTTGTGTTTTTAAATTCAGTCAATGTAATTTCTCTGAATAAGTTGTGAAGCATGTAGCCTATATTATTTCCATTTCATGGCTTTTTACTAGCATGACAGTTTGCATAAATTAAGTGCTATTAGTATTGTGGCAGGGTGAAGGATCACGCAACAATGAAATTGGTGCAAAGCCCCCAGAGGGTGGATTTATTGGTCTGAATGGTGACAAACGTGGTGATTTAGGTGCAGGTGCGCTGGTGGTGTCCTTCTTCCTGGTGCCCTGGTGCTAGCGGTGACGTGGGTGCGGCGAGGTGGCCGGAGCGTCACAGGCTGCAGTCTGGGTGAGAGAGAGAGACAAGGATTAGCGTAGTGCTGCATGGAGATCGTGCTCACACTGGTGTCCCAGAGTGAAGGCCTTTATGTCCGGGCCTGATGGCCTGCAGCTGTGACGATCCGGCCCGTGCTGATCGTTTGCAGGTGTTTGCAATGAGTTGCCAGGGCGACGCTGGTGAGAGCTCGGGAGACTTGTCACACTCCCCCCCCCTAAGCGTCGCGCTGGTCCTGTAATTAAAGTTAGTGGTGTATCTTGGGGAACATAGGGGTGGGCGGGGAGTGCGCCCTGTCTCCGAGCCTCTGGGACCCGATAGGGCCGCCGCCTCACGATGACCCCTGATGTCGTTCGGACGTCGTGCTGGATGACGTCGGTGTCCCCGGGCAGACTTAGGCAACGGCCCCACCAGGTCCATTCCGATTCGCTCGAAAGGTACCCCGCTGCTGGGAAGCGGAACGAGCGGGCTGGGGGGAGGACCTCGTGGTGCGGTCCATTGTTAGGTCGGACAGGCCTGACAGAAGCGCTTCACTTCTCCGTCCAAGCCTGGCCAGTGGTACCGGTCCCGGATCCGCTGGATGGTGTGGGCGACTCCCTGGTGGCCGGCCACCGGATGGCTGTGGGCTAGGTCCATGATCACCTCCGTCTTGGTCCTTGGCACCACGAGGAGCTCTTTGCCCTCCCCCCTCCGCTGGGCGACACAGTACAACAGGCCGTTCCGAACGATGAAATGCGGGAGAGGATGGGGCGCTGGGAGATGGTCCCGGCCGTCGACTGCCCGGACCTGAGTCCAGCAGTTCTTGAGGCGGTCATCTTCCCGCTGGGCCTTCGCCAAGGAGCCCCCTCCCTGGACCTGTTGGAAGACATCAAAGACGACGTTAGGAGTTTGGGAGGGGGACTCACCATCTCTCCCGCTGTCCGACGCCCATAGAGCGGCCTGGGTCTTCCTCCTTCTCCGACCGCGCCGCTCTCGGGGGCGGCTCCCGGCCTGGCTGGCTGGCTGGGCGGAGGTCCGAAGTAGTTCTTCGAAGCCTGGCCAGTCCCGTCCGAGGAGTACGGCCACGGGAAGGTCCTTCACAATTCCCACTTCCAGCGGCCAGGTGCCCGGGCCAGCGGAGATCGTCACTCGGCGGGCCGGGACATGACGAGTGTCGCCGTGTACACAGGTGATAGGAAGCTGGGCTTTGGAGTTCTTCTGGGGCGGTAGGATGGCGGCCTGGACGAGACTGACCGAGCTCCCCGAGTCCAGAAGGGCAAGAACCGGCCGCCCATTGAGTTTCACCTCCGTTCGCGGGGCTCCGCGGGGCGGTTCTAGATGGACGGTGCAGCCAGCCAACCATGCGCTTACCGGTGTGCCCGGTTCCTCCGTGGGCATCGGCTCGTCGATTGGGCCGGGAGCCGCAGGCCTGTGTACTGCGCGCTGGGTACCTTCCGGCGCGCGTCGCTCCTGGACCACCCTCCGGGGGAAAAACGGCGCTCGCTCCCCAGGGTCGCGGTGCATCGCCGCCTCAGCCAACTCGATGGCTTCAACGAGCTCGCCGATGGTGGTTGGGTTCGTCATTCCCACCACCCTCCTGGTGGGCGGCGGGAGAGCTCGGAGCAAGCGGTCGATCGTTACGCGCTCCGCCACCTGACCCGCGGTGGTTGTTCCCTCGAGCAGCCAGTGTCGGGACAGTCTGGAGAGTTCAGCGGCCTGGGCGCGGGCTGGGCGGCGAGGCTTGTACTCCCATTCGTGAAACAATTCGGCTGCTGAAATGGACGACAGCCCGAGGTGCCCGAGGATGTTTCTTTTTAATGCATCATAGTTGTCAGCCCTCTCAGTGGGCAGTGAAAAATAGGCTCGTTGTGCCTCACCGGTCAGCAGGGGTCCCAGCAACCGCGCCCATTCGCTCCGGTCCCAGTTCTCCTGAACCGCCGTGGTCTCGAATAGCTGAAGGAACAACTCGATGTCATCATGGCTGGTTAACTTCGGCAGCAGCTGGGTTGCGCGGACGCGCGGATCAGGCAGCGGAACGCGCTGGGCAGGGGTGAGGCGGAGAGCGGCGACTTCCTCTTCAAGCTTTTCCTGACGAGCCATCAGGTGTTCGGTGATCTGTTGCTGTCGCAAACTCACTTCGGTAAGGCACTTGATAAGGTCGTCCATGATGGGGGAGGAGCGCCGCCTTTTTCTCCGATCCTGTTGACTGCGTGGGTGAGAAAAAACAATGTCAGTGTTGAGGGGGTGGTTGGTGATCCTTCACGCTCTTGCCTGCATTCTCCACCAGTGTGGCAGGGTGAAGGATCACGCAACAATGAAATTGGTGCAAAGCCCCCAGAGGGTGGATTTATTGGTCTGAATGGTGACAAACGTGGTGATTTAGGTGCAGGTGCGCTGGTGGTGTCCTTCTTCCTGGTGCCCTGGTGCTAGCGGTGACGTGGGTGCGGCGAGGTGGCCGGAGCGTCACAGGCTGCAGTCTGGGTGAGAGAGCGAGACAAGGATTAGCGTAGTGCTGCATGGAGATCGTGCTCACACTGGTGTCCCAGAGTGAAGGCCTTTATGTCCGGGCCTGATGGCCTGCAGCTGTGACGATCCGGCCCGTGCTGATCGTTTGCAGGTGTTTGCAATGAGTTGCCAGGGCGACGCTGGTGAGAGCTCGGGAGACTTGTCACAGTATATTGTTGAGGCAATTATTAATTTAACATATGATTAAGTCATTATCT
Source organism: Pseudorasbora parva (assembly GCF_024679245.1). NCBI lineage: Eukaryota > Metazoa > Chordata > Actinopteri > Cypriniformes > Gobionidae > Pseudorasbora > Pseudorasbora parva. Next base: position 31,603,620 of record NC_090183.1, on the reverse strand, counting down.
TTAATTACAGCATTAATGAAAATACTGTTGAATCATTTACAGTTACCGTTTGAATAAAAAAAGAATGTTTTGTCATTAAAATCAGATGATTTCCTATTAATACAATATAATGTGTGGGAGATATTAGTATGGTGGTGTGGCGGCTTCACTTTTTATGGCGTCATGGGCAATCCAGTATAGATCAGTGCCTAGCAACATTTTTGCAAAACTGGAAAACATACCTATCAATACAAATCAATGCTGAAATTTCCAGCTGAAATGAACCCTATAGTGGCAGTAAAACCTCAATAACATTTATTCACGCTCCAAATGCTGCTCCCAAGTATCGCTATAAACAATCACGTCATCTAAATAAACTGCACATCCCTTCAGTGCCGATACAACACGATTCATTAGTCTTTGAAACGTTGCCGGTGCGTTTCTAAGTCCAAAACTCATAACGGAGTAAGCGTATAACCCGGAAGATGTAACAAAGGCAGTAATTTCTTGTGCTCGAGGTGTCAACGGCACCTGCCAATATCCTTTTAGCAGATCGAACTTGCTGACGAACTTTGCAGTTCCTACTCGGTCCACGCAGTCCTCAACTCGTGGAAGGGGAAAAGCGTCAGGCTTCGTTACCTTATTTACCTTTCGGTAATCTGTGCAGAGTCTGTAAGAATTATCAGATTTTTTTACAAGTAAACATGGAGAAGCCCAGCTAGAACAAGAAGGTGTCGCTAAACCATTATCTAATAAATACTGGACCTCAGCCTCTAAAGCCTGTTGCTTCACCATTGGTCCCCTATAAAAACGTTGACGAATTGGTACTGCATCGCCAACATCCACGTCATGTTCAATTAGATGGGTGCGTGATGGAGCATCTCCAAACAAAACTGGAAACTCATGTATTATTTTTCCTAACTCCCTCTGCTGAGCACTAGACAAATGGGCCATCAACTTATCCAAATTCAGCAAAGTTGCAGAATTGGTCAACCTAGGTTGTAAGACACAGTCTGCTGGGACTTCAACGTCCTCCCCCATCTCTCTTGCACAACTGTCACCCTGAGAAACGGTTAATACTGCAGTGGTTTTAGACTCTGCATGATCACGCAAGAAATACGGCTTCAATAGATTGACATGACAAAACTGCACCGATTTCTTTCGATCAGGGGTAGAAATCAAATAATTCAACTCAGACACCCGACGAGAAACAGTATAAGGTCCCAAGAATTTCGCCCGAAAAGGAGGGCCAGGTAATGGCAACAAAACCAGCACCTGATCACCCGGAGAAAACTCTCGCATTTCAGAATCGCGATCAAATAATCGTTTCATTTTCTTTTGGGTTCTCTCCAAATTATTCTGCGCAACTTGACCAGCCAAAAACAATCTCCTTCTAAACCCATTCACATAATCCAGTAGGCTTATAGGAGGCACTTCCTCCTTCAGACTGTCCCATAAAACAGCCAAAGGCCCCCGTACCTTATGCCCAAAAACCAATTTGTTCGGGCTAAAGCCCAAACTTGACTGTGTTACCTCTCGGGCTGCCAAAAGAAGCCAGGGCACTCCTTCCTCCCAATCACGACCTAACTCGGTACAATAAGCGCGCAACAGAGCTTTCAGCATCTGGTGAAAACGCTCCAGCGCGCCTTGGCTTTGTGGATGGTAAGCGCTTGACTGTTGATGTTGCACCCCTAACTGCTTCAAAATCTCTGCAAACATTTTGGAGGTAAAATTTGATCCTCCTTTTCAGAATACCAAATATGGCAATAAATTGAGAGAGAGCTTTAACTACAGCTTTCGTAGTAATTTTACGCAACGGAAAAGCGGCAGGATATCGAGTAGTTCGACACATGACCGTCAATAAAAATGTATTTCCCGATTTTGCGGGAGGCAACGGACCCACGCAGTCAATCAAAAGATGCTCAAATGGTTGCCCAACAGCTGGTATGGGACATAACGGAGCCGGTTTAAGAGACTGATTCGGCTTCCCCGTCATCTGGCACACATGACACGTTTTAATAAATTTAGAGACATCCTTCTTTAGCAAAGGCCAATAAAAGTGCCTCAAAATTCGGTCATAAGTTTTTTTTACACCCAAATGCCCCGCCATGGGACCATGAGCTACACTGAGCACTACCTCTCTTAATGTAGTGGGCATTACAATCTGCACTACCGACTCACCACCCTCGTCTTCACTCTGCGACATCCATTTCCGCAAAATAATACCATCCTGCACAAAATACCCAGTTGCCGCACTCTGCACTTCATCCGGGGGTAACACCATCTCGAACAACCTAGACAACGAAGCGTCCCCCCGCTGCGCACCCATCAATTCAGCACGGGAAAAAGAAGCTGGAAGAAGAGAAAAACCAGGAACAGCATAATTACCAGACTTTTGCAAGGGAACTTGCTCAAAATCTCCCTGAATAGGATCATTAGTCGCTTTCGCTTTAGAATGAGTAATAGCACATGACGGAACACCTCTGGGAATTCCTCAGCAGCAACGTCACCCGAACTGACAGGTAGCGGAGCGACAATGGGTAACGGAACTACATCCGGCCACACACGCTCACCGGCCAGATTATTACCCAAAATCAGATCCACTCCTTTCACCGGCAGTGACGGCCGAATACCCATAATCACTTCACCATTTACTAATTCCGATTGCAACAGAACTTTATGCAACGGAACTGACATGCTTGTCAGTGCTATCCCTTGAACCAGTACACTTTTTCCCAAACTCGAAACTGATGAAAAAGGCAAAGCAGACTCTAAAATAAATGATTCCATAGCCCCTGTATCTCGCAAAATTCTCACAGGTATATTTTCAGTCCCTCCTGGCAATGAAACAACCCCATTCGTTACAAACGGAGCATAACTCGGATCTAACCCGTTAGGCCTACGTCGCTCACCCTGCTGGATAACACGAATCAGCTCCTCCGCAGAACAAAGCTCGGAACGAACACAACCAGTCAATAATACCGGCGAGAAAACATTTTGTGATCTTGTCGATCCTCTTCCACGAAATTGTTTGTTTTTTTAGAACCGGACATTCCTTTTTCCAATGCCCTTCCTCAAAACAGTAGCGGCACATGGAATCAGAAATAACTTTTGGGGTTCCCCTAGGCATTTTATCCATATTTAATGAAAAATCATTTTTTTGAAATTTTGGCTTGGAATAACTATCACTATAATTCCTGCCTCTATTCACTCGATAGTCGCCCATACTTCTATGCGTCAAAACGAAATCATCGGCTAACACTGCAGCCTGCCCAGCAGTCTTAGGTTTGTTCTCATTAATATAGGTAGCAATATTCTCAGGAATTATATACTTAAGCTGTTCAGTGAGAATCAACTCCCGCAGACCCTCAAATGTATCGATACTAGAAGTAGCGCACCAACGATCAAAATGAGTTGTTAACTCACGAAGAACTTCAACATGCGTCTGCCGCTCACTTTTTTTCCAAGTGCGAAAACGCAATCGATACGCCTCAGGGACTAATTCAAAAGCTTTCAAAACTGCAGCTTTAACTTTTACATAATCCTTACGATCCTCCATTGACAACGCCGTATACGCTTCCTGAGCTCTTCCATACAATACTGACTGCAGCATAATTGTTCGATCCGTACTTGGCCAATTTCGTTCATCGGCCACACTCTCAAATAATGAAAAAAACACCTCAGGGTCTCTTTCATTAAATTTCGGTAGTAACTTCAAATTACTTATCAAGTCTCCCGAATGATCACGTTTACTAACACCATCCCCTGCTATTTTTCCATCAGCCACGAGTTTTAAACGTTCGATTTGTAACTGATAAGTTTGTGCCTGCCGATCTGATTCTAATCTGCTTTCCTGTTTAAGTTTTTCACACTCAATATCATGCTTTTTTACCAACTCATCAGCCCTAATTTTCGCCAATTCAATTTCCTTTTCTTTCAATTCTCGCTCACGTTCTGTACCCTGCTGAAACATTTCTTTTTCGTGCGCCTGCTGCAGCGACAATATTTCTTTTCGCTGTTCAAATGATAAACCACTCAAGTCAGATCCACCCACTATCTCTCGCACGCCAGTTAGCACGCCACAATCAATTAATTTATTCTTAACCAACGTTCGCAATTCATCTTTTCGTAAGCGTTTATCGATCCCCACCAGTTTATAGCGCTCTACAATCCCCCACAATTGCTGTTTCGAACATAAATTTAATTTCTCTTCTGAAGGGACATGCACAAATTCTTCTAACGATGCCATATCTAAATCACAGAACAGCGCAGCCACTGACAAATAAACGTGTAATCAACTAACATCAAAACATGATAAGCAACCCGGCTCACAATAACCTCTCCCCCTAACTAATTCCAAAAAAAAAAAAAAAAACACTAACTAACTCAACCCTAACTCTTCTGTGACTTCCCAAGAGTCGAGCCTCTTTAAGCACTAATACCGCTGGCGCAGAGCTGAACTATCGGTCCAGACCCGCAACCACGGCCGTGCACTCAACCCAGGAATTCACGAAAAACAAAAAACAATCTACCACCTAACCGGGGAGCAAACCAACCTGTGAGCCGCATTAACTTACCCGTTCGATGAAAAAACAGCCGAACGCGAACATCACTGCGCCGCTACCAAACATAAGCACACCTGATCCTTTTCACTAATTACCACTCCATGTGCCTCTAGAACAAAAGAAACGGACGAGCCCCCATATGTCACAACCAGCTCACAATTGCGACATGAACGGGAGGCAACATGGACCAGCGAAGTCGTAAAAAGAAAGAATAATTTATTTAAATAAACAACATAAGAACAAATGAAATAACAAAACGGCAGCCAAGCGCAGACACCCCGACGTTCCCCTCTCCAATCCTACATCAGTCGTTCTTATGTGCCTCCAATGAGCTTCAGGTGGAACAGCCACACCCCCCACTCAGCAGCACACCTGCAAACAAAACACAAAAACAAACAAGGACCAGCCATAACTGGGCCTCTAACACTTTAAACAAACATTATGTAAAAAGCATGTGTAAATAATACTTTTTGATGTTTGTGTCACATAACAAGCTCCATATGTAGCTTGCTCTGTAGCTCACCTACAGCATTGCACTCCTTTGAATTCCAAAGAACGACATTAAACAGAAGCAAGCTAAAGTGTCATGGTTACTTTAACAAATGTGTTTTTATTTTACATTTGCTTTTGTTAACGCTATCAGTTAGATTTAGAGAAACAGAGCATTAACCTTTTAATGTGTACAACAACCAGTGTAATAAAACATCGCCATGCAGGCTCGCATTCATCTGTGCTTTTAGCTTCCCTGAGCATTTCAATTTGAAACCAACCAGGGGTGTGTTTCCCAAAAGCATCGTTAGCCAACTACGGTCGCAAGATTCGTCGTTATCAACATTTGTTCAACGAGTCTGTGATTCCCGAAACCATCGTTCCAACGAACGTTCGCAAAACATGATCACAAACTTGTGTGGTTGCAACGGCAGCTCTCGAGCTGTGGTTAGAAGCACAGTTTCTTGTTTGCATGTGGACTTAATAAATCCTTATCTTGAGCAAAATAAGCAAGCTGACATTAAGTACAATCTATTTATATTTTTTTGAATACATACAAATGTAATTTATGTCTTTTAGTTTGTCAAGAGATTTTAAGCACCTTTTTTGAAGAGTGAGCATGTGCTCTAGTACGAAAGAATGGTTTTATGATTGAATCTTGAGATAAAGCAAAATAACAGCGAAAAATAAGAATTAGATGTCATGTCCATAGTTTATAGCAAAAAATCTAGCATGAATTCGATCTCAAAATAAAGAATTAAAAGCAGTTATTACTCCACCACCTGAGTGACATCATTAACCAACGTGGGTGAATGACAGATTTGCGACAGTACGCAGTAGTCAGTCATGACTAGCTAGTTGATTTCTTCAACGATGAAAGGCACATGTTAGTTTAGCAGTGATTTATCTTGTTGTACGGGAAACACACCTTAGATCTAATGGTAATTCATGCATATTTTATGGGGTGGCTAATTTGTATGATTTTGTACGAATGACCTAACCCTGCCCCTAAACCTATCTGCCACTGCGGTTTAGACAAATCGTACGATATCATATGAGTGAGGTCGTAGAAATTAACCACCGTGTACAAATACGTCCAAATTGGCTGTAAGATAGGATTGTTGAATCTGTCAAGAAACTTGCAAGAAGAAACTTTTTCAAAAAATATGCAAGACATGGCATGGCATGGCACTTCACAGTTAGATTATTTGTGATTATTCAGGAACAAAGTGTTTGTGTTCTCTCATATATTGAAACATCTTATAAAAAATCTTTTAGTTGGGCCCTGCTTTAATTAATTCATCCTTTTAAATTGTCAAAGCTGCAAAGCCTACCTGAAAATGCCCCTCCCCTTGTGTTAAACTGGTCTTGGTTAACTCACTACTGTTGCTCAATAGATATAATTCTGACTAACAAGTAGCCTACTGATATGCAACAACTATTTGCATATTGAAAGGGTCTGTATGGATGACCCAACACGGCATTCTTTCAGTTGGCACATTGCTGGACGTCCCCCCTGATGCTGCAGAAAGCTTGTTGACAGTGCAGGCACACTCAATGATCGTCCTACCTTTGTCTTGTCTAAACATAAAAACGGTCTGCCTGCTGTTGACAATTTGGAATGGCTGCCCACACCTCAGATTCTGACAAAGATTACTCTACGGCACATTTTGGAGTAGGAAATTCTTGGTTCGTTTGCTGTTGTGTTTGGATGCGGTTGGTATGCTTTTGTTACTCGCTTCTCCAGAGGCGAGAACCCAAAGACTTTGTTTATCTTCCCTCTTCCCTCTTTAGATGCATGTCCAATCCTTCACGCATATGGTAAACACATATACTCTGCCAAGACTTAGAGAGAGGGAGACAGGGAGAGGAAAAGTGAGGGAGGAAGAAGAGGGAAAAAAAGCGCTTTTATGCCTAGATATTATGCATCAGTACTCTCAGGTGTTGAGCAGTGCAATTGTTCACAATCAGATGAGGACGGCACAGACAGAATGAACCCTCCAATTCAGACAGACATTACAAGAAGAGAGGCTCAGGTGGACTTAAAACCACGACACACATGCCCACACACACACAGTGAAGCGCCAATCAACGGTAAGACATACCCGCACTCATTCCACTGGCTGGGCACAGAGGGGAATAATCCAATTGGAATGGGACATCGCTGTCATGGCGACGAAGATCTGGAGTGAAGGAGCTCTTCAATCAGAATATTCCCCGCACGGCAGGCCCTACAACACTTGTTGGAGTGTGAGCATCAAGTATGCTTTTATTCCTGCAATGCAAGGTCATTTTTCTAGTTCATAATACCAAAATATGATGTAAGGGAGACCAGGGATAGTGGTCGCACTTTTTACAACAGTGAATCTCAAGTTAAGCTTATGTTAAAAAAAAAAATTGGTACATACTTTAAAGACTTTACTACAACAAAGATATTGAACATTTCCATGGTTTCACTATATTGTTCATTAAACACACTTGGTTCCAACTGGGCATGTTGTAATAAAGCCTGCATTAAACAACTTATCATAGGACTTACAGCTATATTTAAACAGTTTAAGAATTGCTAGATTGGACGATCGATTTCTCCCCGGCCATAAACCATCGGCTCAGTTGAGCCTTCCCTTCCTTCCTGATCTTCTTACAGAGATCGAGAGGGCACGGAAGAACCCATATTTGGCCCGATGTTCATCGTCATCAGCGATTTTATTTTCACAGATTTTGAGGGAATATGGGTGTGTGTTGATGCTGACGATTGACGAGACGTTTGCGAACTATCTTGCATATGAGTATTCATGAACACAGAGCTCCAACTCTGCCATCTCCTCCCTTACGACGTTGTAGATTAATGGCAGGGCATACACGACAGCAGGTCAGGCTGTTACAGCTTTGCACACCATGGTGGTGTTTCAGGTGTACCTGGCCAAGATCCGCACCCAGGCAGGCCCTCCTGTGGGCCCTTGTTTTGCTTCCAATGATGTTGGTTTGTACAGAATGTTTGTCATCAGTTAGTAGGCCCTCCCGGGCCTCCCTGATGATGAGCAGCAGCGTTGTTAATTAGCAGCCAGATGGTACTTGATATTAGGTAGTATGCCTCACAAGGCCTCCCTGAAGGTGAGATACAGAGTAGGGATTCTCTGTAGATGCAACACCAGATAGTAGGCCTTACCAGGCCTCTTTGGATATAAGTTCCCGTGTCTCAGTCTCTTTGACAGTTAGCAAGTATTGCTAGCAGGTAGTAGGCCCCTCCAGGTCTCCCTTAAGGCTTGCTATCAGGTGGTAGGCCTCACCAGGCCTCCCTGAAGGCGAAGTCAGACACATCTGGACACCTAGCCTTACAAGCTATCAGGTAGTAGGCCTCACCAGGCCTCCCTGAGGTTGAACTCAGTCACCTTGGCAGTTAAGTAATATATAGCTGGCAGGTGGCAGGCCTCACCGGGCCTCCCTGAAGGCCAGTTTCTATGCAGGGCAACTGGACAGATAGCCTGACTGGCTATCATGAATTGCTATCAGGTAGTAGGCCTCCCTTAGGCCTCCTTGAAAAACTTGCTTGGAGGTAGTAGGCCTCTCTGGGCCTCCTTGAAGGTGAAGTATCCATAATGCCTCACCACAGGCTATCAGTTTGTAGGCCACATCAGGCCTCCCTGAAGGTGAACTCAGCTGCTTGGGGAGTAAGCATGCATTGCCGGCAGGTAGTAGGCCTCACCAGGCCTCCCTGAAGGCTTGCTTTGAGGTGGCAGGCTTCTCTAGGCCTCCATAAAAGCGAGTCTGGATGCTCTGGCAGTCCACATGAATTACTATCAAGTGGTAGGCCCCTCTTAGGCCTCCTTGAAAACTTGCTAACAGGTGGTAGGCCTCTCTGGGCCTCCTTGAAGGCGAAGATCCCAAGATTAGGCACTTCTATTACAAGTTCTTTATGGAATTAGAACCTTTGGTAGCTTATCCTACAGATGGGGGTCACCCACCAGGCAGGCTCAGGTGCTCCTGGTGGCTGTTTTATGAGCACACAGCCACCTGAGTCTGATAGGACGGTCGCAGGCCTCTCGCGATGCCTCCCTGTTAGATCCATCCGTAGGCCTGTCCGGCCTCCTTAGTGCTTTGAAACATAAGTGCTTTGTAGATCCTTGGATTGAGCAGTTAGACTCCCCTCACTAGCAAGGGTTGTAAAGCGCTACGCTGAGTATTGCTCTCTGGGATACCCGTCTCTGAGATTCGGTCTGAGAAGGACTGCCAGGTTTCAGTCCCTCAGTCTGGATGCCTCACCGAGGCAGTGTCCGGAGACTCTGTTTTCCTGAATAGACAGGGTTGGCCAAACCGAGCTGTCCAAAGATAAAGGGCACCAGGTCAGGCCTCCCTGGAGGCAGGTTATCAGGTGTTAGGCCTCATCAGGCCTCCCGAAAGGTAAACTCAGCTGTTTGGGGAAGTTAGCATGCATTGGTGCCAGGTAGTAGGCCTCCCTGAGGGCTGGCTTTTTGGTGGTAGGCCTCCATAAAGGCGAGTCTAAATGCTCTGGCAGTCAGCAATATTGCTATCGAGTGGTAGGCCTCCCTTAGGCCTCCTTGAAATTTGTTATCAGGTTGTAGGCCTTTCTGGGCCTCCTTGAAGGCAAAGTTCCAGAGATTAGGTCTTCTTTACCAGTTTTTTGTAGAATAGAACCTTTGGTAGTTTGGACTACAGCTGGGGGTTACCCACCAGGCAGGCTCTGGTGCTCCTCTCTCTGAGTGTCGTCTATGAGCACACAGCCGCCTGAGTTTGATCAGACGGTCTTAGGCCCCTCGCGTGGCCTCCCTGTTAGATCAGTCCATAGTCCTGTCTGGCCTCCTGAGCACTTCTGTAAGATAAGTGATCGGTAGATCCTAAGATCGAGCAGGTGAACTCCCCTCGCTAGCAAGGGTTAGGAAAGCGCTATGCTGAGTACTGCGGACACCCGTCTCTGAGATCCGGTCTGAGGAGGATACTGCCATTTCGCAGTCCCCCTGTCTGGATGCCTCACCAGAAGGCGACTTTCCAGAGGCTCTGTTTCAAACAGACAGGGTTGGCCAGGCCGAAGTGTCCTGCAGAAGCGACACCAGGTCAGGCCTCCCTGGTGGCATGCGGGAAAGGTTTCCCGAATAGTGACTGGCTGGGGTGCCCTTGGGCCCCATGGCCACAGTGCCTTAAAGGGACCCCTTCTGTTGAAGAAGTTGCTCCCAGGCCTTTGAGCAGTCTGGGTAGGACCTCATGCGTATGCATTAAGGCTTCTGTTGAGGCTTATAGCTTGGGCTATGACCGTAGGGAGTGATGTCACTGACAGCCAAGTGTGACCAGAGGGGGAATGGTGTAGGCATTTCAAGTTTAATTTGCTTGTCCTGACAGTTATCACTGCCAGTGGGCATGCACTCCCCTCAGCATGGCGGCGTTGGTATATCGTTCCCCGAAACGTTCTAGGACGCAGTGCAAATTCTCTTTCGAAAGGAAACGTCTCAGGTTACGTATGTAACCAATGTTCTCTGAGAACAGGGAACGAGACACTGTGTCTCGTTGCCATGCCTCGGGGCCTGCCTGCCAAACAGTCCCTTCAGACTAAAGATGGTGTCATGTTTGGAAGGCGCCTTTATATACTTCCTGGACGCAAATTGATGATGTCATGGGCTGTCGCAGGTCAATAGGATTTACGTGATTCGATAGTAGCTTCAGACACCTGTCACGCTGGAGGCGTTCCCCCCTAAGCATTCTAGGACGCAGTCTCTCGTTCCCTGTTCTCAGGAAACATAGGTTACATACGTAACCTGAGACGGTTTTGATCAACAAATACTTAAATTATAAAACATTTTTGGAAATTAATTCTGTCAGTAATTACTTACCCTAATGTCGTTCGACACCCGTAAGACCTCCGTTCATCTTTGAAACACCGTTTAAGATATTTATATTAATCCGAGAGCTTTCTGTTCCTCCATTGAATGTATGTACTGTCCCTTTCCAGACAGGGCATAAAAACATCATCAAAGTAGTCCATATGTGACATCAGTTGGTTAGTTAGAATCTCTTGAAGCATCAAAAATACAATTTGGTCCAAAAATGACAAAAACGATGACTTTATTCAGCATTGTCTCCTCTTCCGTGTTTGTTTTCAATCCGCAAACACAGATTCAAATTGTTTATAAATCAGCGCATCTATTCAGAATTTGGATTGCCAATGCCACGTGATTTCAGCAGTTTGAGTCTCTCAGACTTAATATAAAATATCTTAAACTGTGTTCCGAAGATGAACGGAGGTCTTACGGGTGTCAAACGACATTAGGGTAAATCATTATTGACAGAATTTTCATTTTGGGGTGAACTAACCCTTTAAGGCACATATGAAATCTTGGTCCAATAAAAATTGAACAACTTTTCATGACATGAATGCATGAAAATGAAATGGATAAACATGTTTAGAATTGTTGTTTTATTTGGTTGACATATTAGAGTTAAAGGGTTAGTTCACCCAAAAATGAAATTTATGTCATTAATGACTCACCCTAATGTCGTTCCACACCGGTAAGACCTCCGTTCATCTTCGGATCACAGTTTAAGATATTTTATATTTAGTCCGAGAGCGTATCCAAGTGTGTGCACACTATACTCTCCATATCCAGAAAGGGAATAACATTAAACTGTGTTCCGATGATGAACGGAGGTCTTACGAGTGTGGAACGACATTAGGGTGATTCATTAATGACACAAATTTCATTTTTGGGTGAACTAACCCTTTAAAGACACATACACACAAACTTTCCATAGACATAATGATTTTATACAGTACAAACTGTATATTCTAACCCCACGCCTAAACCTAACCCATTACAGAAAACGTTCTGCATTTTGTCCTCATAACAAAGATTACCTGGGCTACACACACACATCCCTGTTTTTTAACTTAAAAACATGACTTCAAATTTGGTTTCATATACAGTACATAAGCTTCTACACAAAACAGCTATCATTATTATGAACTAATGAGGTAATAACCAGGGAGGAAACAAATCAAAGCTCCTAATTAAACATTGAGGGAACATTTCCACAGTGTTGGAATAGTAAAGTGTCTACACCCTAACTATCTGTATAATGTAAACAAAGCCTTGGCATAAAAACTGCAAGTGTTTTAAAATGTGCCTAAAAATCCCCCCCCACACAGACAGAGCACTGTTTGAAATTTGCGCTTTAGCTTGATTTCAGCATCTTACCTTCTCTCATCCATAAACATGCATTGCTGCATGCAAGGTCAGGTGGAGGCCACTGAATGGAGACAGACTCTCAAACAGGTGAACACTGCTGGAGCTCAGAGGCCAATCGGACACCACTGGAGACCATTTAACAAGCATTATGGAAATAGCGGACTGAATGTTCTTTCTGTAGCATTAAAAGGGCAAGACATCTTTAATATTAATAGGTAGAGAGAAATAGTTTACTGTTGGTTATACAAATTCTATTTGCACATGAGCAAACTACAATTAAAAGTCTGATTTATGAAAATCCTCTGTGGTAGCCTATAAACCATAAACTATATTTGTGTCTCATTTTCCAGTAAAAATGTCCAAACATAAAAGATACACTAACTTCAGAGAATACATCTTGAATTAAAGGTGTCATGAACTGGCTTTTTAATTGTTTTCTACCATTATCTCCGGTCAACTAATGACGTGTGTGGTTTTTATACATTCAAAAATATCATAATGAATAAGTAATAGGCAATTTTCTACACTGGTTTTTGAGGGTCTCTCCAGAACGCTCGTTTTTGATGGGCGTGCTGCACTGGAGACTTAGAAGTAAACGCCCACGGCTAGTATTGGAGAAGATTTGCATATTTAATAAGCTTCAACTGCCTTGTTAGTTCACAGGAGGGATTGCTTTGAAAACCGCAACTGCTCGATCGCACACACATAGTGGGCGCTCTTCAAATATCAAGTCAAGAGAGTGAACTTTAACAGCGCAGATCAAGAAATGAATGTTAATTCATTATTTAAGATATCCCGGCCTGCTGACATGCTTACGTTTTGGCCTGGAAAACACAAAGCCCTGGGACGTTGGGCTTTGCGAGCCCACTGGCCCATATCAGATCTGATCTGTTCTGATCTCAAATCGCAATGAATCAACAAATAAGGGATTCTCCAGGATTCTGTGACAGCGTGCTGAGGTATTTTCTGTTAAACACATACACATAATCAATCTGTAACATTGCAATACTATCAAATTTTAAAAAACACGTTTTACTTACATAAGTGTGTTGCACCGTTCCTGTCAGATCCAATATAGAAGGCACAGCATTGTGTTTAATCTCAATATGTCTGAACATACAGTGTCAACCTGTGTGTTGTTTACAAATGATTATCTCGCCATCTTGCATGTTTATTGCTCGGTAACGCGATCAGTTTAGCTCCATGAGTCGGTGGGCGGGGCTACAAAAGCAGGTTGCATTTCACCCTAATATATAATTGATTTGAGAGCCTTGTTTTCTGGGCCTGGTGTCTATAAAAAGTTTTCTTTTGCTAACAAGGAATTTTCAGCTCTGAAACTTACAGGATATTCTTATATTACCATTACCTTTTATATATCAAAGGCTCAAGGGAAGATTTATTTCTCAATTCATCACCCCTTTAATATTATTTTTCCTTACTGTATTTCTTTTCTTGTTTAAAATAATGCTTTTCTCTTAAAACTAATGTATGGTATGAAACATTTACTTAAAATGATAGTTCCTGCAAAAATGAAAATTCTGTCATCATTTCCTCACCCTCAAGTTGTTCCAAAACGTTGTATATTTCTTTATTCGGATGTACACAACGAAAGATATTCAGAAGAATGTTTGTAACCAAAGAGATCTCGCCCTCCACTAACTACCATAGTAAGAAAAAATATATATTATGGTTTCAGTGAAGGGGCAAGATCTCAAACATTCTTCCAAATATCTTCTGTTTTGTACAGTAGAACAAAGAAATGTATACAGGTTTGGAACAACTTGAGTTACAGAATTTTCATTTTTGGGTGAGCTTTCCCTTTAATTCAATAAAAAGTATCTAAAAAAAGCATATTAAAAGTTAATTTAATATATTTCAGATATTATAGGAAATATGAAGTACTTAAAGGTGCACTATGCAACTTTCCATCCACTGGAGGGCGCGTATTCTAAACAAAGGTGTAGTTTGATGATGCCAAGTGTGAGCGCAGTATCTTGGGACATGTGGTCTTCACCTTACAGCCGGTGGAAAATAGGACTCGTGCAGAAATCATGGCAGTGATTATTAACGTTACTGTAGGGTAAAGCAGAGCAGGACCGAATGTTGTGGAGCTGAGCACGGCTGCTGGAGCGACTTTTAAACAAACACACCGCTCGCGAGCACCGGGACTTTTATTATGACGGGACGGGACACAGTCGCCGGGTGCCTGCAGTATTTCCGCTTTTCCGGTCATGTATATAAGGTAAAGCAGCTCTGTTTATCATATTAGATCAATTTAAGTGTGTTTAAAATGATGTTATGACATTACTCTGTGTGTTTGCTCGGCGCTGCTGTGACATGTTGACACTGCCAAGAGAAAAGCGCTTCTGCCAAATAAAACTGAGGGTAGCGCAGATATGACGCAATAGACAGGCGACTCCCTCAAACGCTATGCTGACACGTCCCGGGTCCTTGGTAGCAAAAAATAGCAATTTTCTCACAATTTACAAATAGTTGGAAACATTTTGTAAGTACTCAACTGAACAATATAACACTGGCCTAGTGGTTTTTGGATATTTTACAAATCATTTTGCAAAAATACTACATAGTGCACCTTTAATATCTTAAAGTCCCAGTGAACCGGAAGTAGCAAGTGAGTTTTCTTCAGTGCTGTGACGTATTTCCAAGTGAAACGGAATATTGAATAGAGAGCAGGGTTTTACCTCAGTGCTTCTCCTCTCCATCAATCACTCATGGCAGACTAACGGTTGGAGGGGAGTGGTTACGCATTTCAAAACCCAAGCCATCAAACTATCTTCATCTGAGAAAGAACACCGTTTCCAGACCGAAAGTAACTTTTCATATTTTGATTAAAGATTACCACGGCAAATATTTTTTTTTTCCGTGTATTAACTTGCACGGATTAATTGTTTACCCTAAGACCTTTAATATGTGCTAACAAAGTAAATAGGGTCCATTTTGATTTCATGAGGACTTTAACATGCCAAACGGATAAAGATTATTCAAACTATATTCTATGAGAACAAAGTGTATTTCCCTTTACCTCTTGAATTTTGTTTCTTCGTTAGCATAACTAACGAAAAAAAACAAAGAAAAATTACAGAGATATAAATGAGATAAGAAAAATAAACGTATAAACCATATGAATAAATCAATATATAATTCATAATATAATATTTATTATAAAAAAGAAAAGGTGTAAGAAAAATAAAGCTTTATTCAAGATATAATTTAATATAAAAAGTCTTAATATAAAAAATGCCAAAGGGGTAAGAAATATAAACTTATTTCTAGATATAGGCTAATATAAAATGTCAGCTTTAATATCTTATTCAATTTTGCTTCTCAGATGGAAATCAAGACAACATTTTTTATATAATGTTGTATAACAGATTCAGTTTTTATTACTTTTTAATATTCTGCTCAAACAACTTATAAACAGCAACCAAACACTGACATTTTCTCACAACAGTTTGACAACTATTTAAAGTTTATGAAATCCACCGACCAAAAGAGCTGTCAAAGAGTCAGAGGCTTCAGATATGATCCATACTCCTTTGAGACCCTCTCACTGTCAGTCATTTGACAAGTCATCCTCATCCGTATGGCTATCAAATATATTTCTATGGGGGAATTCTGTGAAGAGGCTGAGGGAGGGGCCGAACCCTTTGTACCTTTGGCCGGTGAGAGTACAATCAAGAGTTATAACTCAAAAGAAAAAATGGAGAGAAAAAGCACAGATGATGGGGTGGGCTGACAGTAATGGATGAGTGAAGAGGACCTCTGAGGCTTGCTCATCTCACAAATGGAGAGATGTCATCAATAACTCATCTGACACACTGCACCGGGATACAGTGAGCATCCTCCCCCGTCACCACTCAGATCAGAGACGACTGTGCCTTTCTGCTGTAAAAGAGGAGAGCTGTGAACCAGTGCTGAGAGAAGAAAATAGGCGTAAAACGGGCCAACAGAGAGAACACAAGCTGACTGGATGAAAAAAAAGAAGCAACGACAAGTTATTGATTACTAGCTATACTTAAACAATTAGTTTACTTCAAATTGAAAATTTTCTGATAATTAACTCGTCCTCATCTCATCCAAGATGTTCATGTCTTTCTTTCTTCAGTCGAAAAGAAATTAAGTTTTTTTGAGGAAAACATTCCAGGATTTTTCTTTACATACTTCAATGGCAACCAATGGGTTGAAGGTCCAAATCAATGCAGTTCCAAAGCGCTTCAAATGGCTTCAGAGGCTCTGCACGATCCCAACTGAGAAATAGGATCTTATCTAGCGAAATGATTGGTCATGTTAAATAAAAAAATTATGTAACACAGATTATGTAATCACATCGGAAATCACGCCGACCCCACGTCTACAAAAAGTACTTCCGTCTATTGTGACCTTTCTTGATGTGATTACACGCAAGATGAGCAATTTAGACTAAAGTATTCTTAGATTTCATGGACTGAATTGCAACATGCGTCTATCTGCTGTGCTGTGGGCTGTGACAGCAGCAAATAAAATAAAACATGGATTAACATTTTACAATATCCACAAAAACCCTGAGCGTCGTCAGAAATCTCTTTTTCTGCTAACTTTTAACAATCATTTATAATAATAAAGTACTAAAATGAGACCGCAAAGACATCGTCGGCAGTATTCACGGCAAAGAATATTTCGTTATGTAGGCTACTGACAGGTGCAATATTTAAACATTTAAAACAATATCAAATACAAGTGAACAGATCAGCCAAGTGAGAACAGAACTAAGTTTCACTTTTGTTCTGTGATTAACTTTAATGACGGACTGAAGGAGCTTGTGCAATCATTAAGACAAATGCACAATGTTGAATCCAATAGACATGCATCTGATTTCACAGCTTACATTCGGTAGTCGGTATACATAGCCGATTGTTTACTATTATATTTTTGGCATACCTTTATGATTATTTTACTCGTTCAAGTGCAAGCCATGCTTCCTGTGTTTGCGCTATTGATGAAGTGCCATAAGCTGCGCAGAAAATCTAATCACCATACAGGCAAAATGTTTTTTCTTCAAGAATGAAAGAAGTGGCATCGATGTAAAACTGCAACAACAAAAAAGCGCAAATAGGCTACTTAACTTTCCATAAACACAGACTTTACACAGAAAGAAAAATAGCTACTTACTCCAACCTACGGTGAAGTCATTAACAACATTTAAACAAATTTTGTTGATTAATCATATGTTTGGCGACATTATTCTCTAAGGTTAATATTCAACGATAGTAGGTTACATGAAAAATGTGCCGTGCGACCGCACGTCAATACATGCTGCTTTCAATAGGATGTGAGTGAAATGGAAATAGCGATCTAAATTTTGGGGTGGCACCCAGGGTGGCCTGTCAAATGTCAAGGTGTCCAGTGCCACCCGCACCCCTCTGGCTCCGCCACTTGGTGTCAGCAGTTCGTTCGGCAGTAAATAAGGATCTAATCGACAAGTATCTATTTTCTTTAAGTATCTAAATACCGTTGCTATTGATGTTTCGTCAGTGGTGAGATCGTCTCAGGTTACGTATGTAACCATGGTTCCCTGAGAGGGAACGAGACGCTGCGTCGAAACGCTAGGGGACGCCTCTGCGTGCCATGTCATGAAGCACTTGTGTAATCAGTCCAATAGCGGGACGATACGTCACGGGCGGGTGACGTCATCGACCAGGAAGCTATAAAGCATGCCCGGACCAAACAGTCACTAGCTTCTGGAAAAGTCGAACAAATCGATCACAGGCATGCCGGGAGTATGGCATCTCGACGCAGCGTCTCGTTCCCTCTCAGGGATTCATGGTTACATACGTAACCTGAGACGTTCCCTATCTCGAGGGAACTTCGAGCTGCGTCGAAACGCTAGGGGACCTCAATACCCACGCCGCCAGAGTCCCAAATGTCTGTATGTGTGAATCAACCCAGAAACACCCGGGACCCCGGTGTAGAGGCTACATCTAGATTGTAAAACCTCACAAATGTATGCGGAGAGGACCACCCAGCCGCATCACATACCTCTGACAATGAAACTCCCGAAATAAGAGCCATAGAGGCAGCCATACTCCTAGTGGAGTGGGCGCGGACCCTCATTGGTGAAGGATGTCCGGCCGACTCATAAGCGAGCGAAATAGCCTCGACTATCCACTTGCTAAGCATCTGCTTTGAAGCCGGTTTTCCCTTGCTCGGGGACCCAAAAAACACACAAACAACTGTTCTGAGTTTCGCCACAGGGCAGCCCTGTGGACATATGCATCTAGGGCCCTGACCGGACATAGCAGATTTAGCTTCTCTTGGTCTTGACTAGTGAACGGAGGCGGACAGAAAGCCTGCAGCATTACTGGTCCCGGCACATTAGTCGGGACCTTGGGAGCATATCCTTCCCTCGGGAAGAGAAATGCTTTTACCATTCCTGGTGCAAACTCCAGACAAGAGGGTGCCACTGCCTAAGTAGGCACCCTCGAGCGTGCCGCAGGTCTGTGCCTCAAAGTACCACGAAGGAAACGCATGACCCAAGGGTGTTTCCCCAATGATGCATTATCTAATGGAATATGATAAGCAGATATCGCCGACACATATACTTTCAGTGTTGACGGAGATAACCCTGCGGAGAATTTTTCTTGTAGGAACTCAAGAACTGAACCGAACGGGCAGTTAACAGGGTCCAAAGCCTGGTGCATACACCAGGCGACAAAAACTCTCCATTTGAGTGCGTAAAGTCTCCTTGTGGATGGTGCTCTGGAGTGCAACATGGTCTCTATCACCTCAGTAGATAGACCCGTGTTTATGAACTGGGCCCCCTCAGGGGCCAAGCCCACCGTTTCCACAGTTCCGGGCGCGGGTGCAGTACTGACCCCCCCGGCCTGCGAAAGAAGATCTCTCCTGACTGGGATTTTCCAGGGAGGACCTTCTAGGAGAGACATAATGTCGGCGAGCCATACTTGGCCCGGCCAGAGCGGGGCTACCAATAAAAGCTGAATCCCGTCCCGGCGGACGCTCTCCAGCACTCCTGGGAGCAATGCCAGAGGGGGGAAGGCGTACAGACGCAGCCTCGGCCATGTCTGTACCATTGCGTCCAGCCCCAGCAGGGCTGGATGCGTGAGGGAGAAATATGCTGGACAGTGTGTCGTCTCTCGAGACGCAAACAGATCCACCTGGGCTCGCCCAAAGCGGATCCACAGCTCCTCCACCACCTCGGGTGGAGTCTCCATTCTCCCGGCATCACCCCCTGCCTCGACAGGGAGTCTGCCGCTACATTCAGGACCCCCGGGATGTACATCGCCCTGAGCGAGAGCATCCTGCCTTGGGCCCATGTTAGCATATGATGCGTCAGCTTCCACACCCGACGCGATCTCAACCCCCCCTGGTGATTTATATACGAGACCACCGAAGTGTTGTCTGACCGAACTAACACATGGCGGCCCCGCAGGTCTGAGAGGAAGTGTTTGATTTTATATGATTGAAACACAGCCATCAGCTCCAGCTGGTTTATGTGCCAGGAGAGCTGACGGCTGCTCAGACCTTGGGCCGAGCGGCCACTCATGACCGCTCCCCAGCCAGTTAGGGAGGCATCCGTCGTTAGCGTTACGCGACGACAAGGAGCCCCCAGTACTGGACCTTGGGACAGGAACCAAGGATCTTTTCACTTCACTAAGGCACGTAGGCAGCGCCGCGTGACCTTGATCAAGCGAAAAAGGGTTTCCCCTCAGGGAGAACCCCTTGGTCCTGAGCCACCACTGTAAGGGTCTCATGTACCGCAGGCCAAAAGGTACCCCGTTGGACGCTGCTGTCATCAGCCCTAACACTCTCTGAAAGTGTTTCACAGTGAGTGACTGACCTAGCTTTATCTGGTTCACGGTATCCAGGATCGTTTTTATCCTGGGAGGGGATAGCCGAGCCGACATTATTTTCGTGTCCCAGACTACCGCCAGAAAAGTAGTGCTCTGCAGCTTATAAGTGCCAGCACACATTTCTTTCCGTTCAACCTTAGCCCCAACACTCTCATATGGGCGAGAACAGCATCTCGATGCTGAACGCCCACTGTTTCGACTATGCTAACACCAGCCAATCGTCGATATAGTTGAGCACGCGAATGCCCTGGAGTCGCACCTGAGCCAGAGCTGCATTCACGCACTTGGTGAAAGTGTGGGGTGATTAAGCTAGGCCGAATGGCAGCACTCAATACTGGTAAGCTTCGCCCCCGAAAGCAAACCTGAAGACCTGTCTGTGCTGCGGAAGGATGGAGATGTGGAAGTATACATTTTTTAGGTCTATTGTGACACACCAGTCCTCGGACCTGACGTGACACACGATCTGTTTTATCGTGAGCATTTTGTTTAGCTGATGCAGATCTAAAAATAGGCCTTAACCCTCCATCCTTCTTTGGAACTATGAAGTACCGGCTGTAAAAGCCCGACTCTCTGCAGAGGGGAGGGACCCGTGTGTAGCCTCTTTTCGCAGAAGAGTCTGTACCTCTCGTTCCATGACCAGAGGCTGCTCGGGGGTTACTACCGTAGGAGTAACCCTGCTGAACACGGGTGGGTGTGACCCGAACCCTTTTTATAATGTGAGCAGGACCCATTCTGAGATATTCGGCAGAAGTTTCCACGCTGCCAGAAAATCTACTAAGGGAACCAGCCTCTCGAGGCTGGTCTCTGGATTTTCCTGGGTGGTCAGCCCGGTGTCCTGTAACGGATAACCGGCAGGTAGCAACCGAACTGACCACCCCGGGGCCCTCACGAGAGGGCGCGAACATCCCCAAGCCACTACGTTTCCGGGCGGACAAGGAGATATATGTTCGCCGGGGACAGCCGCGCCCTGAAGCACCAACGGTGGCAGGGTTGGCAGACCGGCCCCCCCCCCCGATGGCACCGGGAACGAGCGGGCGCCTCGGCGAGCCGCACTCTCCCGGAGGGGACTGCCATCGGAAGTCCTGCGCCTTTGACGTCAGGACTTAGCCGAGGCCTTCCTAGCAGTAAGGACGGCCCTCAGATCCGCCCTACCACGGGAAGGTCCCGGCTGAGCGCGTCGCCCGGACCCCCGATCTCTCTGTGGGGGGGGGCCCCGAGCGGCCACGCTCTCTTTGTTTTGCTCGGTGTAGGTTTGAGAAAGGATGTACTCGGCTGAGGCTGCCCCGCCCGACAGCCCCAGAGGGACATTTTGATTTATTTATTTATTTATTATTTATATATATATATATATATATATATATATATATATATATATATATATATATATATATATATATATATATATATATATATATATATATTTATATTTCACATCTCAATATCAATATCCCCCAGCAGGTCTGCTTGTTTTATATGCTTCCAGGGCAACCGCCGTATACAAACCGGCGGCCGCCTGATCTGCTGCCGAATATGCCCTACCCCCAAAGCCGACTTTTTTTTTTTTTTTTACCGGCTTGTTGTGGGCAGCTGTGGGGCTGTGTGACGATGTGGACTCGGGGGAGAGATAGCTCGCAAGCGTCTCTTCCCCGCGAGACATCGTCGCCCTTTCTGAATGATAGATGCAGACCCATAATCTACGCGATGCCTCGGCAAACACACGATCTGAGCCACTAAACTCAACCCCGTAATCTACACGCTGCCTCGGCAAGCGCGAGATCCGCGATCGAGTCATAGAATCTATATTGTAGACCCGTGATCTACACGCTGCCTCGGCAAACGCGAGATCCGAGCCACTAGATTCAGCCCCTCGTAATCTCAAACATACTGTCTGCTCGCCATTATATTGTTCTTTCTCTTTCTTATTTTATTAATATATTTATTTATTTTTTGGCGAACTTCTTGACACTCGGCCGGCCAGTCTAAACTTAACCTGGACACAGCGCGAGTTACACCAATAGCACCTCTTTTTATGAGTGTGTGTGTGTCGTTTTCTTTTGGCAGATCATCATCAGCGCTAACAACATCCAGTTCCTCGGAGCTGGAGTGCTGCTGCGCTTGTGCCTCAGCGCGAGCGGAAGAAAACCGCAGAGCGTGCTTCCAGCTCGCTAACTGAGGCATGAGATCCAGCGGGTAAAGGCAGAGATAGGGGATCACCCGTCTCTAACCCCGCCACTAGATCCGACTGCGATCCCCAGGACGCGAGCCTTCGCTGCGCCTCGGCAACAGCGGGACCCGAGCCCTGAGGACCGCGAGCCAAAGCACTCTCCTCGAAGAGTGCCCGGCGTGATCTTAATATGCGCATTTGGAGTCTCTCGCAATGCTCGAAGCCGACCCCCTCGAGAGCTGACTGGGCATGCTCGAGCCCCAAACACATCACACATTAGGACGTGTGTATCCCCACCCGTGATGTAACGTGGGCAGGGAGGAACACAACACCTATACTGACTTGCCATATTTCTTTCTTTCTTTCTTTTTTGAACACACACACAATAAATGGACATACAATTCACACAGAGCGCTTGTGAAGACACAGAAGCTAGTGACTGTTTGGTCCGGGCATGCTTTATAGCTTCCTGGTCGATGACGTCACCCGCCCGTGACGTATCGTCCCGCTATTGGACTGATTACACAAGTGCTTCATGACATGGCACGCAGAGGCGTCCCCTAGCGTTTCGACGCAGCTCGAAGTTCCCTCGAGATAGGGAACTTGCTATTTTGGCGTGTGAAATCTTTCCGATCATAGATATAGCCTACTTAATAATGTAATCATGTAATTATTATGTACATCTCGTTCAGAAGGGTCTGTCTGCGGTCTGCAAGACAGAGGCGTAATCGGCTATGCTACGCAAAGGTCCTAAAGATGGCGGCCGCGGCAAAAAAAGTCACGTGACTGAAACCCATGAATACACATTTTTATTTTTGTTTTTTAAATCACCAATGGTTTTGATAAGCTAAAACCTAAATAAGACCATATTCATCAGCTGGGATCATGGGAGCCCTTTGAAGCCAAACAAAAAAACAACGAAATAAATTGTAACAGATATCACCATATTTCCCCTAATTAAACACAATAAATTAGGAAGACCATTTTGTACTACAAGTTTTCTGAAAGATAATTACAAATATGCAAACATTAAATGTGGCATTAGCTAATTAAACATGCACCCATTTGCATACATTTCCAAGAAATCTGAACATCGGATAAAGTCAGGTTTATCTTTGCTGTTTTATTTTGTTGACCTATTAATATTTAAGTTTTATGGAGTATATTTTGGATATATCTTTTTATTGCTACATATCAGAAAATATTGTCAATAATATAGGCATAAAAGGCAGATGATAAATGAACAAACCCCTCTGTAAACATCCTTCAAAATATAGATAAGAATAAAACTGGAGCTTTCACATACATAAGATACAGAGACGAAAAAAAAGGGGAAAAGTCTTATTTAGGTAACAGAATAAACAGCAGAATAAAACTCACAAAAAGTTTAAGTCACGTGGGACGAGGGAGCCTAGAGGAGCCATCAGGATGATGGCTTCTGAAGCTGAGTGAGGGAGTAGCCATGGTGGAGCTAATAGGTCGACAGGATGTGATCGAGTGATGGATTCCGAGGCTTGGGGCGACGCCAGGAGATACTGGGCGGAGCTGGTGATCTGAAGCTCTGTGGCAGGTCTTCACAGTGTAGGAGATGAAAAGTGGCTGAAGGGAACTGGCAGATGCAGGGCTGAGGAACTGGATGTTAATCGAGGAGGGACAGGTAGGCTGGGAGGGATAACAAGCAACATGGGGCTGGGTGGAACCAGGGGGGAAACAGGAGAGTCAGGGGTGACTGGAAACAGCGAAGTTAGGAGAAACAGGCAATCTTCCCCAAACACCTCTAATAATTCCTTGCAATAATTTTCAGAGGCAATAAAAACCACATCCACAGTGGTGGGTTGTTGGCGGGGCTTTCCTCCAAGCACTCCCTCGGGTGCACAGTGTTGTGGGCTCATGCACCTGGTCTGATTCTCTGTGTGGCTCTGGCTCCTGAACTATGTCACTCTCCGTCCTCTCTCGTAACTCCACCGTGTAGTTCAGAACTGGTGGATGGCTGGTCTCTGGATGTGGAATGAGGCTGGTGTGGTCCTCAGCCAGACTGGTGGTGAACAGATTTTACTCCAAGAATTGGGACCGTCTTCTGGAAGGCGTGCCTTAGAATGCTCACTCAGGCTAGTGTGGTAAAAGGACAGACCGGGTGATCAGGGTAGTGTATTTGGTACACTAACTGGATGAAGTCCCAGGTGTGGTCTTCCAGCAAATGTTCTCCCTGCTCCAAGCCCAACAACTGAACCATTGGGTTTTAAGAAGCGCAAGAGCATGAATAGATCAAGAGAGCATTCTTTAATACAATAACTTTAAAACAATAAGGTAACAGGCAGCATAAACTCAAGAAAAACAACCTCTTAAATTGACAAAGACTGAAGCTCCGTGGAAGGTCTTAACAGTATAGTGTAGGAGATGAAAAGGGGCTGAAGGGAACCAGCAGATGCGAGGCTGAGGAACTGGCTGTCAGTTGAGGAGGGACAGGCTGAGAGGGATCACAAGCAACATCACTTTTTTAGGTCTGATCTTCTATCACAGGTTGTTGTACATAAGAAGTGCACAAAGACAAATAGATCAAGAGAGTATTTAATTCAATAACTCAGGTAACAGGCAAAATAAAATCGAGTCCACTGGGAAAATGGGTCAAATTAATGGGAACATAATCAAGTATGACAGAACCAAAAACACAAAGAAACATGACAAAAACAAAATACTATTCTGACAGTTGCATGTAAGCGCTACTGACGTTTTGCCTATTGTGTTTTTTGGGGAAAAAATACGTTTTAATGTCTTTTGTTTCACTTTCTGCTGTAAATGTATCTTCTTTTAGGGTGTTTATATTTTTACTGCATGGTGAACATAAATATGGTTTGCTAAAATGAGTATAAAGCATTTCCTTCAGCACAATCATGGTCTCAGTTCGCTACTGAATGAATTTGAGCTCTGGATGCTGAAAGTCAAAGGCAGCCTTGAACATCAAGGGCTGTAATGTTCAATTCACCAAAACAAACCACTGCTGAAACATCCTTTGACCCACACTTAATGCAAGAGTTTAACTGTGTACGACATTAATTGGGAGAAAATATGTGGTTCTGAAAGATTTCAAATAGAATATTGAATGTCTAATCTTGTCAAACTGTGCCAGTTAAATTTAAAAGCAGTTATTTAAAAGGGAATTGACAGATTAGAGAGCAGGGAAATTTGAAGTTAGGTAACAAAGTTTTTGAAAACAAAGAGTTGCTTATTAGCATATACATTATTAGGATATTGAATGTTTATTAGTACTTAAAGCACATTAATGCCTTATTCTGCATAACCATATTCTGCATCCCTTAATCCAATACCCAAACTTAAAACGACTCATAAGTATATTCAGTGTAGTGCTGTATGTTGCACACTTAAAAGACGTCAATGATCCTCCTATAGATTACATTTAGACATTGCAGTTTAGCAACCCATTACAGAAATCAGGCTAACCTCACATGCTCTGCATGGGAAATTTGAGGTTGACCTGATTTTTCCTAAAATGTTATTTATTTTGTACCGTTATTAATGTGAATTTGTGAGTAAGCTCCCTAACAGCAAAGCATGAACTCAAAAAAGAAAAGCAGACACCCTGAGGCATCTGCCTAGAGGAAGACATCACCGTGTCAATGGTGAGCAACAAAGTAACCATGTCTCAACTTGCTCCTCTTGTTTATGGAAACTAATGTGAATTTGATACACTTTGTCATATATTATATTATATTATATTATATTATATTATATTATATTATATTATATTATATTATATTATATTATATTATATTATATTATTAGGATTATTGGGATCAGGAAGATTTTATTTATTTATTTTTTAAAGAAATGAATACTTATATAATATGAATATATTCAGCAAGGACACATTCAATTGATTCTGTGTAATGGTTTATATTATTCCCATAACTGCACTACAAGCAATGTTTTTTTTGTGTGTGTGTGTGTGTGTGCCTTTTTTGTTTTAATATTGCTGCTGTATTGCTCCCGAATTTCCTATCTGGAAGCAAAAGGACAAATATGTACATACAGTACAGAAGCTATTGAATACATCTTCACATAAATTGCTTGTTTTCTATACAGCGAACAGACTGACCATTCTCTCCTTGCAGTAAACTGATTTACACTTTTTAAAATGCACATATTTATGCTGTAATTGAATAAAAACCTTCAGAGGGAGCAGGTTGCATGCTAGTCTCTCTCTGGCCTTGTTCTGAACTACATCAAAAGCAATCACATGGCCTCTGTTTCAGATTTGATCCATCTGTCCATGCATTGCCTTGCATTAATTTGCAGAGGTATTAAAGCCTTTCAATTAAATAATGCCACATACACATTCAATAGGAATGACAACACAATCAGCAGCAAATATTTGTGGCCAAAATGACTCCAAAAAAGGTCAATATTCTCTGTTCTGATTTCTTCACATCAATCTGACATTCCCAAAACCTAGCCACGGTTCCTCAGATGAGCTGACCTGACCGGTGTCCGTCTCCACATCTGCTGTGCATTTTTAAAAGGCTCAATTTCCATTTCAAACGCAAAAGCTGTGATCTCTCTAGGGCTTTGCCATGGGACACAGACAGAATTTGAATGATCAACATAGTTGTGAATATAGCTGAATGAATACATCACAAAGCTTTCAGTCTGTTCTACAAAATAAAATGCAAGGGGCAATAGGATGCTGACCTCAGAAAGTATGCTGCTGTTCTTATGCAAAGAAGGATCAGAAAATCTTAAGTCAGTGAGATCTGGCCATCAGGATTCAGATTTAAAACATGATAAATATTCTCAAGCAATATTACATACGAAAGAGTGCTGCTATAAGGAATCAGTTTAAAAAACAACAACAACTAAATTTCATTACACTGCATGCTGAATTATTAGGCAAATTTATTTTCTGATCATATTTTTTTCAGGCACATTTTACCAATTCCAAACCACTTTAATCCACCACTCTCAGAAAAAAAGGTGCAGTGCTGTCACTAGGGCGGTAAGGTACAAAAGTGAAAAGGTACATCTGTGTACCTTACGCACCCCTAAAAGGTACATAGTAGTACCTTAAAGGTACATATTAATACCTTTTCAGTTTTTTACCTTAGGGTACTGTCCCAGTGAAAGCAATGTACCTTTTTTCGGACAATATTTAATAATTTATAAGTGATAATTTGTCATGTAGGCAGGAAATGAAAAACACCTTGTATTCAGGTGTGCAGAATCATTAGGCACATTTTCAAAAACTCCTTGGTGACAGCTATTATTAACAGTGAAACAGCTATACCGAGATGAACGAGAAATGTGCCATTTTCCTGTTATGGAAGGTCGTAATCAATAGGTCAAACTCATACAGTGGCTTAAATCGCTCTATAATAGGTTTGATGGATTAAAAAAGTCAGGGAGAGAGACTGCCTAGACTGTCTGTGTCACTGCAAATGAAAACAAATGTGACATATGTGTTTGGCCAGGCTCCAATAAACAGTCGCTGTGTGTAGCTGGTGGGTCATCAGTGTGTCTGTGTGTGTGGTGGGGAGGTAAACAGCCCTGGGCAACTTCTTGTGCGGGGCCAAATTCAAATCAACTCGGTGACTGGGGCCATGTCCTCTATTCAATGAAGATTTATTAGTCTAGTCTAACCAGAATTTGGTTAGCAGTCAAAATTCTTTGAGCAATATGATTAGACCAAGCGTTTATACAGCCTCCAAAAATTGCCAATAACACAAATGCATAATTTCATTAAAGGTTCAGTTTGTAATATTTATGAGTATCTATTGACAGAAATGCAATATAATATACATGTATTCAGTGGTATATAAAGACCTTACATAATGTAGGCTACCCTTATGTTTTTATTACCTTAGAATGAGCCGTTTATATCTCCATACACCACGGGTTCCCTTACAGTGAAATTGGCATTTTGTGCCGTCATACAGACAAACTTCTCTACAGAGCAGTAGTCACTCTCTGCTCTCTCCGACGATTGCTTTTTTGTCCTGTGTTGGCTACCAGCTTCTCTATGTGCTCTGAATTCAATTCACAACCATACTGCTAGATGCTGCTAAAAATCCCACCCTGCACCTTTAAAAGGGTTAAATTGTGAATCTATGTTCACACTGCCAGACCAAATCTGACTATGTGCGTATCCAACTGGAATCTGATCAGTTTATTAATTTGACTGATTTATGTGTCCTGTGATGCTCTTTGTTCCGTTATGTCTCCATTGGCATATGCCAAAAACAACAACAACAACAACCTCAACGTGGAGGAGCTTTTATATGTTGTCTTATTTACAACATGACAATGTGTAGTAACCGCGTCTCACTTATTTTTCTTTTCCAAAATAAGCTAAATTGGTGTTTTGGCCAATAAATTGAAGTTTTGTGGTTGAAGTTTAAGGTGAACAAAGACTCGAAATACTGAAATATGGCTTCCCTGAGATGTCACTCCAGACCTCCACAAGCCATCAAACCTTGGAAACCCCATTGCAGCCAACCATGCCTTCTGGGATCCCGAAAGAGCCGTAACAACCGCAAGTAACGCCTCCAGATTCTAGCCGAACTGATGCTTGATATCAATGATTGATTCGATGATGATATCAACGATGATTAATATATGTTATAACCCCACCTAAGAAGTGATACAACTAGAAGGGTTAAATGATTGATTGATGTTTGTTAAGGTTAGGTCTTAAAATGTGCATATATTGCTAGAAATGTGAGATTTCAGGGCTGTTGATTAATGTGCTTAATTAATTAATTAGTTATGGAAAAATAACTTAATAATAATAATAATGCGTTCGATTAATATAGCGCTTTTTCAAGGCACTCAAAGCGCTTTACATAGAAGGGGGAATCTCCTCAACCACCACCAATGTGCAGCATATACCTGGATGATGCGACGGCAGCCATATTGCGCCAGAACGCTCACCACACACCAGCTGATTGGTGGAGAGGAGACCGAGTGATGAAGCCAATCAGGATATGGGGATTATTAAGAGGCCATGATGGACAGGGGCCAATGGGCAAATTTGGCCAGGATGCCGGGGTTACACCTCTACTCTTTTTCCGAAAGACATCCTGGGATTTTTAATGACCACAGAGAGTCAGGACCTCGGTTTAACCTCTCATCCGAAAGAAACTTGTGAAAAGGAGTAGCCAAACAGATTTAACACACCTGCCCTACAGACAGTACAAAGTTGATTGGTGACAAACATGAAACAGGGCAACATGTTTTCATGTGTGATGTAGCATAAGTTAATATTGTCTAATATTTTAGACAATATTTCCTGCTTTTGCTCAAATTTGCCAAAAAAAAAAAAAAAAAAAAAAAAATCGACATACCAATGCAAAAAATGTATAGTGGATGCTCACATAGGTATAGTTTCGAGGACGCTGGCTCTTTGTCAAACATTTCACTTCCCCATTTCATTAAATATATATATAGGTCTATATTTCCATATGAATAAAAAAATCATTAAAGGTATAGTCTAGTTCACCCAAAAAGCATTTACTCACCCTCATGGCAGTAGTGATTTTGTTTAGTTAATGTAATAAATAATGTATGTTTCTAAAGCAGTTTTTTGTAATGTCAATTTGATGACTTTCTCATTTAACACAATAATGACTTTATTTTATCTTTCTGCTTTGCAACTCATGTGAATGTGTGGGCATTTTTTTGTTAAATATGAGGACTCAAATGTGTATAATGACATGGGTATGACATAGGTATTACAAGGAGAGGGTGAAATATGAGGACATTGGCCATGTCCCCACTTTTCAAAATGCTTATAAATCATACAGGATGAGCTTTTTTAAGAAAGTAAAAATGCTGAATGTTTCCTGTAGGTTAAGGGTTAGGGTCAGTGTAGGGGGATAGAAAATACGGTTTATATGGTATAAAAACCATTGCGCCTTTGGAATGACCCCACATTTAAAAAAAAAAAAAAAAAAAAAAACTTGTTTGTGTGCATGTGTGTGTGTGTCCAATGCAGATTTGTTACTGTCATTCAATTAAGAATGGACAATTCATTTGTTCAGCTGCAAAATAAGTGATTCCGTCAAAACTCTAATAAGATTAATTGATAATCCTTCCTGACCTGTTTCCCTTACAAGTCGGAACGAGGCTTAACTGCACCTAAATGTAGATCCTGTTTAAAAACAGCATGCATAAAGGTATAAGGAAAGAAAAATAGTAAAATTCATACTAGTAAATTAGCATGCAGTGATAGTTCAGCCTTCAGGTGTAGGGACTGAGAGGCAGTTACAGATAATTGATTCCTGGAGGAAGGAATGTGGCAAACAGGCAAGATATTGACAACACAGTTTCCCCCTGCTGCAGTTTGTCTAGATTCCACACTGCATTTGATACGTTTTACAGGCTAAAAGATATACACACAAGAACACTCAAACTCGTCCTGCTTCTCTGAACACTGTGTGGCCAACTTTAGTTGCTTATTTCATTCACAGAGGGGGATTTTCTTCAAAATAAATCTAACTCCTTGTTCTCAGAGACATCTCTAAAACACAAATTAACAGTATTCTCCAACATAAGAATGGACAAAAAAGACGAGGCAAAAAGACCATTTAGGTTGAAGGAATAGAATATTCTAAAGTTATGTGGACGCATTTTATTGAGCTTGAAAGCATGTGATCCATATGAACTTTCAATGTATGGAGATAAGTGAACGTTACAAAAAAGTGTCTATAATTGCGTAGTAAATATCTATTTCATTGAGTCTTTTGTAGGGATATGGATTGAGTATGACCAGCAGAAAACCTTTAGATGGCCTTGAGCATATGCTCAAATCCTTACTTTACTTTTTATAATTCATATGGTTTGAATTAGCTTTCATTGACTTATTTATTGTGTCAAATGCCTTTTTGAGACTCTGTATTATGAGCTAAATGGTTATTGGATACAGTTCCTTTTCGAGAGTACTCTGGTATTGCGTTTATGCTAAACGCAATGGGGAATTTCCTTTCCTCGAGATTTTGAAGCAAATTTTAATCCTAAAAATACCATGTAAAATGCAGTGCAGCTGCACAGCTCTCAGCAAGAAGCACCTGCGTGCTGATTGGCTGTGTTGCTGCAACTGCAGGGAACCTATAGCGAGACCGCTGGGCGGGAAGGACCACTTAGGTCCATCTAATAATCCCGCCACAGGGGGCAGCAGAATTACCATAGCCAAGGGTATAAAAGACCCTGTCTCGCCAGGTTTGTAAGATTATTTCTTCTTCAGCGACTCACCTCGCTGAGCTCTGGATTGAAGCCTGCTGTCGACACACACCCAGTGGAACTCTGCAGCTTGAGGACGTCGGACTCTCCGCCTTTAGTCTGCCTTCCAGCTGCACCATCCGGCATATATCCTTTTATACCAATCTGTGTGTTTGTTGTTGCTACACACTAACATTTACATTACAGTTTACATTTAATCATTTAGCAGACACTTTTATCCAAAGCGACTTACAAAAAGGGGAGAGCAATAGAAGCAACGAAACAAACAAGGCCAACAACCTGCAAGAGCTGTAAGAATTCTCCTTTAATCGAGCACAGTACACAAACTTTTTTTTTTGTGACAAACAAACAGAAAATTTAATTGGATAGTTAAGTGCTAGTCTTTATTTTAAAAATGGCTACAGACTCGGCTGCACAAATTGAGATCAGCAGGTCATTCCACCAGGTAGGAACGGTCCAGAAAAATGTCCTTGAGAGCGATTTCATGCCCCTTTGGGATGGAACCACGAGGCGCCGCTCACTCGCAGAACGCAAGCTTCTGGAGGGTGTGTAAGTCTGAACAAGCGAGTCTAGTTATATTGGTGCAGAGCAAGTGGTTGCTTTGTAGGCGAGAACCAGTGCCTTGAATTTGATGGGAGCGGCCATTGGCAACCAGTGCAGTCTGATGAAGAGAGGCGGGACATGCGCTCTCTTCGGCTCGTTAAAGACCACTCAAAAAAGAGCGGAGACGTTGTTGCAAATGTCTCGTTCCTGCACCTCGTGTAGAGGTCTTCTCCTGGACGAGGATCGGCACATCATCTGCGTCTTATGTCTCGGAC
Source organism: Pseudorasbora parva (assembly GCF_024679245.1). NCBI lineage: Eukaryota > Metazoa > Chordata > Actinopteri > Cypriniformes > Gobionidae > Pseudorasbora > Pseudorasbora parva. The sequence continues at coordinate 31,571,292 of NC_090183.1, read as the reverse complement.
GAGACCACTCGCAGGGTGCACTCACTCAGGGCGGCTGCCCAGAGTGCGATGAAATGACGTAGCAGACCCTTCGGGCTCAGCTCGCCAGTTTTCAGCTCTGCACTCAGGTGGCTGGGAACACTATCCTCTCAGTCAACGAGCCCGTGCAAAAACGCGCTCGCCTGTACACAAGCACCAATATTCTATGTCCCCCGGCCCCCTGCACTCAGGCAGCGGGAAACATTTCTCTCACAGTCAAAGAGACCGTAAACAAACGTGCTCTGATGAGCGCCACTTTAACACAACACTGTCGGGCCACCGAGTCCCTGTTACCCAGCAACTCGCCCCACAAATTAATTCAACCCCTGGCTTTGAAAGCCATGGCCTGGCAGGCCATTCCCGGCATTTCAAAATGGGTGTTGAACATAATAGAACAAGGTTACTCGCTACAGTTTGCTCTCAGACCACCGCGCTTTCGTGCCGTGGTAGAGACAACAGTGAAAAGCGACACAAATCACGTGCTTCAAACTGAAATATTGAAACTGTTAATGAAAGGGGCGGTGGAAGCTGTACACCCCTCACAAAGTGATTCAGGCTTTTACAGAAGCTACTTCCTTGTGCTGAAAAAAGATGGTGGTCTCAGGCCCATTCTAGATCTCAGACATTTGAACAAGGCCCTTATGAAGTGCCCGTTCACTCAGAATGTTGAAAACGAAACAAATCCTTGCACACATTCGCCCGGGACATTAGTTCTTCACTGTAGATCTAGTAGATGTAAAAAAAACAGTGTTAGACTCACTAAAGATGAAAGCTTGACTGACGTCACAGCGCGCACTCTCTGCTCGGAACCGAGCAGTTTCTCTCAGGTCCGGTGTATACACTCCTCTAAAACACAGAGGATGTTGGGGCTCATGGTCTCGGTGGTGCCAGTCCTTAGACTAGGTCTCTTACACATGCGCCCTTTCCAACGGTGGCTGAATTGCCTCATTCCAGTTCACGCATTGCTCTCGGGCCGATTACAAATCAAGGTAGACCACAGCTGTGTATTGGCTCTGGCCCCATGGAAAAATCCCACCTGGTATCAGACGGGTGTGAGTTTGGATACTGTTGAAAGAAGTGGAAAGTTATCTCAATAGATGCATCCAACCTATGTTGGGGAGCCCTTCACGAGGGCAGGCCGGTTTCCGGTCTCTGGTCCGATTCGGAAAAGAGCCTTCACATAAACTCCCCATAAAGTCTAGAGATGGAAGCTCTTGCTAAGAGCTTTCCTTCCGTATATAAAGCGCCACCATGTCCTGATCTCAAAGGACAGCAGGTCAGTGGTAGCCTATATAAATCACCAGGGCGGTTTAAGATCCGTTGGTCTGCACGCGATGGCAAAAAAAGTCCTAATATGAGCGGAGCACAACCTGAGCTCGCTGAGAGCGACTGAAGCCTGAACCCACATAATTGTGAAGTGTCTGAAGAGCTAACTTTTTTACAAGAGCTACTGGACGCGAGTTGTTCCCCCTCCATGCTCAAAGTCTATGTGGCCGAAAAGCAGCGCACCACATTCATGTGAAAGGACTGTCACTGGGGAAGAACGATCTTATCGTGCGCTTCCTCAAAAGGGCTAGTAGTCTGCACCCACCTCGCCCCCCTTCAGTTCCTATATGGGACCTGTCCACGGTCCTGGATGCTATGAAAGGCTTTTGAGCCTCTGCATTCAGTGAGCTTATAGCTCCTGTCACTCAAGACCGCTTTTCTGCTAGCGATCGCATCAGTTAAGCGAGTGGGCGACCTGCACGTGCTCTTAGTGAGCACCTCTTGTCTGGAATTTGGTCCAAACGACTTTAAAGTCATCCTCAAACCAATACATGAATATTTACCTACGGTGCTCTCAACTCCGTTCAGAGTACAGGTCATTTCACTCTCAGCACTCTCATCATCGTTGGATGAGGAAGATGCTCATTTACTCTGTCCTGTCAGAGCGCTGAGAATATACATCGAGCGTTCCGCTGCTTTTAGGCAAACTGAACAGCTCTTTGTGTGCTTTGGCAGCCACACCCGTGGGTGCGCGGTTACAAAGCAGACTTTGTCACGATGGATAGTGGATGCTATCTCGCTGTCTTATGAATCTAAAAAAACTCAGCTGCCCTATAGGCATCAAAGCCCATTCTACTAGAGGCATGGCCACGTCATGGGCTTGGTCTACTGGCATTTCACTGGATGATCTGTGCGGCAACAGGCTGGACTTCTCGCTGTGTAATACATATTAACCCCTTATGGCCCAATAACCCATAATTACATAAGTCATTAACACATTCCTTACATGACTCAACTGTCTGGTGATTCAATATTCTTTGGCTCGACTTCATCTGGCTTATATATATCTATATCTATCTATATCTATATCTTTATATATATATATCTTTATATATATATATATAGAGAGAGAGAGAGAGAGAGAGAGAGAGAGAGAGAGAGAGAGAGAGAGAGAGAGAGAGAGAGAGAGAGAGAGAGAGAGAGAGAGAGAGAGAGAGAGAGAGAGAGAGAGAGAGAGATCAAAAGCATGTTTGACCAGACCAGCATCAAATTAGATGCAAATTAGATGCTATAATTTGATAACTTTGATTTTGTGACATTTTGGTACAGCAAAATATAATTGTACTATGTTTTCACTTCTCATGTGCTGTTATTTTGAAAATGATTAAAACTATTATATGAATATACTGTAAAACATTTAATTACATTTTAAAATAGTAAGGCCCAAACTAACACATTCAAGAATTTGACCATTATCAAAAACATTAAACACACGCATACATTACACGCACACGCACGCACACATGCAAACACACACACACACACACACACACACACACACACACACACACACACACACACACACACACACACACACACACACACACACACACACACACACACACAAACACACACACACACACACACACACACACACACACACACACACACACACACACACACACACACACACACACACACACACAAACACACACACACACACACACACACACACACACACACACACACACACACACACACACACACACACACACACACGCACACACACTGTGGTTGGTAGGATAGGCAAACAAGAAGAACTATTCATGTCACTTTGGATTGCTAGTCACACAAGACATGTTGCTGAATGTCATAACATGTGACATTTATCTGCCCTTAGACATTTGTGCCAATCTCTCTCTCTCTCTCTCTCTCTCTCTCTCTCTCTCTCTCTCTCTCTCTCTCTCTCTCTCTCTCTCTCTCTCTCTCTCTCTCTCTCTCTCTCTCTCTCTCTCTCTCTCTCTCTCTCTCTCTATCTCTCTCTCTATCTCTCACACACACACACACACACACACACACACACACACACACACACACACACACACACACACACACACACACACACACACACACACACACACACACGCCTTCCCACAAATAGATGCTGGCTTAACTCCAGCAGCACTTGTGTAACAGTGATTTGCTTTGTGTTACAGGCTACAACCCCCACCATTCCCCTCTGGTATGACTGTAAAAGGTTAACTTTTTTCAGTTTTCACTTCGAAAGACAAGTTTTAGAACTATGATTTCATGCCCGAAGAAAGCAAACAGAATGTGACATTTTGATTTGTGAAAAACAAACAAATAATAATAAAATCTAAAATGGAATTCAGTCTCTCAGGGGAAAGTGTATTAAGTGAAAACAATGTATAATGAAAATTATTTATGCAGCATTCCACATCAAATCTATGATGAATGACAGGCAGAAAATAAATCGGATCATAGCAAACTATAAAATGATTTGGTTTGAAAAATGAGTAGACTGGAATAGTGCAACACTCAAACCCATTTAACTCAGACTCAGAGAATAACTTCATACTCAAATGTAATAAACATCAGGTGTCTACCCATTTCCTTCAATACAGGTGCTTTAAGCATTTTAAAATCAAGAGTTTGTTCTAGCCTGAAAACAAAAGAAGAAAATCTAATAATAAACAGCGATATCCTCCTCTCTTATATCTTTCCATTATGCATTTTCATTTACATGTAAATAAAGTTCACTTTAAGGCTTGTTATGCTTTATCAAAGCGCCGCAAATATGAGCAGTTTTATGATTAATATATTTTAATCTGCAAATATCTTTTTCATTATTGTTAGGTGCACAGCTTGGAAAAATTTCAAGTGCTAATGACATCAACAATGTCATTAGATATGACAAATTTATTCTAGTCACAAGCACAACTGTTTATTAAAAGGTTATTTATTTATTTTTATTTCAAACCCTTTAGTTAAAAAATAAAAAAGACATTTTTAATGTCTCCATTAAAAGGCCAATGTTACAAAAACTTATAAGATCCAAAACAACTAATCCACGAATCAAGTGTTTAATCCAATATTATATTAAAGAGATATAATCACTTTATATGATGAAGGGACTGAAACCACTCATGGTTTCATTAAAAATATCTTCATTTATGTTTTGAATATTATCATAACATAAATTATAATTTAATTTATCGTTTGGAACTGCATGAGGGTGAGTAAATTATGACACATTTTTCATTTTTAGGTCAGCTTTCCCTTAAAATGTTTACAGAGTTACAGTATGTCCATGAAATATGATTACCTGTTAAATAACGTCATACATAATTTCAGTCGTTGAAGAATAATATTTTTATCCTAACATCAAACACTGTCCAATACCAAGCAGGAAACCATCAAACCAACCAGTAACCATTATCAACCCCAACTCAATCTGTACGCTGCCCTCACCATCTGCCCTGCTGGCACTCATTAATAGATCTGCATGAAGAAGCACTGCAGTGGAATCAGAGTGAAGGAGAGAGCAAGAGCATAATGCAGCCGCAGATGCTGCCATGAAAAAAAGCGGAAGGACCACACGAGACAACTCATCCTCTGTGGTATGGCTCTATAATAGCTCACTAATGAGTGTTCTGACTTACAGTCTCTGAAAAATGAATAAGCCTCCGCCTGTGCCCTTAAACTGCAGAGTGCCTAGCCAGCTCAACGCAATGAACCCCTCTCAATGACATCTGCCATCGTTTCATACATGTGTGAGCACTGACTGTGAGGATGAGAGGGGAGTTACTACCTTCATTAAGGATGAGGCATTCCTTCACTTCTAGAAAGCTCAGGTTGAGAAACTTTCATAAGTCGACGAAGAAATGGTGAGAAGAAAAAGTGGTTGATATCTGATTCTGATTGTGTGAGAACAAAAGGGACAGATATTAGAGTAATGGCTCCTCCTTAGATAGGCGGAAAACCAACATAGCATAAAAAATGCAGACATCTCACTATGAAAGATTAACTATTTTTAACTTGACATTGTGACAGCATCTGAAAATGCAGCACACATGATCAAGATTTAGACATTGCAACAGTCAAGGACGTCATTTACATTTATCACACAATTAAAGGCACAATGTGTAATTTTTCGCTGCTAGAGGTCACTTATTCAAAAATAAGGGGTAGCTTGATTTTTGCTGAATCATGGGAGTTGTTGTCTTCACCTCTACAGCTGGTGGTAATGAATCTGATGGCACTCATATACGAATGGGTGAGCTAATGTATTAAAAATGTATTAAAGGGTTAGTTCACCCAAAAATGAAATTTATGTCATTAATGACCCTAATGTCGTTCCACACCCGCAAGACCTCCATTCATCTTCATAACACAGCTTAAGATATTTATATTTAGTCCGAGAGCGTATGAAAGTGTATAACTATACTGTCCATGTCCATGTCCAGGGAATAAAAACTTCATCAAAGTAGTCCATGTGTGACATCAGTTGGTTACAGTTTTTTTTTAATTCGCTTTGGTACTATTTTCACAAGTAAGGTGTATATTTTCAGTATCAGATGGCATACATAATGTAAAATGCTGTATTTGATTCCATCCGTCTTATCCATCCCTATACTAACATGTCTGGTTCACTATCTTTCTGGGTATGCATAGGCGTAATGATTTTTTTTTTTTTTACTGTACAAAATGTATATTCTCACCCCTTACACTATACCTAAGCATCACACAAAACTTTCTGCATTTTTACATTTTCAAAAAGAAAAAAGAAAAAAAAGAAACACTCATTCTGTATGATTTATATTTATAAGCTTGTTTTCTAATGGGGAGCAAAAATGTCCCTGCAAGTACAATGATTTAGGATATTTTAAATACATTTTAAAAACTTTTTATTTATCAAAGAATCATAAAAAAAAGTATCACTGTTTAATCAATTATAATTGTTTGTTGATAATGCTTAGGGTTAAAAAGGCACCAAACAGGCATATTAGAATTATTTCTAAAGGATAACATGACACTGAAGACTGGAGTAATTGCTGCTGTACAGTAAATAGTATTTTTTTTTTTAATTGGTTAAAAAAATGTCACTTAAAATGATGATGGCCGTTGTCTTAAAATGACACCTTCTCTGCAGCTGGAAAACACAACCCCGGATTTCTTTGGCAGTGATGACAATCTAGCACTTCCTAAAACAAATAAAGAAGCTTCAATTACTATCGCAGTGAAGGATGGTTTCCCTCAAAGAAAGCCATCATTTCAAGCCCCAGCATTAGATTACTTTTGACTGTGATCAATGGGTGCAAGTCAATGACTTTGTCATAGTGGGATGTGATAGGCCTGGGGACATTTATTACCAGTTCCTCCCAATTTTTCACTTCAAAGGAATCACCTCAACTTTTATATCAAGACATATCTCATAGAAACTTTGATAGTTCTACACCTTTAGCCCTTTCAAAAACTCTAGTTTTTATTGGGTAGCTTTTTTATTACTTTCGGGGATGAGATGTCAAAGAACATAAAATGATATTGCGGGGCAACAGCACAATAGCCCCATTTAATGACATGAAAGTGGAGATTTCCACTTTAAGAAATTGAACGAAACTACAGAAAAGCTTTCTGGCTATCCTCTTGTAGACCAACACATCTGTTTTGGGGGATGTGGGTGAGCATCTTTTGATAGACATTTAACTTTAGAAAGACAATTGTGCATCCCCGCCAGTGGGAAGATTGTTCTGCCCCAATTCCCTGGCATTTTCTGAGGACACACAGGCTGGTAGGTGTTGGAGGGCACTTTTGTAGTGTGGAATGTTCAACCGCTTTACTGTGATGGAGACATCAAGCCTCTTAGGCCTGTGAAAGTGGCAGATTTGTGTTGCCGAAAACCATACCAACAGCTCCTGAAGCGCTTTATACTTTTTGAAGGACAGTGAATCATATGATTCATTCATTGCCAAAAGAAACTGGTGTAATCCGACTTACACACCACTGTGCAAGTTTTAAGGTCAACATGTTTTAATGCACAAATTTATAAATGTACAAAACCACATATTGCTCCCAAACCAACTGCATGATTCAACAAAAGACAGTGTTGATCCAAAACCTCAAGTCTAGGCACTCAAGGTTATGGACATGTATCATAGACACGGTGGCCAATCATGTTATGCTTCCATTCCCTTGGGCTCTCTAAGTGCCAGGTTAGTGTGATGGGGTCCAACTGGTAACACTATTTCAGTCAGCAAATGTTTCTAAATCCAATTCTCTGTGTCAAGGCCCTTCAGGGACTGGCTGATGAAAAACACATCAACATCAACTCTCTGAAATGTTTTCCCACAGAGAAGCCTGTGTGCTCATACTGCAAGACTTAAATTTCTCTGTGAGGTAAAGGCGGAGCTTGCTATTACCATATGTTTTTCACATTACACCTTATTAAAAATTGTATTTTTATATATATATATTTAAAATCTTGTTCCAATATTGCATGTAGTGTGCGAGTTTAGTCATTAGGGACAGAACTATAGCAGCATGTGTGTTTTTGTAGAAGCTGTCAAACGTAGTTTCGCTAATTTTTTACCTGTTCTTTCACCTGCACTGCCATCCTCAAACCATTTCTCACTCATCTCACCCCACGTCACATTAACTTCTAGAAACCACCGAGAATAATGGAGTCAGAGGAATGATGGTGACACAGTGTTATTACAGCTGTCTCTCAATTACTAATAAGGCTCACAGAGCAAGAGATGAACTTATTAGACAGCCCTGGCCACTGAATTGTGATGCATAGTATATCATCACCAGCCGCTTAGTCATGTGACATTAGAAGACCTCGTGGATTGGTCGGTTCACGGTCCAGAGGCTGCAGGCGACAGCGTGGCACAAATGCAATCTATTAAGAATTCCCAGACAGAGGCGGAGCAGAGCAGTGTGAGAAATACAGTGACTGACAGAGTTTCTAACAAGCAATTAACCGCAGTGACCCGCTGTTGGCTAAACTGTGCTTTTGACTTTGTGTCACCCATTATATACTCAAAGATTCACTGTAATAGATCACACTGCCTAGGGAGTCCTACAGTCTCTTAGGCTACATTTACACTGGTGCAAATAAATCAATTTTTTTTACTCGAATCTAACACAGCATAGGAATATGCTGCACAATTTTTTTTAAATTAGATACCTATCGGATATCTGAACATCCAAACAATGTCTAAACACGTATATCAGTCCCGATTGAATTCCAAGCCACCACAAGGTGAGGGCCACAAGTTTACCAACAATGATAGTTGGTTCATGTTGTATTATGAAGCAGATGTCAGATTTTTGCAAAACATCCATGGCTTCTTCATGCTGTTATCTTGCCCATGCTGGCAAATAATTAGGGCAACCTGGTATTTAAATACCCTAAATTATTTTAATAGCAGTCATTCAAAACCAGTGGGTCTACCATATAGTAAAGCAACCACCGACAATCATTTTGGATGGGAAATTACATTAATTTCCAAAACGCAAAATTTTTAAATAGTACATAACCAGCCAGTGTTCAAAACTATCTTCTTACTGCCCGATTCACAACGGTAAGCTTATAATATAATGTGTTCTAATTTGAGTGGTTGTTTTCCATAGGAAATTTGAGCATGGCGCTGCTCATCTTTAAGTCATTATGTCACGTGACACATCTGGAGTCCCAGCTAGTAGGCTATCACATGTGAGGATGCTGCAGGTGGCTGATCATTTATTTTATAGCCTTTTCTCACAGAAGCTGGAATAATTAAAAGTATCAATTGGATGTCGGACTGTAATCCAGAAAGGTTTAATTTTCAATGTTAACAAATGGAACCTTATTGTAAAGTGGTGTCAAACCACTGCTTTAAAATTGTTATTAAAATAAATATGGATAATATATATTCATATAAAATGTTGATGAAAATAAAAAATGAGGGATATTAGCTACAAAGGAGACCTGAAGAAGAATTTGGCTTTGTTGAATGGCCACACCAGCGTGCAGAAAAGAAATACAGAGCTCAGACCTGTCAGATGAATTCAGTGCAGGAGAGGGAGTAGTGTGCAGAGTAGAGGAATGAAGAGAGATGGATACAGAGGTAAGCAATTTCTCTTTAGAAGGTAGCTGAATATAATTTCTCCCAATACCTATGTATAAGTTTAAATCGGTTGCAAACTGATTTTTACCAAGTGTTTCAAACAGAGAACATCTCGGTTACGTATGTAACCCTCGTTCCCTGAAGGAGGGAACGGAGACGCCACGTCGGAGTACCGACAAATAGGAATCTCCACCACGCAGCGCGGGTATAAATGAGGCACAGGTGCTTGCATCAAATTAGTCTTTTGCTGAGGAGCCGAGTAGGTGAATTGGCACCCCAGAGGACATGGCGACAAGATGTGGCGTCTCCGTTCCCTACTTCAGGGAACGAGGGTTACATACATAACCGAGATGTTCCCATTCAGTCGGTCACAGATGTCTGATATCGAGGTGCCACGTGCAAGCGCCCAGGAGGATGCAACACTTGTAGTAGATGTTGCTTGCACCCTGAGCGGACAGGGCACATCTTGTGTTTGGTAAGCCAAGGTGATGCCATCCACTATCCAGTGGGCCATCCTCTGCTTGGAGACAGCCTTTCCCTTCTGCTGGCCTCCATGACAGACAAAGAGCTGATCTGAGGTAGTGAAGCTTTGAGTTCTGTCCACATAGGTCCACAGAGCGGACGGGACAGAGCAAAAGCTAGGGCTGGGTCTGCTTCCTCCAGGGGCAGCGCTTGCAGGTTCACCACCTGATTCCTGAAGGGAGTGGTGGGAACCTTGGGCACATAGCCAGGCCAGGGTCTCAGTACCACGTGGGCGTCACCCGGCCTGAACTCCTGGCACGATTCGTAGACTGAAGTGCCTGCAGGTCCCCTACCCTCTTGATGGTGCCAATGCAGCCAACAGCAAAGTCTTCATGGACAGAATCTTAAGCTCTGCTGACTGCAAGGGCTCAAATAGGACAATCTGAAGTGCTCAGAGTACCAGCAAGATCCCAAGAGAGTATGGAGGGAGATCGAGGAGGATTTAACCATCTCGCCCCCCTAAGGAACCTGACGACCAGGTCGTGCTTCCCAACCGACTTACCTACATGCGTGACAAGCGGAAATAGCAGCAACGTAACCGAGGGAGGAGGGCGACAGCCTATGCTCCAACCCCTGCTACAGGAAGGAAAGCACAGACGTGATCGAACACCTTCGGGGATCTTCTCTGGGAAGAACACCAATCGATGAGCAGGTTTCACTTCAAGGTATAGGCCTGTCTTGTAGACGGTGCTCTAGCCGAAGTGATGGTGTTAAATACCTCTTGGGGTAGGTCACCTAGAACCTCCACGTCCCGTCCAGGGACCAGACATGAAGTTTCCAGAGGTCTGGACGCGGTTGCCAGAGGGTGCCCCATCTCTGAGTTAGAAGACCTTTCCTCAGAGGAATCGGTCAAGGAGGGGCTGTCGTGAGGAGCATGAGTTCTGGGAACCAGGTCCGGTGGGGCCAATACAGGGCCACCAACAGGGCCTGCGCCTCATCCTCCCTGCCCTTGCACAGTGTCTGTGCAAGTAGGCTCAGTGGGGGAAAACGCATATTTGCGCAGGCCCAGAGCCATCTGTGCGCAAGTGCATCCATGCCGAGTGTACCCTTGGTCAGCGAATAAAACCACTGGCAGTGGGACGTTTCTGGAGAGGCAACCAGGTTGACCTGTGCCACCCGAACTGAACCCAATCAGCTGGAACCCCTGGGGGTGGAGTTGCCACTCTCCCGGGAGCGCAGCTCATGACAGCTCGTTGGCCAAACGGTTGCGCCCACCAGGGACATGAATGGCCTGAAGCGACCTCAGACACTTCTGACTCCAGAATAGGATATGGGGGGCGAGTTGCGACATGCGACAGGAGCATAGACCACCTTGGCGGTTGATGTACTCAACGGTCGCAGTGTTGTCTGTACAGACCAATACATCTTTGCCCCGTAACCGGCCTTTGATGTGGCTCGGTGCATGATGTATTGCTAGCAACTCGAGGCAATTGATGTGCCAATGCAGGTGCGGGCCCCTGACACTGCATGCCCGTTGTACGTGGCACCCCAGCCCATGGTCGAAGCATATGTGAAGACCACAGCATGCCTGGACACCTTTTCCAGAGGCACTCCGGCCCACAGGAACGAGGGGTCCAACCACGGGCTGAAGGTATGTCGGCAGGCCGGGTGATCCTCACCCAGTGAGTGCCTGGTTGCCACGACCATCTCAGGACTCGGCCGAGAAGCCAGTGCTGAAGCAGTTTAATGAAGCATGCCGAGTGGTGTTACTGCCGCCATGGCCGCCATATGCCCCAGGAGACTCTGACATTTTTTCAGTGGAACCGCCATCCTGCCTTGAAACGTGTTCAGGCAGTTCAGCATCAACTGGACGCGCTCCTCTGTGAGAGGCGCAGTCCGCTCGACCAAATCCAACTTCATACCGAGAGAAGAGATCCTCTGCACGGGGGCGAGTTTGCTCTTTTCTCAGTTGACCCGAAGACCCAACTGGCTGCAGTGTCTGAGCACCAGGTCCCTGTGTTCGCACAACTGTTCCTGGGACTGTGCTAGTATGAGCCAGTCGTCGAGATAGTTGAGAATGCGAATGCCGTGTTCTCTCATGGGCATAAGGGCCCCCCCCCCATGACTTTCGTAAAGACATGGGGGGACAGGGCCAGCCCGAAGGGCAGGACTTTGTACTGATATGCTCACCCTCACACATTGGCCCCATTTATTAGAACCCATATGGGACCCATGTTGGCACCTAAAATGAACACACAAATGGGCCCCACTTAGAGCCCACTATGGACCCATCATGTGCCCCTGTGGGCTAACACACATGGGGCCCATGTGGAGCCTATGGACAAAATTATACGGGCCCCACTTGGGTTGCCCATGCAGGGCCCAAGTGACAGCCCATCAAAAACCCACATGGGGCCCACATGGCAATGTTGGCTGGGCAGCGGCATAGCAGAATTTAGACTCAAACATTCTCCACCCGGCCCTCCTCCGGGGAAAAGCAGCCCCGCCCATCTCCAGGTTACTTGTCTCAGAGGTCCTGTTTCACCGACTGCTTAAACAGCAGTAGAGACAGGTGGCGTCGTCTCCCTGCAGCGAACACAGAGCAGACAGTGCCGAGGGTTTTTTTTTTTTTTTTTTGCAGGGGCGACGCCCTTGGCGACAAGCAGACTGAGGGGCAGCTCAGCCCGCTACCGACTGCTAAGAACTGCTGGGCTCAGTTCTCAGCAGTGTCGCCGAAATGGCCACCTTGTGAGTTAGGAGCATCGTGAAGCGTACTTTGACGACCACTCGCATCTCAGCAAGGCAAGCCAGGGAGCATTTCTGGACCACAGAGGTGGACATGGTCTGGCCGAGGGCCTGCGCCATGACCTGATCACAGATAGTCAACATGCACAGCTCAACCCCGACTCAGAACTACCCTCATGCATTAAGAGTGCAGGGCAGAGGTGGTCTGCGTACAGCCACCCCACCGAGGAGGGTAGTGAGGGAGGAAAAACGTATGCAGTTCTGGCCCCTTTGGCATTCCATATCCAAAGTAGTTCCATACTGACAAGTTTTACATGCACATCTGGGATTGATCCCAGAAAAGCATGGCTGTTGACTCTGAATCTGATTCAGCAAAGCAAACACCATTACAGTGGGCTCAGCATCATCTTCATTCCCAGAGCCCAACAGCCCTCTCTCCAATGCAGCGATTGACATCTGACCCTCAGCTGGAGCCCTGAATGAAATGCTAGGTTCCCCCATAAGAAGGACCAGCAATTCCATCCAGAAGCTGCACAGCTTGCAGTGCGCTAGAGGAGGAGGAGCCCTAGGGGGCTGGTTGGCTCGTTTAGTTACACTCGAAGTAGATTGGCTCTCGCTAGCGAGATTCCTATTCGTCGATACTCCGACATGGCGTCGAGAGTGACTGACTGAATGGGAACTGGATGATCTGAGACTAGAATTGTATGCCCCATAAATGTTTATTCTTTCAAAACCTCCAATACAAATTTGAAAACTATTAATGTTGGTCAACGATAATCAAACCAATGCTGTAAATTAAGTTCTCATTTTATCGTTTTAAATCTAATCAATATTCTTCATAAAAATAGATTAATTTATACTTTAAGATTAGCCTGTAACTGACTATTTGTAATACTTTTCATAAATAAAATGTTACTCATATATTAACAAAAGGTTTGGGACACCAGCCTTTACATGAATGACATCCCGTTCTTTAATGATATCCCATTCTTAATCCACAGGGTTTAATATTGAGTTTGTCCAACCTTTGCAGCTATAACAGCTTCATCTCTTCTGGGAAGGCTTTCCACAAGGTTTAGGAGCGTGTTTATAGAATTTTTAACCATTCTTGTAGGCGTGCATTTGTTGGCTGATGTTGGATGAGAAGGCCTGGCTCTCAGTCTCCAATCTAATTCATCCCAACGGTGTTCTATTGGGTTGAAGTCAGGACTCTGTGTAAGCCAGTCAAGTTCCTCCACACCAGTCAAGTTCCTCATCCATGTCTTTAAAGACCTTGCTTTGTACACTGGTGTACTGTCATGTTGGAACAGGTAGGGGCCATCCCCAAACTGTTCCCACAAATTTGGGTGCATTAAATTGTCTAAAATGTCTTGGTATGCTGAAGCATTTAGAGTTCCTTTCACTGGTGGGGCCAAGCCCAACCCATGAAAAACAATGAAGCTCTCAAAACTTTTGGCAATATAGTGTATACTCATATACAGACATTCATTGTCCAATAGAGAAGAAAGTTATTTAAGAAATAAAGACACTTTCTAAAATATGTTTACAAGACAAGCCATTAAGACATGCTATTGGTTTGTGTATCTCTCAAAGTAATGATGGAAGAAAAAACCTCAGTCTCATTAAAATCAGCAGCACTACATAAACACAACAAATTCAACAACAAAACAACTTTAAAAAACGTTGAATCTTGCGAACAACTCATTACATTTAAGAAAAGTAAATCTGTAGTCGAAGAGAAATCCTTGATCATAAATATCATTTCATCTTCACAATGAAAGAAAATTACAGATTATGTAATATCTTTAGATATTTGAAAAGGCCTCTCTTGTGAGGATGAAGCCCATGTGACTGAGAGGATTTTCTTGTCGTCTCTGTAATACAAGATTGTGGATGGCTTACACACATTCAAGACCATGTTCAAATTTATTGCTTTATGGACTCAAAATCAGTCACAGAATCAGACCAAGTGGATATCGAATTAATTTATGAAAGAAAAAACACATTAGGATCTGCCTGTTCTTCAACACGTTCATTTCTGTTCATTTCTTCAACACATAATTTATGTTCTGAGGACTAGGCACTACAAGTGGTACATATATATATATATATATATATATATATATATATATATATATATATATATATATATATATATATATATATATATATATATATATATATATATATATATATTGCTTACATCAATAATATAATAAAAGTTAACTCAAAATACTCTATTGTTCAAAAAATTGGGAAAGATCTTTTAATGTTTTTAAAAACAAGTCTCAAAGGCTCAACAAGGCTGCATTTATTGAATAAAAAATACAATAAACACATTAATATTGTAAAAATATTATATTTTCTGTATTTTAAAATGTAATTTCTCCTTGGAAATTTTCAGTAGTCATTGCTCCAGTCTTAAATTGTCCTTCAGTAATTATTCTAAAATGCTGATTTCGAGCCCAAGAAACATTTGTGATTAGTGTCACTTAACATTTTTGTAGAAACCGTGATGCATTTTTTCCAGGTTTGTTTGATGAATAGAATGCTTTCATTTTAAATCAAGTTTACTTTTCCTACCCTTTTCATAACCAAATTTAACCAGGGTTTGTATAGAAAAAACAGGACATAGCAAAAATATAAAATACATTTAAAAAAAAAAAAAACTGTTGTGTTTTAACTAAAAAAACACAACTTTAAAAGAACCATTGATATGGAAACAGAGTGGAACAGAGAGGTAAAGGAGGATGGTTCTGAAAGAAAAGAGATGGTGATTAAAACTGTGCACAAAATCTAAGCAAGGACACAAAGCGAGAGTGACAACTAGAGAAAAGACACAAACTGAGAGAAAAAGAGGGAGGTGAGACAAACCAGGCAGACGAAGTTTGACAGCTAAGGTGAGTGTAAAAGACACACATGAGAAAGGGCACCACACACAGAGACACTGACAAGACTGAAAACCATGACATAAATGGTAAAATAAGTTTCATTATAAGTCTAATTATAAGTCTAAAAGACGCAGGTGCAGTCCCTTGTCAAAGAAGAGTCTTTGTAGCTCTACTAAAGACAGGGAAAGATTATCCAGGGTTTAACTGCTGGCATTCCCAAAAAGCCTGATGGGCACATAAAACACAAAGATATACAACTGGGAAAAGGGACACTGTGTCAAAGTCAAAAAATTCAAAGAAAAAAGTTACAAAGTTAACATCAGTAGCTCCCTGCTTTATGGGTATAATTAGTTTTACTGGTGTCAAAACATGCTCCTTTGTATTTTGGAACACTTAGATCTTTATATTAATATAGGTCTAGAGAACACTGGCCGGTCTTTTAAAACAATTCTGTCACTATAACTGCTTTAAAGGATTTAATTTCATTCTCTCAGCCAGCTGAGGGAAAGCTCCTGTCTTGGAGATGAACCTCATTCACTTATATAACTGATTTGACCTTTTGCTTTTTGCTAATCTACTCTGGAACTGTCTGGACTTTTATAAAGGAGACACCTATCAATCTTCATTTACACTCACTCAGCACAAGCCAATCTTGTTTATCTTCCATTTACGTAGTTAGCAGGAAAACATGAGCATTCAAAAACAGGTGGGCTGGGCTGGCGTGGTGCGACGGTACTCATGCTAATTACAGCAGCTGGCACCGGCACTTCTATTGACTTCCACCCATTCTTTCAAGGTTAGGTGCACATGTGGAGAATATGAAGAACGGTTGTATAATTTGATTGTGTGAATTAATCACACAGGACGCAACTGGTAGTAAAAGAATCAAATACCCTTGTGAAAAAGACACACTTTAGGTTACTTTTAAAAAATAAGATTATACGTATTACAGAAATAATATACTTTAATTAAAATAATATTAAGTGCAAACTGTAGGTGCATCTTATTCAGCTGTCTAGCTCCCTAGGTCTTGAACCAGCATAATCATGAATATGCATGCAAATTTGGGCCCTGGCTTTCTACACATCGGGACACCGATTTATAAACAGCAACACAGACATATTTCTGATATTGTTATGTTATTTAAAAGTACATTATGATACATTTCTGTAGTTCATTATTGGTCTACTGTATGTTTATGCTGAAACACAATTAAATAACAGTTTGCTTTTTAAAACAAATCTTCAACTAAATTGCTGATCTGCCCGCATTGTAACTGATAATTGAAATGAGCTGGATAACATCACCGTTTTCTCCAGAGCGCCTGTACAGCCGAATCCAATCCTGTTGCATTATTTTTCTGTTTAACACTGTGAAGCTGCTTTGAAACAATCAGAATTGTAAAAAGCGCTACATAAATAAAGGTGAGTTTACTTAACTTGTGGCTTTAGGCTGCTGATTTTTGTTCATGGTATTCATCGGCAAAAATATGTTTGATATCTAAATGTTTGATTTTTACTGAATTAAATCTGGAAATCAATAAGAATCAGAATCAAAAATTTTACACACACTTGCAGCCCTCACGACCACTTAATAACAAATAAAGGAAATACTTGAATGTAACAAGTGGGCAATTTCAAAGACTGTAAGTGGGGGTATCTGGACACTCGAGTGTCTTAACCCCCATTAAGTGGGGGTATCTGGACACTTGAACAGCAATGGTCCCTTGTTTTTATGGTGTACTGTAGGACTTTTTAGGGAGCGAAAGTTTCAGAGCACTGAAAGGATTTTGCGATTGAGGCCCTCTGCAAAATGGCACAATAAACACTCAAGGTCTTACGAGTCCGCACTTTCTTGACATAACGCTGCTATGACAGTCAGTTAAAAGTCTGCTGCGGAGTGCGCATCGAGGGCACATATCGAGCATATCGGCATTCGCGAGCACTCTACTGAAACCTAAAATGACATATGGGACACACTATGGCCTCACGGACTTAGTGGACATGGCAGCCATTGTAAGTCCATACAAACAAAAGTGCATATGAAGTGTGCCATTTGGGAAAAGACCAGATGGTGTGTCCAAGTCATGTCGTAAAGATCATATTTTTCTCAGTTTTTTGAGAGATTTTTTAAAGAGAACGCACATAAATGCTGTCAAATCTCGTAGAATGTATATGCCAAAATGAGTTTTGGCATGCATATGGTATGCAGTTTTTCACGTGCATATGATACGCACTTTATGACGTATTATACGCACGAACCCCCCACCACCCCCATCCTACCCAAGAGCGTGTCATATGCACACCATAAAATGCGTATCATGCACGCAAAAAAACTGTGTAGCATATGCATGCCAAAACTCATTTTGGCATATACATTCCACGTGATTGCACACTTGTACTATAAATATGCACTCATATGTGATCATGTTGGAATGCCACCACAAAGTCGTACATACCAGTGGGAAGTTCGGGGTTTTCTTAAAGCCTCAATCTGTACGAGTTGGGGGCGTGTCGGTGAGAAACATGGAGGAATTATTGGATGCAACATCTGTAGTTGCATGTAATGAGTATTTCGCAGTGACACTGTCCGGCTTTGTCATTTACAACAAAATAAGATAACATTTTAATGTAAAAATTAGCCTAATATGTAACAATACCATTTACAGTGGCTTCATAGATTAACTAAAAACGTAAAAGATTAAAACTCACCTTATGCTTGTTCTTTGTTCTTTATTTTCTATAAGCAGAGTTAACAAACCTTGCTGTATTTTCATGAAATTCATTAAAAGAAGGCACACCGCCATCTTGCTCTAACCAAAGAGACTTGATCGCACATGATGTCATAAACACGACTTCTCACCTCGTAAATACGAACATCCCAGGAGGATTTGAAGGCACCAAGAGACAGCCTTTTAAATGGCCGACTCCCTGATCAGTGCCCTGAGTCATGTAACGTCATGTAATTTCAAACTCATATATCTCATGATTTCTTCTGTGGAACACAAGTGAATTGGTTCACAATGTTCAAAAGAATGGATAAAAATGGTCCATAATATTGACTGAATTATATCCTAAGTCTTGTTTATCGTTTTGATAGATGTGGGTGAGAAACAGAATCAAACTGAAGTCTTTATTAGTTTCTTTTAGATTACAACAAAAGATGACAACAGGAAGTCATTCATTTACAATAGAGAATTGTGCAGGGTTGTGTTAACATGATGTTCTGACCTGGATCCGAGATTCTGGATCCTTGTGCGACAAACTGGAACGCAATAGTCATTTTTTTTAGTGAAGTTTTATTAACTAATTTCGAGAGGAGCACGAACAGATAATTAAACAAAGGAGCATGTCTGATAACTTAACCTACTCAAGCCAGGTGGAGTACATCCAGACAAATTAAACCTAATCCAACACGAGCGGAGCATACTTAACTAATTAATCATCATAATCAGGTGGAGCACATATATACAACTGCCTTACCTTCCTTCAGTAGACAGTTTCTTAGCATCCCTCCACCACCCCATCTCCTCACTGTGATTCAATAAAACTCTTATCAGACTTCCACTAAACCAACCAAATACAGACCAGTCTTTAGACCATCCTTACCACGGGGGGGGGGGGGGGGGGAGGGGGGGGGGGATTCTCTGGGTTCGGGCAAAAATCCGAGCCCGGAGCCCTCCCCCGGACAGCACGCCAAATACGCATAATCTTACTCTATTTAATTTGATGTAAGTGTGAACTCGTGAAGTATGTGTATGTAAATGCAATGTAGAGTACGGAAGAGGATTAGGGCCAAGCAAAAAAAAAAAAAAAAAAAGATTCTCGACATTAGTCATTATAATGCGAGATTAAACTCGTTAAATTTCAAGAGAAAATTAGAGATACAATCTCGAGAATAAACTCTCAAAACTAAATATTGAGAATAAAGTCGTTGTGTTTCGAGAAAAAAAATCATTATATTTTGAGAAAATAAGTAAAAATTAAATCTTGAGAATAACGGACTCCATCAGTGTTCTTTGCATAATGAGAGGACATGGCAGAGTTGGATCACTTAGTCAAGCTATAGTAGTACTAAGCATTGGTCCTGCATTACTTCCTGCATAGTTATCTATTTATAACGGACCATTATTCTAAAGTGTTTACCTTTATTGAAGAAGCAGCAAACCAACGAATCGAGGGATTTATATTAAAAAGACCTAGCTGCTTGCAAATTCTTTTTCAAGTTCGAATGCTAATTATAATTATAATGTCATAATTAGCTAAAGCTGATACTATTTCTTTATTACTGAAAGAAAGTCTGAAATATAGCTTGACTAAGTGATCCAACTCTGCCATGTCCTCTATCAGTAAACGCTATGAACACTGATCGAATGCGTTATTCTCAAGATTTTATTTCGGCTTTTTTATCTAAATATAACGATTTTTTTCTCGAAACACCACGACTTTATTCTCAATATTTAATGAGTTTATTCTCAAGATTTTATTTAGACTTTTTTCTCAATATATAACGAGTTTTTTTGCGAAACACAACTTTATTCTCGATATTTAATGAGTTTATTCTCAAGATTTTATTTCAGCTTTTTTCTCTAAATATAACGAGTTTTTTCTCGAAACACAACGACTTTATTCTCGATATTTAATGAGTTTATTCTCAAGATTGTATCTCTACTTTTTTTCTCAAAATTTAACGAGTTTAATCTCACATTATAATGACTTTATTCTTGAGATGCTTTTTTTTTTATTTTTTTTTATTTTTTTATCTTGGCCCTAATCCTCTACCGTAGTAGTGAGAGAGCAGTGAACTATACACTGTAAAAAAGAAAAGAAAAAAAAGGCTCCAATTGTAAAAAAAAATTGTGACTGATCACATCTAAATTTTTCTGTTGGCCGAATTGAAATTCTGTGAATTAATGAATTTTAATTCACTGGAATTCCGTTCAACTGAAAGATTTAGATGTGATCATCACTAGAAAATTTTCAATTGGAGACCTTTTTTTCTTTCTTTACAGTGTAGGGTCTATTTCAATCAGTTAGACTCACAAACAAGTCATTCATCAGATGATTTAATGAAAAGATCCAATTCAAACGAATCATTCATTCACAA
This sequence comes from Pseudorasbora parva, assembly GCF_024679245.1. Classification (NCBI taxonomy): domain Eukaryota; kingdom Metazoa; phylum Chordata; class Actinopteri; order Cypriniformes; family Gobionidae; genus Pseudorasbora; species Pseudorasbora parva. Next base: position 31,550,672 of record NC_090183.1, on the reverse strand, counting down.
ATTGGACATCGGAACTGTTCATGAAGTCTGATAAACATGCTATGAACTTTCATTATGTTTTTTTAATTGTTATTATTGTGTAAAGCTGTTTGTGCATTGTAGCGTTAAAAGGGCTATATAAATAAAAGTTTACTTACTTACTTACTTTCACTGAATAATGACTCAAGTCATAACAGTTTACACAAAACTGTTACATCTTTAGAAGACTTGAAATGCGTAGCCTAAGTATGAACTACTTTTGGATAGGCCTACTTTATGTTGATCTTAGCTTGTTGATGCTTGAAAGTCTCAGTCCTGTGACTGCATGGAAAAGAGCAAACATACATACAAATTTTTCCTTTTGTGTTCCATGTAAGAAAGATAAATCATATGGATTTGGACATGAGTGTGAATAAATAATTAAAATTTTCCAAACGAATCCTTTAAAAGGTCGATGGAGAAAACTTGAAAAAAACAACAGGAAAGAAAGAGATGATATCAATTATCATAATTGTTCTAGCAGCCGGTCCCCTGTGTTTATATTAGCATGTAGCAAGATAAAATGTTTAAATATTTATTAATTTGCAAAATTATTTAAAGTAATTCTTGTTTACAAAGACCAGATATATTGGTAAAATCAGAATATTTAGTTGAGTTTTTTTTAATAGGCACAAAGTTAATTAAGCATACCTCTTTTGTTGTTGTTTTGATTGTGTCTAGTTTAAAAAAAAGCTATATTAAAGCCGTTTAATATTGCTCCCCAGTGCTTATTTCTTTTTGAATAATCATGGTTGGCATAATGATATGTTTTGCAATGCAAAACACTCACATATTCCTTGCTGTTAGACTGGCTGTGAAAATAGGGGAGGGGTTTCAGGCTTCAGCGCTCTGTCTTTATTTAATTCTCAGACAGTCGCTGCCATTTGCTCAGCTTGTATAACAATGTAATAGACCCTAACTCCAGAACTACAGACAACCTCTGCTTGGCTGTTCAGTTTTTTTTGCCATTGCTGTTGTAATGCAAAGCCAAGAGAAAAGCAGACAGCAGAAGTGCATCACAAAACACATGCAGAAATGAGAGTGTGGCATAAACCAGACCAACATATCAGGAAGACAAAGGGTTCTGTGCGAAGAATCTTTCATCAAGGCAGTCGAGGGCACCTCTGCATTTGCATATTGCTTTTTACTTTTAGTAGATCTCATTAACCTGTGCTGAAACTGCCAGATATTCATACGCCTTCTGACACGAAGAATCCATTCCCATACCCTTTTCATCATATTCTCATTCTCTTTGTTTTCAGTTCTTACACATTGACAGTGGAGAGACGGTGGAATGTGAGATGTCAAACTCTGCTGGAAGAGTTGACATAATTACACAGATTTTGCCTCCATTTGTGGGGGCACATGTGGTGAGCACACAGAGTACTTAAAAGCCAAAGAGTGTAATAACAAAGTATGCTAATATTATATGCATAAATAATGTGATGTTAAGTCTGTTCCTTCAGAAAGACTGCGGCATAAAAATAGGATGAATACATGTAAAGTGAGACAACTATTAAAGTGTGACTTACATGTTTTGTATTTAATATTTCCCATTTCCACTGTATAATGTAGTGGGGAACTGTGGCTCTAACACAATACCATAGCTGCATCATATTTCAGAAAGTGTCCCACTACACTGTAAGAAAAACATTATTTGTGAAGTATAAGGGACCGTTCACCCAAAAATAAAAAAGTTGTTCCAAACCTATATGAATTTATTTCTTCTGCTGTACACAAAGGAAGATATTTTGAAGAACGTCAGTAACCAAACAGTTGATGGACCCCCTTTGACTTCCATAGTACTGTTACCCTATTAAAGGGTTAGTTCACCCAAAAATGAAATTTATTTAATTTATGATCGCTCACCCTAATGTCGTTCCACACCCGTAAGACCTCCGTTCATCTTCAGACACAGTTTAAGATATTTTATATTTAGTCCGAGAGCGTATGACGGCACACTATACTGACCATGTCCAGAAAGGGAATAAAAACATCATAAAAGTAGTCCATATGTGACATCAGTTAGTTTATTAGAATATCTTTTGAAGCATCAAAAATACCTCTTGGTCCAAAAATAACAAAAACTACGACTATATTCAGCATTGTCTTCTCTTCCGCATTTGTATTCAAACCTTAAATAAAGATTCAAACGGTAATGCAGAGTGAAATATTTTACCTTTAAGTGAGTCGCACATGCTTACTCATAACAAAAACTGTAATTGGAACAATAATCACGGGAACTGCAACATATTAATAACAGTGACAGTCAGGAATCAGATTGCCCCTCATGCTTAGTGCTATGCTCCAGTTCATGGGGTCCTCCGTATGAATCTGCCCTGACAGAAAGATTTGCAGAAACACCTACAAACTCCTCATGCGACACAAGATGAATCAAGATTGACATTTATTTGGGCCAGACAGAACTTAAATAACATCATTAAACAGGAATCCATGGTACACAACTGTCAGCATAAAAATATACAAGTAATATGAAAATAGTTTCAAAGAGTCATGATATCTGGCACAACATGGACACGAACATATATGGCATGGGGGTTCTGGCTACAGAATGTTCCCAAATGGCAGCTCTGCTACCCTTCCATAAAAATAAAAAATCTGAAATGTCACACAGGGATTACTAGAAATATCAATTGACTTTTTTTCCACTTGTAAGGTGACTTTTGTTTGTTTTTTCACCTCCAAAAACTGTACATTTAACAGTATTTTAATTTAAAATTACTTGAAATGTCTTGTTAAACCTTTTACAGTTTTTCACCATAAGGAAACTATATTTCTTATGTATTCATCCAAAGGACACATAATCACATAAAATCAAACCGATTGACACCTAGAAAGTTTTAAACCCTCGAAGACCTTTTCCAACCAACTTCTCCTGTCACGACATCTTAGCATTAAGCTTGAGCCCTGTGGATGTTGTTGCGCAGAAAGACAGAGTGAGAGAAGAAAAGAATTGTACAAAGAAGTAAAATAAATAAGTGGATCAAGCAAGAACAGTGCATGTCTGTGGCAAGTGACTTCGGGGGTTAGGGATTCTCTTCAGGTCATTAAGCATTTCATCAGGCGGCGTGGAGAGCATGAGTCTTTCCACTGCACACACACACGTTTCCATGCTCTTCACAGGCTCCAGATTTGCCCCTCCAGCCTCTCTACACACATTGGCATAATATGAAAAAATATTTCACATGTGCCCGTGCCAGAGAGCCTCTTAATTTTGATGCTGTTGGGTTTGACCAACTGGAGGGATGACTAACTAAGATCGGGTCCCATCTGGTGGCCTCCGAGGCCCATATATAGGCCCAATTTGGAGTTTCTAAATTCTAAATTTCATCTATATTTCAATATTCAATTAAATGTATATCCAACCAACGTGTATGCAAAACACATTAAGCATGTTCTCATACTGTAACTGATGTCATGTGGCATTAAGATCAGGTGATTTCACAGCCTCTTTGATGCATGGAATTTGGGGGAAAGTTTACCTTAATGAAAGTTGCGATAGAGTTGTGAACATTTTATTCTGACAGATTATGCATTAAACACACTGTAAAACCATCATGTTTATTTAATTTATTGTATTTATTAGTATTATCGTTTATACTTAACTTTCAACTAGTTTTGTTTTCATTAGTAATTCAATTCAAAGTAGTCAAATAAGTAGAAAGAGAGCTTAATATTACTTTGTGATACTTTTATGCTAGCAGTTAAACTTTAACACCACATTTATTGCATTTTTTAAAATGCAGCAAATAAACCTCAGTTTTCAATTATAATGCATGTTGGCAAACAAGATGCAGGTGTTTCCGTGAAGATAACTCAATTTCAGAATGATGTTGTGTGTAATTTCAATTATGTGATGACAATTGAACTGACAGTTTGGAAAGATAATACCTAGGAGGGACATATTAAAAAAGAAACTCCCAAGGAGCTAGTGCACACACCGATCCAAAAGCATATGCAACAAAGTGTATTATACAATTATGACATATTAATGTCAAGAGAATAAGGCATCATCTTGTCACTGTTATCTGGCATATTGTTTTTAATCGTGACATAAAAGCTACAATTAATTTGATCATAGTTGTCAATATAGCAGAAAATGGTCTATAGTGGTGCAACAGTATATAGAGAGCCTGGGGAAATGAATATTAATAATAGCATTTAAATTCTGTGTGGTTTTATCAGTTTTAGCATCATTATGAAATGCTGATTTAAAGATCAGTACCATAGTGAATATCATAATAATACCTTGATATGAATGGCATATACAGAAACAACCTCTTTATTTTCATTAATGTGATGACTAATCTTTTATTCTGAGTGTGATTACTTGTATATAGCAGAGGGGGGCACCCAAGGTTACAATATTTAATGCCCAGCAGGTCCTGGTGATACAAAGAGCGTCCACATGGGGGCGTCGCAGAGGTCAATCTCACTGTCCACTATTGCAGCAAAAACCACATACAGTAGTGCACATAATGTGTCTTTAAAACCATAAACTAGGTGTCAGATTTTACATTTGTTGTCTGTAAGAGCAGAATAAAATATTGCTTATATATAGACTAAATATTGAAGAGTCATGCTGTACAGAATGAAATGAAAATATCTTTATTCACTACTGCATTTATGAACATTTTAAAAAAAACATTGCAACTACAAAAATATTATAAGACTGGATGGTTCTAACACTGAATACAAGAATAGTAGGTTTTTGCAAACTGCTGCACATTATACTGTTGATATTGTAGGTTGAGTAAATGTTAAGTGTCCTACATTTGAATGCAGTGCGTTTATGTGGATTTTCAAAAGAGGACAAAAACACTCAGTTACTGAGTGGGGCTAAGTGTTATTTAATTCAATAATTAATATGCGCTTTTGCTGTGAGGAAATTACCATTACCCATGACACCAACATTAAATAGAATATTATTAAATATTGTTAAATTCATCATAATTCTAAATATATTCTAGCATTTTGGGCTTGTACTTTAACAGCTGGAACAAAATATTTACTGTAACATTGAAGAATAAGGCTGCAGCAACATTTTCATATTCACAATGTAAGAGTACATACTAAAATATTCAGTGTGACATGACTATGTGTGGGTTAAATATAAATAAATGATTCTTCATTTAGGCACACTTTTTACTCTTCACTTGTTAGCTAGCAGTAAATAAATACTGAATCTTTAAAACTACCATGATGGTAATAAAATCAGTATTTGGACATTCTTTGTTATTAATTTGAAGTGATGAAATTAAATGATGTGAAAATATGAACGGCACAATCGAATTTTCCTGATTTTAGCACCTTTATGTATTTACAATGGGATATAACAAGTTTGACTATAGGAAACAACACTTTTTACCAATTTTAACATGTCCTTGATATGCAGAATAAAAATACAATAAATGGCATTATGGGAATTTAGAGAGCAGGCCTTAAGGACTGTGCTGTTTTAAAGTAAAATGATATTTGAATGTCCCTCCAAATCTCTCTTTCCCACAGTCACCCTCACACGGAAGACACCTGTTGAAGTGCTCCAGAAATTGCTATATTAATCTTTTCTTAAGGTTTTTTTTTTTTTTTAGCAGAATCTTTGATAAGTAAATGAGATATTTTTATTCACAAATCAACTTAAACGTCTAACTTAGTTTTACCATTTATTTATTTATTTGTTTGTTTATTTGTTTGTTTGTTTATTTAAAGTGTTTATTGTAGTACAGTTGTGTTCAACGTTCTACATTTCAGTAGCTAAGGATTTGATTCAAGCGTCCATTTACACAAATGGGTATTTTATTTTATTGTATTGATAAAAATCTGTTAATATAACCTACCAAAAAGAAAAGAAAGAAATGTATAAGTAACAAAATAATTTATTATTTTCAGAAAATAAATACAGAAATATTTTAGGGAAAAGGCTATAGGAAAAGTGCAGAGTTAGCTCTTCCATGTAATGATGGATGAGATAAGAATTAAATGATAGGGATCTACTTTTTTTTTTACAATCTATCTACATTTAAATACATATATAAATAGTTTGTATGATTGAAGCTATTTCATGTGATAAAAAGTTATTTAAAAAAACATTTAATGGAGAATAATGCATACCATAGAGGGATAAGTTATTGTAGCGCCTTTAAAATCATAATACTGATGTTAACACATTTTTTCTTATTCAAATCATTCAAGAACTTCCGCTAACGCAAAAAAAAATAAAAAATGTATATATATATATATATATATATATATATATATATATATATATATATATATATATATATATATATATATATATATATATATATATATATATATATATATATATTCATGAATATATATATATTCATGAAGTGGGTTACAAACCTTTGTCTTGTGTTAATAAAGGTAACAGCCCAAAGTAACAGGAGCAGATAGGAGGAGTTTGCGTTGCATCATCATTAACCGCGTGACGTTGTCAATAACTCACAACGAGGAAAGTTAAATATTGAGAAGTGTCTGAAACTTGGTAACTATGAGATCAATCACTGCTTCATTCCGACAGTAGCTACATATCCACTGGCAAGCCAGGTGAGAGGCGCCTTCCAGCAAACAGCCAGATTCAATAGCAGTAGCACAGCTGAATGGCTTACAATTTCAAAACTCTTGCCTGCAGTTTCCACTAAGGCTTTTCTTTGCTTGCGTGATTGGAAAATATCTCGTTTGCATATGATGCGCAGCGTGGGTTCATGATAACGGCTTATAAATGTCCACTAAAGCGGATAGAGACTCACAGGTAGATGTAACCCACCTAGATCCCCTCAACGCGGAATGGGCTGAAGACATTGACGGGGAGAGCGTTGACGGGCGGGAGGGGATGAGGACGAATGAAGTTCCAGCGCCGCGCAGGCTCAGCCGCAGCCCGAAGTGCGCTCGCTGCAGGAATCACGGCGTCGTGTCGCGCCTCAAGGGTCACAAGCGCCTGTGTCGCTGGCGTGACTGTCAATGCGCGAACTGTCTGCTGGTCGTGGAGAGACAGAGAGTGATGGCAGCACAAGTCGCCCTCCGGAGACAGCAGGCCACAGAGGTTGGTTCAGTAAGCAGGGCAATTTAAAGCTCTCCGAGTGCTCCAGTGGAACTGAAATGTTGTTATTTGCAAACAAAGTGACAGTGTTTTTGTTGAATCTTTTGTGCAGCTGTGTGTAGCTTACATTCCTTGCAGATTTGAACTGTATGTAGTCTAGCAAATTAAGGTAACACTTTATTTGAGGGATCAATTCTCGCTATTAAGTTGCTTATTACCATGCTTATTACTAGTAGATTGGCTGTTTATTAGTACTTATAAAGCACATTAATGCCTTATTCTGCATAACCATATTCTACATCCCTTAATTATACCAGAATCCTAACTTAAATGCTGCAAAAAAATCCTTCCAACCTATTATTAAGCAGTAAATTAGGTGTTCCCCATAATAAATAAATAATATATTATAATGAAATCAATAGAAACATAATATTATTAAGGCAGAATCATGTCTCTGCAAAAGAAAAGAAAAAATATATCTGATACATAAAACTTACTTGCAGTATAGTACTGGTATCAGATGGTTGCAACATGATAGTTATATATAAAATGATACAGAATGCCAATATATTCATGTACAGTATGATATTTACACTTCATAATATAAGCACTCAAAAACACTTCAAAGATGGTACTAAAAGTTACATTGTATGGCAATTCTGATCTTGTTGAACATATTTCTACAAATGCAAAAATGCATTACAGGGATTTTCAAAACATACTTTTGTTAAAGATTAATAATTAACTTTTTTCTGACAGTGATAAACATCTTTTCATCAATTTATCAACAAAAAAAATGAGAGCAAGCAAAATAACTGAATTGCATTGGGGTAGTTATTGATATGGAATTATTTAAAAGTTGTGTAAGTCATCCAATAGATATTGCTAAGAAAAACAAACCTCTTTTTGAAAAAACAAGCCATCCACTGGAGCCTTTTAGCGTTAGTATATTTTTATCAATCCTGTGAATTAATGCTGAGTTTTGCATTCTCTTTAACAGGGCAAAAAAGGTAAAAAAATGACCTCTGCTCTCAGACGCACAGCTTACCAGCGCTACACGAGGGCACCTAGTCTCCTGGCAAAGAGTATTCTAGAGGGTAAGCCTTAATTAACACACATCTCATTAACACAACTGCACCCTGAAAGGCGACATCGGGAGAAACTGGATTAGTTCACCCGTTATGCTACAGAACCCTCTGTTGGGAATAAATCTGTTTATGTTTATGTAAGGTAATTAAAAATATGCAAATGGGGAGAGGAATTACAACAAAAAAATGGCTCATATAACTGCTTTGGAGTTTGGTTTTCCCTGATGTGTTTCTCTCTGTCAACATTGAGGTCAAACTGATTTTATTGTTATCATAAATTTAAATACACTTAATTTGTGTTTGATCAGTTAGAATGTTTAAAGAAGTTAAACTTATATGAGTTCCATAGTCGATGAAATGTATTTTTAATTTCTGTGAAATGAGGTGAAAATTATTTGTACATTAATTCCATATACCGGTAATTACACAATGCATTCTATTCATCAAAAATGTATCTGTTTCCCCAAAATTATTAAGCAGTACAACTGTTTTCAAGATTGATGATACTAATAATAATAATAATAAGAAGAAGAAGAAAATATGTTTGTGCACCAAATCAACATAATTATGATTTCTGAAGGATCATGTGACACTAAAGACTGGAGTAATGTCTGTTGAAAATTCAGCTTTTCCATCACAGGAATACATTGTATTTAAAATATATTACAAATCTATTAAAACGTAAACAGTTATTTAAAATCTTTATTTTAATAATATTTCACATATACTGCTGTTTAGCTGTATTTTTATCAAATAAATGTATATTTTCCCTTGCTGAGCATAAGAGACTTCTTTAAAAAATAAAAAATAAAAAAATAACATTGAAAAATCTTACTGACCCCAAACGGGTTGAAAAATACTGGGTTGTTTTGGAGGGTTAGTTTGCCCAAAAATTGAAATTAGCCCATGATTTACTCACCCGCAAGCCAAGTGTATATGACGTTCATCTTTCAGACAAATAAAATATGAGTGATATTAAACAAGTCATGGCTAATCCAAGTATTATAATGGCAGTGAATTTTTGTCTCGTTTTTGAAGTCCATAAAAGTGCATCCATCCATCATATAACTGCTCCACATGGATCCGGGGGTGGGGGGTGGTCGGTAATAAAGGCCTTCTGAAGCGAAGTGGCGCATTGTGTACTATCCATATTTAAAACTTTACAGACTAAAATAACTTCCGGTTGATTGCCGTACGTATCGATTTACGGCAAAAGAGAAACCCTTGAACCTTTGACACTTGCGTATTGAAGAACGCAGAAGCGCAGAGGATAGAGCAAAACAAAACACTGATCATTATTTAGAGTATAAAAGAAGAATTTTTAAAGAGAAATGGCTGAAGATTTCGAAATGAGAGAAGATGGGCTTGAGTTTCTTGCCCAGCCCTATTGGCGAGAGCCATCAAAGCTTGCAATGCTTATACATCGCGTCAAGGTAAATCGAATTGCATACGTAGTTTGTTATTTTAGTCTATAAAGTTTTAAATATGGATATTTTTTCTTACATAAACGCACCACTTTGCTTCAGAAGGCCTTTATTAAGCATTGTGGAGCAGTTATATGATGGATAGGTGCACTTTTATGGATTTTAAAAATGACCCAAAAGGTCACTGCCATTATAAGGCATGGATTAACCAGGACTTTTAAAATATAACTCCTAATTTTATTTGTCTGAAAGAAGAATGTCCTATACACCTAGTATGACTTGAGGATGAATAAATAATTTTCATTTTTGGGTGAACTAACCCTTTAAACCAAATTTGGATCAAAATGGACGAATCCAACTGTTTGGTTACATTCTTTATTATACTTTTAACCCAGTGGTTGGGGTTGTCCATATTCCCTCAATATTTAGGGTGTATTGAACAGTAGTGTATAATCTAGGTTAGATACTTGGTCTCTAATTGGATACTTGAATTCAAAATACCTCAATTTATAAGTTTTTTTGGACAGTCTATTCTGCTAGAGGCTTCTAAAATATATACATTTAAATGTGACAAACTTATTTTTTTTTTTTGATCTATGTCATACTGTAGGCTACAAGCCCCCTGTGCTGGAGGACTGGCCGAAGAGACTCCATCAACCCCCGGTTAGTGTTCGGATGAGGAAGAGGAGAGCGTTTGCTGATAAAGAGCTGGAGACTGTGATGCTGGAAAGAGAGCTGAGGCAAAGAGAGATGGAAGAGTTGCCTGCTCTCCTCCTCCAGGCTGTGGTGCCCTCCGCAACCTCTCCGTATTTTTTCCCGCTGTCAGACCCAATCATGCCCACGTACATGCCTGTGTCTAAAAGTGGCCCACCTTTGACTGACTGTGATCTCCCTCACCGTCACCACATGCTTAAATCCAAGACTCTAGACTGCAGTACAGATATGCTGACAGACAGCATCTCTCTAAGAGTGTGTGAGAACTGGGACATTTTCAATACGATTCTGCCTTACAGCACAAACCCAGGCGTCAACATGGTTAAAAACACACCGGACAGCGGGTTTTCTGATATGTCTGTCAAACCAAAAAGTGTAGTTGTTGACATCATGTCAAAGCAAGACATTCCTCCCTCAGTGAATATGGCAGACGTGCTGGTACAAGCTAAACCACCGCACAAATGCTGCAGGTCATTGGGACACATGGACTGTGTGGAGGGTGCAAATAAAGACCCCCTCAAAAAAACACGACCATTACCCTTCTCTGTAGAGGCATTGCTTATGAGATGAGAAGAATACATTTTTTTCCCAAAGATATCACTTTACAGTTAGGTTCAGTTTGTTAACATTAGTCATCATGAACTAACAATAGCATTTTTACTGCATTTATTAATCTTGCTTACTATAATTATTAGTTCAATTTCAAGTTATAAATTAAATTAACTACCTAGTAATGCCTACTGTATTATGAACGGGCATTATGAATTTAACAAATAAAAGCTGCACTATGTAATTTTTCCGTCCGCCAGAGGTCACCTATTCAAAACAAAGGTGTAGTTTGATGACGCCAAGTTTGAGCTCAGAATCTTGGGACATTTGGTCTTCACCTTACAGCCAGTGGAAAATAGGACTCGAGCAGAAATCATGTTCATGGATGCGGTTATTAACGTTATGAAGCAGAACAGGGCCAAGTGTTGTGGAGCTGTGCGTGGCTGCTGGAGTGATTGTTACACAAACACACGCCTCGCGAGCAATGGGGCTTTTATTATGATTGGACACAGTCGCCAGCACCATTTCCGCTTTTCCTGTCATGAGTATGAGGTAACGCAGCTCTGTTTATCATATTAGATACATTCAAGTGTGTTTAAAATGATGATGACATTACTCTGTGCGCTCGCTCGGCGGCTGCTGTGACACTTGTTCACATTGCTAAAAGTTAAATGCTTCTGCAAAATAAAACAAAAGCGTAAAAAAAAATATAACACTGGCCTAGTGGAAACCAAGGGTAGCGTAGATATAACGCAATTGACAGGCGACTCTCTCAGACGTCTCGGCTTCTTGGTTAAAATAGCAATTTTCTCACAATTTAAAAATATTTGGAAACATTTGGGATATTTTAAGAACTCAACTGAATAAAATATGTAACACTGGTTTGTGGATATTTTACTTGAAAAAGTACTACATAGTGCACCTTTAACAATAGTATATTTATAAAGTAACGTTAAAGGGTTAGTTCACTCAAAAATAAAAATTCTGTTATTAATTACTTACCCTAATGTCGTTCGACTCCTGTAAGACCTCCGTTCATCTTCTGAACACAAATGAAGATATTTTTGTTGAAATCCCATGGCTCAGAAAGGCCTCCATTGGCAGCAATTATATTTCCTCTCTCAAGACCATAAAAGGCACTAAAGACGTTGTTAAAAAGTCCATCTCACTACAGTGGCTCTGCAATAATTTTATGAAGCGACGAGAATAGTTTTTGTGCACACAAAAAAATAAAACTAAATAATGACTTTATTCAACTGACTTGTCTTCCATCTGTGCCTCTGACGTGAACCCTCAAAGCACCATGAGCATGCGCGAAAATGACTTAAAGCCGGCGGAAGAGAGGAACTTTGTTTACAAGCAGAGAAAGACGCGCCATATCTAAGCTGGTGAATTCTACATTGATTGTGCTTTCGGACCTTTAGCAAAATGGTGCTAAAGTTAATTTTCTGGATGCCTGAATGCCTGAACGCGTGTCATATAACTTGTTGAATAAAGTTGTTATTTTTAGTAATTTTTTGCACACAAAAATTATTTTGTATAATTCATAAAATTATTGTAGAACCACTGGAGTGAGGTGGACTTTGTAACAAAGTGTTTAGTACCATTTTTGCGTCTTGAGAGAGGAAATGTCATTGCTGCCAATGGAGGCCTTTCTGATCCATCGGATTTCAACAAATTTTAGCGGCATTTAGCAGTACGTTTGTGAATTGCAACCGCCCACCACTCACTCCTCATTTTTGAAAAACATATAGAAGCTACGGTGGCCAAAACAGGACAAAGATGTCGTCACTCTGTAGTGAAGTTTGTCCATTTAGGGCTAATTTAGAAACATGGCGGCATAAAATTGCGATTTCATTGTAAGGGGACCTGCGTTGTATGTAGATAAAAACGGCTCATTCTAAGGTAATGAATAAACGATTTCTTTATGTAAGGTCTTTATACACCACTGAAAACAGTTATGTATTTTATATTGTATTTCTGTCATTAGATCATCATACATATTACAGACTGCACCTTTAAGTTGTTAATTCTTAGTTCTATACTGAATAAATTAACTGATGTTAACAACTTGTACCTTCTTGTAAAGTGTGACCTTCTCAACATCTATTGAGTATCTAGATTTAGCACTGTAAAAAATGATGCTGCAGTTAGTTATAACAACAAAAATATATATAATAATATTTTAAGCCAAGCATGAACACATACTTGTTTAAAGTTGAAACCACATGTCTTTCTAATGTGGAATTTTAAGTTGTGATAATCACAGCAATAATTTTTACAGTTATACATTCTCTCTCTCTCTCTCTCTCTCTCTCTCTCTCTCTCTCTCTCTCTCTCTCTCTCTCTCTCTCTCTCTTTCTCTCTCTCTCTCTCTCTCTCTCTCTCTCTCTCAATCTCTCTCTCTCTCTCTCTCTCTCTCTCTTTGGTTGAGAAGTATGATTTATTTAAGTTCACATATAAACCTGTTCATAAATGATACACAGATTCATACATTTTTGAACAGAAGTGCCTGATATTGTCATTATGTTTTTGACTGTTATATAAATATGGTGCTTAAAGTTTTATTATATGCATTTAATGTCACTTATTATACAAAGCTTAAATTTTATGTTAAAGGAATCAAAAAGATTCAAAATCCCTTAAACTTATCTGTTACAAAAATTGTGCCAGATCTATACTTTATACTTTGATAGAAATAATAAGTTATAAAATCTAGTATTTTAAACATTTTTATTATTTTATAGCCCATTTAAATAGCCTATGTAGTTATTTAGGAAGTAGCTTAACTTAACTAGTGGTTTAACTGCTTTAAATGGAGTATCTTGTAGCTTGGCACACAAGTTTCAAAGAAGCTTCCCCAACACTGCACTGAAAAGCTGAATATTTTTTTTATAAAACACATGGAACATGTTTGATTTATTCATAACCAAAAAAGTTGTGTAATCCTGTTTTGTTCAATAATGTGAAATTGTTCAATTTCAGAGTATATTGTAGAATCAATACATGCATATTACTAACCTTTATACTCTTTTTCCAATTCTCTATATTGCAATATTTGGTCATTTTTGTGCTGCTAAAAAAAACATTGTGATTTGCTTTCTTGTGAATGTAAATAGTCATGACTAACCCTATTTTAAAAAAAATCATATTTTTAAATTCCAAACATGAAAGTCTGATGTAAACTCAGAGGTGGCTGAGGATCAAATGAAAGAGTGGTAAAAAAAAAGATTAGTTTCTCTCTCTCCCTTCCTTTAATGTGAATTAATAATGTAGTTCATACGGTGGTTGGATTGAAGTGATGCCTGCTACATCTGTGTATTTAAGCAATACAGGCTCCCACAAAGGTGCTTTGAACTGTTTCTGCGGTGTTCATAAAAAATTTTGAATTTTAAAGAAAACTAGCGATGAAAGGGACTCTCAGACAGAACCAACTTAAAGTGTAAAACTAAAGGGTAAGCAGGACAAATGTGCCTGAGGGTTCAGAGGCAAGGAACAATACTAATAAGAGCTCAGGAGAACAACATTTTCAGTATGTTTTCTCCCTTTACTTTCCACATTTGAATGCCTTCTTTTTCCTGTCAGTTCTGTTTAGGCAAATACATGCGTAGGCTCAGCAACATTATGCAATATTTTTGGGAGTGTATCACTATCCCGTAGACTGAGTTAGTTTAACCCACAAACAATGTGTATCCTCTCTTTTCTATCCTTTCTTTATTTTCCATTTCATATTTTGAGATATGGAAGCCTGATAGTTTTGACAACTCTGGACCGTGTGGCGTCAACGTTTGATGCCATCATGCCCTCCTCTGTGTCTGTCTCTATATCTCTACACATCTTCAGAAGATAGGGGCTTTACATTACGAGCCTTCCTGAGGAACCGTAGGCTGAGGGGGGTAATCTCAGTGCTCTTGTGGTCCACTTAAAAACATTATTTTAAAAAAAACCCTGATGAGAAGTGTAGAGAAAAGCATTAGCATTTTCAAGTGATAATCATGTTCTATATCACATGATTCAGCTTCCGTGATGATATCAGCCTCTGGTACTAGAAGTCATAATACTTTTGTGTGGATTTGGAGAGCAGCCTACTTCAAAACTATGCAATATTACTTTTTTGTCACAAAATACTGTATATGTACATGAAGAAAGTTGTTTAGTTGCTTAGTAGCCTATTCTTCCTTCATGCCAATGTGCATTTTCCCTAATTCCCAATACATCAGTTTAGAGTGGAGTCTGTTACTCGTTTTTAAAAGAAGTCTCTTATTCCTTGATTAAAATACAGTAAAACAGTAGTGAAATATTATCACAATTTAAATAACTGTTTTCCATTTTAATATGTTTTATTTGTAATTTATTTATGTAATGGTAAAGCTGGATTTACAGCCTCATACTCCAGTCTTCAGTGTCACATGATCCTTCAGAAATCATTGATTCTGCTGATTTGGTGCTCAAGAAAATATTAGTATTGATGTTGAAAACAGCTGTGCTGCGTGCTTAATATTTTTGTGGAAACCTTATGCATTTTTCAGGATTCTTTGATAAATAAAAAGTATAATAACAGCACTTATTCAAATATGTATACACTATATAAAAAGGTACAGTGCTGTCACTGCGGCGGCACCCTAAGGTACAAAAGTAAAAAGCTACATCTTTGTACCTTACTAACCCCTAAAAAGTACATATTAGTACCTTAAAAGGTACACATCAGTACTTTAAGAGTGCGTATTAGTACCTTAAAGGTACATATTAGTACATTTTCAGTTTTGTACCTTAAGGTACCGCCCCAGTGACAGCACTGTACCTTTTTTTCTGACAGTGTATATATTGTAACATAAAACTTTACTGTCTTTACTGTCACTTTTAATCAGTTTAATGCATCCTTGCTGAATTTGTAAAAATGTATTTGAAACAAACATCATACTGACGCCATACTTTTGGGTATAGCATGTACTTTTAAATATTTAAGTGGGCCTAGGTGTAATTTAGGTATAGGATTTAGCATTTGACTGAATTAGAATGTAATTAAATTTTAAAGAAAGGGTGTTTGGAAGAGGGTATTTATATGTTATATTCCCCTCTTATAATTAAATAAAGAACTACAATTTCTATGCCTAAATCTGGAGTGCACACAAACACACACGTTGTTTTTGTGACATATGGGGACATTCCATAGGCGTAATGTTTTTTTATACTGTACAAACCGTATTTCCTATCCCCTTACACTGCCCCTGCCCCTAAACCTACCCATCACAGGAAACATTCAGCATTTTTACTTTCAAAAAAAAAACTCATCCTGTATGATTTATGAGCATTTTGAAAAGTGGGGACATGGCCAATGTCCTCATAAGTCACCCTCGCCTTGTAATACCTATGTCATACCCATGTCATTATACACATTTGTGTCCTCATATGTCACAAAATATGCCCACACACACACACACACACACACACACACACACACACACACACACACACACACACACACACACACACACACACACACACACACACACACACACACACACACACACACACACACACACACACACACACACACACACACAAACAAAGTTTTCTGGGCATGCAATTGTAAGTGGAGAATGCATCCTTCATGTATTGTTGCTTGCATGCAAGTAGACTCCACATTACAGTTTATTAATGGGCAAAATTGTTATTCTAAGGCAGCACCCCAAACCATTTTCATTGTAGGTTTATTTATTCTCACAGTCTGCTCTACCATGAAGCCTCCCTAACTTGTTTGTGTAATATAGATATCAGCATATTCTTTTTCCTGAGGTGGTATCAACAACATTTAGTATAAAGGTCCAAGGGGCTGCTTTGATCCTGCTGCCAACTCCCAACTCGAGCAGAATTTGCCAGATTGAGACCCTGCACTTGGCATGCATAGCCCTGAAAAACCCCTGCATGCCCCGTTGCTCTTGGGTTACACGTCTCCCCTCTTCTTCCAAACAGGGGGTGTCTCTTTCAGTGTGGGTGGGCTGGCCCTCTGCCACTCACCTGCTGCGTCCAATAAAAAAACTCTGTTGTGTCATGTGTCTTTGGCCTTGGGATAAACAGACAGTTTCCACAAGGCAGAGAACTTCTACAGTCTTGATTTCTAAGTAAGTATTTGTTGTGTGTAACTATGAAGGAGCCAGCGCCAAAACGCTTGAGAGTGTGTTCTACGCAGTTTTAATATATTCGAAAATGTCTAATATATTTCTCAATAAAATAAAATATCTCTATAAAATATTGGGTAAGACATTGTATTTAGCATGGAGGGATCCGCAAAACTACCTAAGCAGTTTCAAAGTACCTCTCAACTTGGGATATGTTTAATAATATACAAAATACTGAATATTTCAAGTTTTTCCAGCTTGTGAAAATCTGTTTTGCTTTTTCTCAGGTCTTTGCGGTCACAAATGTAAAAGCAACAGTGTTAGAGAGGATCTTTTTACACTATTCTGACTGTTTAGGGGAAAACAGAATCTCTGAAAGTTGATTTGCAGAATAAGCGTTCTGCGAGCAGCACAATACAAACTGATTTATTAACGAGAAAATCTGAGCTCTCTTACAGTCTAAATGTTGTCTCTGTAAATTCAAAAACCAATCTCTCAGCACATACATATATGTTCAGACATGCCTTTTTTCTTTTTCTTTTTAAAGAGCCCAACTGTGGGATTGTAATTTTACACACTTAAAACATTACTGTTGGGTGAAAAAGGTTCCTCCACTTCCATCATTTTTTGGAAGTGGACATTCCACTTTTTTTCCATCAAAAAAGTATTTTTTTTTTCTTGTCCCCTAAAGTAAGGCTTACGCTTTGTGGCATTCGGCTGGAGCCAACACAGAACCTGTGCTGACTGCAGCAGCTGTAGCTATACTGTTACATTCTCCTGGGCTGCCTAGTTCCTAAAATCCACCTTTCCAGTTCAACACAAAGCAGACTTTCTTGAAATGTAAACCGGAGCATTACTCTGCATGATTCAATATACTCTGCCCATTAGTCTTCATTCAAAAATTAGAATTAACCACTGGAAAAAAAGGAGTATGGAGCTGAAATTGTGTAAACGTTTGGTGACAAATCATGTAGGCCGCACCATTTTTCTACACTTCTTCATTGATCCTGTCTTCTACTGGAACCAGTCCAAAGAATAGTTAAAAGAAAGCTATTCAAAATGTTACAATAGAATAGTTTTTATTTAAAATATTCTCAGAGAAAGAAAACAACTGCCCTTTGATGCCCTTTACTGACAATGAAGTAGGCCTAGAAAACTTTTTCCACCATTTTACAATTGTTCTTAAAGTGCCCAATTATGCTTTTTTGGGATATTTACCTTTCATGCAGTGTGTGATTTAGCGGTTTGTGAATATAAAAGGTCTGCAAAGTTTCAAAGACTGAAGTGACTGTCTCCCAAATGAAAGAACTGATTCTGAACTGCCTGAAACGAGTCATCATTAAATCCAGTCTTACCTCCTGCACAAACCTACATTGGTTTGTAACACATTTGTATAATGCCTGTCTATGATCTGCATTAGCTGATCGCAAACAACATCTACATTTACCTACCCTTAAACACTGCAACTAAGCGCTGGAAGAGTTTGGCTCATGTTGTCGAGAAGACACTGAGCCACTCTGCTGGCGCTTCCAAAGGGCGAGGACTCGGGCTTGCATTTAATATGGTAAAACCATAGACAGTAAAAGAAATGGACACAGCGACCCCATTGACGTCTACGGCGAAATAATGAAGTCAACCTAGGGGCACTCACTTCCTGATGGCTGAGCGAACTGCGCAGGCTCAGACTGAGCTTGACGACGTAGATGTGACGTGAGCCTCCTGTCGGACAGCTGGAGGTCTTCTAGTAGATGTGGAAAGCGAAAGCTGAATCACGTTGTTTAAATATTTTCTCCCGTTGCTTTTGGCTCACTATGGGCTTCTACCCATTCTTCCCCCTTGACTTTATCAGACTAGTCTCCAGGACATGTCTCCACGTCCCCCCGACTGTCTCATAGACAGTAAAAGATTGCCTGCGAGCGTCTCCTCAGGTCTATACGGTAATTTCTCAACTGTGCGACAGGGTCGCGTTGGTTATGACGCAATCGTTAGCCTATTTTTACAAAAACAGCTTCTGCGGGGCGATAGTGTAAGATACAAGGTAATGGAGCCTTTTATACATTGTCGTGTTTCTTTAGAAATATACAATGGACAAATGGAGTCTTTAAACGCCTCTGATGTAAAGTTATTCACTGTCAAAGTGACTCAAAAATG
Source organism: Pseudorasbora parva (assembly GCF_024679245.1). Taxonomy (NCBI): domain Eukaryota; kingdom Metazoa; phylum Chordata; class Actinopteri; order Cypriniformes; family Gobionidae; genus Pseudorasbora; species Pseudorasbora parva. The sequence continues at coordinate 31,531,525 of NC_090183.1, read as the reverse complement.
AATGGGAGTCAATGGGATGCTAACAGCTGGTGATGGCTTGGTTAGCAATGGCAGCCCCTAGGGGTGGAACGCTTTCCGAGCGCTAGATTACCCCCTTGGGTAAAACTGATGCCATCATTATTGTTCGCTGAAGAAAGCCTCTGAAGCTAAAATTAAGATATGGTAATGGGCGTTTCATTTCCGACACATGCTGTAAGCAGTAGGCCAATCATAACAGACTGGGCCATCGGACCAATCAGAGCAGAGTTGGGGTTTAAGAAGGTTCAATCGTTTATCAAACCATGTCAGACACTGTGAGAAAAGAGGGGATGTTACAATGTATATTATTAGAAAATTAAAGTGTTTTTTGAGATGGATGTACAGTATGTGAACTTACTGACCTCCAAAACAAAATTAGAAACCTTTAAAATAGCTTAATTGAGATTTCGAAACAATATTGTAGTAATTACAGGGAATACAAATAAATTATGTCATTATTTACTTATCTTCATGTCATTCACAACCCGTATGACTTTAGTGAAACAAAAAGGGAGAATTCATGAAGAATTGCCACTCCTTGCCACTCCTTTCCATACAATGGAAAATAAGGATTATAAAATGAGTTATAATTAGTATAATTAGTTATTCAACTAATTATACAGATAAAATGTATGAATTAGGTTTTAATTAATTCTATAAACTATAATACAGATCTGCCAACATTGTCACTATATGATAAATTAAAATAAGCTGATAACATCACTGTTTTCTCCAGAATGACTGTACAGCCAAATCTAATTCTGTTGCAATACTGTCCTGTTTGACACTGTGAAGCTGCTTTGACACAATTTTGATTGTAAAAGCGCTATAAATAAAGTTGATGATTGATAAAAGTGCTCTGTACGATGATTATATTTTATAGTTTTATAGTTTTTTTTCTTTCTTTCTCTTGAACTGGTTGCCAATCACTTTTTTTATCCTAAAACTAAAAAGTCATAAAGGTTTAGAATGAAATTAGATTTAAAGTAAATAAAAACAGAATTTTCATATTGGGAAGACACTTCTAAGCCCACGTATAGCAGAGTGTCCATGTGCTTTTTAAGTGTTTTAGCATCTTATCCCGGTTTCAATTTCTACACTTGCATGGACGCCTTGGGAGTTTAACACGATATATAGTAATATACAGATGAAAACAACTGTGATCCCAACCATGTGAAACCATTAACACAGTATTTTCGCTCCTTATTTCTGGTGTGCCTTTAAGCATATAATCTAAACCACTGGACGGCCATAATACCCCAGAACCCAAGAAAGCCAATCCACCCCTGCGTATTATGTGGTCACTGCACCATAAAAATGGCATTCAGTAGTATTGGCACCTACTTATACATGATTAATTGCACCAGCATTGGATTCCAGTGCAGGAGAGGAAGGGTTATCTACACATAAACCTTTACTGATGATGCTGGGTAAAATGTGGGCAGCAGAAGGATGTGGGAGGTTGACAAATGACAGCGGCTTGGCAGAAAGAAAGGGTGAGAAAACCAAGAGGCTGGTAGAGGAACATGTGAAGGACATGTGGGGAGGGAGACAGCAAGAGAGGCAGCAACAGACAGACTGAGAAGGCACCAGATGGATAGAAAGACAGTGAGAGAGAAAGAGACAGCGAGGGAGAGCTGTGTTGAGTTGGCAGACTGAAGGAGTGAAGAGATGGTGTGATAAAGCAGAGAAACCCTGTATTCACTGCAGCTGTACAGATGGCTCACCTGCCAAGAACAACACCATGTTTAAGGGCTATTTATTCTAACTGGATTACTATTACAGACACCACAATCCATGCTGTGAATTCTGAGAGTAACGGAAACCACAGGGTGGATTAAGGGATGCAATTCATTCTAATAGTTCTGGATATATGTCGCATTCATATATGGCAAGTCTGGTGTTTACAGCAAACAGTTATGGAATATAATCACACAATCATACCTTTTTTGTCTTTTTATATAAAACCATCGAAAGACAAAGGATTAAAATAACAAGTTAGAGCAAATAAATGTAATGCAGATATAAAATTAAAGGCACAAAATGAAGACATCAGCAGGTTTGGGCAGAAAAGTATTAATCATAATTCATATAAAATAGGCACTCTCTTAAATTGAAAACAGTAACATTAAAATAATAATAATAACAATAATTATTATAATTATTATTAATAATAATCTTAATTTGTCAGAATGGTACCTCTAGTATTTCTAAATGGAGATTCTAAATGGAGATAAATGGTTCATTAGGAGATCCTAAGAAGCATTTTCTCATAATCCAGACTACACTGATAAAAGAAAACATGTTTATAGAATATTTTGTTTGTGAATTGGGCTACACCTGTCCCACTGTATTTGTAGGTTTGCTTTTGCATGTAGCCCAAATAACAAATTAGGCCTAATAGAAAGACATTGCTTCCAACCATTATTTTGCTCTTTTTTTTCAATTCAATTTAGATCACATGCTCGGGTAAATTACCTTTGCCATGGCACTCTTGACTTAAGCAGTGAAGGTATAGGCAACACTGAGAGCCCTATCATACACTTGGTGCAATGTGACACCAGATGTAACATAAGTGTTTTTTGTTAGTTTAAACCTGATGCAGTTATCATTTTCATGTCCTGCGCCATGTTGTTTAAATAGCAAATGCATTCGCGCCCATCTATTCTTCCATGGGCATGCTGGTCTGAGAACAAGGTATGTCCAGGCACATTGTTGGCGTGTTGCCTTTTTTGAGGCAACTGAAGACGCAGTATTTTTTTGTTATTTAGGGGGCGCGTTTGTAATATGCGCCTACGGGCAGGTGAAGCCCCTTATTACACACACAGGGACGTGCAGCTGCAGCACACAAACATTTATAAATATTAAAAATAAAAGCTTTCCTCTCTGAAGAAGCTTTCCATTTGCAAATTCCACCATGTAAATAGCGAATCCGCATTGCAAGCCCATAAATTTTGGACCATACCACATAACCCTGCTTGTAAACCTAAACTTGACATTAACTGTAAACTTGTCCCTCAAATCATGTTGTATTTGGTAAAATCCAGTTATGCACGGTATGCATGCGCAAGAACTCGCAGGAGGACGATTACAAATGCAAGTCACTCTCTGCTACTGATGGAAATGCAAAAATCCCAAACATAATTAAATGCAGCAGATGCAAATAGTTAAAAATAAACCACGCCATTACTTTTTTACAGTGCAGAAATCTTACCTGCTTCTTACCCGTTTAATTTATATGACTGACAAATATGAATCATGTTATTAGTTTATTAAGACTTTGTTCTTAATCCAAATGGATGGAGATTTTATATGCAACTAAAACACATAAATCTTACATTTAGGCCTTAATACTTTTTGAGTACACGTACCTTGTAGGCCTGCCTCTCAAAACACCAGATGATCCATCTCAAAAATGTATTGGGCATTTAAATTAGTTTGATAATAGCATGATTGGACAGCTGATTAGTAAAAAATGCATGTAATGGCCAAGTATAAATACCCCTTCATTAATTTACTGGAAAAAAACACTCTTCATTCATTTACTGTGTCAGATCACTGAAAAACTCGATTTAAAGCACATACTCTGCCAGAACTGGTTCATGAGATAATAATGAAAGGGAGTCAAAACAGAGTCTCATTATATGAATGCAGCCTTCGAGTCAATATTGCTTTTTCCTCTGCAGCTCACGCACTAGCTTCCACTAGCCAACATTTGGAATGGAGCTTTTCACCTGTATCCCATACCTCAGGCTATACTCACCATCCTCACCACTGCCCTACCCTTACATTTGTTACGACTGTGGCTTCCTCTCCCCCCGGGCTGTTGATGGCTTCTACCCCAGAAGTCATTTTGCCTGTAACACAAACCCTTCTGTCTTGTGTTTTTATTTCAAACAAAGCTATTAATCACCTTAATCGCCCTCAATTAACCTGCGGCACCAGATGCTCTCGGCACGTCAAACCCTGAACTGTTCCAGCCAGCCAAACAGAACATAAATCAACGAGTGGAGCAATTTGCACCAGCAATTCCAGGTAATGTTTGCGGAAGCTGGATAACAAAACATTAACAACATGGAAACATGCACCTGGGGGATGGTCTATTTGCCACAAGAGAAGGTGATGAAATGAATTGGGATGGAATGGCAGAAATGAGAAGAGAGTGTTCTCTAAGTTGGGATAGGAAAATGTTACCCTCCCCGTCCCAAGTGGCACACGGACGTTTACTGTGCTCCTAGCAGCTTTCACCAACACAACTTTACCAGGTTTCACGCACTGGGGTACTGCCAAATGTTTGAAATCTTAGACCAAAGTACTTGCTTTGAACATGTTCTTACACATGGGTCTATCTTGTTTCACCGTTACGAAGCCTAAAACATTCTGGTCATGATTGGATTGTTGACAGGTGCGACAAGGCAGGCTCTTATCTATGGTGAAAGAATTGATGCCATTGTGACATTTATGACACTGTATCTGATTTCAATGAGGAAAAAAATATTAGGGACAAACCATATGCATATTAAAATGCATCAGCTCAGCTGGGTTATGCAGTCAACAATGCAGAATCTTATATCTGTCAGAACTTGGTATGTCTGAATTAGAAAGTAATATATTATTATTTAAATGTGTAAAGTGCATCATAGAAACACATTGATTTTCCATTGAGGAAATCTCCTCTCTTGACACTTTTGTGTGTTTTGACGCATATATGTGAGGGGAACTTGAGTGTTTTTTGGATGGATCAGTTCCACACAAATATAAGCTTGTTTCTCTTTTAGGGATTTCAGTCAAATTAGAGACACGCTGTAAAAATGTTTAATCAATAAATTATGACAACATGTATTTTAACATTGCTTTAACGGACCAAAATAAGTTAAGCAACTTTAAATATTTTTGTTATATTAAACTCATTTTAATTGTCAATTTCATGAAATTTAAGTAACTTAAACATCCGAGGTGACTGTACTTAAAAATTTAAGGCAGAAACTTTTTTTTTTCTTTTTCTTTTTCTTCTTTTTTACATTTTTTTAAACAGGGCACATACAGCATTTTTTTGGATGTGCAGTAATATTTATAAGAGAGACTGTTTTTCAGTTTAGGTCGAGGACTCAGAAGCTAAAAAAAATTTTGTGTGTAGGCTGATAATTCAGCTTCACATTATAATTAAGTCATCATATGAATAAATAACATTTTAAAATATATTAAAATATAAAAAGTTAATATAATTATAATAATATTATTTTTTTTATATAATAATACAATATTTCAAATAAATAAATAAATAATAAAATTAATTAAATAAATACAATAAAATAAATAAAATTGAATAAATACAATTTAATGAATAAAATTTAATAAATAAATAAATAAATAAATAAATAAATAAATAAATAAATAAATAAATAAATAAATAAATAAATAAATAAATAAATAAAAACAATTATTTAATAATTTTCTACGCTGTGGAGTGCAGTAAGTGATGAGACAGGAGACGGAGATGCGTCGAGTCAGCTTTACTAACACTTTATTTAACACAATATTATTCTCCAAACTGTACATAGACAGTAAAAGAAACTGTACAGCGAGCAATGTAAACAACTGTCACACAACGTTAACCCGGAACTCCTCCGGCCGGAAAACCCGCTCCCTTAAAGGGGCCGCGTCTGGGTGAATGTCTCGTACAGTTTTAACTTGTAGGTCACCACAACGCCATGTTTATAAAAGCTACTTAAATAATTGAACTAAAGTCTAATCCTGGCTTAATCTAAGCCCTGCCTGGGAAACTAGGCCATAGTCTAATAAAAAATAACACTTTTTAAAAAACAATATTAATTTCATTTTATATAAGAGAATAGGAGAGATAAATTGAAAACTCTATATTGTGGAAGTGCTACAGTGGCAAAAGTCCCATTGTAAGTTTAATTTTGTATTTACATACAGTATGTGGGTTCCAGGCCTTGATGTGACCATGTAGCAGGGCTTAGCTGCTATAAATGAAGGCCAAGCCCACTTGATCTGCCTCTTCAGCACATTGAGTAGGGATCAAGGTCTCATTACAAGGTTTCCCCAATGTAGCAACCACCCTCTGACCAGGCAGTGAACCAGCACAAATCAGCCATGCATGGTATTCTGATAAGAGCGTGGTGTGTCCTATATAGAGCCTATCATTGAGCTAAGATGCTCAGTCAAAAATAATCACACATGCTTTGTGGACACTGCTAAAGTAACTCATTGACTGCACTTAAAGAAAGGTTAAAAAAATATTTTAAATGCAAATTATCTGTCTTTATTTTCTTAGAGAGACAAAATAACTTGTTGCGTAGGCTGCTGAAGATTTTCAGGCATGAGTTATGTTAATGATTACTAATTTATTTAAAAATATTTCCTTCAAATGTTTAGTCTTACTCCATTAACATTCCAAGAGATTAGCCTGTGGACAACGACTGCTCCCCTTTCCGGATGAACACTTTTTTCTCTAAGTAATGGATGGTTTTTCTTACACATTCATAAAGCTTAAGTAGACATGTCATCATTTGATGGAGACCCTAAGGTCTGAGCACCATTATTTCTCCATCACTGGTTAAATAAGGATCCATCCATCCAGCTCTCACTCAGGCGCTCAAACACTTAACCGCAATTTGTTTTGGTCAGGGACATTTAAAAAGCCTGGGAATAACCTGCAACTGTCTGTGTGCTCAACATGCCATCAGTTACACAGAAAGAAAGAACAAGAAAAAATTCTAGCAATCTCGGAAAGATATTTCAGAGATATTTTAACAGCAAAATATGTTGATGATGAAATAATTCTTGTTTGTGTATCCCTTCAGGAAGTATTTGAAGTCCCTTTCATCTTTGGCATGGAGTTGCACTCAATGTGCATATCAGATGTAATAATAAAAAAAAGACCAAAATATATTCAGGATGAATATCAAGTCTAAAAAAGAGATGGATTCTGAAAAGAGCTTGGCCTGTGAGTGCCGGGATACCCGGAGGAGAGGAAATGAAGTCTTAGAGAGCACAAACTCTTACACTTCTGTCAAATAGCGGTTTTATTTAAGTTTATTTTAAGAGGCTTCACACAGACCAACATTCCACCGTCAGTGGTTGAAAAACTGATGGTGTTCAACACTGGCCAAGCTATCTTTTTTATATGCGTAATTATTTTGATTTCCTGAGGCAGCTCGTTTTGCACTTCTCAGATGTTTACTTTTGGCACTTGAGATGAGTTCAAACGAGTGGTGAGGTGTTTATTTTTAGTTTCCCTTTACAATGAATTGGGCAGGTTTAGTCCCTTGACTTCCATTATACCATTAGATGTATATCTTTTTGACAGAGCACTTAAAAAAGGTTCATTTCCAACTCTCACGCAATGCTTTATACAATCTTCATCCTATTGCTATCATCATATGAATTGAGTGGTTTAATCCAAGTTTTCTGAAGAGCTTTATATGATGAACAGATTTAATTTAGGCTTTTATTCACATAAATCAAGTGTATACACTGTAAAAGAAATTCAGGTCTCCAATCGAAAATTTTCAATTGAATTTCTGTTAATTAAATTGTATCAGTTCACAGAATTTCAATTCGGCCACAAGTGAAAAATTTAGATGTGATCAGTCACTAGAGAATTTTCAGTTGGAGACATTTTTTTACAGTGTAGCGTCAGTTCTGGCAGGTCACGTCAGTCAAGCTCGCATCATCTGACTTTCAGCTGATCAAGTCTACCTATAGGAATACGACGTCTATCCCAGCATCCATATAAAAGCTGTCGCGTTTCTCCAGAGCTCATTTACCCTCCTCCATCCCCAGCTCCTTCTCTTGTCAGTCAGGGTTTGGTATTCTAATTCCCCTTGAATCAGACTAAATTCCTGAATTATTTTGTACATTTAATATCAACATTGATGATATCTGCAATATATCACTTTGGTTCTGTTCTATTTATCCTAATGGGGATTATTGCTGCTCTCCCTGCTCTTATCCATGCTAGGCTGCATGGATGTGCATGGAGTTCTTGTCCAGAACAGAACCATACCGCCAATCCAAACTATATGCTAATAGTCATTCAATCATATTTGACGACATCCTGACAGAATAACATTTAAAAGTGAATATACTGTTCATAGAGCACTCAGATTTGGCAAACAGAAGCTCATTCATGCTTGCTTGAGATGTGATGCAGTTCTCATGAGTTCCATTCTTACATGTCATGCCAGCACGTTTGAATTTCTGCAAGAACCAATGAAGTTTGTTCTCATGTATTAGGAAAGAATAGTTGAGCTTCCATTTATATTTAAGCATGTTTACTAGTCAATATTTATTTGTGAATAATAACTTCAATTTAATCTCTTCATCATATAAAGTGACTGTGTCTCCTCAGAAGACTTGGATTAAATTACTCATTTCATATGGATTTTTTTTAACATTTGTGTTCTGAAAGACTTAAGGAGTTTGGAATGGCATGAGGGTGAGTAACTGACAGAATTTTTGTTTTTTGGGTGAACTATACCTTTAAGCCCAGTTTGATATCCTTCACATCGCCCCCCTGCCTGCCAGAATGCAGTTATGGTATCACACATTCACAGTTGCTGCCGTGTAATCAATATGGCTGACATACTAATACTCCATTCCCATGACAGTCTGTGATGTGATGTGTGTGTGTGTGTATTTTATGCATGTGCATTTATATATTTTTTCCCTCTGGTTAAAACTTGGTTTTTATTAACTTAAGCATTGACAATGCCAACAGCTAGACCGTTTCAACTTGGCATTTGAGAAATGCATTTGCAGTATTTTTAATCTAAATATGAGATTAGAAATAAAGCAAGCGTAAAATTAAAACAATTAAAAGTTATTTATTCCATCACCTTGTAAAACAGAGCCTGTGTAGCAAAAACAGAAATGTTCAAGTGATTTAATGTGATTGTTTTGTTCCATATCACAATGTTGGACTTAAATTAATCTTTGACTTTGCTGATAAGGAGAATATTGTATGGACTCGTTCCTGACTGTTGGCTGGTTTATCAGACTCTCACAAATGGAATCTAATCTAGTGTTTCTCTATGCTTTCCTCTGTGATGGGGCCCTTGAGTGTTGATGAGAACCTGATTGTCAGTATGCGTGTCAGCTTCGACGTCTACACACACACACACAAACAGAACCGAGCATTTGTCTCAATTTCATCACTGCTCCAGTCCTACCTTGACTGATGTGCGTCTTTGTTTGGAATACTAGATCTTTCCACCCGTTGATGTGTGTTGATATTATCAGAGTAAATCTCCCAAAGAGAAGAAAACCTCACATCTCCAGAGAGTGAAAAGATATGTAACAATGGTTGTTCTAAACTTTCATTTGGTTCAGAGGAAATGGGCAAATGTTTTTTTTGTTTTTTTCTCTCTTTTCAAAATCATGATATCTGTTGAAGTAAAAAGATAGAGTCTATGTAGGCCAAGTCACATTTTCTGTTCAGGACAAAGTTACAATGCTTTAAAAAAAACAATAAGAGCAATAAATAAGTAAATAAAAATTACTAACAAAAATAACAGTAATGCAGTTTTTCTCAATCTGTTTGGCAAATTGTTACCCCCTCAAAACTTTAAGTGCTGCTGTGAAGGACATCACAGCAATTGCATATGTGGAAAATGTAGCAACTCACCCAAAACATTTAATTCATGCTTCAAAGTGTCAGTAAAGTGCCACCAAAAAAATAAAAAAAATAAAAAACATTTTGTCACTGTCTGAGCTGAATTTTTTGAATCTCAAAATTTTTAGATGTTGGCAGCCAATAATGGAAATGTTTGTAATATGCAAATGTATTTATTTATTTATTTGTTGACTGGCTACTTTTTATACTATATAAGAATGTCAGTTTGTTCTAGTTTACTGTTTAATTCAATTTAATGCTGTTGTGTATCACAGCTTTTTAGAGTCAGATTTGAACATTAGGTAAACGTTTTCTTAGAAAAGTCAATACACAGAAAAAAAGTTTGCATATTTTATGCAGATATTTATATATGTAGTAATGTGTTACATGTAAAGATTTGCATTTAAAGTCATATTTAGTAAGCAGAAAATGACAGCAAGGCAAGCTCCAAATATGTGCTTTAAAATTTGATTGGTTGACTGGTAATATTTAGTATTATTAATATTTCTAGTGAGAATATGAGTCTGAAACTGCTCCATTGGGCTGTGATTATGGGGCGTTTCAACCGAACCAGGAAAGACCTCAATTGGATAGAGCTACAACCAATCAGAGCAACGAAGCGACGCATTGTCAAATGTCAACAGATTTCAACTGCACTGTGTTGCCCATGGTGTTGCCAACTCCATGTTTTTTTCCCCCGCGGGTTGTTTTCGATATGTCCGCGGGTTGAAGCGACTATAATGTGATATATAGACCCATGAGTGTGAATTTTAGCAGGCAAACTTGCCAAAATAACACACATTTTACCCCCCAAATGCCATTTTCCCCCCGGAGAACCCCCCGAGAAGCTATTGTTTAGGGCTATAGTTAGCGGGTTTTGTTGTAAAAACTTGGCAACCCTGTCTGCACGCGCTGGAATCAGGCTGGAATACACGATCTTTGCCAGTGTTGTAAAAAAATAAAATAATTTAATGATACACAGAGTACTTACCCAACATGATCATCATTTCTGAGAGAAATTGTTATGGTGAATGCATACACAAGCAAGCTCTCCGTTTAGGATTCGAACAAATATAATCCAAGCCCCTTTGATGATTACGTTACTGTTGATCATCTGTCTGTCATCGTCTAAAGGCCGCCCTGATGATTTCATTGGTCAGAACAGTTTCTGTTCAGGGATAATTGCTCCTCTATGGATCAAGGCCAGACCGAACTGCCCGACCTAAAAAAATTGTGGGCGGGGCTAAGTTCGGCTGGCATCCAGGCTAGGTAATATTGTGATTCCTAATTTTTATTGAATTCTATTATACAGCCCTGTAAAATAGATAGTATATATTATACAGTATAGTCTGACAGATTTTGATAACTTCACTGATCGTTTTGCATGTGATGGCTCACATGATGACCGAATGTTAAGCCAACAGAAATTGCTACAATACCTAGTGTACTTCTTTATTTGCACACATAGCCAAAACACGCTTTAAAGAAATTTTAAGTTCCTCTATTATGTTATTTTAAAGTTTCCTAATATAATTTTAACTGGTTTTATCTGAACATTATGTTCAGTAATTCTCAAATGGATGATTCAGTCCCTATAAATCCCTCCTTTCTGCGAGCTTACTCTGCTCTGATTGGTCAGATGGCCAAGTTTGTTGTGATTGGTCTATCGTGTACAATGTGTATTTTGGAAACAAATGGCCATTACCATAACTGAACTTCAGCTCCTGGGGAGGCTTCCTAAAGCTCATGTGATTCATTGCACACATTGTAAAGACAGTAAAATTTACATTATTTTACTTCAATCCCAGAATGAGTCCGAATGATTATGAAGCATTGGAAGAACTATTTAACCTGAACCTTTTATTTTGTGTCATGTAATAATAATAATAATAATATATTTTATTTTATTTATAAAGCAATTTACATTTTAAAGAAAATCTCAAAGTGCTACAAAAAAATCTATGTACCAAAGTACTGACAAATTGCAATGTGCTCCCCTGAAAGACACAATCTTCAGAAGATGATATTACCTTGAACATTTTTTGAAAGTTTATTATTATTCATGCAAACCATAGAGAGTCTTTTATTTATTTATTTATTTTAATTTTAAACATGTATGTGCTCCCACTGACCAGTCTCTTTCATGCACATTAATGTAAGTACTGATCAGTTCCTCAGGGTGGCAATGGAAAGGAGCCTGGAGCGAAGACACAAGGCAGCTCTGTGTTTCATAAGTGCCTATTACTGCAAGAGGGACTGACAAATTTTGTAGCAGACCTACAATTTGTATGAAACCAGTCAAACCTTTAGTTGGCTTTTATGTGGAAACTAGCAGCACCTCGATGGGAGTGAAAGAGTCTCTAGAGCTAAAGAATTCTCTGAAGACAGCAGCTTTGTTAAATCATCTTTGTTTCCCTAGGGGATTCACAGTTGTTCTGATTGGAAATATCATATTTTATACAACAATTCAATAAGATACTTCTTCTACTTATACTTCATCTGTTTTTAATCCAATGAAAATAGTTCAAAACAAAGTCACTGCATGTTGTATATCGACGAGCAACACGTAGTTGTTGTTTCAATTCTGAATGAAGTTTTATTTTTATTTTTTATGAATCGGTTTAATGAATCATTTGAAAAGGGAACATGCATTTTCTGTAAAACTGTGTTATACAAATAAATGTAAATTTAATTGAATGAAGGATTTAATAATAAGCTTATAAAGGAACACTTATTTTGTTCCAAAAGGGGGACATATCATGCCCCTTTTTACAAGATGTAATATAAATCTCTGCACTGTAAAAAATTATTTAGAAAAAAAGTTACCTGGTTGCCTTAAAATTTTGAGTTCATTGAAATTAAAATTTTGAGTTAATACAATGAACATTTTTTAATATTCGAGAAAAAGATTATTAAAAGATTTTGTAAGCATATTGGGTAATTGTGTGTGTTATTTCTGATGACGCAGTGAAACATGCCAAATAGTGCTATTTTCATGATTTATCACATTTTTTTATGTGGTTCAGATACAAAAATATTTTGAGTTTCTATTTATTAAACTAATTTCCTTCATTGTATCAACTCAATTTTTTTATTTCAATAAACTCAAAATTTTAAGGCAACCAGGTTACTTACTTTTTTAAGTTAAACCAACAAAAACCACCACAATTTTTTTACAGTGTGGTGTCCCCAGAAGGGGTCTGTGAATTATCAGGTCAAAATAGTCCCCAGATAATTTATTATAGTTTGTCAAATTTGCCCCAATTTGGGTGTGAGCAAAAACGTGCCATTTTTGTGTGTCCCTTTAAATGCAAATAAGCTGCTGCTCCCCGCCCCTCTTCCATACTTCGGATACAACGTTAACAACAACAACAATCTCACTCAGCCTAAATGTAAAAAAGAACACACACAAAAAACTGTTGTGGAGTGTAGCCTTAAATGTTTGCACCAGAGTTGGAAACAGAGACTGCACCTGGACATTTCTGAATGGTTAGTGGATACATAGTGATTCAACTAATCGATAAGCTAGCATGTACCGTCATGTTACTCTATAAATTATTGCATATGTGCTTGTGTGGGAATGTAAAAAAGTCCATCGCCTGACTATACTATGCTAACTTTAGCCGTACAGCATTCTAGAAAGCTCATTCAGAAAGAAAATTTGATTTACAAAATATGAAGTGCCATCCTTACTTGTTATGAATATGAAGTTAGAGCACAAAGCGTTGGTTTTGACTCATCCTTCAGAAATAACTTTTTTGCAAATCCAGCTTGCACTGATTCAATGACTCTCTTATGAGGACAATTCACTTGTTCCATTGTTACACATATTTGATGAATGAATGATTAATTGACTCAAAGAGAAGTTGCTTATATTATCATACAAAGATACGCTTTTTTTATTGAATAAAAAGTTTGCCTACATGAACAATATAACCATAGGTAAACAATAAACAAAAAATAAATAATATAAAAATATTACTCAAGGACATGACAGAAAATCTGTACAGATTTCTGTGTTTTTGAGAGCAACATTGATTCACTATAGTATATTACTTATATAAAAAGCATTTTTGTTGAGAGTTTGCAATACACAAACACAATACACTCAGCTTGTCTGTAGCAAAGTTTGCTGCAACATTTAAACATTCATTCTGTCAGCCTCATCATTAATAATTTTTCATTTACAGGTACAGTGAATAAAACTATACCTTAAAAAGTTTTACATAGACTGTACTGTTAAAGTTTTATATAGAATACATTGTTGGTAGCTCATCCTCCCTTGCTTCCACTTATGGGCCATCACTGGAGATCATTCAACTAAAGGGAAAGAGTGATCCACTTTACACAAGAATCTCTAAATCATGCCAGACCACATGTCACCTTTACCTCGAAGCCATCGACTTGAGGACAGGCCCAATGACAAAGATAAACACACCACCAGGACACCACTCGGATAGTCTGAAAAAGTTTAAGGAGGTAGTCAACATGTTTGAACAAATGAGAAGCACTTGAGAAAAGTGTTTCAATAAGTGGAGGCTTCACTTGGCGTAACCTGATCACCATTTAGGCTCCATGGGAGTGACATGCAGTGATTGGCATCACCTCTGTGGTGCAGACGTTGCTGTTTTAACACTGGATAAGGACAGAGTAGAGGAGCCTTTGTGCTCTTATCTGTGCATATTGCATGTGGAGTCGCCACCTCAGTTTGGGATCAGTCTAGCTGTGTCTCTTAGTTCCTTCTGAGAACAGACCAGAACAACCCCACGTTCACATCAGTAACATGTTCACGGCATGGCTCACGCCCGGGCATGCATAGGTCTGAAGTGTTTTATACTGCCGCTGACCCTGGAAATAGCAGGGTAAGGGTTTGAAGAGAACCCAAACACTGGTGGTCAGTCATCACTTAAATGGGCCCCTTTAATTAGTACTTACTGTTACTTGCATTTAAAAGCAAGGGAGATTGAGGCTAACAGTCCGACATTTGACTCCAGTGTATATATTTAATATTTAATGCTGTATGTGTTTATTTAAAAAATATATATATGAACAAACAAAAGAATGAATTAATTAATGAAGGAAGGAAGGTTAAAAGCACATATGATAAAAAAGCTGAGTATTTCAGAAAAGCTACTTATAAAACAAATGAGCTTCTCTGAAAAGCTTAACTTTTTTTAAGCCAAAAGTGTGACTATACGAAACATAAACTTAACTATATACAGACGTGGACAGAAATGTTGGCACCCTTTGTAAATATGATCAAAAACATTCTTTAGAATTGTTGGCCCATATTGATAGGATAGCATCTTGCAGTTTGGAGATTTGTGGGATGCACATCCAAGGCACGAAGCTCCCGTTCCTCCACATCCCAAAGATACTCTATTGGGTTAAGATCTTGTCTGTGGGGGCCATTTTAGTACAGCGAAGTCATTGTCATGTTCAAGAAACCAATTTGAAATGATTTGAGCTTTGTGACATGGTGCATTATCCTTCTGGAAGTAGCCATCAGAGGAGGGGTACATGGTGGTCATAAAGGGAATGACATGGTCAGAAACAATGCTCAGGTAGGCCGTGGCATTTAAACGATGCCCAATTGGCACTAAGGGGCAGGGATCTCACAGATTTCCGTGAAATGAATACGAACCCATCACCGAATTTTCGGTGATTCCGTGAAACTACCACGGATTTTTGAGTTAAGGGTCCGTGTTCATTTCACGGAATTCTGGGAGACCAGGTTGCAATAAAACATCCCCCAAACCATTATACCACCACCACCAGGGGCTACATTATACCACCACCACCACCACCAATATATATATATATACTCAAACACACTGATGATTGAAATAAATTGAGTTAGCCAGGAGAAAATAAAAAAATTATTATTATGATTATTATGTAAGAGAGTACCAGAAATCTATCAGAAGAGTATCATCCCATTTCCCCAGATCCCATTTCAATGTATTTGCCAGACACAGAGTAAAGTGTTAGGAGCACTGCCAGGTGTAAAGTGTGATAATTATATTTTAGCAAACTGGCAGGAACTGGCCCAGGACCAAAGCTCCTTGTGCAGGCTTTCTAATGAATTTAATGATTTAGAGGGATAGTTCACCCAAAAATGAACTATCCCTTTAACCCTGCTCTTCTGGTGGCCTGGAAAGAGCTAGTCAGCAAATCAACACACCGAATTTCTTTCCAAGAGCAAGACAAAAAACATTGCCATCTCCCATCTCTTTGAAAATATATGCACATATGTTATTTATTATTTGACTGTTCTGTTTGTAATAAGAAGTAAATTAGCACCAAATAGCATTTTTTAGCCTGGAACAAAGGGACAATTCTGTGACATTATATAGTCACGTTGCACATGTGTGATTGTGGAATTTCCCTGTAAAACCCTGGCGAGCTATCTGCAAATGTTATAGAGAAACTGGCACTGAACTAATGTTTCAACTTTCACCTAGTTTCAATCCTCCATCATTCAACTCATGGCAACTGATTACATTAACACAAGGACTTTAAATTATCCTCCCTTACCCTTCTCTTTTAGATTGTCATGTGTGATAAAGGGATTAAAGATGTATGATTTATTTGGATTAATATGATGGACAGGAATTTGCTTTCTTAGACACTTTTAGCTTCTGCAAGTAAAGAGTTCACTGTAAAGGTTTAATGGGATGTCTATGAGTCTCTTTGAACTTAATGAGCCCATCAGTCTCGATTTGATGGGTGGCAGCTACTGTGGGCAGCTACTGTACAGTAAGTGCTTTCAGTGGTTCTCTTGTTTTTGAGTCATTGTCATGAGATAATTAGAAAAAGTAAATATTAATAGTAACAACAAGTGTAGCTTTTGTCTTTTTTTTGTTTGTTTTTTGTTTTTTTGTGTGTTTTTTTACCAGTATGTGCTTAAAATAACAAAAAAAATGACTTGTTGAATAATTAATTAAAATATTGTTTTTTATTTATTTAAATGTGTTATTTTAAAATTATTATAATTATTTATGAAAGATATTTTACTATTTTGTTTGTTACTTTTTATCTGTTGTCGAGTTGATTGTATAGAATTTTCCACTTGTCAGTTAAGAATTTACAGCCACTTCCAGCATTCCAAGGAAGCAAGTGGAAAAATGAACTGATGATAACATTGATCCATGGCTTTAAACTGGCTCCTAAATATCTGTCATACTCACAGGACACCCAAACACAGCCTATTTACTCCCACCACCTACCCTGGACATAAGCCCAAACAGGCCCGACTCCCAAATGATACTTTACAAACAACCTGGCCTCTCGGAAGAAATCCAATACGTCTTTTGTCGCCAAGTAGTAAGTGGTAGTTGAAGACAGATCTGACATTTAGCTGGCTCATCACCTCGGAATGGAGGGAACGCCTGTTCTGATTTCTGCTGTTTCTTAAGACAAATGAGAGAGTTTATTTTATCCTTATTATTATCCTTATAATAATATTATTTTATCCTTATTATTGTCCTTATTCCAAGGAAATTAATCTTTAAAATGTAAAAAGAAACAATAGATAGATAGATAGATAGATAGATAGATAGATAGATAGATAGATAGATAGATAGATAGATAGATAGATAGATAGATAGATAGATAGATAGATAGATAGATAGATAGATAGATAGATAGATAGATAGATAGATAGATAGATAGATAGATAGATAGATAGATAGATAGATAGATAGATAGACTGTAAAAAATGTTGTTGGTTTAACTTAAAAAAGTAAGCAACCTGGTTGCCTTAAAATGTTGAGTTTACTGAAATTAAAAAAATTTAGTTGATACAGTGAAGGAAATAGAAACTCAAAATATTATTGTATTTGAACCAAACAATTTGATAAATCATGAAAATAGCACAAAAAAAATCTTTGAATAACATTTGAATAAAGGGTGTCGATTCTCAAAAATGTTCATTGTACTAACTCAAATTTTTAATTTCAATGAACTCAGGTAACTGAGCTGCCTGTAAAAAAGACAGATATAAGTGACTGAAAGTTGATGTCACAGATGCCTATAAAATTACTAATAAAACTACAGGGACAATGAGCCTGCTCGGTTTGCCATATACTGTGTCCACTGACATTTACCGCCATCAAAATCCCATTAAGACACCGCTGTCTGATAAGGAGCCCTAATGAGCGAACTCTGGAAACTCTCTCACGCAGAAGACAGAGCACAGTAGCCACTGAGAGCAAGCTATAGTTGATCAAATGCTCTTAAAGTAATCAAAGTAACCCGTTCTACAGTCCTTTCCTCTCTCTCACCTGTCAGGACTGCTCAGATCCCACTCATGACGAATTCCATTGTGAATCCCCATGTGATAGATCCTTTTCCCAAACAAAAGCCACTTGAGGAAAGAATGTGAGACAAGCAGCAAGCTGTTTCTGTATCTGTTTTACTCTCTCTTTATTTCTCGGGACAGAACAAAGTGACAGTTACAGTAATAACACTTGTTATGTTATAAGGCCAAGGGGATAGAGGAAAAGCAGGAACACATGTCTTATGTGGCATACTCGCTGAAATTGCGATTAGCAGCGACAACAAAGAGAAGTGTGTGTTCCTATGTTTAGCTGTCTATGGGTGATGACAGAGGAGCACGACTCAGAGTGCAGACACTTGATAAGCTTGTGAAGACCAGACAGTATTTATGCCAATCAGATTACAGAACACATCAAGTGCCAATGTAAGTTAATGCAGTTAATTTAACAAATGTCAAACTAATAACTGCAGGTGATCGTGTTACAAAAACGAAAGCAAGCATAAAGTGTGTTCATTCTCTTTTCAGAAGAATCCAAAAAGAAGATCCTCTGTCAGGCCTGGTGAAGGTAAAATTTACTCATATATTTGACATATCTGAATGTGTCGAAAATGTAAAAGAAATGGTAATAAACTGCATATATGTGATCTAAAGTTTTGTGCATTTTGGACTGAGCAGGTTTATATTTTAAAATAAAATAAAAAGCTTAATCTGGTTAAAGGGATAAAATGTCTGTCTATCGTAAAAACACACTGAATAAGCTCAGGCTAGTATAATTTAATAATCCTGATCAAATATTTTACATTTCACATTCACATGGGTTGATGGAACTTGTCCACCATAGCAGAGTTTACATTTTAAGCTAATAAAGATTCTTGGATAAGATTCATATTTAGAAAGAATTTTAATAGATACATAAAACCTATTTTTAAAGAAATCCATGCATAAATTAACAGAGTGGACATGTTGTTTTACACAATAGATAAGTATTTTATTTAAAGTCTTTTAAAGGGTTTGTTTCCCCAAAAATGAAAGTTCTGTCATTAATTACTTACACTAATGTCTTCTGACACGCGTAAGACCTCCGTTCATCTTCGGAACACAAATGAAGATATTTTTGTTGAAATCCGATGGCTCAGCTAGTAATGGGCCAAAGTTTTGAATGTTATGAATCAGTGTATCAATTCATGATCATGAAATCATCAAGTCGTTATTTAGTTTTTTTGCACACAAAAACTATTCTCGTCGCCTCATAAAATTATTGTAGAAGCACTGTAGTCTTTAGTGCCTTTTTTGGGTCTCGAGAGAGGAAATTACATTTTTATTTGTGTTCTGAAGATGAACGGAGGTTTACGGTTGTCGAACGACATTAGGGTACGTAATTAATGAGAGAGTCTTTATTTTTGTGTGAACTAACCCTTTAAATGAGCATTCAAGTGGGACTTAAAAAATGCCATGGAGGGATATATAAAAGATTTTAAAATATAATTTGAAAGCAAGGGTTTATTACAATGCAAATGGGAGAAGTCTCGTGTTACACTCGTCACAATCAGAGTTGATCAACATCCAGGATCAAGTCCATGTAGCCTATACTGCAGGGTAATATTAAAATATTTTACATTTAACCATCTTAGCATGGAAAGATGCACTGAAATGTAGACCTTCATTTATGTGTTTTTGACCTACACTGTTTACGTTACATGACATGAGAACAGTTATCTATTTCAGTTTGTATGTTAGCAGGGACTCACTAACTCTTAGGCCGCGTGTCCACCAACGCGTTTTTTCACACAACTGGCTGGCGTATTCAATTGTTTTCAATGGAGCGCCACGTTTTTAGAACGTGATGAGCAAATAGTTTACATTGTAATGACATTTTTTAAAAAGAATCAATACAGAAACAAACGTGAGACACTAGTAACACTTCCGCGGATATTTTTGTATCATAACAAGCAAAGCCAAAACGCTTTTCACAGCGAGGCGCTTACAGCAGTGCACCTGGCATTTTCAGCTGGCTAAAAACGCTTTGGTGGACACACGGCCTTAATAAGAGTATGGCACCCAGTAAATCCTCTCAGGATACCTGGAATCAGTGTTACAATACCCCAAGCACATTGTTTTACCATTTTTGTAGCATAAACATCATCAAACCGATGAGAGCTTTGGTTCTTCCAATGTTTCTCTATAGCACTATTCACACGGGATTAGTATTATCTAGGGACCTCTGTGATTTATTTAGAAATTACTCCCCCACATTTGAGTTTTGCATGGCACATTCGCACGAGATAAGCAAAGCCTGTGATTTTACTCAAATTTACTGACTTCTCCCGGATATGATGTCAAGACTTTGTTCTAGATATAGCTATGAAATCATAAACAGGCATTATTTTATAGTAATAAATAAACAATTTTGTTTAGTTAGCGAACAGACGCCATAAACTGAGCTCAGACCAGCGGCAGGAATCAGATTTCATTTATCACGAGTGAGAAGCTGACAATATACGGCGGAAGATTCAGTTTCAAAACTAAATGTAAAAGCGCCTATTTAAACAAGCTTGTCATTGTACTGTTCTGTTCTGTTTTTCATTAAGAACAGTATTGATGTTAATATTAAACACCATTCAATCAGTTTACTCTCATATTGGTACTCATTCTAAAGTGAAAGTATAATCCGTGCAGCTGCACAGAAATTCATAACAGTGCGCATTATGAATGCAGACTTTATTCTTTGTGAAAGATAAAGATAGAAATGCTCACAGGAAGAAAAAAAACTTGCAAAATTGATATACGATCCGCCTAATCCTGGCCAAATCACAGAGATTCCGATTCGCACGGGACTACTATTATCACAGGACCTCGGTGTGCGGCGAAATATGGTAGGTCATTTGCTGGGGAATTTTTACTTTACATATTCCGATTCGCACGGGATTAAGATCACAGACATTCTCTGCAATTATTACAAATCACCAGAGGTCCCTAGATAATACTAGTCCCGTGCGAATGGGGCTTATGGCACTGAAACCTAAAGATGTCCGAGTTCCGGTGCACTTCAGCTGATACTCAACTGCCATTGGCTCATCTGCATTCGAGGGATGGGGGGTTCCCAACAGGTCGATTCCGCAAATGACTACAATTACAGGTTTCAAACAGAGATGGCGACAAAACTTTGTGTCTCTTAGACACAAAACTTACAGACTGCAACTTTAAAATTTCTAATTTAGAAACGTATATAATCTTTATTTCAAAGTGAAGTTAAGAAAATAAGATTTAGGACATGAAACTTATTTATATATATTTATTATATTTCTTACATTATTGTTAATCATTATACAAATGTGTTAATAATTATACAATTATACATACACTCACCAAAAGGATTAATAGGAACACCATACTAATACTGTGTTCGACCCCCTTTCGCCTTCAGAACTGCTTTAATTCTACGTGGCATTAATTCAACAAGGTGCTGAACGCATTCTTTAGAAATGTTGGCCCATATTGATAGGATAGCATCTTGCAGTTGATGGAGATTTGTGGGATGCACATCCAGGGCACGAAGCTCCCGTTCCACCACATCCCAAAGATGCTCTATTGGGTTGAGATCTGGTGATGGGGGCCATTTTAGTACAGTGAACTTATACGACAATTCACCATGGCGTCACAACAGTAATAAACGTTCTTCCGGGTGGCAAAAGCCGAAGCGTTCCTATGGCAACGCTAGTAAATTGCTTGGGTTTTAGACATAGTTAACATGATTACTGAGGAACTGATTAACTAATTTAGGAGATAGCAATACATGAAATGCCTAACCTTGCTCCAGTAGATGTAGCGTTATCGATGATGCTATAGATGTAGCATAATTTTTAAATGAGCCTCAGCCTACCATTGAGTAGTTATTATTTTAGTGATTGTTGCTGTTTGACTTACAATATGTTAGGCTATCGTAGATGGTCTATTTCCCTGTTATCTAACTAAAAAGGCTATGATGGTTTTCTGTTGCTCAGTCGAGGTCGGATCAGATGGCACAGACGTGAGCTTCTGACGGTCAAAAGGATAGCGTGCTGTAGACTAGCGCTACTCCGCTAACGTTAGGC
This sequence comes from Pseudorasbora parva, assembly GCF_024679245.1. Taxonomy (NCBI): domain Eukaryota; kingdom Metazoa; phylum Chordata; class Actinopteri; order Cypriniformes; family Gobionidae; genus Pseudorasbora; species Pseudorasbora parva. Next base: position 31,509,495 of record NC_090183.1, on the reverse strand, counting down.
ATTTACTCAAACTAAACTCGTGGTGATGATGAAACCAATGTGGTACACGCATCAATCATCCATCAGCTTACAACTATGTTTTGCTTTTCCTATTTCTTCCATTGACATTCGATCAGTAACCTATGACACTAGAAGTTCGGTGTCTTCCTACTTTTACTTTATGCAGTGACTGGCAATGAGTTTGATCTTTAAAAGAGATCTAAAGTTTACTAATATTAGTCTTGAATTTCCCAAGCTGAAGATAATTATGCTCTGCTATGATTTTGTAGATGGGCCGTTTTGAAAATACTTCTCTGTAGCACCACTTTTGACGACGTCCACTCGCATAGCCTCCTCACCCACAGGTTTTGCTGGATATATTTACTTTTTTTCTGAAGGAAATCGGTACAATCCTACACCTTTTGCTGAATATCTGACGGCGCAACCCCAAACACAACACGTTTTCGTCATAGTTTCAACTTTAATCAACAGCAATGTTGGTAACTGTTTACAGTAGCCGGCTGGATCTCTTCAGTTTGTCAGTAGAAGCTGCTCACGTTCTGCCACCCGGAAGTATCTTGGTGCCGATTGTTTACAAACATTCTGAAATGCTGTATTGTCATGTTCAAGAAACTAATTTGAAATGGTTCAAGCTTTGTGAAAAGCTTTGTGGTGCATTATCCTTCTGGAAGTAGCCATCAGAGGATGGATACATGGTAGTCATAAAGGGATGGACATGGTCAGAAACAATGCTCAGGTAGGCCGTGGCATTTAAACGATGCCCATTTGGCACTAAGGGGCCTAAAGTGTGCAAAGAAAACATCCCCCACACCATTACACCACCACCACCAGCCTGCACAGTAGTAACAAGGCATGATGGATTAATGTTCTCATTCTTTTTACGCCAAATTCTGACTCTATACCATATAAATGTCTCAACAGAAATTAAGACTTTAAACAGACCAGGCAATATTTTTCCAGTCTTCAACTGTCCAATTTTGGCGAGCTTGTGCAAATTGTAGCCTCTTTTCCCTATTTGTAGTGGAGCTGAGTGGTACCCGGTGGGGTCTTCTGCTGTTGTAGCCCAGCCGCCTCAAGGTTGTGTGTGTTGTGGCTTCACAAATGCTTTGCTGCATACCTCGGTTGTGACGAGAGGAGATAGTCCTGACCAGGACCACACTCCTAAATATATTAAAGCAACCGCAATGTGATTGGTTGATTAGATAATTGCATTAATAAGAAATTGAACAGGTGTTCCTAATAATCCTTTAGGTGAGTTTATATTATACAATAATTATATACTGTGTTAGTATATAAACTGAATATTAATCTCAATTAATTATCAATTCATAAAGATAATAATCTGACAGAAAGAGGAAACACCTATATTAAATTAAAGGAGTTGAAGTTCAAGCAAAAGGCTTGGGTTTGTGTTGAATATCCCTTTTAGTTGTTCCATGCTAACAGGCTGAAATAAAACGATCAGTATTTCTCTTTAGGCAGGTAATCTTCTGGACAGTCAGCCGCTCTGCCTGTGCTGATAGCAGATTTCAGAACAATCTAACTCAAGCTATTTCAATTATTTTCAAACTATTTAACATTTCAAGCTATTTAATTAAAGCCATTTAATGTGTTACTCCTTAAACATAAGCTCACTTTACATGCATCGAGGCTGCAAATGACAATTAGTATTAGGAATGGATTTGGATTTGTGAAAATAGATCAAAATAAATCGTGATTAGACCCGATGGGAGCACACTCGGGACGAATTCAAAACAGCCAATGCTTGCAATCTGTAATGTGTCCTTATATCAACCAATCTAGCCCAATTTCATTTTAAAGACTAAACACAGAGATTTAGGGCAGGCTGGGGCTCCCAGGATAGTATTCTTTTGGGTACATGGTCTCATGCTCACCCTGAATCCTTTACAAACAGAGAACATGCTGCTGAAACTTTGATCGGGCTGAGGGAACACTTAAAAAGCAGTGCCAATCTGATTTTTTAAAAGAGTTTCCCATGACCAGGTGGCGTCTCCATTGGGCCTCAGTGATGGCGAGTGTATTCAGTGCAATCAGTGCCATCAGTGGTGTATGACTCCTGAGGTTTATCTAGCTCAGATAGAGATTTTGTAGCCGCACCCTCTCTGCCTGTGTGACTGAGGGAATAAAGCATCATTTCAGTTAAAGGTGGGCGACCAAGAATGATGGTAGGAGCATTTATCTGAACCTCAACATATACTTACTCACACCTAAACAAACACATACGCGTTCCCATTATCCCTTTGTGTATGAGATAGAGAATTATCATGGTGTGCGTGTAGACAACAAACCTTGAGCGAGTGTGTGTTTGTATTTTGGCGCAGATTGTGGTTATGGATGACTGATAGTCACAGACATAGCATGGACTCATGGTAAGATGGGAACTTTCTCACGTTCTTAAACCCACTTAGAAGCAATTCAGAAAAGCTTATTTATATATGAAATAAAACTTTGGTGTAAACCAATGAATTATTAACAAGATGGTAAAAAAATATAAATAAATAAAAATTAACAACAATGGTACACTATGGTTGTGATGCGCAGAACAAAATTAATTGGCTGTGTTTTGACTGATGAATTGTAATCCTCCAAGTGACACAGTATCAAAGAGCAAAATGCTAATATTTTCCATTTTATGTAGCCTAATTAGAAACAAGAGCAAACATGGGGAAATTACATAAGACCCAGGGCTGGGTTTAAGATGGGCTATTAGGGCAATGCCCCCCTATCCGCAGGATACTCCATTTTTCATGATGCCTTCAATATTTAAAAAAATATTAGATTAAATGATTAGAGACATATGAAGTGTATTTTTCTGCTCTTCCTCAGACTCTTTTTTCATTCTTTGCCGGATGGCACCTGCTTTCCCAACTCTCATTGGAACTTTTTCTGAACAGGCTTCCAATCACCTCGACTGCATCTGAAATTGCATACAATAAAAAAAAAAAATTTAAAAAATGAATATAGGTGAAAAATGACATAATGAAAGCATGGTGAATGTAGTATGTCCGGATCACATTCAAACACTCATATATAGAACATACTTTCTCTTAGCTGTCAAGAAGTTATTACTTCAAAATAAGTACCTACTCAAGAGAGAAGATTTCAGATGAAGCCGTCATGTCTGATCGCTTCTCAGGACGGCAAATGACAGCTGTATCATACACTCCAGTCCCCTAAAGTGCTCAAACTATTGATTTCCAGGTCATGAAAAATCATGGAAATCAATTGAAATAAAATCTTTTTGAAAGAATGTATTTTTTCAAGTGAAATATGGAATGGTTTTGCTCAGCTTTGCTCTGTTTTGATCAGCTCTAAAATATTTTATCTGCATATTGCACTCTTTGTTGTTTTCCAAGTAGCCTGTATGATCAAGATCATAAGTTTACATATATCTGGCCTACATAATCTGCAATATATTGATGATTAAAATAATAATAATAAAAAGATGGATCATAAAATTAGGTTACATGTAGCTGCAAACAATCATTGATGGCCAAAAAGCCAACACGGTTCATGATTCAGCTTTTGATCATCAGGTAACAACACACAATAGCCTACTAATAAGATTCAAGTGTGTAAACTTTGAATAGGCTCCTTTGTGTACAATAGTCAGTTTAGTTTGTTTTGTGGTCTTCATGTAAACATTGTGAGGTGAAATATGTGAAATAACTTATTTTTAAATAGCAGTACAAAATAAAATTAACATTTTGCAGATTCTGCAAGGTTAATCTTACGACCTTACAACCGTAATGTTGCCTTTCATATAACTTTTTGTGCAATAAAATGTTTTTTTTTTCTTGCTCAAGATTCATTTAAAAAAGAATAATAATCCATTTTATTGGGAAAAAAACCTGCTTTTAAATTCAATCAAAAACCTATGTTTTGAAGATAATATAAGAAAATGTTGTCTCGCCACGTTTTCGAAATGCCCCCCAAGTCACACAATTCTAAATCGAGCCTGTAATTAATAATAATTTTAAAACTATTTAAAATAGGCTACGTCAAACATAAAACTGCTAAACAGCAGCTATCTGACAACAAATTTAAAATAAATATAAAACACACTATAACAACAAGCTAATGCATTTCAAGAGAACCTAAATTAAAGACTAAATTGGCCTTCATAATCATGACTTATCCAGTTTAATTTGTGCAAATATTCTCTTTCAAATAAATATATTCTACAAAATATTAATCATTTTGGATTTTCTGGATATGTCATTTTAACTAATTTACTTTGCCAAATATTGATTGATAGATTTTTTTTTTAATTATTATTATTATTATTTGTAAAATAATGTTGTAAAAGTAGATAATGGTCCCTGTTGGAGTGATATAATAACTAACTGTCACAGAGGCTACCATTAACAGAAAATACACCCAGATGAACGTCTGTTGCAAACTAATTGCTGAGCTTTGAGCGCCCTCGCGTGGAGAAAGAAAAATAGCGTTAAAGGGCTTTATTTACGGTTGCCAAGCAACACGATTCTTAGTGAAGAGGGATACGTTAGTCATTGCTGAAAAAGTGATTTGGTGACATTAGCAACTGAAACTGAAAAATAATTGTTAACGCTTAAGTAAATATGGCAAAACCAAAAGAAAAAGACCCAGTGGACATAGTTCACCAGAATGCTATTCATGTCGAGACAATAATGAAGGAGCTGAGACACCAGAAGCTTTACACGGAGTTTAACATCAACCCCTTCAAGAAACGTGAGTGCAGAGCTTCATTTATGTCTCTGTGTTTGACTAAATATTTAAAAGAGCCTCTTTGTTATTTGTTTTTCAGTGCACATTTTGACTGACAAGCCCATGTCCAACGTCACCTACAGAAAAGAAGAGGAAGACCGTAAGTATTTCAACTACATTTGAAGAATGTATTGACACAGTTTTAAATACACAAAATATAACCATACATATGAGTTGTCCCCGTCATTTCAATTCTATATTATCATGTAAAGTGTAGTGACAAAATGTGTGACTTTTTGTACAGCTGTTTTCCTCCAGGCCATACATGGGGCCTGTCTGGAGCCAGCAAAGAAGTATTCTCACCCTCAGACTGAAGCACAGGAGATAGGATGGATATCCAGACCTCTAGTAAGTATCTATCTATCTATCTATCTATCTATCTATCTATCTATCTATCTATCTATCTATCTATCTATCTATCTATCTATCTATCTGGGAGTCATTAATGTTCTCTAAATGTTTAGCTCGATTTATATTTAAATACATTTTAGGTACAATTTATATGTATGTATTTATTTATTTATTTATTAACACATTAAAATCAAACGTTATATGTGTTAATGTTATATAATGAACCTAAGCTAACATGAAGTAACACTGAACAACAATTAATAAATACTCTAACACATGTATTGCTCTTTGTTAGTAAATATTTGTTAACTAACATTAAGAAATGGGACCTGGTTGTAAAGCTTAATGTAAAACATTCCAATGCTTATTAATGCTTATTTTTGATAAATCTGCAGCTTTTGCTTCTAAATCTAAATGCTAAACAAATTTGATAACATTTTATTTCAGGGTCCAATTCTCACTTGCTTATTGCTTATTAGGATATTGGCTGTTTATGTACTTATAAAACACATAATATAGCCTTATTCTGCATGAAAATATTCTACATCCCTTAATCCTACCCAATACCTAAACTAAATAACTACCTTACTAACTATTAATAACCAGTAATTAGAAGTTCATTGAGGCAAATGTGTAGTTTTAATTGTAGCTAATAGTGAGAATTGAACCCTAATCTAAAGTGTGACCACTTTTTTTGTAATTTACTTTATTTTACATTTGCAAGCCCCATAATGGATTTACATCCAATTTACATATTATAGTATTCAAGATTACAGAATTTACTTAACCATCAGCAGTACAGTATAAAATTGAAAATATCTTTCATAATCGTCCTACTAATCAGCTTTTTTTGTGCAACACTTCAGCTTGTCTCAGATCGCAGTGACAGAAGATTAAACTTTCCACGGCAGAACTCTGAAATCACTAAATACATGGACGCAGCCTGGCGGTTGAAGGAGCAGACACAGAATTTGGGATGACAGCTTGAGCTATAGTTTCCTGATGCCATGTAGCGCTAATGCAAATACACAAGCCTGGATAGCATCTGTAAGAATTGCAAAGTGAGCATTCTTTGTTATCACAAATAAACACACTAAATATGCAAATACACACGTGTTCTTACCATCTAGCGATTCGATTTTAAGACACAGCCTGGGCGTTTAGAATTTCAGTCGTGTATCTGGAGATATGTAAAAGTGGGTCAAATGGCCACCATTCATCACTATGAATGTAACTGCTCCTGTCTACAGAATCTCTGCATAGTAAGCAAAAGAGATTAGTTCATAACTAATCGATCTTAGATAATGTCATATTATACAGAAACGGGATTCACACAGCTTGTTTTGCAAATGTGCCTTTTTTTCACACAAAAAATCCATAACTGTGAACATAATTCACTGGCTGTTTATTGGAGCATATTACACTTAATGTATCGGCCACTCAGGTCAAGATTTATTACATTACTTCCCCTAAAAGAAATGCCACCCTTTATATGAATATACTGTAATACTTGTGTTGCTTCTTTCTAACAAAAATGTACTGAATGTACTTACTTCCTCATACGCTTATTTTTAGTAAAAATTAGGACTTAAAATGATGTAGAAGGATGTATCTCTTGATAACAAAAATACAATCTCAAAGCTTTTGGAGATTTTTAACAAAAACATTTATATGGATTAATAAAAAATGTCAATGCTCATTGTGTTCTGAAATATATTTGTTCTTATTTTTTTTCATTCTCATTATTATATTATATTTAAGCAACCCGATCACACATAAATGCGTATAAATAGTACGAGTGTGCAATGTCGTGGAATGTATACGCCAAAACTCATTTTGGCGTGCATATGATACGCTGTTTTTCGCGTGCATATGATACGCACTTTATGGCGTATATATGACACGCGCTTGGGTAGGTTTAGGGTGGTGGGGTGGGGGGTTCGTATGTATAATACGCCATAAAATGCGTCTCATATGCACGCGAAAAACGGCATGCCATAGACACGCCAAAATGAGTTTTGGCGTATACATTCCACGACATTGCACACTTGTACTATTTATACGCATTTTTGTGAGAATACCCTGATTTAAGACTTTCTCTATAAGACACCTACATTCTAGCCAAAGTCTCATTCGATTACAGTCTTCGATTATAGCTATAGTCTTATACTCTAAATAATCCTTATCTGAGTCATCAAAACTTCTTTCCTCCTCTCCAATGAATGACTGATAATTGGTGATCTTATTAGTGAACATTAGCCTTAAAGTATTTAGCTGAGGTGAGCATTACTTACAATTAGAGTTCTTTGTACTGTTTCAATGTTCAGACCTCCCGATCCTCCAGTAACTGTACAGATTGTTGGTTCTGTGAATTAATCTTTTTTTTGTGATATGAAGTGTGTCCTAGATATCAAAAATTAGTTTCTGTACGTGCAACATTTTTAATCTTTTTTTTTCTATATAAAGATAATCAAAGAATTTGAATCTGTAAGAAGAGTCCACTCAGCATCAAGGTGAGAGACTAGTCTGGGGGTCTTAACATTTCCTTTGATTAGTCACATCGGCCTCAATCAATTTGTCATCAAAGGGTATGAGGGGGTGACTGTCTAAATTGATATCTCAAGTCAGCACCAATACGCTGTATCCGACAAGGAAATGTTCTTCCCTGCAACATCAAGATGCTCAATAAGGTCTTAAAAGGTTAATTAGAATTCTTCGTAGTTTTCACTCATTCTGATCCTAATGATCAGAAAAGTTCTTTTCCCCCATGTTGGCAGCGCACTTGCTGGATATAATGTGATTTATTGAAGTGTGTAGAGGCGATTGAATGCTAACACTGCTTTCATCTGTAGCCACTAGGCCCTACACAGTATAGTACTTCAGTGAACACACAACAAACTCAGTTTTATCACTCTTTTCTTCTTCTTTTTTTCTCTGCTTGTGTGCATCTAAGTGTGTCAAATTAGATCGGTAACTAAGAACACCAGCAGCATGTTAAACTGCTTTTAGCAGGTACAGCACATATTTTGTAGTTAACATATTCCATGTTCTGAAGTGATTAATGGGTGAATGATAAAACGATTTAATGTGCCATATACAAGTAAAATCAGTCCTTCCCTTTGGATTTAAGTGTTCCAAATCAAAAAACCCGGAAATACTAGGGAATTTAAAAATAGTGATAGATTTGATACACAAAATAGATATTGCATATTACGTGCTGCATTCATGCCATGTAACAATTACCATTATTTCAAGATGACAGCACTCAACCTCGTTCTACTTAGAGCTGTACCCATCTTCAGACTGAGAATTATGTATTTCTATGGCACTATCAATGCCTAAATGAATCTGCAGCAGTCATGTGGTAGTAGCTCTCCGAAAATTCACAGCTTACAAGTTTTAATTGTGACCAAGGACATGAATACATTTTATAAGTTAAAAGCTCGTAATGGGTAATTATGACATGATGTGAAACTGTGTTCACCAATGTTCCCCTGAACAAATGTTGAATTGTTTCCTGCTCCTTGTGCCATGTTTATAGTCTATGGTGGTACTCTTGTTCATTGGTTTGCCATGTTTATTATGCTGCATTCCAGTCAAGGTTTTAGCCTGTAAGTTACAACTTTAAATCATGACTTGCAACTGTAGAGTTCCAGGAAAAGTCACCAAACTGCCTGGTTGTTAGATGTAAACAAAGCAATGCGGACCGTACGAGACTTATGTTCATGTATTAATTTGTGTTGATGTTTTTGACTTATTGGGGATGTTAATAACTAATTAGTACTAAATTTTGCTACTGTAAGTAGAATTGTTTGGATATATTAATTCCAAGAATTAGTAACTGTAAACAAATTGACACTGTACCGTCCAAAAGCTTAGGGTAAGTAAGATTTTTATTTAAGAAATGTATACTTTTTTTCAGTAAGGATGCATTACATTAATCAAAAGTTAATGTAAAGACAGTAAAATGTAAATGTACAGTAAAGACATTATATTGTTACAAAATATTTAAAATAATGCTGTTCTCTGAAACTTTCTATTCTAATTCTTTCTAATACTGAAAAAATATATATAACAGTTTACAAAAATATTAAGCAGCACAATTGTTTTCAGCATTGATGTTAATAGTAAGATATGTTTCTTAAGCACAATTAGGATTAGCGTATTAAGATTTCTAAAGTATCATGTGACACTGAACACTAGGGTAATGATGCTGAAAATTCAGCTTTGACATCACAGATGTCATGATCCCAGCCTGTGTTCCCCTGATCTTGTTTGGACTTTTATGTTATTTCCTGTTCTGCACCATGTTTTAGTCTTTTTGTAGTTTTTGTTGTTGACTGTTCCCAGGTGTCTTGTTTGTCTATTACCCCTCTAGTATTTAAACTCCATTGTTTCGTGCAATATTACAGCTGTGTTGCATTAATTAATGTTTACCAACTGGAACATTGAGTGGTATAATTATATAATATAATATATAGTGGTTTCTGTCATTTTGACAGACAATAAATATTGCATTTTCCTGATTTAGAAACATTCCAGTAAACACTGCTAATAGGGATTAGAAGTGAAAAGGGCAGACAATTAAATTTAAAAGCCTCCATGTGAAAACAAACCTGGAAAGAGATGTGAGGATTCGGGAAGAAAATGAGAGATTCTTAGTGCATTCCAGTAAAATTATTCATAGGATATTTAGCAATTAAATCAGGAGAAGAGACAACAAATGCACAGTATGTTGTCTTTTTTTATACGGTTATAGCTGAATACAAAGAAAAAATGATAAAAGAAAAAATAATCAAGAGGAAAACACTGAAAAGAGCTCTTGCCATTTGCCATGCCATGTCATATTAAAATACCAAGCACTATACGTTATTCTTTTGAAGTCTGAACATGAGAACATGAAGGACATTTTACAGAGGGTTCTGTCAAACTGACAGATTAATTGTAGCGCATCTTCCAAACCGGAAGTGCCTCACATAGTATAAAACGCAGTAGGACCGTTAGGAAAAAGGTGGATATAAAGTAAAGTTACCCCCTGCTGGTTGTAAACACATCTTCACACAAAAATTATATTTTTCTATTTTGGGCCAAAAGTGATCAGGTACTAGAGTATCATCAAGTTTGAAAACACATGCATTATATTACATGCATTTAGCATTGGTTTTTCACTGCTGTGTGTTTGAGTCACACCAGTTGAACCTTAGAGCAGCATTTCCCTTTTATCTGAAAGGGTCTTTAAAATAAATCAGCTGTAGTGATTTGCTGAAACGTTTATGTGCATGTATGTGTGAAGAAAAATGTTCTCGCAGCTTGAAGTGGCACAGAATCAAATTCAGTGGATTCAAACATCACAGCACTCTCACCGGGATTTGCTTTGGGACTGTGTTGATATGAGAAATCTGATGAAAATATGCGTATAGGACTATCTTTCAACATATCAAATTGTATATTTACACACTGGGGCATTTGCAACAAATCAACTTTATACTGAGTGTTTTTTCGCTATGTGCAGCTTGTTTCTTTTTTAGTGTGAAAAGGGGGAATTATAATGCAAATGTCTTAAAAGCTGGTATGCTTCTGTATTCTGATGTGTATCTGTGCCTCTGAGCAACTGACAGAGACCCCTACAGAACACTGTCGTTATGAACCCAGTCAGGCTGAGCAGCATCAGGTCGTGTCTGGGATGATTAGTTCATCTTACGTGACTCCGGTCAGCAAGCACTGACAGACTCTGGCTCTATGGCATCATCCCCGGCTCAACGGAAATTGCAAAGGTGAGGGATGCCGACGGTATACCTGAAAGCTAACATGCTGTAACTGTGGCCATGAATCACACACTAAACTGGTGCCTAAAGTCTAGCTTTAATTTGACCATTCCCTTAACAAACGTATACTAATTGCAATTGTAGGCTGATGTCTTGAACCATGCATCCTCTGGAAAACTTTCTTAATAACAAAAAATGGGAACATTCTGCTAATTTTTCTATCAAAATGTGAAATGTAACATGTTTGTGTAACCAAAAAATGACGTTTTGAACATTCACAGAATACACAGAAATTTCCATAACTGCTAGTTACCATGCTACAAACGTTTCTGCTGGATCCTGCAGCCTTTCTGGCAACCTCGAGTCAGGATTGAGGGGGAGAAGGGATACACCGCTCTACAGTACTTTGAAAGTGATTGCAGTACCAGTTTCACAATCTTACAAAATACTTTATTTAAAATTGTATTTTTAATTTAAAAATGTTCTACTGAAATGCTTCTGTTGGCAAACTGGGCATACACTCTGTAGCATGCAATTTGGATAAAGCTGTCTTCTGTTGATTGGTTTTAGCATGGAACATCCTTACCAGCAGCAGAAGCAGAGAGCATGGCTAAGCTCTGTAGTAAAACAGGACTTGCTGTCTCATCAGAAACGAAATGCATGTTTGTTGTGGGGTGAAGACAGCTTTCTAAAATTACAAAGACCCAGTGCTGTCAGTTGAGTATAGGAACCAATTAATGTTTCTTTTTGTCCTTTGTTTGTGTATGTGTTTGGGTAAAATGGTGTGTTGAGTTACGCTCCGCTGGTGCAGCTGTGCTAGGTGACGAGTCAGCAGTTGACGAAGGCTCATGACTGGCCTGGGAACCTATTTTATGAAGGCAGACAACTCATTGATGGACCTCCACCAGAGATATAGCACTCAAGTGGCTTCAAAGTTCACATTAGGCTATTAGAATCGCCTACATTAGTTGACTTTACTGAGTTGGCAAGGTTTTAGTTGGATAAATCATTCTTTGGAGATGTTTTTGATGTTATAGTATCTTAAATTGGCACTTTTTTTCATGGTCCACTCTTTTTTGTTTTGTTTGTTTTTTATGCTATCAACAGGGCAGTGATCTTTTGAGTTATGCTGACACACAGCAGCAAATGTTTTCAGTTATGACATTGAGGAAAAGCATTATTCACAGTCAGATATGGAGGGTTTGTGGACAAGATAATACATTTAAATTAGGGTAAAAAATAAATAATAATTTGAAGTGAGAGTTGAAATTATAATTAGAAAATCACAATTTAGCATCTTAAGCTTCCTATAGAGCACTTATTAAGCCCCTTATTCCAAGATGTAATAAACGTCTCAGGTGTCCCCAGGGTGTGTCTGTGAAGTTTCAGATCAAAAGTCCTAACAGATCATTTAATATACCATTTTGAAAATTTGAATTTTTGAGTTTGAGAAAAATTAGCTGTGTTGTGTGTTTCATTTAAATGCAAATTAGCATTTTAAAAAGGCTAATTTGCATTTAGCTACCCCCCCCCCCCCCCCCCGGAAAGTAGAAAGTAAAATATTTACTGCAAAATGTAACAAGGTAAAAAGTATCTATTGATTCTACTTAAGTAAAGTACAGATACGTGTAAAATGTACTTAAGTAAAGTAATAAAGTATTTGTGCTTTGTTACATTCCACCACTGCTAAATGGTACATTTTAATACCTTAAAAGTTAAATATCAGTACTTCAAGAGTGTGTATTAGTACCTTAAAGGTACATCCCTTAAAGGTAGATATTAGTACCTTTTCAGTTTTGTTCCTTAGGGTTCCACCCCAGTCACAGAAATTTACCTTTTTTTCTGACAGTCTGATATATATTTTAATGTGTGAGATGGCAACACTGAATTTTCAGCATATTATTCCAGTCTTCAGTCTAACATGATCCTTCAGAAATCATTCTATGTTGATTTGCTTTTGCTTGAATATGCTCATGTGTCATGTTCGCTTGTTTGTCCATTTGCGATTGTATTGTCGCTCACTTCAGCGATGATTAAGACCCATTCATTTCCACAAAGTATGGAGCATCTAAATCCCCTCACTGTTTCAAGTTTTCAAGCATCAGCTCACAAAACGTGTCCGACAGGTAAGATACTACATTCCAATATATGTTTGTTTCCTCTTTTCATCTATATAACCCATCCGGTCATAATTCTAATTTGTCGTTAGCTCGACTATCGAGCTTGTATAATAACTTTATCGAGTTGTTCATGAGAACGGTTTGTGTTTTTGTGATCGCTATAACTCTAATCTGGTCATTATTGTAATATGTCATTAGCTGGACTATCGAGCTTGTATACTAACTTTATCGAGTTGTTCATGAGAACGGTTTGTGTTTTTGTGATCGCTATAACTCTAATCTGGTCATAATTGTAATATGTCATTAGCTGGACTATCGAGCTTGTATAATAACTTTATCGAGTTGTTCATGAGAACGGTTTGTGTTTTTGTGATCACTATAACTCTAATCTGGTCATTATTGTAATATGTCATTAGCTGGACTATCGAGCTTGTATACTAACTTTATCGAGTTTTTCATTAGAACGGTTTGTTTTTGTGATGTAAGGGATGACTTTTTCATTATATATTCGACCTGGATTAGTTACACACAGATTCTGCCATAGTCGTTGTCTGGGTTACGTATATGTGGGGTGGAGCTATCAAAATAGGGGCGAGACCCTTTTCGGGGGTAGGGACGTGTTTGTTTTGGTGATTTGAAATATCAACAGCAGTTACCAGATAGCACTTACCCCACCTTTAACTGTTTGGTTATCCATATTCTTCAAAATAGTTAATTAGCTACTTTGACCAGACCTGAAAAAAGTTCACTGGAACGTCAACCGTGGAAATGTTTTAACAATGCATAATTTCAGAACGTCAAAACTGGTTTAAAGTGCAAGAAATGGTCAATATTTTTATTAGAACAACCTATTTGACAGGCTGCTGCCATCTACCTTCCAATCTTCTGTCACTGTTTTTGTTTTTCAGGCCCAAGCTGTCTCACCAACAGGAAACAGTGTTTGTGGAAGACTGCGGGAGGCCGAGCTCATAAAACCGGCCTGTGTGCGAAAGCTGGCCATTTAAAACACATGGCATTTGTCTCCCACTGTGACACTGATTGGAACAGAGCCGGCAGATTAATCAAGAGAACGCTGGCATTTCGCCGAGGACATCACCACAATCGCGAAGGAAATGCGACGTCGGCTTCCATCAATCCGGAGGGGCTAGAGAGAGCACTGGGATGAAAGACAGAGTGATGAAAGCTGGGCTATAATCACAGTTTTTTACTCTCCAGCTCGTGAAAAATTAATCTTATTATTCCTTGATGCAAGTAACACCAGTCTGCATGAAGGAGGATGTCTTAGACTTCGAGATGTGGCTTAAGTGAAAAACATGAGGATTTAAAGTGTGTCCAGTTTATGGATGAACTGTCCTCAATATAGCCTCTACCCTCTGTCAGTGCGGTGCCAGTGTTTGATTTGCCACTGTATATATTGGGCTTTTTTCACACGCTTTCCAATTTCTTCACTTTTTTCATTATCCTTTTAGTTTTCTGCCTGCGTAGTTGTTTCTCGTTTTCTTCCTATACCTTCAATATTATCATCATTTTCTTTTCTTCATCCCCGTTCCCTACGGGCTTTGCGCAGTAATGGAGCATGCAGTCTTTCTCACAGCCCCTGAATCTCTCTCTCTTTCACACACACAAACAAACACACTGTCAGGAAGACCACATATCCAGGTTGGGAGTTTGAGTTGTTAAAGAGGCAGATGGAGGAGGAGGAAGACAGACAGATTCAGGACATGCATGTCAGCTGAGATACAGACCAGCCTGAGGATTGACAAGAGATCTTAAAGATGATCATTCATCATCCTGAATGTGTTAGAGGGAAATCCAATTTTCCTTGATGCTTTAAAATAAAAGAGATTTTTGTACCTTTTTCATTCTGTGACTTTACTGAACTTTACCATTTAGGACAGCCGAGTCTTCCTTCGGTTACTCAGACCAAGTGGTCAAGGTAGCCACTGCTGATAGGATGCCATAGTTATATCTTTCAGCACTGATGGACATTGAATAGATCAGAAATATAACCATCAAGTGACAGTGACACTAAGATGGCTATCAGTAGACTTGCTCTGCAGCAAATCACTGAGCCATTTCAAGTTCTGCTGATGATACTTCCTATTCTTGTTTTCTGCCTGTGGTAACTATGGGCCTCATTCATGAAACACAAGCAGAACGATTTTTTGTAAAAAAAAAAAAAAAAAATGTTACCCAGCTGTCTAATCAAAGTGGAGGAGGGACTTGACAAATACCTCACCGCCCAATCATCCTACTTGTACAACGAATGAACAACAATATAGGAGTTCCTGGTTACTGCATTTTTATAATCAGTAATTCTAATATTCCCCAAAATGAGATAGTAACACATTACTACCATGGATATTCTTGCTGTGTCCCAATTCGCCTACTTATACTACATCCTAAGTATGTACTCTTTTTGTGAAGAAAAAGTATACTTTTGAGTGTGTATAAATTCGTCACAGTTTAAATCCTCCATATTCAGTTTAATCTTCTTCCGTATCGGAGAGAAATGTAGGCGCGCGTTGATCTGCCATGTGTGGGTCTTTAATGCAGACTCCCCTCATGTGTTTGCAGTTTAAAGATGCATTTAAAAGTGAATGGCCAAACGTGTCCTTACAAAAGTTCACAATGCTGCTGCAGGTGAAATATAATGTGGATAGCACTGAATATATGTATTTTCGTCTGGTTAAATACTGATAATTGATCACTCAAACCTTTATCTAAACCTCTTAACTTAACCATCTGACTCGCACATCCGTCATGTTTGTAGTTTTTTAACACTTTTTATCCGCGTTTGTAGTTCTAATCGAATCCCCGTCCAACTCACAATGGGTTGTGGGCAATATCAGCCTTTAAGAGTGTGTCGATCCGCACTTCGAATTCTGACCGGAAATAGTAAGCCATCCGGGTATCTTTGGAATACTCTTTTCAGCATGCTACGATTTGGGACATACTAATTCCATTTTCGAATAATATTTAGTATGCGAATTGGGACACAGGGCCTGTGTCATAGCAACCAAAGTATCTCAGCTGAAAAAACAGGCACCACCAGCTGGCCATTCTCAGAAGAGCACCGGGTATTTTTAGCTGGCTAAAAATGATTTGGTGGACACTCGAGAACTGAATATTGCTAGGCATATGGCCAATGAGTCTCTTTAGCATTTATGCAATATACTGGAGGCATACCTGAGAAGGAAGTCCACAGCGTTCCTGGAACCGAAATTTGTGTATTGTAACTCATGGGCAAAGATTATGCTAATTTTGAATGTGTGCCCCATTTGTTTGGAATTCATACAAACTGCAGTAGGTAACTTTTGTAAACATTTATTTTTTTACAAATTTGCTAAACCTGTGTCCTGACAGTAGGATATGAGACCGATAATCTGTGAAAAAATCAAGCTCCTCTGGCTCCTCCCAGAAGTCCTTTTGCCATTTGCAGAAATACACTGCTCCCAGTAAGAAACAACCAATCAGAGCCAGGAGGAGTGTCTTAGGAGTGTCAATCAAGCTTGTGTGCGCACTGATCACAACTCCCCCTGCGTCCCAATTCGCATACTATCCATCCTAAATAGTATTCGAAAATAGAATTAGTATGTCCCAAATCGTAGTATGTTGAAAAGAGTATTCCAAAGATTCCCGGATGGTTTACTATTTCCGGTCCGAATTCACAGTATGGATCGATGGGCACTCTGACGGCTGATATTGCCCACAACCCATTGCGAGTTGGACGAGGATTCGATTAGAACTACAAACGCGGATTAAAAAGCGTTAAAAAACTACAAACATGACGGATGTGCGAGTTCGACGGTTAAGTAGAGAAGTTTAGATAAAGGGGTTTGAGTGAACCTATCAATATTTAACCTGACAAAAATATATTTATTCAGTGTTGTCCATATTATAGTTCACATGCAGCAGCATTGTGAACTTTTGTAATGACACGTTTGGCCATTAACTTTTAAATGCATCATTATATTTAAACTGCAAACACAGGAGGAGAGTCTCTGCATTAAAGACACACACATGGCAGATCAACGAGCGGCTACATTTCTCTCCGATACGGTAGGAGATTAAACTGAATGTGGAGGATTTGAACTGTGACGAATCTGACGATGATTGACAGGGCAGACAAACGGTGACGGGATGCACGTAACTAAGCGACAGAGTCCGTTAAAGATAGCGTAGTAGTATGTCCCGAAGCTTGCATACTTTTCTGCTACACACTCAAAAGTATATACTTTTTCTTCACAAAAAGAGTACATACTTTTAGGACGTAGTATAAGTAGGCGAATTGGGACGCAGCATCCCTCTCATGCTCTCTCATGCACAGCATTACACATGCACTGTACAGGTGTTCAAAGTCAAGATCACCGGTGTGATCTTTGTTTATGGTGGACAAACAATCCAAACTGATAAAAAAACCCTCAAATGGCACCTGTTCATAAAATAAAGACGGGTAAACGGAAAAAGACAGATGACGATGCTAAAAAAGACAAAAAGAAAGAATTAGATAGAGCCCGAAATTAAACGAGGGTAAATATCAGAGCGGCTTTTCCGAGGTGGAAGGAGCTAACATGTCCTGAAAGGATTAAAAACTGATGCAGTTAGCTACATTTCTGCTTAATAAGTATGTATCCCTGCTTGATTTGTTTCATTCCTCAAAGTCACTGTGGGTGTGAATTTCTCATCCGAGCCCATTGACTCTGTGTCAAAACTCTAGCTGCATAACATACAGATAAAATGTCACGTACAGTGCAAAGCAACTATTAAAACCTAATACACTGGCTTGTCATGTTGCTGAAATAATGTACTAGCAAACCTTATTTAGCATTACATGTCGATAGAATAATTACTTGCATACTGTAACGTTAGTTACTGTTATATTAGCTTACTAGCTATTTATTACTTATGAAATACATAATGTTTTGAGGACCAGGTTTGTATTCAAAGTATGGGCAGACCATAGTCAATGTAAATCATATTGTTGATGTTTCGTCCGTACCACTGAATGTGCTATAACTGTTTATCCGCATTCACAGCAGGCTCCGCTGTGATGGGGGAGGAGCTGTGGAGGGAGGGCTGTAGTGCAGCAGAGAGCAAGGGGGAGTGACCTGTGAGTTGTGCTTGTTCCAATTTTCAGGCTAAAGCACTATTCACACGGGATTAGTATTATCTAGGGACCTCTGTGATTTAGAAATGACTCCTCGAAATCTGAGTTTTGCGTGCCGCATGTGCACGGGATATGTAAAGCCTGTGATTTTACTAAAAAAAATTACTGACTTCTCCCGGATATGATGTCAAGACTTCGTTATAGATATAGCTGTATGAAATCATAAACAGGCATCAATATCGTTTTGATTATTTTACAGTAATAAATAAACAAAATTTCGTTCAGTTAGCGACCAGACGCCATGAACTGAGCTCAGACCAGCGGCAGGAATCAGATTTCATTTATCACGAGTGAGAAGCTGACAATATATGGCGGAAGATTCAGTTTCAAAACTAAATGTAAAAGCGCCTATTTAAACAAGCGTGTCATTGTACTGCTCTGTTCTGTTCTGTTTTTCATTAAGAACAGTATTGATGTTAATATTAAACACCATTCAATCAGTCCACACAAATGTATTTTTGTCTCTTGGGGAGGAAAGACTACAATTCCCAGAATGCTTCGCTGCCCTGTGAGGCCATTCCCAAAGCCACCTATTGGATTACTGTGACTGAGTTAGAGAACACACTACAATTAAAAACTGAACGTGTCTGTTCAATATAATGAGTGAGTCACCTCGCGAGTATCACAGCACTGAGCACTAACTACAGGAGCAGGGTTGCCAACTTTTAAGTTTAGGTTGGAGTGAGATTTTTTGAGGGCCGGGGGGGGGGGGGGGGATGCTTTTGATCTTGATTCAGTATCAGTTTATATCTAGTAGGCTATATATGCTGTACATAATAATATGTTTGTTTTGGCACTAGTTTTAACATTTCTTTCGGTCAAATTATATGTGCCATTCCTTAATATTCACTTGTGACTGCTTATATAAGTATCATTATTCATTAAAAAGATTAGGATGCAAGTTATTTAAGTTTTGAAATTTCACATTTAAAGAAATCTAGTGTTTGATCATCATATCTAAATATTTATTAGAATGCAAAGACTGCAATATATTTTTGAGCAACTAGATTAGATACATGTATATTTATTAAAGAGCCATAAGGCACCTAATGGCATTACAAATACACATTAATATTTTTTAGCCACAAAATGACTCTAATTTCCCTTTTTGAATTGGAATTCTCTATTTTAATATTAATTACTACACTAATTGTAATATAAGTTTTAGAAGAAATACAAATATTAGAAGAAAAATATTTTAAGTGGTCATTTATTGACAATAATTGTTGCACAAATAGTATTTAGAACCAAAAGATCTCCTCAAAATATTCAATAAATATAATTTAATGAGTATGAGTGTGACCTATTAGTAAGGAATACCTGAGGGCTAAATACAAGAATAACATTAATGTTAACAATGTTGAATCTCTATCACTCTCCATAATAAAACGATCCAGTGAATTTGGCTGACTTAATAATCAATAAACACTAACACTATGCTGTACTGTTTACCAAAACTTGCAGCAAACATCTATATGGTGAAACTGTTGTGTATCCGCTTAAGCCATTAAATTCATTGGCACAGCGCTAGAAGTATTGAGCGCTCATGGGCCACGTGACCAGCGCGCACCGCAGGGAGACGAGAGCATGCAACTCCGCTTTTCAACGCCTCTGGCTTTAACATTATGCCACATTAGCGCCAAAACGCTATTTATTGTTTGAATTTCATTAAAACACATTTTTAAAAAATTAAAGCTTATAGCTTTGTTTAATATCAAAAGCAGGTTTGGCAATTTGGCGTGAGATTGAGTTGGGCGGAGTGAGAGCGTGAGACAGAGCCTGAAAGCGTGAGTATCACGCCAGATGCGTGAGAGTTGGCAACCCTGCAGGAGTGAGATAAATGAGCTGAATGAGGTAATCGCGACTACACTCACGGCATACATTCACAACGCGAGTTCAATCTGGCACGTTTCAGTTCATGCCTTTGCAAGCTTAAACGTGCAGTATGCAACTTTTGGCCACTAGGGGTCACTCATTCAAAATAATAACAACTGACGTACTTTGATGACGCCGGGAAAGTGCGTGGGCTCATGGGAGTTGTTGTCATTATTGCCACTGTCAACCAGCGAATCTGGCATCTCCAGCAGAAAACATGTTCACTGACAAGGTAATTGATTGTTATATTACATCTCTATTATTGTTAAGTTTAGTTACGGCTTTTCACTTTATGTAATGTCAATCTAATGAAATAGCAGCAAGCTACCGTTACTTAACAAACTTATCAGTAACGTTAGATAATGTGCGAGACAGAATGTTGTGCGGGCGGTCGCTATGCCAACATACCTATAAGTTGGTAGGCTATGTTGACATATTAACCGCGCATCATAATTTGAGTTACTCAAATTATAGATATGTTGACATGGCATCCGCGATTGTCGAACATTCTGTATATCAACTGTTCAATAAGGAAATACATTTCAATTTAGTTTATCATTACCAACATAAAACATAGTAAATGATTGAACCAGCACCAGCAATACGTTGTTCATTGGAACACGCGCTGTGTCGCTCCCCACGTTCATCAATCATTCTAATAAACATTTATTTTGGAACTCAGAGATATATGAATAAGTAGATCATTATTAAATCAATATTATATGTAGCTAGTATTAACATATGATAAAAGTGACGGTCGCCTTATATTAATTGACCAAGATAGTGGCATATTACCTTATGAAGCTAACGTTACTTTCTCCAGCTACATATAAAACCAATAATAGCTAGTCCATCTGCGTTTTACACATGACATCATCGTGTCACCAAATATACGGATAGAAATACTTTTGAATCAGTTTTTAAAAAAATAGCTCTTTCAGTCTCCAAAAACACAGAATCCGCCTGTTTGAAAAGCCGATACAAAATGTATAGGTATTCAGCTAAACGCGTCTCAATGTGGTCAAGATCACTATGCAATATGCAAACATACAGCATGTTATGATTATATGATTATTATGTTAGCTGAATGGTTACTTAAATGACCTGTTTATTAAAACGCAAGCGAGATCAGCATATCTCTCTGCAGTCCGAGCTTGTCACGAAGATTTCGCCATCTTTCAAAGGCTTCTCCAAGGTTTACACGTCTCTTGCTACTTCTACTGTCATTTTTTTTCACCCTTACGTTTGCGCTTTGTTGAGCTGGCACAACGTACAGGCAAAGAGTAGTCATGATCCATTATCATACAGACTTTTTTATACGGGGGTTCCCCTTATACTGTCTGTCAGTGTTCCTCTTTGAGTTTGGCGGTTCCGCCCATAGATATCTATGGTTCCGCCGAGTTCCGCAGGAGGACGCAAACGTGGATATGACGTGAAAGACTGGCGACATAACGGAAATAAAGACACGGTCCGTGTCTTCGAATTAAAATATTAATTTCTCTGGATTTAGAAGTTAATTGGAACTGTCGGGATAATGTAAACACACAACTTTAAAAAATATATAACATAGATATAGTGATCTTTTATATTTTTAATGCTGAAACATTACATATTGTGCCTTTAACTTTCATAGAAATTAATTAGAGAAGTTAAAAGACTTACATTGCTCACCACAGCTCCGTTTAAATGAGTGCCTGTAGATGCCAGCTGAGCTCTGAGTGTAATCTCCCATCCCCCATGCGCAGGTTCAAAACATGCAGAAATGGCTCCCTCTGCTGGCTGTAGTCTTTAGCCTTTGGCCAAACATTCCTCCTATGACGCAAATATCGTCAATTTGCATCATAGGAGGAATTTTTCCAGAAATAAATGCATTCTCTTGTCTCAGAGGGATATGAGGGGGGAAGCACAATCATTTGAATATACTCCAGGGTTTCTACTGATACAAAGCCATATGCTAATCGCTGAAGTAACCCTTTAACAAATCTGTGGTATACGAAGCATTTGTGAATTTATGAAAGAGTTTTCGTAAAAAGGTCCATTGTACATAATTATTTAGAATTAGCTTGTATATTTACAAAAGCTACGTGAAACGTCACTTAATCATTGTGTATCATACATTGTCATCTTGTGGAATAATGGGGAACTGCACTTATTCAGTTATGGTTGTGTAGAAGACAACAAAAATCTTACACTGTTACATACCATGTGTAGTTAGTGACCTTATACATAACAATAATAAAAAAAATGGTAAAACAGGCATTCTTTTATGATGATATAATTTGTTCTTGTTCCTAATGAATATTAAGCAGGTTTGATGTCTAACTTTTTAACATGAACGAGGAAGAGGATAGTGGATGATGTCCAGGGTCGCTAAAGACCCATGCATTTAAGGGTTAATCATTATCACATCCCCTCCCGCTTGAAATGACTTATATGAGGAACAGTTTGTACATATCATCATAGGAGATCACTACAATAACAAACCACAACAATCCAATTACTTCCCAATAAACAAACTCAAATACCAGCCCTACATTTTTTCTTGATCTTATCTGTTTCACTCAGATATACAGCACATCATAATAGGGAAGAAAAGACTATCAAAACTTACCACAAGTAAGGGTTATTTTATGCTGCTTGCTTAAAAGATTTCAAATCTTATATGGTAAAAAGTGTCCAAACAAGTTCCTGTAAAGAAGCCCTAGTGCATTTTAAAAGATTTGTACTGACAGTGCAAATTCACACCTTCAGCTAGTTTCCTATTCCTTCAATATTCATGTTTACATAAATATTATTTAAACTGATATCCCATATGTTTAAATACTGCAAATTTGCCGTTCGGACCTTAAAATAGGGCATCCATGTTATATGAGTGAATATAAGAATGGAACTAACTGTCTTCAGTTTCAATGACATCTATTTTCATCTTACCTCTGTATGATGCCTAATAGTGTTAAGGGCATCACTGCTTTCTGTACAGGGGTAACCAACCACCTTCAGAGACTTCATTTGCATTTTCATTCAGTCTGCTGTTTTTGTTCAGACCACTGAAATGTAAGGTTTAACATTAAATAAAACTACGTTCTTGTTTGATTTAGGCTATTCAAAATATAACATTGTTTAGTAGATTTTACAGTCATTTTACAGTTTAGGAAGTTACCATTCTAATAAAATTGTTGTTTTAAAAACATTGCTACCTAAACAACATGTATTTGCATTCTAATATCAGAAATGTACTGATTTGAACGTGTACCTCACAAATTGTTACTAAAACATTAAAGATATTAATTGATTTAATGGTGGCTTTAGGCTTTAAATAGGACAAAACAGGCCTAAGAGATTCGTGATGAAGACATGCATATCGATTGAAAATTAACAAATTATGGGAAGTGCTTCCTTAAGCCACATTAAATAATGCATATAAAAAGCAGCTAATTTCAAAGTATTTGAGTAAGCGCACGGTTTTCTGCAACATATCTGCTGACCAAGAACACAGTTCATCTGGGACCAGAGCGCATAATGTGAATTTTAATTCTGGATGACGATAAATTCTGAAATTTGAGCTGAAGCTAGAAACAATCAATGCATGCATTGGATAAGCACTGTGAGCAACACACACACACACACACACTGAAAAATCTAGTTACACAGATTTTACAGTCCCATTTATCATTGTCTGACTGTCATATACAATAGCTGCTTCTAAGTCCCTGGGCGGTAATATTTACTATAATTAAAATTTTAGAGATAAACGGACTGTGAACCAGCAAAAGGTCTCATCCTATTTTCTCTTTCTTTCTTTGGTTCAACAGCCCATGAAAGGGATCAGTGATGCAAATGTGCGAACTGAGCATTTGACCAGCAGAAACTGCAGGCATTCTC
This sequence comes from Pseudorasbora parva, assembly GCF_024679245.1. Classification (NCBI taxonomy): domain Eukaryota; kingdom Metazoa; phylum Chordata; class Actinopteri; order Cypriniformes; family Gobionidae; genus Pseudorasbora; species Pseudorasbora parva. The sequence goes on along the minus strand of NC_090183.1, from coordinate 31,485,562 downwards.
ACCAAGATCTAAAAAAAGATGAGGTTTTGGAGCAGTAAATATAGATATATGCATACATGTGCATTGTATGAAATCATATAGATTGTTAAATCAAATATCAAGTACAGAATCATTTCTCTCATTGGTTGGACAGGTTAGGCCACGGTAGCAGTAAGTGTGATATTTCTATACGAGACTCAGTCAAGGTGACTCTGGGACTTGCTCTCAGCAGAGAGCCAGCAGCAAGTCCGCAAGTAATGAATAATCACACACCATCAGCATGTGGAGACACACACCTGTTTTAATAATCTCTCGCCCTTGCTCTCACACACATACACCCATTTTAAGATAACAGTAACGGTTCAGCTGTCTCACGCGTATCTCCCTCGCAAAGCATTTGACAGAGCACATCTATTACCTGTCTTTTATTTGTTTCTCAAAGCCTCTAACATCAACCACAGCACTGTCCATGAATAATAACTGCCAGTACAAGCGTGTTGATGTGTCGCTGTGTCGCAACTGATGTGTGACACTCTGCATGCATCTATTCTTGCCTAAAACAACGCGCCATGTTTTATCATCAGCATTATGAGAAGGAAGAAAGCACACGCTCTGCCACACAGACTAAACTGAGAGTTTACTTTGTCTTTTAAATGTCACAGATTTGTTCTGGGCTTTATCATCTTTGGGTAGAAATTGGATTGAGTGAAGAAAGCCATAACATAATTGGCTATATGAAATTAGGCCAGTTATCAAAAATACAAAGTCATGACTCATGGACAGTAATTTATCGTTTCTAAAACATAAATAGGGCAGAACAATAAGTATTTTCTCTTGGTAGCTCATTTTGCCAAGTACTACATATCTACATAATATTTGTTGACTGACACCATTTAAGACACACATATATTGGGTACATTTTTGAATCATATTTCTCATCATTTTTCAATCTCAATCATTCTCAATCATTTTTCTCAATTTTTGCAACCTTGTACAATTGCTGCATAATTCCATTTTATATCATGATGTGGTCCATTTAGTGTGAAATGTTAGCTTGATTTCTCCAAGAAAAGTAGATCACAGTTTGATAAGGTTTTGCAGAGACTAACTCTCTCTCTCTCTCTCTCTCTCTCTCTCTCTCTCTCTCTCTCTCTCTCTCTCTCTCTCTCTCTCTCTCTCTCTCTCTCTCTCTCTCTCTCTCTCTCTCTCTCTATATATATATATATATATATATATATATATATATATACACACACACACACAAATGTGACCTCCTTGAGGCTCAAATGCCACATTAAACATCAAAGCATAGCTGAAGACAGCACTACACTAGTATTGGCATGGCATTGACAGAAAACAGCCTTGTACGGAACGTAGCATGTCACTTCAAGGCCTGGCAATTAGAATACAAATGAACCCGGGATGAGGCGAAGGGGGAATAGATCAGCACTAATGGCTGAAGAAAAAAGATCGATGCTTGGGCTGCTTTCCTCTGGGTGGATGGAGCAAGAACTGAACTCTTTCCACAACAGAAGCGCTCACCAAGAGCAGAACATCACTCAAAACTTCACGTCACCGATGATGCACAAAGTGTGCGTTTGTGTATCTTCTCCTTCCCTTGACAGGAGAGTGATGAAGAGAGACTATGCACAGGTTCATGAATGACCTTCATAAATATGTAAACTTCATCCCAAGAGCCCAAGAGACTAAGGGACAACATCAAAGATCCAAAAGACCAGTACATCAGGCAGCAAGAGGTGGCAAGCCAACATCTGTCACAAGATAAAGAAGGAACATTTTAGTGTGCTAAGAGAGAGTGTTCCCTGGCTGCAATGTTTTTGCTGTGTGTGTATAAATAGTTACTTATTAATATGGTGCCATAATCATAGTGTTTCTTTAATGCGAGTGCAAACTTGTGGGGTGATTGCATACAAATGGGTATTTTTGTGTATGTGCAATATACTCTCTGACAGATAAACAGATAAAAACATAGTGTCAAAGAAATATAATTCAAAGATTTACCCAAACTGGATTGAGACACCATGTTGTCATTAAATGCAGGGGAGCCTCAGATGCACAGGGAGAAAGACATTACACAATATTTCACACAATGTGTCTGTACATTGCACATTTTCTGGGAAATCAGACTTCTGTGGTTTGTGGTGCATGTCCTGTAATATACATGGACTGATGCTTGTATAAGGTGTCACCCTGCTGAACCACTGGGTGTCACCATTTTCAGATAAGAAATATTTAGTAATACCTGGGACAGCCTTGGTGGAAAGGGGGAGGATTTGTATTTTATTCTGAAGCAATGCTTTTGTTCTATTGTTTTTAAAAATGTAGCCTGGTGATAAAAATCAGAAGATAAAAATTATGCTCAGGACCAGTCTTAAAGGAACATTCCACTTTTTTTGAAATAGAGTAATTTTCCAACTCCCCTAGTTAAACAGTTAAGTTTTTTTAATAATAAAGGAACTTTGCTGCCATACAATGGGTGCAGCGGTGCAATTATAATTATAAGCAGTGCCTGAATATAGGCTAATTTCCGTCAACATAACCAGGGTGACAACCTGCTTGCACAGAGGGGACTATTTTCTGCTGACTATTTAACCTGCTTGCACAGAGGGGACTATGCATGCTGGGGACTATTTTCAGGCGCAGCGTAATATCATTGTGTCGCTGCCTATGGTACGGCAGCAAAGTTCTCTGATTATTACACAGGAATGAGACTGTAGTAGACATATCAGTCTAGAAGATTGCAACTTTTCATTTTCCGACGGTCTTAGTGCATTATATAATTACAAAAGAGTCAAGTTTTAAAAAGGGAAAATATTGAAACTCTTTGGTCATTTTTGAGCGAGGTGCTAACGGTCTAATCAGATACAATGATCTCTGCTAAGCTAATGGTATGCTAAAAGTTCTATCACCAGATCCGGAGACAGGCTCAATGGATTTGGAAAAAAAGGTAAAACTCAACTGTTTAACTATAAGGGGAGTTGGAAAATGAGACTATTTTTTAAAAAAAGGGGAGTGTTCCTTTAAAAGAATGTTCTAGACTGGCAGTTAATAGAAGTTGAGCTTTATGGAAAGGTTTTAAATGTTTTTTCTTGAATCCAGAATTGTGTACAATAAATGTAAACAAAGTCATTGTTTCTTTTTTTTATCTCATTTGAAGTATATCTTGTATACAGGTCCTTCTCAAAAAATTAGCATATGTGATAAAAGTTCATTATTTTACATAATGTAATGATAAAAATTAAACTTTCATATATTTTAGATTCATTGCACACCAACTGAAATATTTCAGGTCTTTTATTGTTTTAATACTGATGATTTTGGCATACAGCTCATGAAAACACTGAGCTGTGGCACTGCTGAGGTGTTCTGGAGGCCCAGGATGCTTCGATAGTGGCCTTAAGGTCATCCAGAGTGTTGGGTCTTGCGTCTCTCAACTTTCTCTTCACAATATCCCACAGATTCTCTATGGGGTTCAGGTCAGGAGAGTTGGCAGGCCAAATGAGCACAGTAAAACCATGGTCAGTAAACCATTTACCAGTGGTTTTGGCACTGTGAGCAGGTGCCAGGTCGTGCTGAAAAATGAAATCTTCATCTCCATAAAGCTTTTCAGCAGATGGAAGCATGAAGTGCTCCAAAATCTCCTGATAGCTGCATTGACCCTGCCCTTGATAAAACACAGTGGACCAACACCAGCAGCTGACATGGCACCACTGACTGTGGGTACTTGACACTGGACTTCAGGCATTTTGTCATTTCCTTCTCCCCAGTCTTCCTCCAGACTCTGGCACCTTGATTTCCGAATGACATGCAAAATTTGCTTTCATCCGAAAAAAGTACTTTGGACCACTGAGCAACAGTCCAGTGCTGCTTCTCTGTAGCCCAAAGTGGCTTGACCTGGGGAATACGGCACCTGTAGCCCATTTCCTGCACACGCCTGTGCACGGTGGCTCTGGATGTTTCTACTCCAGACTCAGTCCACTGCTTCCGCAGGTCCCCCAAGGTCTGGAATCGGTCCTTCTCCACAATTTTCCTCAGGGTCCGGTCACCTCTTCTCGTTGTGCAGCGTTTTTTGCCACACTTTTTTCTTCCCACTGAGGTGCCTTGATACATCACTCTGGGAACAGCCTATTCGTTCAGAAATTTCTTTCTGTGTCTTACTCTCTCACTTGAGTCACTTGTGACAATGATGGCCTTCTGGACAGCAGTCAGGTTGGCAGTCTTGCCCATGATTGCAGTTTTGAGCAATGAACCAGGCTGGGAGTTTTTAAAAGCCTCAGGAATCTTTTGCAGGTGTTTAGAGTTAATTAGTTGATTCAGATGATTAGGTTAATAGCTCGTTTAGAAAACCTTTTCATGATATGCAAATTATTTGAGATTTTTTTTATTTGTTTTCATGAGCTGTATGCCAAAATCATCAGTATTAAAACAATAAAAGACCTGAAATATTTCAGTTGGTTTGCAATGCATCAAAAATATATGAAAGTTTAATTTTTATCATTACATTATGGAAAATAATGAACTTTTATCATATATGCTAATTTTTTGAGAAAGACCTGTATCTTCTATCTGGTATGTGCTAATAAATCTCTCTCTCTCTCTCTCTCTCTCTCTCTCTCTCTCTCTCTCTCTCTCTCACACACACACACACACACACACACACACACACACACACACACAGAGACTCCCACAGTGTTCATGTTTTATGGTGACTTTCCATAGATATAATGATTTTTATACTGTACAAACTGTATATTCTATCCCTGAACCCTAAACCTGTGGGGACATTTGGTCCCCATGTAATTACCCCCCCCCCCCCCCCCCCCCCCACACACACACACACACACACATACACGTCTTGCTATATTTGTGGGGACTCTCCTTGCGTAATGGTTTTTATATTGTACAAACTGTGTTCTATCGTTTTACACTAACCCCCTAAACCTACCTATCACAGAAAACTTTGTGCATTTTTACATTTTCAATTAAACAATAATAATAATAATAATTCTGTATGATTTATATGCTTGTTTCATCAATTTAAATCCCCATGGTAGGAGTTTAAAATTCACAGGCCTATGCATTCAGGTTGAAGTCCCCACTGGGATAGAAAACATGAACACACACACACACACACACACACACACACACACACGGTAAATAATTGTAATTATCAGATTACATAGCCTACATTTTCAAAACTGCCGTATTCATTATATATGAGTGCCATGTAATTTAGATGTTGATTTAAAACACAAAAATAATCAAACAAGTTGAAAATCTATAGCCTATGCATAGCCCATCAAAGCCTACCATCCATTTGCTGTTAAACTCATAGTTAATGAGAACAGATGCATTGCAAATGAAAATGTGAATGCAATTATAAAAGGGAATTACTTTAAAGTCAACATGAACTCAGAATTGATCCTATCTATCCTGTTTTATTAATGCACGCTTCCTATTGTGATTTGCTTTTATAATAAAAAAAAAACTGCAATCAAAATTAAACTTGCTCTGACTGCATCAGAAAAAAAATCCCTTTTAGCAGCACCACCCAATCCATTATTTTTTTTACCCCTCGTCAACTTTTTATGATCGATCAATTCTCCGTGGAATAAATGCAGCGCCCTGTTTTCGCATTGATATCTAACTGATGGGTTGCAAACATGTCTACATTTTGTAATAAAGTTTGAATAGTTGAAAAATGTACACAAAGACTTTAAAACAATTCACAATTAGGCTACTATAGCCTAGCCTACTCGTGAAAATATTAACATGTCAATAACAGTTCCATTCATAAACACTGGTCATGCTAGGGTTTCCGGTTCTACAGCAAACAGAGCAGGTAACTCCGCGATGATTTCCAGGTAGGTGTGTTTTGACGCGCGGACAGTGCTAGAAACGCGACGCAGCATAAACAACCACACGGAAATTTGTTTGGTGTTTTCAATTGGCGACATTTAACGTCAGACCTTTGGACTAGAGGCTTCTTATCGCTGTAGGTGTCCCACGAGGGGAGCGGCGAGGTCACCCAGACACACACACTCCCCAGCTGAACTACAAGCTCCGCGATCAGAGTAGCAATGAGAGGAGAGAGACCACTCCTCCGAGCGGAGGGCAAAAGTCCGGGCTGAAGGAGCACTGCACCTGCAACGCCATTCGCAATGACAACCTGATATGGCCGGGATTACTGTGCTAGACTTACATTAAACTTGACGTTTCTTTGAGTTGACCGCCTGTCTGTCCCTTTGAGACGGATCGGCTGTATATTTCTTGCCGTGTATATTTGTGGCTGATGTGGTTCGGGATGATGAGCCGCCTGCGAGCGCATCACAGGTAAGAACGAACGCGTTTTGATATGTCCGTCGTACTCTTGGGTTTAAACAAAAATATATTATTTGTGAGTTACGTTAGATTGATAATACAGCATCGCATGGCATGTTAACTTTGTAGGCTACTGGAGTTTTTTGACTTTCTTCTTAAAAAGTGCCTTTCACTTCTGGAAATTCAATATCAGGAAATTGTGTAGGGGGCTAAACATATTTTAGAGGGTAGCCTAGATATTCAGATCTTTTTATAGCATCCTACTAAGATGATGGGAAACATATACAACTGTTTACTTATGGAAATATCCTGAATATAAAATAGCAAAATTTCCCTTTTTTATGTGACGGAATCATAAACAATATCATAAACAATAAGAGCTGTAGGCTACTCAATATGAACGTGGAGCTGATAATAGCCTACTACAATAGGACTAATATAGTATTAATATAGACTAAATTTGACCACTTAGTTCACATTTTCTTTCACTGCCAAAGAAAATTGTTCCAAAATTTCATGTCACCCAAATGCCTCAAACTCAGTCAAGGTGATATTAATAGTGAAGCATCCCAGAGCTATACAGAATACCAGCACTCTTTACAGGACTGTAGTGTAACCCATATTATAAAGGCCTACTGTAAATATGGACTTATAATATCCTGATAAATAAAATGTAAATATATAAATATACACCACTTTCAACAGTGTTATATGATACAAACAAGTTAAGCACATTTTCTGTATGTACAGCATGACACCAGCTTTATCAGATACAATATTAATAATTACAAAACTTATCTTTTGTAATTAATCTTGCGTGTTATACTTTTTGACATTATAATTTAATCACTTGAGAACATTTGTGAGTAATGCTAATGTACAGCATTTATTAATTTATTTCCTGGAGCAGGTCACACACTTCATGTTATGTAAACAAACATCCAGTATATCATCTTTTCTTATTAACAGTGTATTATTTTATTACTGATTTGCAAACTACACACACCGCTTTTCTGGTTTTAGAAGTGTGGAGTGTCATTTTCAAACGCTTCCATTTCTGATTTTATTTCTGAGCTGTCCAAAACAAATATTCTTACAAATTAGTTAATGTTATGAGTTGTGTAGAACACCAAAAAACTTGCGGAGAACAAATGGGTCCAGTAGCTATTACACATTTGGAATGAAGAAATAATAGAATCATCAGATAAAGCCTATTCTATACTGGTGTCCATATTAAACACATTGTGGTTTAAACAGAAACTAATATGAGTCAAGTAAGTGAGAGCAAAATACTAAAGAGGAACTGTAACAGTTCTACATAACAGCCTATAGGGAAAGAAAGGTAATGTCTCCCATCTGTATAGTTACAAATGTTCTGTATCATAAAATAAAAGTGAAGCAAATTATTTTAATGTTGTAGGTGCCCTTTCTATGCAGAGTGTGATGAACAGTGCTTTACAGTGACAGGGTAATAGTTCAGGAAGAAAAAGATAGTAATTAATCATGGTCTTTCTACTATTAAAGCCACAGTATGTAATTTTTCGCCACTAGAGGTGGCTTATTCAAAACAAAGGCGTAGCTTGATGAAGACTTGATTTCGCAGAGCTTTTATAAAGCTGCAGACATCTGCTTCTGCCTCTTACGGTCATATGTGTGGTAATACAGCACTGTTTTATCATATTAGATACATTTGAGTGTGTTGAAAGTTATGTTATAATGTTACTCTGTGCGTTCGCTCCGCAGCTACTATGAGACATTTGTTGCTAAATTGATATGGTAAAACATGCTAATCACGGTAAATCAAAAAAACAAGATTTCAATAAGACTAACTGAATTGAGCTATATAACAATGATTCATTTTCTGTCTATGAATGTATCCAAACAGTTGCTCACCTGTCTAATAAAACACATAATATATTAAAGCGTCTTAGCTGTTTCCATGGTTTCTACAAAACAAAAATCGAGGGTAACGTGGGTATGATGTCATTGATAGGCGACACACAGACATCCTGGTTGAAATTGCTTATTTCTCTGGATTTAAACATTCTTGGAAAACATTTGGGATCATGTAAGTACACAAGTCAACAAAATATTAGGGGTGACCCCGAAAAGTCGAAGATTCGATGCATCCATATGCCGAGCCTGATTCGATCACCGATCTCACAGTCGAATCTTCGTGAATGTTATGAAACGAGGATCATACCATTTTGGCAATATGGGGGTGCTCAATATATTAAAGACGTGTCGCGGCGCTGAGCTGAGCATCGGTGTGCGACTCCTTTACGGGCGCTGAGCTGAGCTGAGCATCGGTGTGCGACCCCTTTAAGGGCGCTGAGCTGAGCACTGCGCCTTTAAAATTTGAACACGTTCAATGAGTGTACACACCGGCGGTAGCATTCCCCGCCTGTCCGCGGCCACTGGAAGTTGTTTAAAATCCTGCCGCACCACAGAGCGCTTTCGTGCAGCTCATCTGTCAGTCAATTCAAAATTGAGCTTGCGTGTATATAATGTGCGCGTCAGGTGGCGGTGTGAGATCCTGAGGCGCGGGGCTGAGCTTTACGTCCTTCACCCCCTTTAGGCACAAGCGACTTAAGAACGTGCATGTAAACACACTCAAAGTGTTCTTTTCCTCTCTAGGCAGGTATTTTTTTAGGTTTATTTATCAAAATGTTCTTTTATATATTTGTGTGATGTTCTGTATTTCGATCGCGGCTTTAACATGTTATGAGAAAACGGTTTATGAATGTTTATCCACCACATTACCTTTTAGGCTATTTAAACCTAAATAAGAAAGCCATTGTCAGTTGGAAGGCAGTTTTGGTCGCTTTATTAAAAGTGTTTGCTGTGTGCAGTGTGCAGTAAAGGAAAATAAAAATAGTTTTACCCTTCTGCTGACAAGTGTCGTGCCCCTCCCAACCCATTCACACAGACACACACAAGATGATTTGACTATCAGTCGACCATAGAGAGATTCGACAATTCTGATTCGAATGTCTAAATACTTAGTCGAGGACAGCCCTACAAAATATATAACATTGTTCTAGTGGGTTTTGAATATTTTAATCCACATATCTTACATCTTGAGCCTTTAAACCATTGTTAATGTGATGTATCAGCTACACTGGAGGTGTTGACAAAATGTCATATCATGGAAAGAAATTTAAAATGACTTTTATGACATTTTATGGCGACTTTATTGTTGGGCATGCACCTACAATGACATATTATGACTAGCCATCCAGTAAAAGACGTGACAAAACAGGACAAATAAAGTAGCACAAACAAAAATGGTTCTACAAAAAGTACCAAATGTTTTATTATATTACTGTGGTATTATTGGAACTATCTTGGATTGTCATGTACGATATGAAATATGAATATGTTATTTCAGTTCTATGGTAACATCATCTGATATCATCATTACTAGTATTAACCAGTAGTTTGTTTGTTTTTAAATAAAGGATAAACATCCATATTTGGAGTAATGATAGAGCATTATGACAGATGTATCTGCAGAGAAAGAAATCAATCTCAAAGTTATGCTTCCAGATGCAAAGCAAACCAACACACTCTAGACTCCTTCCTCATCCTTTCCTCAGAGATCGCACAGATCTCTAAAAACGACAGGTGCATGACAGCACTCAGCAACATTCAAACATCCCGAGAGTGTATATTCCAGAATATTCTGTGACACACACAGAGACAGCCAGTGAGAAATTTTAACCATGCTCTAAAAAGTGAAAGAGTAGGTCCAGGTGTCTTAACCAGGCTGGTGTCTATGTCACAGATGGAGGTCAGGTCACAGAGTGGAGCTCAGTGGCAAAGTTGGATAGTTGCCCTATTTTTGTATTGCATTATGAACTATTTTCACATTTTTCCTTTCCTAGACACCAGAACTGAACATTCTGGATGCTGTCACTGTTTTGAGAATGAAAGGGAGAGAGGTAGGCAAGAAGAGAGGTGAACGTTTTTCCTTTTGTCAGCAGTGTGGTGCTGGGTGGACAGGCCTGTTAATTGGTGATTTAATTAGTGCTTAATATTGCAGCTGTGCCCAAAACAGGAAAATCAAGCACCAAAAAGCAGTGAATACAGAACCTTACCAGACAAAACAGCACCCTTACTGCTGGAATACACTAAATGACTTAAAATCTGAAACCATTTGAAAACACTAGGAATTGCAGACTTTGTAAATGATTATGTGAAAAATGGGCAGCATCATACTAAACGTTATAAACCAGACTTTCACGTTATGTTGAACACAACAAAATTATGCAGAAACATGCATCTTTTTGCTAAGAGATGCATGACAAATGAAACGATATGGGTTCAAATTTTTTTGGCTCAAAATATGAAACTGGATTAATTCAAAGTCTGTGCCCATCATACACAATGTGTTTGCATTTTATACAAAAGCTTTCAATTTTGGCTGGAATAGACTAGACGATTTTTGCTAATTATTTGTCCTGATTTGCAGTCTGGAAGAGTCACAGCTAGCTGTGAAAGTTAGAGCCAGTCTGCAGATTTTGGCTAGTTGGAGTTGACAGATTTTGCAGAAAATAGTGTAGTGTATGATGGGCAAAGACTCCAAATCTTTTGCTTCGGACTTTGATTCCATACACTGGAAGATATCAAACATATTTGATATTTTTAAACGAGTTGGTGGTTGAGCCGAGGCACACGTTTCTTTTGTTTCTTTAGACGTGAGTTTGTTGTTTGAAACAAACTTGGAACAACTTGAAAGTCTGATTGTGTGTTATCCTCAATCATTTAGTCTATGATGCTCGGTTCTTCTCTGTAACCATTAAAAAAAGTCATTAGTGTATTATGTCTATAGTATTTTAAAATATTTTTCCATTTCAAAAGTCATGTACTGTATTTAAGCCTTTAGATTAGCGGAAATCTAAAGACTGGCTCTGACTTTTGGCAAGTAGGAGAGACTTGGGCACAACCTAACTGGGTTTTTTTCCTTCTCGTCTGTTTAAATCCATTTGTGGTTTAGAGTATTTATTTTTCCCCACATTAATTTAACACATCTAGTACAATTATGGGGTTTTGTTTTATTAATACAGCGTATACTTTTTTTAAATATATATATATACCCAGAAATAATTAGCCTGACGTCGTCATACTCAATTTTAGTCTGATACTGCCCCATTGGGCTGTAATAATGAGGCGTGTTTTAATCAAACCAGGAAAGACCTCAATTGGACAGACAATTTTCTGTTCGGGCATAATTACTCCTCTATGGATCAAGTCCAGACCGAACTGCCCGAGATCAAATGTTGTGAGCGGGGCTGAGTTCGGCTGGCATCCAGGCTGAATAGTTTGTAAGAATGGAAGTAAAATGTGACAACATGGCCTATTGGTGGGGTACATTGTAACATGACCAAATGATAGCTTAGAATGTTACCTGATATAATCACACACAAAAATCCAAGACAAACTAAAATATTTTTTTAATTAAATACAATTATATATTTTTTTATAGAATTAAAAATATATACATTTTTGAGTTTGACAACAAACACATCACTAAATGCATATAGCATAGTTAAAATAGTTTTCATGGTTTCTCAAAAGAATTCATAAATGTATAGAATATAATAGCATATTTCTAATAGGGGCACATTGTAACAGTGTCAGTTTTGTCAGATTTGTCTTATTTTAAAGGTCCCATTCTTCGCGTGTTTTCGAAGCTTTGATTATGTTTACAGTGTGCAATATAACATGAGTTCATGTTTCGCGTGTGTAAAAAAACACAGTATTTTTCACACAATTTACTTATCTGTACAGCGCTGTTTCCTCTGTCCTAAAAACGGCCTGATGATTTCATTGTTCTATGAAGTCCCTCCTTCAGAAATACGTAACGAGTTCTGATTGGGCCAGCGCTTCCCGTGTTGTGATTGGACAGCAGCTTAGCGCACTTTGCCCGGAAAGGTCCCGCCTCTTACCATAACGGGGAGATGCAAGGGCCAAATGCGCGCTCTTCTTCACGTGGGAGAGCAACAAGACCACGCCCCCTTTTTTGCGTGTTCTTGTGGGCGAAGGGTTAGTCAACAAACGGTTCTAGTGACGTCATTACATCCCTGCACTTCCTTCTGTAGTCCAAACCGGCCGTTCGCTGTAGGCTTTGAAAGGGAACTTCTGTTAAATAAAATATCTCGCTTGGCATTGAACTTTGAGCTTTATAATTTTACAGGTACTATTTATGCTCTAACAGCAACATTACACACTAACTAAAGTTTGAAAGATGGAATGGCGAAGAACGGAACCTTTAAATATTTTAATTTTTTTTAAAGCAGAAATGAAAAATAAACTTAAGAAACATTGAGCATTTTTCTAATAACTAGTAAATACGCTAAGTTTCATCATGCTGGCATATTTGTCCAAAAATATTGTATATCATACAATGACTCTACTGAGATGTGTGACTCTACTGAGATGTTGTTTCTACGTTGTTTGCACACCCATATAAACTGTACCAGGTCTATTGTTGCCGAGTTAATCATACATAGAGAACATTGAGATTTGCAGAGTAAGATTGGGTAATCTGTCTTTATAATGTCATTTTGTGTTCTGTTTCCATCTACGAACGTGGCGGTAAGTTGCAGTGAAAGGTTGGAATGAAAGAGTGTTCTTTAGGGAAAGTGTACTGATGGAAAGTGAGGATGTAATGACACCACTGAGTCTTGAAGTGAAGTCATGAAATAAGGTACATGGCATATGTTAACTTTTATGATGAAAAGAAAGAGCACTGGGAGCCGGAGCTGTGCTTTTCAAAAAGGCTATCCCTCCCCAGCCACCAGAACGGCAGTGCAACTTATGAAGAAGAAAAAAAGAGATAGATAAGATACTGAAATTGAGTCAGAAACAGAGAAATAGTGAGGATTTCTCAGTCGAAATAACTAGAGATTAAGGGTGAAAAATCAAGAGTGGTTTATACAGCTCTAAAGGCAGGGTCTAGGCCAGCTGCTTTGCGGTTTGTTCCTGAGGTTATGCCTGACAGTAACTTGAGCCATGTGTGCAGGCTGATAAAATGTGGATTAAGCAAGAAGGAGAGAGGGGCAGCAAGAAGCATAACCGTAACAACTCTTGGCCCTCCAGGACCCAGATCTTATACAAAACAGTTTGTGATTCATTCCCTTCCTTTCAGGTACAGAACAACATAACTTATTTAATACTAATGAGTGAAATTTAGAGTTCTTTAAACATATGTTTGTTAGCTAGGTATATAAGTAAGCATGTTCAGATGCAGCTATTGTTTAAAACTGGGCATTTTAAATGTTCTGAGGACATTCAGAATTAATGTTTTCGAAAACTTGTTGGAATGTTAGCAAAAAGTTCTTTGAACATGTTTTTGTTAGCTGGGTATAGCAGAAATATGCATATTCAGATGCAGGTCATGTTAGTAAAACTCGCATCAGCTGGCTGTCAGCTGATCATGGCTACCTAAAGGAATATGACGTCTATCGCAGCATATAGCTCCTCAGTACCATCAGCAGTTCTCACGTTTCTCCAGAGCTCATTTACCCTCCTCCATCCCCAGCTCCTCCTCTTGTCAGTCAGGGTTTGGTATTCTAATTCCCCTTGAATCAGACTAAATTCCTGAATTATTTTGCACATTTAATATCAACATTAATGATATCTGCAATATATCACTTTGGTTCTGTTCTGTTTATCCTAATGGGGATTATTGCTGCTTTCCCTGCTCTTATCCATGCTAGGCTGCATGGATGCACAGGGACTTCTTGCACAGAACAGAACCATACCGCCAATCCAAACTATACACTAATAGTCAATCAATCATCATTGATGATTGTGGTCCTGACAGAATTAACATTTCTCTCACTTCATCCACCATCTTGGATTTATTTTTTCCACTGAACTTGTTATAATGTATTATGTGATTGATTACTCTGTGAAGGATAAATGCAGCGTTGACTTAGAATGTGGTTTATTTGACGTATCTTGGAAGGCAACATCTTTTAATTCCCTTCTTTTTGTAACAACCATCTGTTGATGTGTGCCCTTACTGTATGATGCTTAATCGTGCCTCCATAGGTGCTAATGTATAGTGAACTTTCAATGGATAAAGTAATCGGACATGGCTATGAAATATGATATTACTTGGAAAACTTGTTTTAAACAAAAAAAATATATATATTTCATGATTGCTTTTTGGACATTTTCCATCCAGTTCCACCTTGTCGCAAAGATTGCTGTTTCTCCCTTATGGAAAAGGCAAGTTCTGCCCCTTTCATCCAATTCTACATTTCCGCAAAGATCGTTCTATTACCGGCATATGGAGGAGGCAAGTTCTGCCCCTGCTCAGATCTTCACAACAGTTCCCTCCCTTAAAAATAAAAAGCAATTTGCATTTGAGGAATAAGACATATTGCATATCCTTTACACATCCCTTTTCCATCAAGCTGTCATTCTTTGCTTCTTTTGTCTCCACACAGATAGTGACCTGTTTCCTCCTGGCCTGGAGAAGGACTCCATTGTTTTTATCTAGCAACCAGGCAGAGAAGAGTATGCTAGACAAGGCATCAGCTGTTGTATGGTGACCGGAGACAAGACAAGAGCCTGCTTTATGAACGCTTCTTTTGCAGATACATCAGAGACTTGCAGTCAAGAGATACAACAGTGTACCGCTTGACTAGAGAATGAATAGTGCGCTTGGCCTGCCACAATGCTCAGCATTCACACCTGTCGGGAAAGATGCAGTTTGCTCTAAATCTTCAAGAAAACCACCCAACTTCAATAGCCTTTCACAGCAACATGAGCCAAGAAAGAGGAGGAGGATCACTGTCAGGATGCTACTAAAGCTGAACACCTCTGTCCTGGTTTGTGGATCACTCATGCACTGACAGCCAGGGACATTTTGCCTATGAAATAACCTCAGAGAGACCTTGCAGGCAATCTGACTGTGGACTGTTTTTTAAATTGAGGGCTAAGTTGGATGTCTGTCCAGCCCCAAGGCCGCTACACTGACAGATCAGCCATTTAGAACGCCTTTCCTTCGATACCATGTCAGCCTAAAGGAATCAAACTAGTAATAATTACAAATGCTTTAACAACTAACAATTGCGCACTTTCAGTTTTCTGGTCGGACTGGAGTCTGGACTGCATCGGTCAGAGAAATCACAAAACTAAAGAAGAACACTTCCCAAGGAGACACTGCGAATCAAAACCAAAAGTCAGTATATTATTAGAATTTTATTTATTTTTTATGTATAAGCTGAGGTGAAGGACACAAATAATAAGCAAGTCCCAACCCTGAGGTGATATAGAATATTTCCTTGCTTTCCTTTCTCTCTGTTGGGGAAATGACTGAAAGTGAACGCACCAGTGAATGATAAACTGCTTCTGCCACATTGAGAAAGGCTCTCATAGCAGATACTTTATAATTCTTTAGGTTGAGTATACTTTTACTGTCTCACAAGGCACTCATCCAAGTCCATGATATTTTGATAAAAGATTCAAAAGGTTGAGTACTTAGGACTAAAGATACCAGGTAATAGATTGGGCAGATGAGACAATGCAGCGTGAACTACCATTACCATATATGTCTGTAAAGGAATTATTGTATTATTTTGTTTTATTACTATAAAATAATCATTTACAATTATTATTAATTATTATAGGAGTAACAAAATGAACATTCTGTCAGAATTTACTCACCCTCATGTTTCTAACATGTTCTTTCTTTCAAATTGTGACTTCTAAGCATCAAGCGGTCCATATGACTATATTCAGTTTTCCTACTTCTGGGGCCGTATTCAGAAAACATTTTATCTTACCACTAAGAGTTCTCCAAAAGAGTAAGGGTGGGGTTGACCTCATTGCTATGGATGATGTCATCACGCTTGATAACTATGACCACAGTGATTGGCTGATAGGGGAGGGATCTCTGTCAGTGATTTACTTATAGAAATATTTTGTTGAATGAGGTTTCATGTTGCTATATTAAAATAAAATGTTTAAAATAAGAATGTTGCCATATTCAAATAAAGATTTTTAAAAGTAGGCTAAGTGTCACTAATTAAACTAGTATACTCACCTAATTGTCAGCGTCTTACATGTCTGCATCTCGAGAGAATGCAGAATTAAAGTGAAAATTATGTTTTCAAGTTCAAGCTGTCTTATCTAATCAGTGCAAGAGGAGGTATACTGTATATACACAGCCGAGAGGCGACTCACCTAACGTTAGTTACCTCCACAGTTTTCTGCATCCCTCCACCTCCCCGGTCCTCACTCTTGATCTGCGGTACGGGGCAGAACTCTGGGTTTGGGCTAAATTCTGAGCTCAGAGCCTTTGATCGCTTCGGACAGCGCGCTTATATTGTTTTACTTTATTCAATCATTTGTAATTGTGAACTCATAAAAACAACTACCACAGGTAATCTGACATTATTAGTATTTTTTTTAATTAAAGATACATTAATTATCACTATTGCCTCAATGTTGTATAGTGTCTTTGGGCGAATTGCTCCAACAGCCAATTATGATTGTTTGTGATTTGGTCTTAGTGACTTAGGAGTCCTCTTGACTACTCCTGGCATTTTATGGATTTAGGAGCTAGTTTTAGTGCTTTGTGAAATACTCCTTTAGGAATCCTAAAATTAAGACACGAGCGAGTGGATGTGTCTGATTAATGAACAAATCTCAAAATAACGATTCAAAAGAATGCCTCAAAATATTCATTCATGCTTCAAGAAAAGACAGAATATAACACACAGCTCTTGTGTACAACTTTTCAGAAAGCTTGTATAGCTTAAGTCTCTGTTCATAATAAAAAGTGATTGTTATTATTGTTTTAAATGTCTTTTTTTAATATATATTCCAATCAAGGATATGGATTTGAAATGACAGGAGAGTGAGTAAATTATGACAATCTCTTTAACAATCATTGTAATATTTTATCATGGACTTTGGTGTTTTTGTTTTTTGGGCTCTCTTTTTTAACTTTTCCATCTTCATGCTTCACCTTAGTCACAGGGGAGCAGTATGTCAGTTATATGAGACTCAGATCCACAGGGACTTAATTATCAAAGCTTCACAAACAAACACATACACAACCCCTACTGCTACATGTGCTTTGAACAAACAGTGCAAAAATAATTTCACTTGTCTTGGACAAAAAGAAATCGAGTTCATCTTGGTCTGTGATTCTAATGTATGCAATGTTCAAGAGCAGATGCAGTTTGCTGGTACAGAGCTGACTGAAGGCAAAGCCACTTACGGGATTGTAAAGACAAGCTGTCTGTCCTGCAACCTTGAGAGTCACAGGGACCACAGAGACAGGTCATTTGTAAAGGAATTAAGGCTTGAGCCCCTGAGTAGGAGGAAAATTGTCTTCTCTAACTACTTAAAATCTTTATTCTCTCTCTACACATGTCCACATGGTCTTCCCCAGCCACATTAACAGGCTTTAGACCAAACACAAGTGTTTAAATGAAACCTTGTTTTCATTGTTTGACTATATCATAGATTTTTTTGATCAAATAATTTATTGGGGTGTGTGTGTGGGGGGGGTAAATGTTCTATATTACTGTACTCATTCAGTGCTATGCTACTGCTATCAAAGCATTGTTACCAATTAGCAAGGTAGCATTTATTGAATTTGCTAGTTAAAGCTAGGCAGGTTTGCACTGCTAAAAATAATTGATAACTTAAATTTAAATGTATGAATTAGTTAAGCAATTAAAATGTATGAGTACAGAATAAAAATCTGCAAGATCTGCTTATAACTTTACATTTCTTAACTTTTTAAAAATGCATGTAACCGATTGCTTACATGTTTTGGAGTTTTTTTGGAGCCAATTTATTCAGGTTTACAGTGTAGTTTAACATAACTAATTCCTTTGATTGCATGTGACCCTTCAGATTTTCAATTTTTTTTTTTATCTTAAATGATTTGGTCAGTCCAGTCAAGTCACAGATAATTTGATTTTAGTTTAATTTTAATAATAATAAAAAAAATATTTTATTTCAGTAACCTACAAACTGTTCGTTATTAAGTTAAAAACCTGTTAATTGGATAACTGTAATTTAATGCAGTGAAATTCATGTATAGTATAATTTATATTTGATTTAATTTATATATTTTACAGTAAAATTATGATGTTATAATTTATTACATTTATGGTGAAAACGGTAAAATGATATCTCCAGAAGTCCCTGCTTTGTGCCACATTTTGGTATATTTTAAATAAATAATTTTCTCTACCTATTTTACTTTCTTTTATTTAGTTAATGTTTATAGCTTTCATTTATTGATATGTGCTGTATTATACCCTGTATGTATTGTACCCTGTTGGCATTTTGACAACCTTTAATTAATCATGAGCCCTTCTATTTTCCACCTGAATTTTTATGGTGGTTATCAGTATGAATTTTAAGGTACTAAATCTGATTTTTATGGTTAAGTAGGATGGAATATTACTGTATTTCAATGATAGTGAA
This sequence comes from Pseudorasbora parva, assembly GCF_024679245.1. Lineage (NCBI taxonomy): Eukaryota > Metazoa > Chordata > Actinopteri > Cypriniformes > Gobionidae > Pseudorasbora > Pseudorasbora parva. The sequence continues at coordinate 31,466,773 of NC_090183.1, read as the reverse complement.
ATATACAGGACAAAATTCATTTACTGACACGATGCCTGAACATAATTTAGTTTATCATGTTTTGTCAACTGTACACATTACATGTTCTTATCTAATTTCTAATTGTTTTCTCTAGGAACTCTAGCCAGGTGTCCCCTCACAGTTAGGACCTGTCCCGAGCACCATTAGCAGCGAACATCATGTCAGAGCTGGAGGATTATTCCCCCCCGAGGGGCCATCCCCATCCTGACCCGGTTCGCATCCAGCAGAACCTCCTGGAGGAGCAGGTGGAACTCTGGTGGTTCAATGAGCCAGGCAAATCCTTATTATGCTACTGCACTTCTGTGGCCTTGATCTTAGGCTGCGGCCTGGGTGGCGTAGGCCTTCTTTCCACCACCACCAGCCTTTCCAGCGAGTGGCGGCTGGGCGCCGGAACCACTCTTTGCCTTCTCGCTCTGGCCGTCCTCCTCAAGCAGTTGCTGAGCTCCGCTGTCCAGGACATGAACTGCGTGCGTAGCAGGCGGAGGATCAACATGCTAAAAAGCGGCGGTTTATCTGACGTCCTCATCGTGTTGATCACGGGAATCTCTCTGCTCATCTGTGGGGCTGTGCTCCTAGACGTGGCCTTGGCCTACCACATGCCCAAACCTGGCAAGGCTCTGAATGACATGTTTATATCTGGGGTGGTAATGCTGGCAGGTGGGAGTTTCACAGTGTTAGCGGTCAGCGTTTATGCCGCAGTAGTTTTTCTCTTAGAGAGGAAAGGGCCAGGACAGAGACGGTGGGAGAGGACAGTGGGGATCTTTAGCATTTCAGGCCAGATGCAGCAAAGGAGAAGAGAGACCACTTCAAGTCTGGCTCAACTGATCTAGCTGTGGCTACAAAACAAATACAACGTTCTTTTACTGAACAGGAACTAAAATGCTCTCAAAGAAACTTTGCATCTATTAAACTAAGACACAAATCACATGTGACATTTATAATTGTGTTTTACAAACAAACTGATTTAGATTTTGGCTCAAGGTTTCAGGCGTTAAGCCTTTGAGGGTTTAAGCACAAACATTCATCTTTTATATGCTTCTCACCAATAATGTGCAGTTAAAAGTACTGAAAAAGCACAAAAACAATTAAAAGTTTGATCTTTAATTAAATTATTTTAGGTAAAACATGCTGATTTCTTTTCAATGCTATTGGACGACTACATTAATTGTGTGTGTGTGTGTGTGTGCATCCTTGCTGGCTTTATTTATGTGAGCATACCAAGTGGTTATACATCTGGGGATGTATTCAGCTTTTCAGCAGCTCTGATGTGTGTGTGAGTGAATCATCTGGCTGTCATTTTGCATGCCTGTGATTTTACACAACAACCTGTGCAGGCGAAGCTATGGATCAAATAAAGGATCAGAATGTCAATGTGGAGGATGTGTGCACAGTTTTATTTTTTATTGTAGAAATACACTGACGTTGATATACACTTTGATGCAAATTATTGGTCTTTTTTTTCTGAAGGACTTATGAAAAACATTCACATACAGATGGAGATGAACAGATGGCAGGTTGTAGCCATTTAGTGGAAATCTATTTCAATTTGTACGCATAATAAACTAACATTCAGGCTCTGCTGTGACAACTTTGGAGAAATTACCCCAGAAAAGCTTGTAGCAACATAAAACTTCAGACACACCTCAGTGTTTAAAGTATAAATTTGTCAGTATATTTATAACCAAATATCAAACCAATGGTCTTTAAAAAATATATCAAGCACACTTTTCAAACAAAAACATTAGGAAAAAGGTTTATAAGGTTTTAAAGATGAAAAAAAAGTACTGTGCAACTCTTATTTTTATTTAGTATTATCTAGTTATTCTGCTAGGACACTTGCTAGCTGACATAATATCACAATTCTTGTAAAAATATGTTTCCTATTGGACATGAATGCACACTCAATTCATATTTACTACTGGTAAACTGGGAATTGTATAGGAATATCACCCCAAAAGGAACGTTCTGTCAGCATATACTCACACTCATGTTGTTTCTAACATGTTCTTTCTTTCAAATTGTAACTTCTAAGCATCAAGTGGACTTGGGCATGCCATTTTTTGCGGAGGGAAGGGGGTTGCAGCTACATCGCCTTGTCAAGTTGTTTAAGGGGTCATGAATTGTGAAGAATGTTTTAATAAACATGCCAAAGATAGCAATATATTGCCGTATTCCGGGTTGTGAAAAAACACAGGGATCCTAATATATGTGGTTGAACTTTATTTTTAATGAAGTTCCTCATGTGGGGAAGACATTGCACGTGTGTTTGCTTCATTTCAGTCTCATAACTTATTCGTTATTATGTTTTTGAATGTAAAAACAATGCAAACGTCATAAGTTGGCAGGTCTTAAAATTAGGTTAGAACACATTTAAAATTAAAATTAGATGGAAAAACACAACATAATATATTACACTGAGTCGTTATTTATTTGACAAAATCTAGGCCAAATGGAACAGCCATGGGTGATAAACTAAGTAACAGCCTTGCGGCTTCCATATGAACTAAAAGGACAAGTAGCAGTCAGGCACTGCTAATCACTGCTAATGATTAATTGATCTTCAGCAAGTGTGATCATCTCTATAAAAGCAGAATGGCATTAAAAGTCAATGGCAGTACTATTAGAAAAATACTGAACAAGTATGGCTTGTTTGGAAGGGTTTCCAGAAAAAAAGCCTCTTCTCTCTAAAAAGAACAGCAGCACGGCTTAGGTCTGAAAAAACATTAAACTTCAACAATGTCTTTTGGACAGACGATATACCAAAGTGGAGATGTTTGGCCATAATGCACAGCGCATAATGCAAGTTACACGGGAAAAAAAACAGCATATCAGCACAAACACCTCTTACCAACTGTCCATCACGATGATGGTTTGATATGGATTATTGTCTTGTTTTTGGAGCCACAGGAGATAGAGTCGACCATGAACTCCTCTGTACACCAAAGTATTCTAGTCAAATGTGAGGCCATCTGTCCGAAAGCAAAATCTTAGCCAAAATCGGGTCATGCAACAAGACAATGATCCCAAGAACACCAGCAACTCTACAACAAAATGGCTGAAAAATAATAATCAAGGTGCTGCACTAGACCAGTCAGAGTCCAGGCCTCAACCAGAGAGCTGTGAATAAACAAATGCCAACAAAACTCAATGAACGGAAGCAACATCAACACATAAACCTGGTGTCTTCCATGATTATTCTTTACGACAACGAAGCATTTGAGCTCGACAAGCTCGCAATCACGACTTCAGAAGTGGGAAGTACATTTTTCCAGTAGCATAGGAAGGCAGTACATCTTCATGCACCTCAAACTACTGAAAATGATCCTGGGAAAAGATGGTTAAAAGTCATCGTAGAAATGGCTCTGAGAAAAGGCCAAGCACGTTTGACTGCAGATGCCACATGGATTGATATTTAATTTTATATGCATTGACATTGATGCATCAACTCTGTCCAAATACTTTTTGGGAAGTTAAATTATCTGTGCTCTCTTTGCAAAGCAATCCTTTATTCTCCAAATCACTACTACGTATTATTAAAAATAAATAACAGAAAGCTACTAAATAAATAACAGAAAGCTACTGGCTGGTTGAAATGTCCTTAGTTTGGTCCCTCTTGTGTGTTTAAGGAATTGTGTTTAAGAAACCATGCAGAGTCATTCATCCAAACCCTGTCCAGTGAAGACAGAAGTAAATTCTGAAAAGGGCCAGTAATGGGGGGGGGGGGGGGGGGGTCGTGTTGGGCAATGCCTGTTCTTACCCAAAACAAGCTGACTATTGTGCAACAGCTGCTCAGTCACCATGTAAACAATAGCTGACTCTGTGACCCATTGTCACCCATCTATTGGCTTGTCATGTGTTGAGACTGATAAGAATGAAGGAGTGCAGAAATAGCAATGGGTACAACACCCATATTCATGGATGATTGAGAAAGAAAATGTTATCCGTTTGCTCATATTCATTCCTTCAGCATAAAACAGCAGTTTATTTCAATAGCTGGAATATCCATAGGTAAATAAAAAATGAGCTTTTTCCACACAGTGCAGAAAAAAAATCACAAAACACTTGCCAAAACAAAAATCCATTTATTTTCTCACAATGACCTTTAGTTTAGTATTTCTATTGAGCAAAAAAAGTTGTCAATAAGAAAAGATCAAAAATACATATTTTAGATTCAGTGTGAAATAAATATCAGATGTTGTCACGCCATTGACCTTTGGTATAAATGAGGAAGGAAGCTGTTTTGACGTGACACATAATATATTCTGCTGCCTCTGCAGAGGTGGCAGTCAGTATTCCACATACACACACACACACACACACACACACACACACGCACACATATACATGTTGCAGTGATGCCGAATTAAAACAAAAAAAAAACACGGGTAGGATTTTCCCAGTGTGAACACTTACAATGACATACAAAAAAAGCATGTGCCATCAGATGTTTTGACTGCTGTGGATTAAAGAAACATAATTAATACAGCATTAACATGGAGCAGCGTTTTTGCTGCTTGGTTCATGGTAATGCCATTAAGCATTTCCAGATTTATTTTACCTTTAAAAGTGTCTAGGCATTCGTGGTATTTGAGTGAGCACAAACAAACCAAACCAAAGATAAAGATATGGGCTGCTGTGGTGAATATAGTGTTACTGTGCCGTCCTAACAGTCCGCTGCCTTATTAATCATTGATTTTGAGCACAAAGTATTAATTTCATTGGGCCTGTGGTTATGTTTACAGCGCTACAGACATAAGATCATATCACACTGAGAGATAGTCCCTCCACCTACAGCAGAAATGAAAATAAGCAGCTTAAGTTAACATCTGACAAGTTAAAGGGATAGTTCACCCAAAAGCACCATTTACTCACCCTCATGTTGTTCCAAACCTGTACAGTGTTATTTTAGTATCACTTATATACTAGGTTTTATTTATATTTTGAATTAGATTAGATTTTGTTATGTTTTCGGTTTTAATTTTAGGTGAGGTAATTTGGTCATTGTTTATATTTTTCACTTTTTGTAGCGTTTTCACTTTAAATCGTGTCCTTTACTATGTACTTACATAAAAATCTGTTCCGTGGACTGGTGCCTTGCCGTGGCGGAACAGCTTGTGAGTCCCAATGACCCTGAGAGCTAAGCTGGCAGGGGATTTGTACCCCTGGTAGCTTTAAGCAAGCCAGACAGGTCAAAGGCGAGAGACCAGACGAAACCCAGTCCACCCCACCCTACTAGCCCGGCAGCAGGGGCTGGTATGCTGGGTATCAGAGCGCGTCTGCTTTCATAGCACCTGAGTCGGTCTGTCTCAGTCGCCCGGTGAGCAGAAGAGCACCTCGCCAATGGTCACGGGGCAATAGACCTAGTCAGTTGGTCACTGCGGGGCAACTCATAACTACACCAACCGTCACACACCTGTGTTCCGTTGGAATTTGTAGTGCTGAGTCCAGAGGTGGAAGTTTGACCTGGGCATGCATGCTTTCACTTAAATTTTTGCCCGGGCGCTCTCTACTATGAGCATCTCATCTCTCCTTTTATGACGGCAAACTTTCAGCTTCCACGACTGGCAACTCGGGAGCACTCTGTCCTTAAGAGTGCTGTCGTTGCTCGGCAAGGTTCGCGTGTACGGCAGGCGCGACCTGGTCGTCATCCTGCAACTGTCGCATATACCTCCATCGCATGCTGGAATGTACGCTCTCTTGGTGTTAGTTCTGACATGGACTGCGTCTCACCTCGTAAATCAGCCCTGATTGATGCAGAATTACTCCGACTTAACATCTCCATCGCTGCCCTGAGTGAAACCTGGCTGACCGGTGTTGGTTCTGTCCGGGAAAAAAACTATACTTTATTCTGGAATGGATACCCAGACGGTGAAAGACCAATGCACGGTGTTGGCTTTGCAATCCAAAACAAGCTACTTTCCTCAGTGGAAAAACCTGTGCCCATCTCCTCACGTCTCTCCTTACTGAGCCTGCACACAAACTGTGGCCCAGTTACAATCATAGCCACTTATGCCCCTACACTGACTTCTGATCTAGACGTCAAGGAATCTTTCTACAATCAACTTAGCGCTATTGTTCAAAAGATCCCCTCAACTGAGCGTTTGATGATCCTTGGTGACTTTAATGCCCGAGTGGGTGCCAACTCTAGTGCATGGCCTGACATTCTGGGAAGCCATGGATATGGCAACATGAATGACAACGGTCAGCGCTTACTGGAATTTTGTAGCACCCACAAACTCTGTGTCCCCTCCTCATTCTTTCAGGGCTCAAGCTCCTCCAAGGTCACCTGGCGTCATCCACGTTCTAAGCGCTGGCACCAACTTGACCATGTATTGGTGAAGCGTGAACACTTGAAGGAAGTAACACACTGCCGATCACTACACTCAGCAGATTGTGACACTGACCATGCCCTCCTACGTTGCAAACTAAGGATGGTCCCAAATAAGTTTCATTACGCCAAACCTAAGCCTACTCCTCGTCTGGATGTTTCTGCAACCCATGTGCCTGCATCGCAGCATGCGTTCCAGGCACTACTTGCTTCCAGCTTTGACTCCTCACCTCCTTATGCAGACATTACGGCTGCCTGGCAGCACTTCCACTCTACTACCACAAAGGCTGCATTTGCCATCTTTGGAAAGCAATCCAGATCCCAGCCTGACTGGTTCAAAACCCATGCCAGCCTGCTCCTACCTGAAATTGACTCTAAGCGCTCAGCCAGATTGTCCTACCTGCAGTATAACACTCGCTCAAGTAAGGCAGCTTTGAAGCAGGCATGCCGCAATGTCCAGCGGGTCACTCGCACAGCCATGCAGGCTTACTGGACCACACTGTGTGACCGTATTGAGTCAAGTGCATCCAATGGAAACATTCGAGGAGTCTTTGAGGGCCTGAAAGAAGCCTTGGGCCCAGTCCCTAAAAAATCCTCTCCACTCTATTCCCTATCAGGTGACCTTCTGACTGATTTGGAATCTCAATTGGCGAGATGGGCAGAGCACTATAGCCTTCTCTATGCTCAGCCTGTCACAGCCAACACACTGGCAATAAATGCTGCTGTTCCTGAGCTCCCTACTATGTCTGATCTGGATGCAGATATTACCATTGAGGAAGTCAAAACTGCAATTAAAGCATTGAAAAATAACAAGTCTCCCGGTGCTGACGGCCTCCCCCCTGAGGCTTATAAGGCAGGTGGTGATGTTCTTGCCTCTGTTCTACATCATCTGGTTGTGATGTGCTGGAAGAGTGGATATCTCCCAGATGTCCTTAGAGATGCCAACATCATCACCATCTACAAGAACAAGGGGGACCGTGCAGATTGTAACAATTTCAGAGGAATATCTTTGCTCAGTCTTGCTGGCAAGATATTTGCTCGCACTATTTTACCACGTCTACAAATCCTTGCTGATCGTATCCTCCCTGAAAGCCAGTGCGGCTTCCGTGCTGGCCGGTCCATAGCAGACATGGTGTTCTGTGTTCGTCAACTACAGGAAAAGTGTATCGAACAGCATAAACCTCTGTTCTTGGTGTTTGTAGACTTGACCAAGGCTTTTGACTACGTTAGTCGATCTGGACTTTTCCTCATCCTACAAAGACTTGGCTGCCCTCCAAAGTTACTGAAGGTGATCACAGAGTTTCATGAGGGCATGAAGGCAACTGTACAGTCTGAAGGCACTTGCTCTGAAGAGTTCCAGATAAGGTGTGGAGTAAAGCAGGGATGTGTCCTTGCTCCTACCCTTTTTGGAATTTTCTTCTCTGCCCTACTACGCCGTGCCTTCCCTGATGACTCGGGTATCCTTCTACACACCCGCAGCTCAGGAAAACTGTTCAATCTGGCCAGGCTGCGGGCGAAGACTAAAGTGCGCCATGTTCTGGTACGTGAGCTGCTTTATGCTGATGATGCTGCCTTTGTTGCCCACTCAGAGGGAGATCTACAACTACTCTGCTCATCTTTTTCATCTGCATGTCTAGAGTTTGGTTTGCAGATCAGTCTTAAAAAAACAGTTATCCTTGCCCAACCTGCAACCCTGAACCCTACAGTATACATTAACAACATACCTCTATCTGTGGTAGACAAATTCACCTACCTGGGTTCCACAGTATCAAATAACAATAACCTTGACGCAGAGCTTGACATGCGCATTGGGAGGGCATCATCGGTGTTTGGAAAATTGGGCAAGCGTGTCTGGCACAACAAGAACCTCTCATTGCTCCTCAAAGTCCGTGTATATCATGCATGTGTACTTAGCACCTTGCTATATGCAAGTGAGACATGGACAACTTACAGAAGGCACGAACATCGCCTCAACGCCTTCCATTTTCGCTGCCTCCGCTCCATACTGGGTGTATGCTGGAAAGACCAAGTGCCAAACTCTGTCATACTTGAGAGAACTGGCTCCAGTGACCTGTACACCATCCTTCGTGAACGCCACCTCCGTTGGACTGGGCATATCTATCGAATGAAGGACACCCGCCTCCCAAAAATCTTGCTGTATGGCGAGCTGGCAAATGCCCCCCGCAAACGTGGTCGCCCCCATCTACGTTTCAAAGACGTCATTAAGAGGGATCTTCAGGCCTTCTCCATCAACCTGGACAACTGGGAGGCACTTGCATTTGACAGAACCAACTGGCGTGCAGCAATTAACAACGGCCGTAGGGACTCTCAGGAGTCCTATAAGTCATTTCTGGAAGAGAGACGCTCTAAACGGGAAGCAGTTCGTCGCACTCGACATGAACGGCCATAGTAGTGAACATAAAAAAAGTACAATGTACTTATAAAACATGTTTGCTTCTATTGAGGTGGGATCCAGGTAAGGTTTGGGACATGAAACTAACCTTCAACCAAACCCTAGCCCTATAGTTACTTAATATTACTTAGTACTTAAATATATAATTACACTGTTACCAGGGAGGGTCAACAGTGTAATTACATAAATTAATTACAGATATAATTACATGCAGGTCATTAAAAATATAAGTACAATGTAAAAACATGTATGTAATGCTTAGTATCAAATTATTAATATACATGTCAGTACATAGTAGTTAAAGACACCTAATATATAAAGTGGAAGTGTTTTATTAAGTATGTCTATATATTTTTTATTAAGTTTCAGATTATTTAGTTTTAATAATTCTGGTACTTCCAACTTAAATTGAACAAACATTAGAATAATTTCTTGGCAACTAGCTGAAATAAAAATAAAATAAAACAAATGGTTTTAATTTTAGTTAACAATAATAACACTTAACCTGCGTGATTTCTTCTGTGGAACATAAAAGAATATGTTTTGAATGTTTCAATTGCTTTTGTCTATAATGAAAGCCAATGGGGTCCAAAATAACAACATTGGACCCTATTGACTTTTATTGTATGGGAAAAAAATTAAAATCAGTTTATTGAATAGAAGAAATACATACATGGTTTGGAACAATATGAAAAAAATCTCTTTAAATAGAACATGTATAGGTAGATCCACCTCTGGGTTCCAAAATCAATTGTGTTTCATAGTCAATCAATCAGAGTTTCTCAGTAACTTTGCGGTCTGACTTCCTTGTGTAATTTGTAAAACCTGATCTCGGATGAAAGCAGTAGCAAGGCTGCAAACGTCTGACTGCTGTGTGTAAGGCAGTAGTTGTCTCGCTGATGAAACAGGACAGATAGAACACACAACATACTCAAGCGCTGTCCTCTCTCAGTTGGTCCTCAGTTGATAATCTGTCAAAATGTTCAAGCCAAGTCAGAAGTACAACTAGTAAATTGCATTGAAAGTTTATTTGAAGGCATTTGAATGTGTTATTGACGTTTGGGTGTCTGGCTATATCTGAAGAATTCCATTGTGGCTTGATGTCTGCTCTGCATTTCTTATGAATAAGTGAAGAGGGCTGAAGGATTAGGGTGACTCTCTCTCTCCTCTGGTGTCGCTGATGCAAATGGAAAGCTGATAGTCTACACTATTTCAAACTGTGTGTGTATGTGTGTGTGTGTGTGTGTGTGTGTGTGTGTGTGTGTGTGTGTGTGTGTGTGTGTGTGTGTGTGTGTGTGTGTGTGTGTGTGTGTGTGTGTCAGAAGACAGAGTAAGGCTCATGTTCACTGAACTCCTAATGCAGGGTGAAGGTAAACTTTATATCAGAATGATATTTGAGAAAGCGAATGAGTGTGTGTGTTTGTGTGTGTGTGTGTGTGTGTGTGTAAGGGAATTTCTGAATGTATCTCACCTCCGCTCTGAGTAATATATCGCACCCACGGTAATGCCTGGTATCCGCTCTTCTCGATAATCTTTAAGTATCGCACCTGTGTTTGTTAATGCACATAAACAAAACACAAAAATTAAATTGTGTCTAACACATAGTGACTATTATCAAAATACATTTTGCGAGGTGAGTGTGTTTTGCACCTGAATGCCAGACACTGTGAAATATGGAATCTCAAAATTCACTGTGATTGGTCGCTTGGCCTCGAGTTCATTACTTTCCACACTTGGCAGTCCAAAATGAGCTCGCATCATGAACTCTTTCCCGCCCTTCAACGAGTAAAGATATATCATTAGTTTTTGACACATCTAACTGTCTAATTAGCACTGCAATATTCATCACTTCAGTAATAAGTCCTAATTAACAGTTCGGATTTAAGTGAGTCATGGTTGATACACATTTTCCTCTCTTTTCAACGTTGGCACAGCACAAAACTCCAGGACCGACTTATAGCCTTTTCAAGCCTCGCTGCCTCAGACATCATCAGGATTTGAAAACACATTCTTGACTAAATGTCCCACATGTCTGTCTTCTTAAAAAAAAGATGATTTATTTATTTATTTATTTTTTAGCTGGTTTTGCAGCTATCTAGTGGCAATGATAAGGCACAAAATTATTAATTTAGTCTGTCTTTGCTTAGACTATGTTTGATGTCTTTGTCAAGCATTTCATTTTTTTATATTTTTGTATGCTCCTTTGGCAGACACTTTATTTGGTATATTTTGCATGGGCTTTTGCCTTCAATTATAAAGGCAATTTACATTACATACACATTTAATCATTTACATGATGCCTTTATCCAAAGTGACTTACAAATGAGATGAGCAATAGAAGCAATCAAACCAACAACAGGGCAACAATATGCAAGTGCTGTGACTAGTCCCAGTTAGTCTAGCACAGTATACGTAGCAAGTTTTTTTTTTAATCATCATCCAACTCTTGGGTCATTTTGACCCGAAACTCATTTTTAAAACATAAAAAAATGAAGACCCTAGGACTTTTGTTGCACTTGAATTATGAATACACACAAAATATTTTTTATAATGTCTACATGTGTATCTGAATCAAGCAGCAACCTCCTGCAGTTTCTCTTTAAGTAAATACAGAAGTGAGACAGAAGGGAGAAGTTCATTCACTATGGTACCAAACAGAGATCAAGTTAGAAGCGACCAAACACCACCATGTTTCCCTATTTAAATACAGTTAAACGAATAGTTGAACGATCAAGTATGGTGACACAAAAGTATGGTGTCCGTGATGTCACCCATAGGATTCCGATTAGCCGTTCTGAAGCGTAAAGTAGGATTGAGCTGGGCGTCGCCATCTTGTCAGCGAGTCATCGCGTGTCACTCCCGGAAAACAGAAAATGGGCAAATCGGCGGGATGTGGGCAGAGATTAGGTGACGCAATGACTATAAACAGCAGATAAAAGGCTACCCACCTGTCACTCAAAGTAACCACCCGCTTAATTATGCAGAACTTTAAGGCTTTATATAATGTAAACAAATGAGTTATTAAAAAATTCACCCCCCTCATAGTTGTCATGAAGGGCAATTTGTACCAGGCTGTTAACATGTTTTTTTCTGCTATAAAGTTGGGAATTTTAACATGGGGCTCAATGAGATTCTGCTCCCTTCTGGAGCCTGTTATGTCCCTAGTGGCCAGTTGAGGAATTGCAGTTTACTTTACTTTCGTATTGGCTTCAAGAGAGATCGCAGGAGGTTGCTGCTTGAGCACAGCAGCTAATTGGTCCCATATAGAGCTATAAGGCCATCTAGTGGCAAGAGTCATGAAATATCATGTTATATTCTTATTTTTTTCCACAAGAGGTCAGCAAAGACACCCAATGTAAAATATTTTAAGCTGAATTAAAAGGGTTATGCATGAAATTGTGGTTTTGAATTTAAAATTGAAAGAATGTGCTCAAAATTAATATTTATTTATTGGTATAAAATAAATAAAAAAACATAAAAATAGAAAAAATAATGTCAAAATTAAATGAAAATAACCTTTCCAGACCAAAAGTAATACGTCAAATTTTTTGTCTAATTTTTTGGCTTTGGGTAATTTTTGTTACAACTTGCAAGGGAAGGTTGAGGGTTAATGTACACACAGCACCCCCATATTGACAGAAAAACACAGAATTGTTGACATTTTTGCAGATTTATTAAAAAAGAAAAATGAAATATCACATGGTTCTAAGTATTCAGACCTTGTGCTGTGACCCTCAAATATTTAACTCAGGTACTGTCCATTTCTTATGATCATCCTCGAGATGGTTCTACACCTTCATTTGAGACCAGCTCTGTTTGATTATACTGATTGGATTTGGTTAGGAAAGCCACACACCTATCTATATAAGACCTTACAGCTCACAGTGCATGTCAGAGCAAATGAGAATCATAAGGTCAAAGGAACTGCCTGAATTGCTCAGAGACAGAATTGTGGCAAGGCACAGATCTGGCCACGGTTACAAAAACATTTTTGCTGCACTTAAGGTTCCTAAGAGCACAGTGGCATCCATAATCCTTAAATGGAAGACGTCTGGGTTGACCAGAACCCTTCCTAGAGCTGGCCGTCCGGCCAAACTGAGCTATCAAGGGAGAAGAGCCTTGGTGAGAGAGGTAAAGATGAACCTAAAGATCACTGTGGCTGAACTCCAGAGATGCAGTCGGGAGATGGGAGAAAGTTGTAGAAAGTCATTTCATCACTGCAACTCTCCAACAGTCGGGGCCTTATGGCAGAATGGCCCAACGCAATCCTCTCCTCACCGCAAGACACATGAGAGTTTGCTAAAAAAAAAACACCTGAAGGACTCCAAGATGGTGAGAAATAAGATTCTCTGGCCTGAAAATGTCTGTCCACCAACGTTTACCATCCAACCTGAAAGAACTGAAGAGGATCTGCAAGGAGGAATGGCAGAGGATCCCCAAATCCAGGTGTGGAAAACCCAAAAAGGCTGTATTAAATCAAAAGGGTGCTTCTACTAAATACTGAGAAAAGGGTCTGAATACTTAGGACCATGTGATATTTCACTTTTTCTTTTTTAATAAAGTGTTTTTTCTGTCAATATGGGGTGCTATGTGTACATTATTGAGAAAAAAATTAACTTAAATTATTTAAGCAAATGGCTGCAATCAGGAATGAAACGGTATGGAAATTTAACATCAATGTTATAGTGACCCAAATTATCGCGGTTATCAATATTATCACGGTTTTGTTCAAATGAGATAAAGTGTTCAAAAAGAACCAATGCACACACTGAAAACATTTAAACAAACAAAAATAAAAAATCAAGCAGCTCTATGCCCTTTTTAAGCGCAAGATTCTATTCTGTGGGATTTCCTTCCTTATATTGGCCGTCGTCAACAGCACCACATAATGCTTAAATAATAATTTGGTCTATAATCTCTAATATTATCTTTATAAATATGTAAAAGCAATACTCTCATCAGTGTCCTATTTGCTATGACGCATTTAAATCTAGCATATTTTGTGTATGAGCCCAAACAGTATCCCAGTAAAATAAATCATATCCATATTTTCATATGATGAAAATCATATGAATTTTCATATGACTTGTATATGTTTATTTTATTAAATATCAAAAATCAAAAAGGTGTGCATTATACCCGACAACTAGATGAACTCTTTACAGTCAGTTTTATACAAACGCGCGAATCTCGCTAAATTTGTGAATCTCGAACGTCAAGCCAACTTTATGCCAGTCATATCAGATGCGCTATGGTTCTGCTGTGTTTGATTTAAAATATTTTCGTTGCTGAAACAGGCTAGAACAAAAACATTCAACCGTATGCTGAATGAATCTCCTGCGTACATCAGATTTCAGTGTGAGAGCGCACTCTGAACAAAACTCCAGTTTAAACGCATCTTATTATTAGACATTGCATTCATAAACTCAATAGAAACACGTTTGATAGGTTATAATGCGCAACGCAATTATAACAGATGGCTTTTGAGAAGCCTATATTTCTTCTCAAAAGAAATATAAATTTAGAAATTTTGATATAAGCCTATAATTTCAAGCCTTTATTATTATTCCTTAAATGTCATCCTAGTCGTGTCTGAACGTGTTAGTTCGTCTTTGGCTCAAGCTTTACGTTATTATTTCCCAGATGAAGGTTTGGAATTAAGGGCAAAGTCCACTTGCCTTGCGTTCACAAATCTTCGCAGATTTGAAGCGTTACCCTATTACAGCGGCTTTCTTCTGGCATGTTCTGCTGCGGACAGGGCGACCAGAGCATCTTCGAATCATTTTCCCTTAGGACTTTTGTAAAAACCAAAATATGGCCACACCTCAGATTTTAGAAGGCTGGAAAATCTCCCAGTGCTGTCACTGCCTTCTGTCATTATTTCTCATTCAGAAAACAGCGTTGCTTCACGTGCTGCATGCGCCGGCACCAGACTGGACAGGATTTACAGCGACTTTTCAAAATCGTGATAATCACTGATGGTTTTAATGATAATTAAATTTTAAACGATATTACTAACCGTCAGTACATTATACCGTGATGTATCGTGAAACCGGTAATCGTTTCATTCCTAAAACAGAGTGAAAATTTTAAAGGGTTCTGAATACTTTCCGTACCCACTGTATATATCAAAGCAGATGTTTGCTAGTATTTTTGAAGGGATGTTAAAAGTGTGAAAAATACTTTTTGTAGAGTCATGGATTATCTGATATTGTTTCTTATCTCAAAAAAATATTTTCAGAAATCTGAAAAATAGATCAAATAACTTACAGTGATTTGAAGCAACACAAAGCTCTCATCAAAACATATGTATGGTACTTACAGGGAAGGACTTAATGTTCCATTCTACAGCACTCTTCTCAGGAACCCACTTAGCCTGGCCTGTGGTGGTCTTAAATTTGGGGGAGTCAGCATCACTTGGAACAGGAACTAAGATGGACACATTGTTGGCAGTGGAGCGGCTCTTGAACTGACTGCGGGCCTGGAGAACAGATGGAGGAACTATAGCACAACTTCACACTACAAGAAAAACTTCCAAAGCTACATTTTCAGAAAGTAAAGTTTCGGTATGGCAAGGGCAATAGGACAAAGCATGTTTATATCAGAATCTGACAAGTCTTTGGACACAGCTCAGGTAAACTCTGAGACTGAGCCATTGCCTAGGACAGAAGCCTGAAAGCTAATTACTGAAACCAGGCAGTGTGCTGGAGGTGGCAAAGCAAGAATCAGTGGAGTGTGTAGATTGTGTATATGTGTGCAGCTCTACCTTAACCTTGATCTCTACTCGACTGTGAGAAAACTTCTCTATTACGCTCTCAATCCATATTAGAGGCTTCACCTGTCAGAACAGAGAAGTGACAGAAAATAACGGAGCAGTGAGTCTACTGCCGCTTATTGAGCCATTGACTTGCTTTTTTGACATGCAATCTTCTTAAATTAATCAAATAGAGTAATATTTTCCAACAGCATAACATCAACTATGATAACAATAAGTAATGTTTCTCGACCGCCAAATTAGCATATTAAGATGCTTTCTGAATACCATGTGACACTGGAGAAATGGCTGCTGAAAATGAAGCTTTGTCATCACAAAAATAAATTAGTTATTTTACATTGCAATAATATTTCACAGAATTACAGTTTTCACTGTATTGTTGACTGTTATTGTTATTGTTATTGTTCACTGTACAAAAACTAAGTAAAAATAAAAACATTTACAATTGTAATGACCCCAAACTTTTGGATGTTAGTGTATGTATATATATATATATATATATATATATATATATATATATATATATATATATATATATATATATATATATATATATATACTGTCAGTTATTATCTTTGAAATAAAAACATTTACATTTGAAAACAATTTTGTATATAAAAAAATGTCTTTAAACAATGAGCAATGAGTCAAAAAAGATAATAAAAAAGTGATGCAACTACTTGCAGTTTATTGCTCACACTGCAAGTGGAAGATAAATTTGAATGCTTTACACGGCATATACTGCAGAAATAATAAGAGTAGTATGCTATTCCAAACATTTCATGTTTTTGTTTTGGTCTTTCAACTTAAAATTCTTTTAATTTCAAATTCTTTGTAAAGGTTTTGCTTTGAAGTTCTTGTCTTTTTTTTACCATATTCAAGTTCTTTGATTCTTGCATGTTTTTATTTAAATAAAGCTCTCTGGGACCTTATCACCACAAAGGCGCAAACATGTAAAATACCAAAGCTACCAAAGTTACAAATCAACCCGTCATTACACGGATGCATTAACTACACATTTATATGACATCTATCTTTGACATCAACTCGTAGATTGAAGAGCTGTGTAGATCAGCACTGACCGTGGTGTTGAGTCTGTAAGACATGAGTTCGGATTCTCCATCAGGTGGGATGAAAGAGATAGTCCGGTCGTTCTCAAAGCGAGAGAGACGCACACACTGATGAAATTTCACATCTTCCAGTTCCACAGTCTTACTCTTCTCTCCTGAGAGAAAGAAAAACAGAAGCCCAGAGAGAGAGAGAGTGAAGTGAATTCTAATATAAGAAAAGTGGTCGCTGATGATTATTACTTGAGTAAAGCTAGTTAATCAAGTTGAAAGCTGCACACACACGCACACCATATTCACACATAGAACATCCTAATGTTTTTCCTGGAAATTGCCAACAATAGCACTTTTGTCCACCCAGGTGAGTGTGAAGGTAGTTTATTTGTTTGACCTCAGCAAAGAGAAAGGCAGTGACTACAGAAGTGCTTCTTAATGACTCAGGGACTCTGAGCCCCAGACCTCACTAATACCACAGAGCTGTGGGATTTCACCAGCGCACTCACAGCAGGAATGTGTGCGAGCGTGAGCCTCTCTTCATATTTATGAATGTATTCTGCTCCATCCAGGAGTGACATTTACAGTGGAACATGAAAGAGCTCTCAGAGGTTTGAGCTGGAACACAGAGGTCAGATCAGAAGCTTTGGGTGTCTGTGTCCTCTGCTGCAGATGAGACGTACTGGGAGCCGCTGCAGCACCTAATGATGACATCAACCGCAGGGACTAAAGGTCAGGAAGGGGTTAGGATGCTCTCTTATAGCTCTCTGATTGGCTCCCCAGGGTCCACAGGCAGAGGCTTCAGAGAAAGTGATTGGTCTTCAGAACCAGAGGTACGCTTTTATAGCACATATTTTCCAGCGGCAGTAAAAGTGCTCTAAAGATAATGTTCTATATAATATTACTATTAGAAAAATACATAATACATAAAATATAAAAAGCTCCAGCATGCCTGCAAACCTACAGAGAACAAGCAGTCTGGAGGATTGATGGACTAAACTATGTACAAAATGTCACATTTTCTTGCTTCCATTAAAGGGATGATAATTTAAAAAATTAAATTCTGTCATCATTTACTCACCCTCATGTTGGTCCAAACCTGAATGAGTTTCTTTGTTCTGCTAAACACAAAAGAAGATATTTGACAGAATGTTTGTAACCAAGCAGGTAGAGCAACCATTCACTACTATATATCTGCTTTGTTACAATTTTTTTCTCCCAAATATCTTCTTTTGTGTTCAGCAGAACAAAGAAACTCATACAGGTTTGGACCAACATGAGGGTGAGTAAATGATGACAGAATTTTCATTTTTGGGTGAACTATCCCTTTAATGCACAAGACACTTGATATTGTCAAACCATGCTGGATAACATGGTCATAAGATTTTACACAAACTTGTCAAGTTCATGTTAGCTAGAGCACTACTGTCATTAATGCAAAAGAAAGAAAAAACACTTTTTATGTTAATTAAATCAAAATGTTACTCAAAATATAATACTGAATATAATTTGTAATGTTTGTCCATTACATTAGATAAAAGAAAAAAAAATACTAGTTGTAAATAAATAATCATAATGTGAAAACGTGTGTAAACACAGGATGATTCCATATCAACATCAACATGATTACAAAGAAGACTTGATGTCCTATATTTTAACCTTCGCAATAGAAAAACTTGCATTTCCAAGGTTGAGCCTGTAGAGGACAGTGTTTCACTTGTCTAATTTTCATTCTACTGCTGAGCTGAGGAGAGATACTCCTGGGTTCATATCAGAGCTTAATTGCAAGAACAGAATGGCACCTTCTACATTCAACTATGTTTACGATAACCTGTGGCATAGTTCATCTTCATAGTGGGAAGTGAACAGGAAACTAGTAGGTTGATTTCACTTCCCTGAAACCATATCCGATAAAACAGTTTCCTGTAGCAGTAAAATGAATTGGTGACTTGAAATCTCTATGAAATGTTGGCAAGCTACAGCACAGCTTGGATAGTAAATGCATCAAATTTGTGTATTTACATCTACTAAATATAATGTATTAATTGAGCATTAAATGTGCACTTTGTGTGCACAATGTGTAACTTTTCTTTGTTCAAAAAACTAAACTAAACTAAATTTAAATAATGAGTCAATACACAATCAATCCTTATTCTAAAATGTGTTTTTGTCTTACCCTTAAGTTATAAGTGTTTTGTTTTTTTTTAGACCAAGCTGGATGCTTTTCATGCGAAATTGCGTACTTTCGTACGTATATGTCTTGTATCCGTAAATAGAGAAAAGCTGCTCTGGGACAGGGTCCATTGAGTTTGAAGCTCTAAAAAGCAGAGTCCCTCCATAATAAAGATAGTCCATACGGCTCTGGGGTGTTAATGAAGGCCTTCTGAAGCGAATCGATCCAGTTTTGTACAAAAAATAAACACATTTAAAACATATAAACTAAAATATCTAGCTTCCAGCAGACCACCTTCTGGATTTAACTTTTGCAGAAAGTGTACCACTAGTAGTTCAAAACGTTTTAGTGATACACCACACCAGTTACAGTTACAGTTACTTTATCATAAGTTAAATACAGAAGGCGCTCTGCCAGAAGCTAGATATTTTATATTATAAAGTTTGTTGTTAAACCGCT
Source organism: Pseudorasbora parva (assembly GCF_024679245.1). NCBI lineage: Eukaryota > Metazoa > Chordata > Actinopteri > Cypriniformes > Gobionidae > Pseudorasbora > Pseudorasbora parva. The sequence continues at coordinate 31,447,543 of NC_090183.1, read as the reverse complement.
AGAGAGCCAAAAGTCAAATTGTGTACCTTTAATTTATTTGAACAGATTATCATTGCTCAATTTGATATAGATTTCCTTTCGTTTGGATAGTAAATCTGAAGTGTTCCTGTTCTAGAATCCATAGCTGCAGTTGTAAAGCACACACAGAATGCATTACTGAATCCTGCTCTACTGTGAAACTAACACCCGCTGGGCTAGGCCTGGGGTGGGGATTAACCTAGAGAATCAGATGAATGGAATTCACCTAACAAGTGCAAATGAGAGAGACACTTTATGTAAAATAGGTTAAAACAATCAATTGACTGCTTGATTATCAGCCCTGGGAATTAGGTCACTTTCTACACTACGAAAAAAGATGAGCAAAAGTAGATCAAATAAAAAAAGTACATTTAAAGCTGAAATGTGCAATTTTGGTGACCATTTGTGTCACCAAAAGGAACTGCAAAAATGCCTGAAAAATCTGACCTCCATCTGCCAATGCTCAGAAACAAATAGCCACACCCCAAAATGCCATTGGTTGAGCCAATGTTGCTACTGCCAGAGAGCGGGAATCAGCCTACATATAGCTTACTAGTTGTATCTACATATTAAGCAGCATTTTTACATCGAAAAAATTTGCATTTCGGTTTTCAAGAATAGTTGTGTGTACTCACGGCCGGTGATCTCGAAAAGAACTTTGTCATTGAGTCCAAGTCTTAACTCAGGCATGCCTGACAGAACGACTTTGAGTTTGATGGTGCCCAAAATCTCGCTTCGTAGAACACTGCCTGTAGCACTGACCTATAACGCACAAAACAGAGAAGATAAATGCAAAGCAGAATCAAGAGTGGCAAGGTGCTATATTGCATCATCACCATTACTGCCATCTACAATTTATTACGCTCTGTAGAGCAAGGCAGTAACCGTGTGATTTGTGCTATAATGCTTTTGGAAAGTGAGGGGTTGAAGTATGCTGAAATAACGAATATGAGAATATAATATATTATATTATGCTAAAATATTAAAAGGATACAAGCTGGACTCTGAAGATAGATCCAAACCTTAAAAAAGTCCACATCGAGTCAATACCGCTGAGGGCTCTCAGATACAAGAAGCCAGAAAAAGCCAGAGCGAGAAAGCTGCACGGATGAATAGCAATGCAGAATTAGAAAGCAATGAGACGTGATTTAGCTCTTAATCAGAAGAGAGGTTCTGCTCAGCGCTACTGTCTGCCAGAGTTTAGACCCTGACTCTGAAAAGCGCTAATGAATCCATCAAAATCCCGTCCAGTGGGGGGGCTTGAGTTAAGGAGCAGAAAAGAAAGGCAACAAGAAAAGACGGCAGATGCTTCCTCCCTCTCTCAATCTAAGGAAGTCTGGAGACCTGACCCTTGAACCTGAAAACATGAAGGAGGTCGACTGATGGAGGGATAGATAGCGTGGGCTTTGATGTCTGCACTGAATAAGCAACACTAATCCAGTATGTTGTGGAAAGCATTTTTTCTTTTTACACAAGGAAAGTAGTGCTCATGTTTATATTTTATATATTTTAACTATAATATACAAGTTACTTTTTTAAATAAGTAATGCATGTTATGCTATTGCAATTTATTTACTTAAAACTTTTTTTTCCATTGCATTCATTTGACCATGTCATTTTGTGAAATACTATTACAATTTAAAGGGTTAGTTCACCCAAAAATGAAAATGATGTCATTAATTACTTACCCTAATGTCGTTCAACACCTGTAAAACCTTTTTGTTGAAATCCGATGGCTCAGACAGGCTTCATTGACACCAATGTCATTTCCTCTCTCAAGACCATAAAAGGCACTAAAGACATTGTTAAAAAACCCATCTCACTACAGTAGCTCAACAATCATTTTATGAAGCAACAAGAATAGTTTTTGTGCGCAAAAAAACTAAATAAAGACGTGGTGATGGGCTGATTTCAAAACAAAGATTTGAACCGTTATTAGCGTATCAATTTCATGATTCATAGAAAATGACATTGGTGTCAATGAAGGCCTTTCTGAGCCATCGGATTTCTAGAAAAAAAAATCTTCATTTGTGTTCCGAAGATGAACGGAGGTCTTACGGATGTCAAACGACATTAGGGTAAGTAATTATTGACAGAATTTTTATTTTTGGGTGAACTAACCCTTTAAAATAGTATATTTAATAATAGATTTTAAAAAGTAATTTATTTAAATATCTTCAGTTCATGAAGATGAACAGTTATCTTCATGATCCTTCAGAAATCATTCTAATATGCTGATTTGGTGCTCAAAATAATTTCCTATTATTATCAACAGAGCTTGACATTAACACCCGCCAACCCGCCAAATGCGGGTAGATTTCAGCTGTGGCGGGTACGGCAGCCACTCCCACTAGCCACTTTGGCGGGTTGAATATAGTTTACAGCTAAATGAAATGCCAAGACCGTCGTATCACAGAATTGGCAACAATTCAACTACAACTCTTTATACTTAGTGAAGGCGAGATAGGCGGAATCGCGCTAAATGACACACAACAAAAGCGCTCTCTCGCGTGCGCTCTCTCTCTCTCTCTCTCGCGCGCTCTCTGTCGCACGTGTGATCAGTTCTCCTTGCTCCTGAATAGTCAAATACATGCGCACACTGATGTCAAAATGTCCATCGCATGAACACAGTCGGTTATGGCTTAAGTGTACGTAAACAGGTGGGTAATAACTTAATATGTGTCACAAATATTACATCCATGCATTCAGCAGCCCAATTAAATACCTGTCTGTCATTAATGTTAATCAAACAACTACAGATGTTAAATAAATGTGTACATATTAAATAAATATGTATTAGTATCTGAATTTTTCTTTTAATTTACTATTGTTTTTGTAATTTGTTTAGGGTACTTTATACAGTCCCTGACAAAAGTCTTGTCGCTTATCTATTTTCCATGTTCCCTTTGGCCTTCATGGGGCTGCTGCAACTTTCCAGCAGCTCATTGATCAGGTACTTGCTGGTTTGACTGACTTTACAGCTGCTTACTTGGACGACATTGTTGTTTACAGTTCAACTTGGGAAGAGCATCTGCAGCATATGGAAGTGGTTATTAACCATATATATATATATATATATATATATATATATATATATATATATATATATATATATATATATATATATATATATATCGTAACTAAAATAAATCATAGCCTATCATATTGCCCACCTGCACATCCTAGCTGATATACAATGTAGTCTTGATTTGGGGGGGCGTCACTCTGCATGTGAAAGTTTGAAAGGGTTTTAAATTTTCTAAATCAAGTAAAATGACTCAAAATCAAGTAATTTATGCATGCCAAAGTCAACTTTAAACATATACAATGTAATTTCCAAACAGCAAAATTGTGGCCAATGAAAATGCTGAGCGGCTAGTAACTTTGGAAAACCACTAGCCACGGTGGCTGGTGAGCAAAAAAGTTAATGTCAAGCCCTGATTATCAATGTTGAAAACAGTAAGACTGTTTAATATTTTCGGATATTATTATTTTTGGATGTGGAAAGTGTGATACATTTTCAAAAGATTATTTGATGAATAAAAAGTTCAAAAAAACAACATTCACTTAAAATAGGAAAAAAAAAAAATCCTTACTGACCCCAAACTTTTGAACGGTAGTGTACAAACAAATTTCCCATGCTGAAATAATAGGTCAAGACAAGAATAATTACTTGCACACACATATTGTCAATATAATAATTAAAATTACTATAAGCAGCATCTACAATGACTGTAATTTTATCAATTAGAATGTATTCCTGAATCTGTTGTTAGTCCTGGAATGACATAGTATCAATTCCCAACCTTATCTATTAAATGCCCCTAAAATCATAGGGAAATCATAAGATGAAGAATGATGTTGAAGCCTCAACACTAAACCATGCCCTAAATTCACACTGGTTGATTGTGGAGTGTTTTCCCTATAGTATAATAAAGTCAGCTCACCAATAGGTTAACAGACTCAATGACATCCATGAAGACTTCATTTTTCCTGTATTTGATGCCCTCCGACCTCCAAGACACAGCATTTGTTACTGTAGCTGGAGGCCGCGGCGCTCCCACCTCCAGCTTATGCCCCTGTTGGGTGATGTACCTGTCGTGGAAGTGGAAAAAAAGATCATTAGGTCATGGTAACATTAACAATGACCAAGAAAACAAGAGATATATATTATCATCAATTATTATATCAGGCCACCAGTGCATGATATGTATTATTACAGTGATGAACATTATGTCATGGTGTAAATCTGCCATCTGTTGCAGACTTAACTTTACAGATCTATTTAGATTGCAATTAAAAGTAGTCAGTGAACCAGGTAACTTCATTAACTATGTAAACAGACCTCTGGTGTTAGAATGCTGTGAGAACAAGGACTCATGGGAAGAACATGGCTGCCCCTAGGGACAAACAGGCTGAAAAACACCTAACCTTGTTTTTTTTTTTTTTCATCACTTATATTACTGTAATGTTTTCTTTATCACACATTCTTCACCTCTTACACATGAAAAACACAAATGCAAAAAGAAATCAGTATGGACACAAACATACAGTGTAACATTACAATCCCCCCTGATGAACATTAGTGTCCTATTAAAAACACCAAAACAAACCACTAAATATTCAATACACAAGTGTCCTCATTCATTCCAAATCGATTCTGTGTCAATGTTGTTTTTAGAACAAGGTCTGAGAACTCTATATGTGTATGTGTGTGTGCTCAAACCTCAGGTGTCTCCAGCTGACAGGGTATTGTGTTGCTGTCAGTGAGAGCTAGCAATAATTAGCTATCCGCTAAGTGGTTGATTGCAAAGCCAGGAAACTGATAAGATGTTTATGAACTTCCATACAAATTATATTTACTATTTTTTGTTTGTTCTTTAGACTATTTATCATTTGCTGGACAAGAATATATATTGTGTAAGAATGTATTTTTGTTTTCATGTTATATTGCTCAGTTAGCGCAATAGCATGTTCTAATTTTATGAAACTTTTTAAAGTGTCAGGTAAAAATGCTATATAAAGTAAATGTACTACTATTATTATTGTTAGAATTAGTAACATGATCACTTGTGTGACACAGCTGGTCATGTGATGTTAACATAACAGTATAGCTGTGTCCCAAATGACACACTACACTATGCACTTATACACTATATTTACTGAACCGTGTAGTGTATAAACTTTATATGGTTATTTTGTCATTCAACAACGGAATCGGGTAGTGCCTCCCCCTCCACTACGTAATTAAAGCTGCAACAGTTCAGTGCATGAAATGTCCAACATTCCACACTTCAGTTTTTAATTTAGATAATTTAGTGCATCATCTGGGTATTTAAAGTGCACTTTTTCTTTTGGGAATTTTCAGTGTGAACACACTACTTACACTATGTATACTTATAAAACCTTATAGAATAGTGCATAAGTATGCAAATTGGGACCCACCTATTGTCTTTATCTTATCTAAGTGAACATCATTTTAATGATATTTATAATTTCATTTATTCATGGGAAAATATTTTTAATTAGCTAAACGAGTTCACATTTAGTATTTTGAATATTCTTTTTTCTTTTAAATAGAAGTATATCTAAATAAACCCTCTGTAAGATTTAAGGTCATGATGAAATGGAAGTCATAACTTTTTCTTTGTATTGAGACAGAGAGAAATCTGTCGTTCCACTGGGAGATCAAATTATGTTATAAAAAAAGAGTTTTAAAAATGTACGAATTGTTCACAATAAGAAAATATATAGGATGAAATTTCCTTTCATGCCTACTTTTAAAATGTCTCTGTGTTTGCATGCTATATTTCATTTCTCTGGTCCAATTATCTCTCAGTTTATCACAGTATATAAAAAACTATTCACTGCATTTTATAAAACTGTGCTGACTACACAAAGCATATACAGTGACTTATGAATAGCACTGAGCTTGAATAGTGAATGGCGATCCCTCATATAGCGCTGTTAGTTAAGGATGAATAGTGTTCTCTGAGTAGTGATGGTTGAATGGTGAGTCTGTCAGAACTTACTCTAGTAAGATCTTGCTGTCAGTGGTCTGCGGGAATCCAAAGTCCATGACTTCATCCATTAGCTCATATACTGTCACAAAATTGTCTCGAATACTCTCTTCTTCCAGTGACTTGAAATATTCAGTGAAAACCTGCAATCAAATGGCCAATACAAGACTACTATAAATGTAAATACATTTGGTAAAGATATATTATAGTGAGGAAATGTGCTATGGCAGTTTTTTAGGGTATTGATGTTCAGACTGTCAACAAGATTATGCTTTGCAAAGTTGTATTGAAGGCGATGTCATGGTGATAGATGTTAAACTCACTTACCTCGACTAATTTGTACAGGAAGGAGTATACAAGAGCAGCATTGGTATTCTTCTTTGTTACTGCAACCACTGAGTAAAATCTGTTAAGTGGTTAATACAATAAAAAATCTAAAAGTTATTAATCTACAACAGTTATTAATGCCGAATTGGGAATATGTGGCAATAGAGCCTCTAGCACTGGGAGAAATGTAATACACGAAGTGGACCATGGTGTACTGGAGCTTACAGAGACTTCCACCATCAGCTCTGTTTTCTGTTCACCATCAGCTCTGTTTCTGTTCAGTTTTCTGTGTTGGTTGGTTGTTTGTATTATTGTATTCTATACTTGTTATTCTTTTTTTTCTTTTTTTTCTCACTTTGTTGCACTTTGTGATTCTTTGGAATGAAAATTGCACTATAAATAAAATCTATTTATTAATTAATTAATAACAGTAGGACAAATATTCACAAAAGAAGTGCATTTACAAGCGTATGGACTATGGAGGATACAGTACAGGTTACTGTGCTTGATCCAGAGAAAGTGGGTGGAGCCATGAATAACCACAGGAGACAGATCTGCATCTTCCTCTCTCTTCATCATTATGGGCATGAAGTTGTCAATCTCATTGGTGTCTATGTTGCCCATGTAGTTCCGGCATATGAGCACCTTAGAGATGGAAACAAAGTTGAAAGCATAGGAATGTCATAAAACAGTACAGAGTATATTAAGTCTGCTCCTTGAAGACCCCCATTACTCCATTTTTAGGGAAAAACTGACAGACATGGATTTTTATTTTTTTTTAAAAATAAGACCATATCCATGAACTGCAAACCTTGAGGTTCTCTCTGTGAATACAGAGAATCTTAAATTTTTCTTAAAGATGTTTTGGCACCAGTCATCACGCAAAATGGAATTCTTATGCCCTTAAAAGTCAACACATGCAATGAAATCTCTGGCCAAACGGACACCTACTGCACAAGGTTTATTTGCATAGGCTAAAGTCAGCCTGAGGAAATGTTAACAGCACAATCAATATGTGTTATCCACCTATATCTACACTAATATCTCTATTAATCAATCCAAGATACATTTAAATGCTTAATGTTTGGTCACTTTACAAGTGCATGAAGGTATAGTAGGGTGGAACCTAAAGGATCAGGAAAGTCAGACTTTAACGTGGCTTTGGTGTTAAGGTATTCCTTCAGATGGATATATTGGATTGCTCTAGGCCACAGACAAGACTGCTTTCATCAGCACTACCAAAATCCAGGGGTATATTGGAAGGTAATCCCTTCCACTGGGACCCTGAGGCTGTTTTTATGGGAACACTCCTATCCACCCATTACAAACTAATGTGTTCTTAGCTTCTCACTATACAACCATCTTTATATAAGTGTGTGTGTGTGTGTGTGTGTGTGTGTGTGTGTGTGTGTGTGTGTGTGTGTGTGTGTGTGTGTGTGTGTGTGTGTGTGTGTGTGTGTGTGTGTAAAAAATATTACAGAGGTACTGACATTTTTGTATTCAATAAATAGTATTGCTTTTATTATAGTTATATTTATATTATTTAAAAAAGAAACAGTTTTTAAATAAGCAGCACTTAAATACAGAAACATGCAACATATGTAACATGGACATCGCAACTGCCTTTAGTGAAAGTGCTGTTTACTAGAGTGTATATCAGACTTTCATTTTGACATCATTAGTTGTTTAAGAAACCTTTAAGTACATAGAATTTACATTTCTCGGTCGATATTAAACCGTTAAACCCTATCTGTTGTAGCTATACGTTTGAAATAAAGTGACAGTCTATCCTGAAAGTATGAACTGTACGACCTTCCTCCGACAGGTGCACGCGCTCTTACCTTGCCTTTCAAGTCCAGGATGAAGATCGCGGACGCTGCCATCCTTATCAAAGCTTTTGTATGACAAGACGCAACTAACAGGTGTTGAAGTTTCGTCAATTTTGGTAAAGTTCAATCACTAGAAATAAAGAGAGATCTTCCCCATCCCTTATGCACGCATCTTCCGGGTTCGGAGGCGTCTAACCGGTTGTGCAGCTTGAGCTTGTTGCTGTGCTGTACACTGACACGCGACGCGTCAAAACTAATGCACTGCCATTGAAGAAAACTACGCTGTTCAAGTTTTGACGCGTCGTTCAATTGCTGTACAGAAGCGGCGTGACGTAACTTCAACTACTTTCAGATGACGAGGCAATTCTTTATTAAACAGTTGACATAAAAATAAAACATATAAAAAGCTTACTAACACTCCATTTGTTTAGGATAAAGTGAATGTCATGTAATGTTTAATTTGTGTTACATTCCATTTATAAACATCCAAATATAATAATGGCAATAATAAAATTGTAATTATCTCTAGGCAATAAAGTGCACAACGGCGGCGCCCAGAGGTCAAAAAAAGAAAAACATTCAAAAAATATTTTAATTTAGAAATATAGTGAAACGTACAAAAGACAAAATGTAGCCTATATGGTCCAGAAAGCAATTGATAGTAAATGTAATGCAAATTCCAGAAGGACATATTTTAACGTTAATGATTAGGAATATCATATTTTAAAATCAAGTTTGATTTTTTTTTTTTTAAATATATAGGCTATTATAACGTTATGCCATACCAGGCAAATTGTTTGAGGCCTAAATTCAAATGTGATTACGCTTAGATTTATATATTTTTAAAATACTTTAAAATATTTTTTAAAAAGCGTCCCTAAAATCTATAAACAAAATTATGAATTTCATTGCATTATACACCAAAACACATTTTTCTCAATTAATAATTTAGTTTAGCTATAATTATGTAGTAGCCTACTGAATGTTTGTTAGTAACTTTTTAATGCAAACCAAATAAGATTAGACTTAATGGGGCTAACCAATACTAAATTCAATCTCCTCCTCCTCATCATCATCATCATCAGTCAGTGCTGCTGCTCTTGTAGCTCTCTCACTCTCACTTGCTTGTATATAGTTATCTTCAATAAACCCATCGTCATCCTCTTCGATGTCATCATTATGTTCAGCTGCGCGAGTCCCCGGGCCACCGTGGGCAGAGAATCCCACCTCAACGTTTGTAGGGTCACACTGACTCGTGGCGTCTACTTCGCTGAGCCTCGAGTGTCTGTAGCTTGCCAGATACTTGTGCACAACTTTGTATTTGGCCATCAAAGCGATAAAAACCGAGAGGCTGATAGCTGACACCAGAACAGCTACAAGGACCTTCCAGCTCTCTGAAGAGGTTTTTGGATCAGCAACGGCCCTTGTGTCTAAAAAACGTTTTAATTATAATGGTAAGCGGAGTCTCAACTGTATGCAGGATTTTTAAAAAAATATATAGAAATTCACATGTAATAATCTACTTTTTTTTAAAGAATAAAGATTTTTGACCATTATCTGTGGTTTTAGGTGGTTCCACTGTAAGTAGTTTACGAGAGAAAGCTCCATAGCTGACATCCTTAGAATATCCTGCCATGAGAAAAAAATAATAATATTAAAATCACAGTGTATGTCCATCTCTGTAACTCAAAGAGAAATGGGCACGCAAATAGCTTATTTTTGTCCATAAAAATATAATTAATATACTTAGTAAATTAATGCCACTAAAAACTGCCCCCATCTACAGTAATTTTGTCCAACATACATGCATTCAAAATGCAATTCACTCATACAATTACTGAAATACAAAAAAAGAAAAAAAATCTGTTAACAATGAGCTGTTTCTTAAAAATAATCTTAATAGAATTAACAAAGTCAAAAATGTAAGGATGATACAACTGTCCTGATATCATAATGAAGAAAAAACATTCTTTATCAGCTTTATCATTAAAGGCTACACTGTAAAAAAAACAAAAAAAACATTAAAAAAAACATATTAAGGTCTCCAATTGTAAGTTTTCTAGTGACTGATCACATCTACATTTTTCAGTTGGCCGAATTGATTTTCTGTGAATCAAATTGTATCAATTCACAGAATTTCAATTTGGCCATCTGACAAATTTAGATGTGATCAGTCACTATAGAAAATGTTCAATTGCAGACATGCTTTTTTTTTATTACTATTTCTTAGAAAGAAAAAAAATGCTTCACTGCTTATCAATAAAATCCGCCAATGTGGTGCAACCAACAAGTAGGGAAATAGCATAAAAAGGGAAATTATATGTGACTGTGTCAGTGTCAGTCTGTTTTAAAATATTCCTTTTTATGACAAGGCAAGGTTAGCATTGTTTAATGTCATATGGCATGACTCCCTAAAAATGTAAACTTGTTTTAAATTCATAATAATAACATGAATGACTTTTCATGAATTCAATAGTTAAAAACATTTTCAAAATAATGATTAATAATGAAGGCTGTAAGGAAGTGTTATTACATTTTAATTGATGTTTTATATATATATATATATATATATATATATATATATATATATATATATATATATATATATATATAACATAATGTCACAATACAATCATACCATCATTGTGGTCATCCTGTGTCATGCGCTTCGAGTCTCTGATCATCTGTACTCTTTTTCCCACTTCCTGTCTGTTATTCGGTTCTCCTCTGATTTGAACGAACTGATTCAATCTCAGGTCTTGAAATGCAGCAGATGGAATGTTCCCCAGGAAAAGCATCTGTAAACTGGAGAGGCTGCTCAGAGCGTTTGCCTCCACTTTGGCCAGTTTGCACCTACTCAGGTCTAGCACTTTAAGAGAAGAAAGGCTGTAAAGATGTTCTTTTAACAGTAGAGGGAGGTAGTTGCCTGATAGGTTCAGTGTGACCAAGTGGCTGAAGAGGTTCAGGCGCTTGAAGTTGTCACTGTGTGTTAAGTCTAACAGATTGTCAGACAGATCCAACTCGGTCACATTTATCCAGATGTGCTTTGGTACTGACGTAAGTGTTTTCCCACTGCAGTCAAATGCAGCCTGAAGAAAGAGTAAATGTTATATGATTGTGAAACTTGCTTCTGGAATCAGCAACAAACAGTCTTGTGCAATGAAATAGTATCAGACAGTATTATGATATAAAACAGCATTTACATAAAATATTAATGTCCACTGTTAAACAGATTTAAAAAAGGAGAAGATTACCCACTTGCAGTTCTAAGTAAGAAACAAGACTTATTTTCTCACGAGATAAACCAATTACAGACTGGGTAAACCTCTGTCAGTAAAAACAGGAAACAAGTGCCTACAAACAGGATGCTTCTGCTGTAGCAGCACTTGTTCTGGCTTGGGGAACAAATGAGGCCAGAGTGTGTGTTGTTTTTCCTCACCGTCTCTCTGTTGGCCGTACATGGGCCCATGGTCTGGAGTGTGTAGCATGATCCTGAGACCCAAAAACAGAGGAGCACACACAGTGCGTGTGTAGCAGACCCCATGTTCCCCTGCTTCCTGTAGAAATCACAATTACAGAAAGATTATGAACAGCGACCACATAAGTGCTGTTCAGTACAGCGAGAGTTTAAATTCTGCTGCAGCTTTATAAATATATACGTTATATTATTTAGTTTTAATGGGCATGCAGTCAAGGTTGACAGGTTGCAACTGCAAGTGTTTTTCTATTCTTTACAAACAAACAAAAAAAGTCATTTTAAACAGAGTGTGGATGTGTAAACTGACCTGGCGGCATATTCTTAATCGCAACAATAAATAAACAACAAATAAAATTCAACAATAATCAGGAACTTATATGCTGACACATTTAATACCCCACCACAAGACTCAGCATGCCATGCACCCTACTGCAAACAGCAACATCATATATACAACCTAAAACACAAAGTAAACAATACAGTATACATATATATTGTAGCACTACGTAAGGAACAATGTACAGTCAGTTATGTTAAATAATCCCTGAAAGGGTCGATAAGCAAATAAATGTTTTGTGTGTATGTGTGTGTGTGTGTGTGTGTGTGTGTGTGTGTGTGTGTGTGTGTGTGTGTGTGTGTGTGTGTGTGTGTGTGTGTGTGTACACACACTCACCTAAAGGATTATTAGGAACACCTGTTCAATTTCTCATTAATGCAATTATCTAATCAGCCAATCACATGGCAGTTGCTTCAATACATTTTAGGGCTGTGGTCCTGGTCAAGACAATCTCCTCAGCACCAAGATGAATGTCAAAATGGGAAAGAAGGGTGATTTAAACAATTTTGAGTGTGGCATGGTTGTTGGCGCCAGACGGGCCAGTCTCAGTATTTCACAATCTGCTCAGTTACTGGGATTTTCACGCACAACCATTTCTAGGGTTTACAAAGAATGGTGTGAAAAGGGAAAAACATCTAGTATGCGGCAGTCCTGTGGGCGACAATGCCTTGATGCTAGAGGTCAGAGGAGAATGGGCCAACTGATTCAAGCTGATAGAAGAGCAACTTTGACTGAAATAACCACTCGTTACAACCGAGGTATGCAGCAAAGCATTTGTGAAGCCACAACATGCACAACCTTGAGACGGATGGGATTCAACAGCAGAAGACCCCACCGGGTACCACTCATCTCCACTATAAATAGGAAAAAGATGCTACAATCTTTTTCCTATTTATAGTGAAAAATTCCAATTTTTGTTGAAACATTCAGATGGTAGAGTCAGGATTTGGCGTAAACAGAATGAGTACAGAATCCATCATGCCTTGTTACCACTGTGCAGGCTGGTGGTGATGGTGTAACGGTGTGGGGGATGTTTTCTTAGCACACTTTAGGCCCCTCAGTGCCAATTGGGCATCGTTTAAATGCCACATCATATATATATATATATATATATATATATATATATATATATATATATATATATATATGATTTGTGAAAAAAGAATGATAACAGAGATATGAAACTATAACACCAGCTATTTAGTAAACTAACTGCATGGGACAATGGTCAATTGTATGGTTTAGTCGTTATTGTGCAAACATTTAACCACAGAATGCTGCAACTAACCAATCAGATTCAGAATTCAAGATTCCAGAGACTAACAATAAGGTGCAATAAGGGCAATGAAGTACAAAAAGGGCAGTACAAAACAATTAAAAACAAGTCAGTGTGTTCTGCTATAATGTATTTCAAGGAGCTTGCTTAAATGACCAGTTAAATAACCTAAAAAAAAAACCTACCCTTCTGGGTAGTTAATGACGTAGATCGTTAATGATCGTTAATGTAGATCGTTAATGATGTAGGCCGATAATGTAGCTCATGTGTGGCACTTTCTTTTGTTTTTTTTAAATTTGTTAGATCAAAAATCAGTCATAAATCCAGTAACAATTGTCATTAATGTCTCTTAAATCTATTTTCCTAGAATTTAAAGATTAACTGCCAACCTGTGACAATCAGGTTATTTATTCTTCTAACATATAAATAAACTGATTGTCCCAGGTTGTCTATATTTAAGCCAAATAATGATGCATGATGCAAAATAAACAATGAGTCAACTTTTATAAAACATGAAGAACAATAACACCACATATGAACCGGAAATGTAACATTCAACCAGAGACAACAAACTGAGGAAGACAGAAGACTAATGCTGCCTTTACAATTCATAAACAACACAAGGAAGGTAATCAACAGAGCAGTGAACAGGTAAAGATTAATCAGAAACTATGACAACAAATGAATGACTGGCTGCAGATATAGGTAAAAAACAGTATGTGACAAAAGAAGCATGGCAAAAAGCAACTTCTTCCGGAGAGATTCTGAAATGTGCTTACAATGGACACTTTACTATCCCATGGGAGAGGATTTATTAATGGCAGTGAAGCGACAACATGGGGAATGTTGTAGCATCTGAATTAAATTCATACTACACTCATACTATAAAGAACATACTTCTTTAGCGGCCGTAAAAGTAATTGCTTATTCCAAACAAGCCTAAGACTAAGGATTTTTTTGCATGATGTAAGTGACATCGTCAAATGGATATGTTTTTAGTTGTTTTTACAGAACTGTGTGAAAAAAAGGGAAACCTTTTACATTTTTAGTGCATAAAATTGTGTGTGTAAATGTAACCTAAAACACTAGATGAACTGGGACACTGATCTCATTAGAACTATGTAACTATTTTACGAGATGCTGATTATAAGGAAACATGCTTTTAGAAAAGAACTAAGCACGAATGGCCACCCCTAAACCATGTCAGTAGGGCATAAGCAGATGAAAGCATACATACATATTTATAGAAATTAGCCACCAGTTTACCAAAATGTTAACTACATGTGTATGAAATAAAGAGTGAATATAGCTTCCACCTCAAATTTCCTGCTTATCTCCTTGTGACTTCCATAGTGGCTGCTTTCAGAGGGTTCAGTAATTCTTTGTAGGGGCCCTTCCTCTCACTCCCTTACTCTTCCACTATTCATTTCAGCACTGTTGGCGTTAAACAATCCTCAGGAGCTGGTTTTATCTCTTCCTGTCTCAGGACGCCCCCGTAAGAGCATACCTGCAAGCCAGCCAAATGGAAGCGTCTGCATGTGCGTGTATAAATATGAGAATGATAGCTTCAAAAAAAAACAATAAAGTAGGAACTGCCAGACCTCACCTTTGTGTGGGTCCAAACGTAAATACACCACAAAAATAAGTCTTTCACTTGACTTCCACAAGAACATGTACACTACATAGTACACACCCTCCCTTGCGTTGCGTTGTTACTGATTACATTGGCACTAAGGACTTTGCATTGTTGCCGCATATAACAAAAACTAATTCAACGCAGCTTTTGATCTATCAGTTAAACTATTACCTGCATAGTGTTCCTTAAATTTCTTGTTTGTGATTATCCTTAATACACATCTTTTTTAGTAAGCATTACTGCCATATTGAAAATAACAATAGAATAGGAGTTGGATGAGGCCTACCTTTTCAAATATTGTGATAGATTTGACAACATTGTTAAGTCTTATCCGTCGGTTTAGCAAGTAGGTGCGGTTAACTTGAGTCCCATAATAGTCCACCTTACCTTCCCTAGCAGTTAGCATGTTGTGGTTGACAACAGAATGTAAAATGACATGAGGGTTGACAGGAATGTGTGACCATTAAACATTAGTAGCTTAGAATTATATTTGTCCTCCTGCTCATATGTGCCAAAGAAATTTGGCACATATGGAACTCTGCAATGCTATTATCATGTTATAAGCTATAAAACAAACACATACATATGTAGTGATGAATGTATAGCATTAGAATTTGATGAAAAAGTGAGGCTACTTACTTGAGAATTGGCTCTTCTGGATATTAAGAATATGTTTTTTTTTTCTTCAGACGTCACATTTTGTCATAGACAGGTTCATTTTTGTAAGCCATTTCCTAGATTAAGGAAATGGCAGGTATGGTTGTGCAAAGGTTGTGGGAGGTGTGTCTTTAGCATTTTATTGTCAGAGAAAGTTAATTTGTAACTGAATGTCGAATTGATCACTGCTTTTTCTCTTTCTCCTTACAGTTGACATTTGAACTGGTGGCACATAAACGATCTTAAAGGGTTAGTTCAACCAAAAATGAAAATTAGCCCATGATTTACTCACCCTCAAGTCATCCTTGGTGTATATGACATTCTTCTTTCAGACAAATAAAATCAGTTATTATATATTAAAAATGTCCTGGCTCTTATCCAAGCTTTATATATTTGAAGTCGACTGGCATACCACTGACCACCGGATTAGTCTATAAAGTTTTAAATATGGATATTTTTCCTACACAAACGCACTAGGGCTGTAACGATATGCGATATGAAATCGAAATCGCAATATGCAGGTCCACGAACCTGTATCGCGATGTGAGAAGGCAGAATCGTGACACACCCCTTCCAACTCCCAGAATTATCCTTCCTGTCCAGGTCCAATTTTTAAGTCAGCAGTATGGCAACATTTCAGCTACCCGGTGGAGAACAAGGATGGCAATCGTGTAGTTGACAAGACCCACACCAATTGCCTTAAGTGTTTCAAGAAGCTTCCCCAACTTGCCGGCAACACAACCAACATCCAGATGACGGAGACACACTGATAGATTATTTTTTTTCCCTCAAAATATCTTTTGAACTGTTTTGTTTCCCCCCCATATCGAGGTTTGTATCGTACCGTGGGTCAAAAATCGTGATATGAACCGAAACGTGGGTTTGGTGTATCGTTACAGCCCTAAAACGCACCACTTCGCTTCAGAAGGTTTTATTAACCGGAGCCGTGTGGCGCAGTTATATGATGGATAGATGTACTTTTTTGGACTTCAAAAATGGCCCAACAAGTCACTGCTATTATGATGCATGGAAAAGCCAGGACATTTTTAATATAACTCAGATTTTGATTCCTTTTTCGTCTGAAAGAAGAATGTCATATACACCTAGGATGGCTTGAGGGTGAGTAAATCATGAGCTAATTTTCATTTGGACAAACTAACCCTTTAACCTGAACTTCAGGTTAAAGGGTTAGTTCAGCCAAAAATGAAAATTAGCTCATGATTTACTCACCCTCAAGCGTATATGACATTCTTCAGGTCCTGAAGTGTTTGGTGCAGTTAGTGGGCATTTAGTTCATGTCACATTTATATTGAAGGAATGTTGTTAATACACTCTATGATTTGTACAGTTTATAACATTGCAAGTTTGTTAACATAAACTAAACAAAATGAATATTGTAACTATATTTTATATTTAACCTTTTTTAAATGGGTAGCTATTCATTAAAATAGTATTTAATTATATTTTGAAATAAGTAGGCTATAAATTGTTAAAGCTCTCAACTCTTGTTACTGCCGTGAATATTTGGCATGTGAAAACAAAATGAAGAGGAAAGGAAGAATAGAGAAACACAGCACGCTACAAGTATGAGTACAGCTGCGATGGCTTCCCTCTGTTTAACAGGAAAAAACAACCTATGCTCCACAACAATGGACAGTTTGTCTTATAGGAGACACAAATGGTCAAGGTGTCCGTGTTTGGCACTTAAACTGCTGTTATTGCTGTTTGCATGAGAGAGCATCTGTCGGCATCTAGCATTTAACCCCATTATTTAAATGTCTTTCTCTCTTACAGGATTTCTCTCGACCCTCACAACAATAGCTAAATCACAAAATGTGACTATGATTAATGCATTTTATTATACATTCCTATATAGCTCAAATAGTATAGAGCATTGTGCTTGAAATACCAAGGTTGTTTGATTCAGGGAATGCATGAATTTATTAAATGTATACCTTCAATGCAATAAGTCAGAATTATTGGTCCCCTTATTAAATATGACTAAATGCCCAGCCTTTTTATTCAATATTTTTTTCAACCTCTTTTTGCCAGAATAACCGGCTTGAGTTTCCTTCTATGCTTGAGAGAGATCAGAGACCATTCCTTCAGAATCTCTCCAGATTCTTAAGATTCCCAGCTCCATGTTGGTCTACAGGGTTCAGGTCAGGAACTGGGATGGTCGTGGCAGAAGCTTCATTTTGACACATTTTTGTGTTGATTTTGATATTTGTTCATCTGATCCTTGGAGAATCTTTGGCCTCTCAAACAACCCTCCGCCCCATGCATTAGGACGACCACATGTCCTCTTCCAGGCAGATTTGTAACCAGTTTCAGATCAGATCAAACAATCTTTAGCTGCACATCAGAACTATATTCTTTGTTTTTACTCATTGTGATGGACGATTAAGGGAATTTGGCCTTTGTGCTTCATCATATTTTTACTCCTGTGGAACTCGGAAGTCATGGCTGCATAATTTCATGTTCCTAGTCACCCTGGTGTGCTAATAAATGTAAATATGAAGGGAATATACTTCAGAGATATTTTATTCACAAGAGTTTCTAGGAGTGCCAATAATTGTGTTATGTTTTGGAGAAAAGCATTTATTTCATAATGTTACCCCCCACCCCACCACCTTTAATATCCCCCTTGTAAGTTTCTATTGCACAATGCAGATTTATTTTTACAGCCATCTTTCATTATTTTTTGCCAATAATTCTAATCGTGACTGTAAGTGGCTTTGGATAAAACGTAAATGCTGTTTTGTTTTTATCCCATATGTTTGTTAACCTTTAGAATTTTCCCCAAATCCCTCCTAATGTTTTTGAAATTTGACCCGACACCTTATGTCCCATTGTTTAGCTGGGAAAGCCCTCGTATCTGATCACTTAGGTGGTCTTACACTCCTCTTTGGCATCTGTAAAACACTCATTTCCTTTGGTAATGGGACGTGAAAACATAGTTCCCTGTAAAAGTAGAAAGGGTATTGTCCAAAATGCTGTTTTAATCAAGGATTTGATCACTTCATTTTATCAAGTGTTTTGCTTGGCCAAGCATTTTTTTTTGAACACACACACTTACACTTCTGTGTGCCCCCAAAATTTCCATGTAATTTCACTAATCTGACCACAGTTTATATGTGTAAAAACTGGCGGAGAGTATCATTGCTAAAATGAGCAGCACAGTTGATTTATCTGCAATCGATTTCAGTAAAGAAATGGAATCATTACTTAAAAAAAAAAAAAAACATTTTTAGCTTTTCGTTAGCAAAGTTATTTTTTGTTGTTGGGTATGGCTGTGAACCTCTACAACATAAAATTTGTATTAACAATATTTCTGAAAAAGATTTGTGTACTGTACAGTCTTTCAGGTGAACAAGAACTAGCAATGCAGTTCAGAAATTTATAATTTGAAATGATTCTTTTCTATGAATCAGTGAACCGTGCAGAATCATGTAAGTTATTATCAGTTTACGTTTGAATCGCCGGTTCCATCTTAAATTACTCACTGATTCAATTGCTCAAATAGCAAACTGAATCGATTCCTTCCTTAGTACATATGCAGTTAAAGGGGTGATGAATTGAGAAATCAACTTTCCCTTGAGTGTTTGATATATAAAAGTTCATGTAATTTAAGAATATTATTCAAAGCCCAACGTCTGGGGGTTAGTGTTTTCCAGACAGGCTACCAAAACGTCAACAGTGAACCTCAAATAGTGAAATAATGTTCCTTTCTTTCTATCTGCGTTGTTAACTCTCTCTTGACTTTATATTTGAATGGTTTGCGGTTTGTGCTTCCATCGATCGGGTGGGCCATGTAATACAAAAATAATATTCCTATCAATCACAGGTTGATGAGAAATAAATCACTGTTTGTTTGATTAAGACCCCTGTGATCGAGAGAATCATTCCAGTTGCCGCTTTCAAAACAATCCCTCCCTCATGTGAACTGGCAGGGGACCTGAAGCTCATTAAATATGCAAATCTTATCCAATCCTAGCCCTGGGCGTTTACTTCTAAGTCTCCAGTGTGGCACACCCATCAAAACCCAGTTCAGGAGAGAGCTTCAAAACCAGTGTAGAAAATAGCCTATTAGTTATGATGTTTCTGAATGTAAAAACCACACAAACGTCATTAGTTGACCTCAGACAACAGTATATATTTTTTTTAAATTCCAGTTTTTTTTACACATTTAAACACTTTAAATTACAGGTAACTCTTTTTAATATATCACTCATAAAAAATATTTTTCTTTCCAAAAATACAATTTTATCTATTGTTTTAGATTACTTTTTCTCTGTTTTATTTTTATTTTTATTTTATTTATATAGAGTAATTTGTAGATTATATACTTAGCTAATACATTTTTGAGTATCTTGCCCAACATCACATATTGTTGTGATTTGCAGTGGCCATGTGTATAAAGAATCTTATCAATTTGAAAACATTACAAGAGGTTTGGAAAATAATAAGATATAAAAAGGAACTGTTGCTCTTATACAGAATATGTTCTTTAGAATCTTCCAACCTAAATACAATTGTAAGTAATACAACAGAGATTCTATTGTCAGTGCAAATTCCTTGCAATAATCCTTTCTGGGAATGAAACTATATGCTGGACAACAGGGGACATTCTTATGTATACGTATCGCTGAGTACTGCTTTGTGCAGTTTTAAAATACCTGTGTCGAACTTACACTCAAACATAAAACTGTTGGCAGCCGCCATACAGTTCATTCATTAAAATCACCATTATGACTCTCATGATTGATTCTGTAATTGTATCAGCCTTTGGGACGTCATTAAGAGCCATTGCGCAGAAGTGTTCTTTCGGACTGACCGGTGCATGATCATCACTGTACCAGCAGGAACTCAAAAATAAATTTGTGAGTTCTGGTTCGGACCCAGTGCCTGCTGGTTCAGGGACTAGTGTCCGTTACTCTAGCTGTTGTGGGTCTCATGGGAACCGGGTGGTAGGCTGAGCAAACACTCAGCAGACAGGAGTCCAGCGGTTTTTCCTGTTTCTGCATGCTTACTGTCTAATTCCTGCCAGTTTCCTGGTCACATATCAGCTCCCGCAGCACTGCTTCCTGTCACAGAGTCTCCATGCACTGACTGCAGCTAAACGCTCTGTGTCACACTCATGCACACTTCTTACTCTTTTCATTGTATCACCTTATGTCTGCACAGAATGTCTACTTTTTAGTCATCTTTCTCTCTTTATACTTCATACATGCTCCTTGGTCGGTTATATACAGTACATTTCATGTTCTCATCCACTGAAAACAATTTTTCTTTTTTTCATTCATCCAATTAAAACAAATTAGAGTAATGGTTCACATCTTTTATCACTTGTGCCAATAAAAAATAAATAACTTGCCCTAAAAAAATATTTTCTGTGTCTAAATGAAAATCTGATAAATCCGATATCTGATAACTCAATTTATAAAACCTGGCACAAAGTAGCCTAGTTTTCTTATAAATATATATATTTAATCAAAACAAAAATTCTAATTTAAGAAATAATAGGTATTATATATATATATATATATATATATATATATATATATATATATATATATATATATATATATATATATATATATTTTTTCCTCCAATCAAATATATATATATATATATATATATATATATATATATATATATATATATATATCATTAAATCATTAAATATTTAATTAAACAATTGCTTCTCATTTAAGAAATAATTAGAAATTATTTGCTTTACCCAATCAAATAGCAAGAGATTTAATTCTTAATTATTTACATTTAAATGTTATTGCATAATGTTATATTCCCTACATTATGGGGACCAAATGTATACCTTAATTACAGGTGTATAGGGTTAGTGTAGGGATAAAATAAAATATACATTTTGTACAAAACTATTACCACTCAAATATAGATATGACACATTTAAATTCTGTTCACTTTACTTAAAGGGGAGGTTCACCCAAAAATAAAATTTATGTCATTAATGACCCTAATGTCCTTCCATACCCTTAAGACCTCTGTTCATCTTCGGAACACAGTTTAAGATATTTTACATTTAGTCCGAGAGTGTATGCATGTATGCACACTATACTGTCCATGTCCAGAAAGGCAATAAATACATCATCAAAGTAGTCCATATGTGACATCAGTTGGTTAATTAGAATCTCTTGAACATCGAAAATACATTTTGGTCCAAAAATCACAAAAACTACAACTTTATTCAGCATTGTCTTCTCTTCCTGGTCTGTTGTCAATCCACATATTTACACTTTTCCGGTCATGAGGTAAAGCAGCTGTTTATCATATTAGATACATTTAAGTGTGTTTAAAATTATGACGCTACTCTGTGCGTTTGCTCGGTGCTGCTGTGACTTGTTCACACTGCTAAGAGAAAAGCGCTTCTGCCTGATAAAACCGATGGTAACGCAGATATGATGCAAATGACAGGTGACTCCCTCAAATGCTATGCTAAAACGTCCCAGGTCCTATAGTAAATTTCTCACAATTTACAAATAGTTGAAAACATTTGGGATATTGTAAATTCTCGACTGAACAAAATATATAACACTGGCCTTGTGGTTTTTGGATATTTTACTGCAAAAATACTACATAGTGCACCTTTAATCCTACCCAATACCTAAACTTAAACGCTACAAAAACGACCTAACTATCTATTATTAAGCAGTAAATTATGAGTTTATTGAGGCAACAGTCATAGTTAATGTGAATATGTGTTCCCCATAAAGTGTTGCCAAAAACTGTTGCAGCATAATAGTCTTC
Source organism: Pseudorasbora parva (assembly GCF_024679245.1). Classification (NCBI taxonomy): domain Eukaryota; kingdom Metazoa; phylum Chordata; class Actinopteri; order Cypriniformes; family Gobionidae; genus Pseudorasbora; species Pseudorasbora parva. Next base: position 31,425,176 of record NC_090183.1, on the reverse strand, counting down.
CAGGGCTCTCTAAACTGACCATAAGTCCTGTTTTGATTTTCCCTTCCTCACCTTTGATCTGAATTAATGACACTGCATTCTGTGCTGATTGAGGAAAATGGGTCAGACGTGTTCACCTATCAACCAAACATTTCCAAAATCACAACTTGTACACTCACATCACTTTCAGCTGAGGTCATATCCATTTGTTGATGTTGAACATAATAGACTCACATTTTGGCTACCTTTGTGATTTTGCGCTTTAAGCGTATGCCAGCGGCATGTCTAAATCATTCAGTTACACATTGTCAGAAATGACACACAGCTGTAACAGATCTAACAGCAACAGATCTATAGGAAGCATCCTCTCCAACGGGCTCTCCAAATTCAGTCTGTGTAGTGACCCCTCACTGACCTCTGCTGCCTCTCTCCATACCATGCTATACGTGGATCTGAATGGCACTGAAAGAGTGGGACCCATGGCGAGATGCCCTGCTGTGTGCGGAACATGGATTTCCACTGTACCACACCCTGAGCCGACATGGAAATGAGAGGCTAGACTGATATTTATTATTCTTAGATAAGGTCTTATATATATTAACAATTCAAATGATAACTTGTAAGCAATACTGTAAATGAAAAGCCGGATTCATAAAGAATTGTTCAAATTCAGGGTCATTGTGCAAATGGTATCCTAAATGTGCTTTGTGTGCTAACATCTAAATGTATTGATTTTATTCAAATAAAAAATGCTATTTAACATCACTAAGAAATAACCTTAAATACTAATAATTTAAGGGTATAACATCAGAAATAGTAGCCTAGAAATCTAGACGCACCCTAGCGGTAGCAAATTTAATCTGCCCGCAAGTGTCATCTAGGAACTCTCAATACACTTCTGGGCTGTATTCCTCTCACTCTGGACGGGCCAATCACATCGTGTATAGAGTCGGCGGGCGGGGCCATAATGACGACGGCAGAGTTGAGTTTGCGTGCTTCTAGTAAACACAGAAACTGGCGAAGGCGGTCTTTCGAATCAGCTTTGACTGCAATTCTGGAAGACTTGGACTTAAGCTTTTCTCTGAGAAAAGAACAAAGAACGGCACTGAAATCATTCTTAAAAAGGGAAGATGTGTTCGGAGTTTAGCCGACCGGATACGGTGAATGTTTAATCTTTCAACAAGCTCTGTTTCACCTTCGTTGCTCTGGTTGGTTGTAGCGCTATCCTGTCACGTGCAGAGGGAGTATTAAAGACAACCGTTTATCCCGCCCCTCGGATTGAGCCCTGTCTATGGTGAGTTTCCAGACCAAACATCTTGATGTGGGTCTGGCTTGTCAGGCTACAGAAATAGCTCTTTAACGTAACAATTGCAAGAGACCACTTTTTATTATATACTATTCAAATGTTAAGGGGTTGGTAAGATTTTTTTAATGCTTTAAAAAAAGTCGCATATGCCCAAAAAGAAAATTCAGCAGCCTTTACTCCAGTCTTCAGAAATCATTCTAATATGCTGATTTGCTGATCATCATTTATTATCAGTAATAAATAGTCTATACTGTTTCTTCTAGTCAATTTAATCCTGATAATAATGAAAATATTATAGTTTAAGTCATTCATACATACCCCAAAAGTTTGAATGTATATATTTTATTAAAAATAATTTCTTTAATTAATAAATAAATAACATTATTGACATTATTCGGTAATTTTATGGAAATTGCCATTAAACCTTAAAACACATTACTGCATAATTCAAAAGGTTTGCAATACTTATTTTTAACCAAATTTTCAACCGATCACACAAAAATGCGTATAGATAGGCCTAGTACGAGTGTGCAATGTCGTGGAATGTATACGCCAAAACTCATTTTGGCGTGCATATGATACGCTGTTTTTCGTGTGCATATGATACGCTCTTTATGGTGTATATATGACACGCTCTTGGGTAGGTTTAGGGTAGTGGGGTGGGGGGTTCGTATGTATAATACGCCATAAAGTGCGTATCATATGCACGCGAAAAACAGTTGGTCATATGCACGCCAAAATTAGTTTTGCCGTATACATTCCACGACATTCCACACTCGTACTTTTCTTCTTTTTTTTCTTCTTTTTTTTTTTTACTGTGTATGTAAAATTTATAGGGATTTATTTAAGCGCCGTTATTGCAATCAATAATTCTGAATTAACTTGACATTTTTAGTTAATTAATAGTACTTAATTACATTATTACATCCATTCTCTCAATTAATATGAGTTTAGCAAACATTTTATTAGTAATCTCAGCCAGTCCAAGTTCTTAGACTAGAAAAGTATTGAAAAGTTGAGATAGAGAAAGATGTGATGCTCAATGGTTAGGGAGGTTTTTCAAGAACGTTTGGATTGTTTGTGTAAGAGTGAAAGGAAATATGAATTGAGTGCAACAGTGCCAGGGTGAAGATGTCTCTGGCTGCACACGTACACTCTTGAGACAAAAGCTGAGGAGCGGATGTGCCCTCTCACCTCTTTTCCCTTTCCTTTGTCCTTTGTTTTTTACTCTTTCTCTTGTACTTACACACTCCACATCCTCCTGTTTCAGCTTTCCTATCCTTGACCCTATCTGTTAAAGATCCACTTATCTCCATCACTCTACATCTTGCTGCTAGGAAAAACACAAAGACATCTTTTTCCCTCAAACCACTGTGTTTATTATTACACGGATGTGAATGGTTAACTCATCCATGCCAGATGGAAATTTTTACATGATTGGTCCATCAGCCCTATGGTGAATTTGCATGAGCTTTCACCAAACATCACTTCAAGATGTGTGGGAATAGATGACGGATTTTCAAGGAGAGGCTTTATTGATTCTGTCTTTTTCGCCCCGCTATCACAAAAGGATTTCCGACAATGACCTAAGGGTATAATGGAGCACCTATAGCAGAAAGGGTCCCATGGTGAGCTTCCACAACAGGGCTGGATGCCCATGAGACCGGCTCCTGTACCGGCAGCTCACACTCTCACACTTCCACTGTTAATGCAGCGGTGCTCAAGGAGTGAGTCAGTGCGTGTGGAGTCCTGCCAGCTCCCATCACAATGGGTGGAAATGGGAATTTAATACAAACTTTCTCACATAGCCACAATGCATCTAATAACACTCACAGCTGTCCCCTCCCTACTCAATAACACTTATGATTTAGTTATTCTTATGTGTGAGATTCCCACAACTGAACTTCTTTAAAGGGACAGTCGACCTAAAAAATAAAAGTTCTGCCATTATTTACACACCTTCATGTTGTTCCAAACACGTATTACTTTCTGTCTTCTGTGGATGATTTTTTTTTTTTTTTTTGGTTCCCATTGACTTCAACTACATTGGAAGCCAATGGGAACTGAAATGGTTTGATTACCAACAAATCTTCATTTAAAGGGACATGGCACCCAAAAAATATATATTTTTAATCACTTACCTTCACGTCGTTCCAAACCCAAGACTTAAACTCATCTTTGGAACACAAATGAAGAACTTAGTCTAAATAGTCTAGTTTGAATTTTTTTCTGAAGAAACATGATCGCTTATAGGGTGAACAGATTGATTTTAGGTTTTTATTCACATATTCATCAACTCACATATCAGTTTGGACTTGTGGTAAACAGAAGCTCAAGCACTGACATGCAAGAGCCACTGAGGTTCATTCTGTGGTTCACCTGTGTATGGTTCATTTTGTGGTTCATATTTGGTTTACTGTTTTAATTACTTAAAAGCATAAAGCATAAAAACATAAGCATAATAAACCTGCCCTGAGAAATATTCACTTGAGTAAAAAGTGTGACAACTTACCCTCGGGTTTCGGTTTATGTTTCCATTATTTCTTACATGAGATCTAATTCATGGTGTGAATCAACTTGACATGTGAGAACCAATGAGGTTCATTCTAGTGTTACGCAACACGCTTGAGCTTCTGCAAGAACCAATGAGGTTAAATTAAATCTGTTCATCATATACAGCAATCGAGTCTCTTCAGAAAATTTGGACTAAACTGTTTGATTGAAACAGATTTGTCTTTAGATCTCTTCATGAACATTTTGAAGCACCAAGGTGGTAGATGCGTAGAGTAAAATGACGATGAAGGAACAGAAAACACAAAAAGATCTTTATTTGTGTTCTAATGATGAACTGTTCACCAGTGTGAGTGCCCGTGATTACCACCAGAGGGCACTCCACCCTCAGACTGTCACTCCATCAATGACTATTTCCCATAATCCTTTACCCAGACTCATCAGCACTCATTGGTTACACCTGTGTCTCATTTACCTCATTACCTCAGCCTATAGGAGCCATCCCTGCATCCCAATTTGCATACTATCCATACTAAATAGTATTCGAAAATAGAATTTGTAGGCTATGTCCCAAATCGTAGTATGCTGAAAAGAGTATTCCCAAGATCCCCGGATGGTTTACTATTTCCGGTCAGAATTTTGAAATGCGGATCGATGCGCACTCTTAACACCTGATATTGCCCACAACCCATTGCGAGTTGGACGAGGATTTAATTAAAATTACAAACGCGGATTAAAAGTGTTAAAAAACTACAAACATGACGGGTGTGTGAGAATACATGAGAGGAGTCTCTGCATTAAAGACCCACACATGGCAGATCAACATGCGACTACATTGCTTTCCGATACGGTAGGAGATTAAACTGAATGTGGAGGATTTTAACTGTGAAGAAATCTGACAATGATTGACAGGGCGTGACGGGATGCACGGCACTAAGCGACAGAGATGACGAAGTAGTATGTCCCAATTTAAGCTTGCATACTTTTCTGCTACACGCTCAAAAGTATTACTGCAGTTCTGAGGGGTTTTCCTGTTTTCTTGTCTCTTGGTTTGGGATTACTTGCCAGTTCTGTCAATTATCATTTTGCCTGTCTCTCCTGTCTTGTTTGCCTGTTGCTTGTGGATGATCTTTTGCCTGATTCTGACTATGATTGTGGATTATCCTTTAATAAAGCTGCGTTTGGATTGTCAGCCTTTGTGTCTCAAAGCAGTACGTTACATGAACATAATTTTACAGGTTTGGAATGACATGAGGGTGAGTAAATGACGACAGTTTTCATTAATGAATCAAAGTTATTAAAGGGGGGGGGGTGAAATGCTGTTTCATGCATACTGAGCTTTTTACACTGTTAAAGACTTGGATTCCCATCCTAAACAAAGTTAAAAAAAATTAATGTTGGACGTTTGAGAGAGTATTTCTGTGTCAAAAATACTCCTTCCGGTTTTTCACAAGTTTCGGAGAGTTTTTTTAGAGTATGGGTCGGCTTGACGTCGATAGATCGGAAGGTCCTTGTATGGGCCGTACCGGCTCTTCTCCCGGTAGGGTGCACGTGCGCGTGACTAGAGCGAGAGAGGAAAAACACGCCCATAAACACTCTCAGCTGCAGATCCAGTCATCCGTGAACACTTATGTCGTTATAGTCCGCGCCGTGCTCCACTTTATTCCTATGGGTGACATCAAGCAACTCAACGCTTCAGCACAGCATTCCGGGAAGGCAGCGCTGCATTTGAACCGATTTGAACGCAGAAATGACGGGAAGCTTCACAACATCGCTTCAGTCGCGTCACAAAGTGGATCTCCACGGTCACTGCTGTCACAGGACTTCACCAAATCATACCAAAGAAGTGTGTTTTTGAAGGAGCGGTCCCAGCGATAAAGGTTCGGTCCTGCTTTGGAAGCAGCCGATGAGTAAAACTGCTTCAAATGTCTGTGCTGTTGGCTATCGCCGCGTGAGTAAACATCAGTAAATGACACAATCGCGTGCTTCGTCATTCAAATGTGGCTAATGGTTACTCCATTGTTGTTCTATGTATAACGTTACACTAGTCTGACGTGCAAACCGTTTTGCTTGCTACTGCTAAGGTTTAGTCGCATACAATAGTCCATAAACCGAATCATGTCCTCATAAACTGCGAGTAAACAAGCGCAAATGTTGACAGGCCACTAAATACAGTACCACAGAGACAGACGTCCTGCTGTTGCTGTTTCTCCTGTTCAATTTATTTCAGCTTTCGAATGATTCGGGATCATTATCTGTATTAGCTGAATCTGATCGATAGCGGTGGGCTTCTCCACGCTTGAGGACGTCACCGCTTTGTGCGCGATCGTCATTCTTTAGCTCCGCCCACACGATACGCCTCCAGGACCTCGTTTTTTTCCGGAAAGACACGGTACAGCCTATATTTCTTTTAGAAAAATAATAAAACTAAAGACTTTTCGGAGATATGAAGGATGCAATACTACTCTATAGGTACTCAAGATTGACATGAGATTGACTGAAACTGAGTGTTTCACACACCCCTTTAATGTGCTGCTAAAGAACGCATCACTGTTAATGCTCTTACTTGGGGGTGTTTTGACTTGTAAGAGAAACCACCTAATAATACCCTAGCAACCACCCACTACAGTAATGTTTTGCACAGGAAAACTGTCTAAACATTGAAGTTACATAAAGACTTGTGATTCCTTTACGCAGCCATGTGTGTGCATTGTCTCTTGACCTCAGGGTGAAAAACAAAGCAGGACAAATGCTTTGAGTCTTTGTCCGACAACAAGAGAATATAATCAGCTTTCATCATCACTTTCATAAAAAAGAGGAGGTATAAAGCAATTACTACTGGACTACAAAAGGTGGCTGGGACAATAGGCGGCAGTGTGGGGGTTAGTCCTTTAAGTACCCTGTTCTTGTGAGTGTTTCTCTCCGCCCTGGCTCCACACAACCACAGAATATGTTGACACAGTGTCCACTATTTCCCGTGCAACTTCCTCATCCAAACACTTTCAGTGCTTTATCAGCCAGTTTGTATACACAAACACACATACGCCCTAATACAAAAACACACAGACATTCTAGCCAAGACACAACATTAGGATAAAAAAGAGATTATAAGCAAGAATGCAAATTATACTATTTCACTTATAGAGTATTGTTCTTTCTATTAAAATGAATTCTGATATTATTACATTCTGCCAAAAAAAGTGTTCAGTGCATGTAAGTGGCATCCATAAATGTCTATATTGTATCCATTTTGAGCAATGATTATAAAATGTGATGAAAAATGTAAATGTTTCTCTTCTGTGAGCAAATAGGCAGGATGTGAGTGTGACCTGTAAAGGTGACCTACTATTCGTGGCTGATACTGTGAACCAAAGGTGACTGCACACAAAAGCAAGAAGACCTCCGCCTCAGACAGCACTTCTAAAAACAGTAACACATTAGAAAAGTCTGGGCTAAATCAGCACTAACAAATCAACAACTGGATTCTGCTTTATTATCTGTCCCTTGCTCCTGGAGTGGAAAACAGGAAAGTCAGAACAATGTCATTCTGAGTCAGCTTCGATTGTGTGATGTTATCAAGAAACAAACATGTGCTCATTTCAAAAACCATCCATCCACAAATTAGTGAAGTGTGCAAAGATGGTGTAAATGAGTCTGTAGACGTGCGGCGGTAGGCTTTTCCTTTGCAATTAAACTCGAAATGACTGAACATTTAGACAAAACATAGTCAGGGATTGTTTCTCATTTCCTGGCTATGACTGATGTGAATAGTTATAAGATGCCTACATCAGAGTGGAGCTTATTCATTCACTAGGCAAATATGACCATAAGGATGACAGTAATCTCTTTTCTTTATTTAAGGTTTGGTGCCTTAAGTGATGGGGAATATTAAAAACACTATGGCCTGGTTTAACAGACAAGGCTTAGACTAAAGACAAAACAGTGGCACTGACATATTTTAAGATATGTCAGTGCAAGTTGTTTTCAGTTAAAACAGCTCAAACATGCATTTTAGTCTGAGACTAGGCTTAAAAAACCCCATACACAACAAACTGCGATATACTGTGTATTCTGATACCTTTCTATCAGAACCAGCATTAACATCTTAAGCAATTTGAACTACAGTAGCTCGTCTGTTTGATCGGACCACACGGGCCAGCCTTCACTACCCACGTGCATCAATGAGCCTTGGCCACCCATGACCTTGGTCACCGGTTCACCACTCTTCCTTCCTTGGACCACTTTTGATAGATACTGACCTCTGCAGACCGAGAACACCCCACAAGAGTTGCATTTTTGGAGATGCTCTGACCATCTAGCCATCACAATTTTCCCTTGTCAAACTCGCTCAAATCCATAGTTACCCATTTCTTCTGCTTCTAGCATTGGTTGAGAACCAATGAGGTTCATTCTAGTGTGTTACGCAGCATGCTTGAGCTTCTGCAAGAACCAATGAGGTTTGTTCTCATACGTCAAGCAGGTTCGGTTGAGCTTTTGTTTATGTTCGCTGATCAATGTTTATATGTGAATAAACACCTAAATTAAATCTGTTCATCATATACAGCGATCAAGTATCTTCAGAAAATGTGGACTAAACTGCTCGATTCAAACAGATTCGTTTTTAGATGTCTTCATTAACATTTTGAAGCGCTAAAGTAGCTTGACTGTCAATGAAGGGACAGAAAACTCTCAGATTCCATCAAAAATATCTTAATTTGTGTTCTGATAATGAACAACATTTTACAGGTTTGGAACGACATGAGGGTGAGTAAATGACAACAGAATTTTCATTTTTTGGTGGACTATTCCTTTAAAATAAATTCTAGAATTTTATAAAGTTATTAATGTGCTGCTAAAGAATGTATAACTGTTATTGCTCTTACTTGGGGGTGTTTTGACTGGTAAGAGAAACAACCACCTATTAATACCCTTAAAACCACCCACTACAGTAATGTTTTGCACAGGAGAAACATCTAAACATTGAAGTTACATAAAGACTTGTGGATCCTTTACGTGTGTACTGGCCACCAGTGTGTGCACTGTCTCTTGACCTCAGGGTGAAAAACAGCAGGACAAATGTTTTGGGTCTTTGTCCAGCAACAAGAGCCCACGCGGATCAATGAGCCTTGGTCAACCATGACCCTATCGCCGGTTCACCACTGTTCCTTCCTTGGGCCACTTTTGATAGATACTGACCACTGCAGACTGGGAACAACCCACAAGAGCTGCAGTTTTGGAGATGCTCTGACCTAGTCATCTAGCCATCACAATTTGGCCCTTGTCAAACTCACTCAAATACTTACACTTAACAATTTTTCCTGCTTATTACACAACAACTTTAAGGACAATATGTTTACTTGTTGCCTAATATATCCCACCCACTAACAAGTGCCATGATGAATAATAGATCATCAATGTTATTCACTTCACCTGTTATAATGTATTTAAAATTGCATTTATATTGCATTTCAAAGTCTGTACACTGAGCAACGGTAACCATGTGGAATAATACAAAAATAATAAATGCACCTTTAGTTTAGTAATGGTACTATAAAATATGCATTTGAAAATTTTTCAGTTTACCTATTGCTCCTACATGTTGTCGTAACAAATTTGAATTTTGTTACTTATTGTCATTTTTACGTTTTATTTATATATATATATATATATATATATATATATATATATATATATATATATATATATATATATATATATATATATATATATATATATATATATAACATTTATTATATATATATATACGTATATACTTTTCAGTTGAATGGGTCTTTGAATGGTATTTTCATTAATACGCATAACAATTTAGACCCAATGTAAACGACTCCTTCTCTCTCTCTCTCTCTCTCTCTCTCTCTCTCTCTCTCTCTCTCTCTCTCTCTCTCTCTCTCTCTCTCTCTCTCTCTCTCTCTCTCTCATCCCTTACGCCTCTTCCTTCCTTTCCCACCCAACGTATGACTGTGGAGTAGGCAGAAGAGTTTTCAGCATGTGAACAGCACAGATTTCCACGCGTAGAGAGAATCAGTGATCGTAGAAATGCGCAATAACGCGTGGATAAATCTGGCGAGCTGGAAGATCCCATTGGAATGACACATCCTGTATTTGGCTCATTTCTAACGGATTATCTGACATAGAATACAAGACTACAGTCATGCTGCATTTAATCTGCTTTTTGTATCTCGTCGACATTTCTGGTAAGTAGGCTACCGTAGTGCCAAAAAAAGAGTCGTTTTTTCCCTTTGCGTTCACTTAATATCACAGTTATAAAGTTGTCAGTGTACTTCCAAACCTCGCAACAACAACTACAAAAAAGACTAAAATACAATATACTGCAAATCAAAACCATATTCATTTAATATCAGATATTTTTTAAATGATTTTAATGATATGATATATGAAATGGTGACTAAATCCAAATGAGATTTGGATTAGATTAATCTGATAACAAAAAAAAAGATGCTAACAATTATAAAATGGCCATACAACAATAAATGTTATTTATTTAAGTTCCTTCACTTGGTATCTTTGCATAATGATGAAGGTGTATGCATAGCTAGCTGTGCTGAAGGAATATAAGCAGTTATTTCTGAAAATCTGTTCATGTGACTTCGACTTCCTGAATACAAATAATTATTGATTGATTGGTATGAGAAGCTCAGCAGTCGATGTCAGAAAGGCAATCTCACAGGAGCTGTGTAATTGCAAGGTTTTGAATCACAAGTTGAATTATGCAATTATGGTTGTTTTCACTAGCAGTGGTTTTGCATGTTGGTTTCAAATATCCAGATCAAGCAAAACCATTGTGCCCTATATTAAATAATTTTGTTCAACAGCCTGACAATACACTATAAAACACACAAAATACTTTTGGCAATTTTATGCTCACAATAGACAACACACACACACACACACACACACACACACACACACACACACACACACACACACACACACACACACACACACACACACACACACACACACACACACACACACACACACACACACACACACTACAACTACTGTACATTGATTTGGAAAGGTTAAACTATTGAATATAAAGAAGTAGATTTAACTGAAAATTGTAACTGTTAGGAAGGCTCTTAGGAAGGCAGCCGATAGGAAGAAGGTTTTTTCTTTATTATTATTTAGAAATGTCAGGGCAAGCTGTCACTATTTTATTTTTGTCACAATGTTATAAATGTATATGACAATATTATTATTATTATTTATATTTTTGTATGGTTCATTGTAGTTCATTTTTGGTTTACTGAGTTTGGTTAAGCTGTATGAACTGTAGCAACATATAGCAACAATATGTTAAATAGCAGGTCAATGTGTTTTCAAACATTTTTCTTAGCCAACAACCGTAGAAATGTACAAAAAAAAACACCTTTAGTTGTAGCCTAGACTTTATGGAATGTGCCTATATAAAAATTGACTTTCAAAAATAACCCTGCCCTGAGAAATATTCATTGGAGGAATTAGTGTGACACCTAGCCTTGGACTTCTGAACGTTATTTCTCACATTAGATCTAATGGTATTCATGGTGGAATGGTGGCTTTGTATCTTCCTTGTTTCCTGATATTGTTCTTGTGTTGAGAAGGGCACAGTGTGGCAGAGAGCCAAGAGGAAATGTGTCAAAGCAGGAATGTGGATGTTCTACTATATCGTGGCTCCATTATTGCTGTTATTTTTGTTATCTTAATATTAATAAGCTGGAATCTACTGAATAAATATAATTTTCATACTTAAGTGATAAGAATATATACATTTTCTGATTATTTTATTTAATATCAATTGTTTTTTAGTTTTATTAAATGCATTAATCTGTATGAAATGTTTCCTCTACCAGATGCAGTTATGGATCTCACCATGACCTCTAATATGGCCATATCTGCTCATCATTTCCAACTCTCCTGCATTTATGGAGAGCGTGACACAGACGGCATTCAACTGAGCATCAAAAAGGACAACAGCATTGTCCGTCGTGCAGATATTCCTAATTTTACTGTGCAGAGGCCACAGACTAAAGAAGTCGTGGCTAATGGATTTACTGGCTTTGACCACAGTGGGATTTTCTACTGTCACTCAAAAAAGGGCTCTGACCAACCTGCCAGTGTTACACTTATAAACAACTACAGCAAAGGTATGGTGACCAAGTCAAAAAAAAAATCTAACTTAAAGGGATAGTTCACCCCAAAATAAAAATTCTTTCAAAAGAATATATTCAAAATAATATTTCAGCAGTTTTTTCCCTTAACAACGAGAGTCTATGGGGTCCAAACTAACGCTGGATCCCACTGACTGACTGTATGGCCCAAAAAACAAAAACCCTTGAGACTTTTTTAAAAATGCCTGTGTTCTGCAGAAGAAAGTAAGTCATACAAATGGACTGCATTTATATAGCGCTTTTATCCAAAGCGCTTTACATTTTTGCCTCACATTCACCCATTCATACACCGACGGCGATGTCAGCCATGTAAGGCGCCATCCAGCTCGTCGGGAGCAGCTGGGGTTAGGTGTCTTGCTCATGGACACTTCGACACTTGGTCAGGTGGAACCGGGGATTGAACCACCAACCTTCTGGTTTGTAGACAACCTACATGAACCACTGAGCCACTGCCGCCCTGATACAGATTTGAAAGTACATGAGGATAATTAAATGTAATATTATAAGTAAATGTTATACAAGGTCACTTTGATGGGAGGGCTCCAAGCTCGGAATTTGGCCCGAACCCAGAGATAACTTTCTGCAAAGTCAATAGCTATAGACCTCCAAACTTTGTGTGGCCTTCAGATTAGCTCAAGAACAGTGCGTAGAGAGCTTCATGGAATGGGTTTCCATAGCCAAGCAGTTGCATCCAAACTTTACATAATCAAGTGCAATGCTAAGCGTTGGATGCAACACTGGACTCTAGAGCAGTGAAGTGATGAATCATTCTTCTCTGTCAGGCAATCCAAAGGAAGAGTCTGGGTTTGTCGGTTTCCAGGAGAATGGTACTTGCCTGATTGCATTGTGGAACATGTAAAGTTTGGTGGAGGGGGGGTTAAGGTGTGGGGTTTTTTTCAACGGTTGGGCTTTGCTCCTTAGTTCCAGTGAAATTAACTCTTAATGCTTTAGCATACCACACATTTTGGACAATTTTGTGCTCCCAACTTTGTGGGCCCTTCCTGTTTCAAAAAGATTGCACACCAGTGTACAAAGCTGGTCTATAAAGACATGGATGAGCGAGTCTGGTGTGGAGGCAGTTGACTAGTCCTGACCTCAACCTAACCTTTGGGATGAATTAGAGCGGAGACTGTGAGCCAGGCCTTCTCGTCCAACATCAGTGCCTGACCTCACAAATGCGCTTCTAGAAGAATTTACCATATACACACTCCAAAAAGTTTATGGAAAGCCTTCCCAAAAGAATTGAAGCTGTTTTAGCTGCAACTCCAGATGAAAACCTACATATTAAGAATAGGTCATTAAAGTCCATGTCCATGTAAAAGCAGGCATCCCAAAACTTTTGCCAATATAGTGTAGTTAGGAGTGAGGAGGGTGGTGGATTGATGCTGGAAAACTGTCGTGGGACAGAAGTAAGTGTGCTGTATATATACCTCCTATTGTGTTAATTGAGTTGGTTAACTGTGTTGGTTGATTATGTGAACGTGCTTCTCCCGAACATTGTTAATAAAAATTCATAATGTGGGTAAAACATTTTTGAATGAACTATCCCTTTAAAACCTAAAGACTTTGGCAAAACCAATCAGATTGAAGAAAAGATACAAAATAAAATAAATATGATGTCATACCAGAGTACTATTCTTATTATTATGTCTTGTTAGGTCGATTTAGACCTGTGAGGGTCACTCTAACAGCCACTAAAGGAGACACAGTGCATCTAATCATGGGTGTCATTAAGGAAGAAAAACGAGACATTGCTTGGAAATTTAATGGTCAGTATAACTTTATATATAAATTGTAAAGAATAAGATTATATATATATGTGGAAAAAACAAAAGGGTTCCAGCATATTCCTTGCATAGAAGTACATGGATAAGCAATTTGAAAGCAAGTATTTTTTATTTTATTTTAGGTAACTACTATTACATGACTCCTGTGGCTGATGTTCAGAACAGTACAGCAGTTCTGGATCTGGAGGAAGTTAATGAAAGCAATGCAGGGATTTACAGTGCCAGCTATGTTGGGGACAGTGCTCTTTATAGTGCCTGGATGCGTCTCATCGTTCGTGGTATCCAAATCACTATCATATTCCCTATTTAGATTCAGGTCTTTGGATTTTATATAATTTTGCTTGATTTTCTTACCTGTGTATTTTCCAGAATGCCCAAATAACAAATGGGGCTCAGACTGTGACAAGGACTGTCCCGAATGCTTGAATGGAGGCGTATGCCATGACAAAGATGGAGATTGTGTCTGCCCTCCAGGGTTTATGGGAATGCGCTGTGAGACAGGTAAATGAAAACCATTTCTATGAAACTGATCATTCATGTCAGCAGAGACTGTCTATTTAAAAATTTAAACGTACAAATCTTTTTTGTGATTTTGGTCTTGCAGCCTGTCGTGAAGGAATGTTTGGTCGGAACTGCCAGGAATCTTGTAAGTCAGAGAAGGGATGCCAAGGATTGAGTTTCTGTCTCACTGATCCTTACGGATGTTCTTGTGCCAGCGGCTGGCATGGAGACCACTGTCATGAACGTGAGTCTAACATGAGATCCCTTTATATAATAACTGTTCCCTCCATGTATCATCTGGACCCTGAATAAAGGATTCAGTTCTGAATTGAAGTTTAAACAGGTGCTGCTGAAATGTGCCAGTAAAAATTTAGCTTTCATCAAACTGACCAAGAAAAATATTTCTTAGTGCTCTGTGCATTTGTTCTAGTCTTTGTTGAAGCCAGTTTCCATCTCAGAGTAAAAAAAGTGAGTGTGATCAAGTTTAAAATAACAAATCTCACTGTCACACTGTAAGAAATAGTCACACTCTGAAATATAAAATGCTAATCACAGGAAACAAAGTCACAATTATGATAAATAGTCCCAATACTGCATTGTTAGATTTAATCTGATATAAAATCAGATTGTGTGATATATAAGAAAATAACTGTAATTGTGAAAAATAAAGTCATAAGAGAAATAAATCTACAATTGTGAAAATAAAGGCGCAATTAAGATAAGTTACAATAACATACAATAACATAATGTGAGATATAAAGTCACAATTATGACAAGGTTGTAGTTGTAAGATAAAAAGTAACAGTTGTGAGAAATAATGTTGCAGAACACATCAGGAAAAACAGGCTTCCATACTGTGAGTTACACAACCACGTCTTACACTTCTTGAGGTCAAAGTTTAGGCATTAAAGGGTTAAGGCCTTTGCACACTGAATCTGTAATTCGCATGCGAAATTTACACACGTCAAAAAATAAATTCAACCTCACGTTATGTCAATCACACTTGCACACTGCCTCAAACTTTCATCCGTCAAAAAAACCCCGGAACAGGTTCGATTTTCTGCATTTTCTCATCCGTAAAATCGCATTTTGAGAGATGTTTTGACTCACTCAGAGCCACCATACATATTATTCTAGCAAAAATACTACAAATATTATTATATCACAGCTATAATAATTATAGCACATTGTAACGAACTGCTCTGAGACAGAAGGTTGGGTTGAAGATCCAAATGCAGTATTTATTGAAGGGTAATCCAAAGTCGTAGTCCATAAAACACGCAAAAGGTCATACACAGGCAAGCAGTCCGAAAAGGCAAACAAAACAGAAGTAACAAAAGGCTAATCCACGGAGCAGGCAAGAAATCAAAGACCAAGATACATGAAACCAGGGAAACGCTCAGAAATGCAGTTGTTACACTAAACAAGACTTTGCCCTGAATGACTGAGTGAACAAGGTATAGGTAGAGGTAATGAGGTGATGAGACATAGGTGTAAACAGTGAGTGCTAATGAGTCCTAGGCAAAGGATTATGGGTAATGGAGTTTGTGATGGAGTGACAGTCCGGGGTGGAGTGCCCTCTGGTTGTGATCATGGGCACTCACGCTGGTGAATTGTGACACACATCAAGTCTCTGTAAAGCTGTGTGTGTGATCAGATCCATAGACATACTGCCAGCCTCTGTTCGGGATCAATTGATTCACGGAAATTAGTGGTCTTCTTTTTAATATGTGGCTCCAGGTATGTGGCTAGCAAAGCATAAAACTGAGCCACTGACACTAAAACTTTGAATTGGTCGGTCTGGATAATCCTGCTTGATAGGAGGGGAAACTCTCCTCTCTACGTGATCGCAGGAGTGAATGAACACAAAATCTCCTCAGGACAAACAAATCATCCTCACTAGACGTCACTTTGTCTTGTTTTGCGTTTTTTTCCATATTGCATTCATTGATATGGTGTAAGGTCTCTGTGCGTGACGAATTTTTAGGATCACAAATACGAAAAAACGCATGCCAAAATATCAGACTCAGTGTGCAAAGACCTTTAGTTCACCCAAAAATGAAATTTATGTCATTAATGACTCGCCGTAATGTCGTTCTACACCCATAAACACAATTTAAGATATTGTATATTTAGTCCGAAAGATCCAAGTGTAGGCACACTATACAGTCCATGTCCAGAAAGAGAATAAAAACATCCTCAAAGTAGTCCATATGTGACATCAGATAGTTAATTAGAATCTCTTGTAGCATCGAAATTGATTCGGATCGCTAATGTCACGTGATTTCAGCAGTTTGGCAGTTTGACACACGATCCAAATCATGAATCAATAAGCTGATTCGTGACCGTTTGAATCTTTATTTGAGGTTTGAAAACAAATGCGGAAGAGAAGACGTATGAAAACAAATGCTGAATAAAGTCGTAGTTTTTGCTATTTTTGGACCCAAATGTATTTTCGATGTTCAAGAGATTCTGATAAACTAAATGATGTCACATATGGACTACTCTGATGATGTTTTTATTCCCTTTTTGGACATAGACAGTATAGTGTGCATACACTTAGATACCCTCTCAGACTAAATATAAAATATCTTAAACTGTGTTCCGAAGATGAACGGAGGTCTTACGAGTGTGGAACGGCATTAAGGTGAGTCATTAATGACATAAATTTTATTTTTGTGTGAACTAACCGTTTAAAACATTGAATTCTTATAAAATGCCTGTTTTTATGTTTAATTGACTTTTCAATGCTCTTATTTTCATAGCCTGTCCTAATGGAATGTATGGTGCTGACTGTCTTTTAAGTTGCAACTGCAAGAACAAAGGCAAATGCAATCAATTCAGTGGCTGCCAATGTCCTACAGGCTGGAGAGGGCAATATTGTGAGAAATCGGGTCAGTCTTCAAGACTTTTCCATCTGCTCTAAAATCTATTGCGTTTGTTCCTCTTGGCGGCGTTTGTCTAACCTTATCCCACTTTCAGATCGTGCACCAGAGATTTTAGACATGGCCAGCAACCTGGAGGGAAACTTGAACTCCAGCCACAAGGTCACATGCTCTGCAACAGGCCATCCGCTGCCTAATCATATGAGTATTGAGCTACGCAAGCTGGAATGCACAGTTCTTAAGGTGAAAGAGTCAAAAGTATAAGAAGTTTGTTAGCTCTTTACTTAAAGCTTTTATGTATAATGCATTATAAATGTATTCATAAGGTACATTATAATGCATTATATATTTTCGTAAATAACTGTAACCAAAGTCAAAATCCATTATACAGTATATGCAGATTCCTTGTTACATCTGAAACTGGTTGTTTGTCATATGTTTTAAAGCATTATATGTTCTAAAAGCGTACAATTAGTATTATAAAGTATTATAACTGTGTATGCAATTATCTATGAGACCATACAGTGCATAATTAATTTGTTAAAACACATTTATAATGCATTATATATAAAGGCTTTAAGTTTTGCAAGAGTAATCAAAAGTTTTATATGATGTTTAAAGAAAGAATGCTTATGAAGTGAAAAGTGAAAATCTTTTTGATTATCTGCTGTTTTTACTCATTTTTAGGCATCCCACACTACCGTGGACTCCAAAAAAAGCACAGCTCACTTTGAGATCCCACGGCTGTCTGCAGAGCATAGTGGTTTGTGGGAATGTCGAGTCTCCACCAATGGCGGCCAGGATTCTTTCAAGTTTACCTTAACTGTGAAAGGTGAGATTCGTTTTTTTTTTTTTTTTAATTGTTTGTTCTAGTGGTTTTCTCAAGCTAAAAGACCCTTAAATTTGCACTTTGTTGTGAATTAGAGCCACCCTACCCAACCACCGCTCCTAAACTGCTGTTGAGAAGTAGCAAACAACTGGTTGTAAAGCCTGTGGACACTTACAAGGGTGATGGCCCCATTATTTCCACTAGACTGCTTTACAAGCCAGTGGAAACAGAAGACTCCTGGTCCTCCATCATAGGTGAGGAATTGTAAATTACTTCTGTTTTAAGGAATTCCTACATTAGTTTCATCCTCATTTAGCATCACATCAATATATTATGTATCATAGACATAGAGTATAATAATTATTTCTTTTTTTTACTAAGTGTATGGCAGTGATCAAATCACATTACCGAACCTGAAGCCCTCAACCAGATACCATGTGCGTGTACAACTCACTCGTCCAGGAGAAGGAGGAGAGGGTCCTCTGGGTCCAGAGGCAATCATGGAGACTGACTGTCCAGGTGAGAATCAATCAAACTAGAACTAAAAATGACTTGTTTGTAAGGAAAGATGGGGGAAATGTCCCTCTTAATAACATATTTACATATGAGTTTAGCATGTAAAGGGTGACTATGTAATGGACCACTATTAGAGTAAGATGGCCCCCTACCTGTGGCACAGAAAAACTCCAGTAAACCTGTCCCTACTTTAAATGTAAAACATATCTGATAGAAAATACATGATAAATGAAATGTAATTAATGCAATTATAATAATTATTAAATTAAATAATTAAAAACATCAGCGTCAAAATGCCACTTTTTAGGGGGACATCTTAACCCAGGGGAAATGACCTCATTATCATATTTATATAATATCATAGTATTTATTACCAATTTGAATCATCTTTTATTTTTTTGTTAAAATGTTAGTAATTTTCCTATATGCTTTATTTTTTTTTTTTTTTTTTTTATATATAAGTTGTTTTTTTCTACTTGAACTTAAAATGTATTTCAGTTACATGCCAAGACAACATTTCTTATCTATTTATACCAGATTCTTATATTTATAAAATATTTGTATCTTTATAAATAATTTTATTCTATTGCAGCTTTCTTTTTAATTTCCCAAAATATTTTAATAGTTTTAGTTAACAATAACAATATCCTAACTTTAACACATATTGGCCTGGTTTCACAGACAGGGTTTAGATTAAGCCAAGATTAGGCCTTAGTTCAATTAGGACATTTAAGTATCTTTTACTGGTGTGCATCTTGACAAAACAGTGGCATGGACGTATTTTAAGATCAGTGCAAGTTTCTTTCAGTTAAGACAGCTCAAACATGCATCTTAGTCTGGGACTAAGCTTAAGCCGTTTCTGTGAAACTGGGCAACTTTTTTTTTTTTTTAAGTGAAAATTGATTGTACAAATCCTAATGAATTTCAGGATCCACAAGTACCTCATTAAAAAATGTCCATCTAATATTTGACATAAAATAAATTCCCTGATCCCATTCTCAAATGAAAACAATTAGATCATTTTTAATCAAAACTGTTTAGAAGAAATAAACTGATGTTCAGATGAAAATATTAATAAGCATCTAAACATTAAATGTGTTCAGATGAGATTAAGTGACATCTATGAGACGTCTAGAGAATAAATAAAGGTAGGGGCATCTTCCCTCGTCTTACCCTATATTAAGAAAAACAGTGGGATTCTGTAGGTGTACATGGAAGTTTGGAATCTAGAGAAACAGACTGGAAACAAGTTTTTAGAAAAACAATATCTTGACTGTTGATTTTCAGTCTATTGTGACTGAAGCACTGACTTTGAGAGCAGTATAGTTTTTACGTAGCTGAGCTGCGGCACACAGCTTCTGATTGCGTATTCTGTGTCGCTAGAGCCCACAGCCAGGCCGGAGATTGATTCCAACTCATTGGAGGGCCGTAATGCCACCATCAGGTGGTCCCTGATTGGCAGGTACCACAAGGCCACTGGCTTTTTAGTGCAGCTCTACGGACCACATGGAGAGATGCTGTGGGAGGAAACCACCTTGCTTAATGTGCTCTCCATCAAGCTCTACAATCTGGAGTACCACAGGGACTACCAAGTGGTCGTCCGGCTGGTAAACTGCGGCAGCCATGGGCCCCCTTCAAAACCACACCATATTCACATCTATAAGCAGGGTAACAGAAATCTTGCAAGTAGGCGCAAGTAGGTGACTGACTATAAAATAGGACATGAATGTTAGACAGGGTGTGGTAGAAGGGAACAAACAAAAAGTGTGTCAGTGTGAAATTAAATTTTAAAGGCAAAATTGCGTATGATCTCTCTCTCCAGGCCCCTCTTCCCCACGGAATGTTCAGGCAGATTCCCTGTCCATTAACGCAGTCAGGCTTCGCTGGCAACCCCCCGATGACCCCAATGGAGGCATTGTGAAATACAGCATTGAGTACCAGCCAGTAGTCCAGGGCAGCTTGCACCCTTGGGTGGACACAGACGATGGCAACACAACCACAAAGGATGTGACATCCCTCAATGGGAGCACGTTGTACCAGTTCAGGGTGAGGGCTTTCTCCAAGGCGCCAGGGGAGTGGAGCAAGTTCGTAGAAGCCTGGACACTTAAAGATGGTAAAAGACCAGAAATAATTAATGGGAGAAAGCCTGCTGTAAATGCGTTCCTAAAATTCACTTACACTTACTTTATTTCGTATCATTCAGGATTCTCCAGCTTTATTCCCACCACTCAGCATGTTGGACGGCCAATGGCTGAGGATCATCAGCTTCTTTGGGCTGTGGTTGGGTCAGTGGGTGTAACCTGTGTGACCATACTTCTGGCCCTCCTGGCTCTCTTCTGCATTCGTAAATCTGTCCTTAAACGAAGACGGACATTCACCTATCAGTCTGGATCAGTGAGTGGACACTTTATTATTTTATACTATACCCTTATGCTTGTTGTTTATGTACAATGGCAGCAAAATAGACCGATTTAGACACAATTCATACTTATAAATGTTGAAATCTGTGTAGACATAAACTTTATAATTTAACGCTTCATCACTTTGGGATAGTTGTGATAACACAGTACTTAATTAGTACTTTTATTAGCAAAAATGCATTAAATTGATCAAAAGAGACGGTAAAGACTTTTACATTGTTAAAAAAATCTTTTTCAAATAAATGCTGCCCATTTTAACTTTCTATTTAATGTATCACGGTCGCCACAAAAAAAGTATCACGGTTTCCACACAAAAAATATTAAGCAGTAAGCACCACACCCCCACCCTGATTTCAGCTGAGGGGAACCCCTCCTGGACCTGGTACCCCCTGATACCATAGATACGTCCCTGCATATATAGCCATATAATATTTCAATCATACTGTATTTTAAACAATAATAAATAATCATAAATGTGTTGTATTATAATTATATTTAATGACTTTAAAGGTGTCATGAACTGGCTTCTTTTTTTTATTTTTATGCTGTTGGTCAACTAATGACGTGTCGTGTGGTTTTTACATTCAAAAACATCATAACTAATAAGTAATAGGCTATTTTCTACACTGGTTTTGAGGGTGTCTTCTAAACGCTGGGTTTTGATGGGCGTGCCGCACTGGAGACTTGGAAGTAAACGCCCATGGCTAGGATTGGATAGATCCTATGTTGGATAGACAGATTAAGACTGTGTTCTTCCACAACCAGGAACAGCGCAATATCTTCCTATCCTCTTCAGCATGTTTACTGCTGCAGGCTGAACAGCTCTATTGCGATCTGAACAGCTCCAGGAGTCGGTGGGCAGGGCTACTGAATTAGATGTGCTTATTATTCTGTAGAGGCGGTGTTTCTACACACGATGACGTCAAGATGTGCACATGATCGTTTTCTGGGCCTAGTGTCAATAAAAGTTTTTCTTTGACTTACAAGGAAGTTTTCAGCTCTGAAACTTACAGGATATTCTTATATTTCCATGACCTTTTATATATCAAAAGCTCAAGGGAAAGTTGATTTCTCAGTTCATCACCCCTTTAAGTGTATTCAACTATTATAAGTATTATAAGTACTATAAAAATAATAGTTCTTTAAATCTGTTATAAACATCAACACATGCAATTTCAGGGAGAAGAGACTATCTTACAGTTCAACTCAGGGACTCTCACACTGACCCGACGACCAAAGCCTTCCACTGAGCCCCTCACCTATCCCATACTGGATTGGGAGGACATTAAGTTCGAGGATGTCATTGGAGAAGGGAACTTTGGTCAGGTCATCAAGGCCATGGTCAAAAAAGACGGCATAAAAACGAGTGCTGCGATAAAAATGCTCAAGGGTAAGGAAACAAGCCAACACTGCATTGTTAGCCAAGGTCTGATTTTACATGATTGTAATTTTGTGTGTTCGTTTTTTGCATCTACAGAGTTCGCCTCAGAGAATGACCATCGAGACTTTGCCGGTGAATTAGAAGTGTTATGTAAATTGGGTCAGCATCCAAACATAATTAATCTCATTGGTGCCTGTGAGAATAGAGGTGAGTGTGCCACCTGCTGGTATTACATATAATTATGGTCAGACAGTTGACAGATGGTTGAATATAAAAATTCTAATGGTGTTTGACATAGCAATGTTAAAGGTGTCATGAACTGGCTTTTTACATTTTTTTATGCTGTTGTCTGAGGTCTGGTGGTTTTTACATTCAAAAACATCATAACTTAATAAGTAATAGGCTATTTTCTACACTGGTTTTGAGGCTCTCTCCAAAACATTGGGTTCTGATGGGCGTGCAGCACTGGAGACTTGAAAGTAAACGCACACGGCTAGGATTGGATAATGTTTGCATATTTAATGAGATTCCTGTCGGATCCAAATCCAGCATCGACCGGAGATTTGTTTACAAACGATCCCGCAGTAGCCTGACAAGCCAGACCCACATCAAGATGTTTGGTCTGGAAACTCACCATAGACAGGGCTCAATCCGAGGGGCGGGATAAACGGTTGTCTTTCAAACTCCCTCTGCACGCGATAGGATAGCACTACACCAACCAGAGCAAGGAAGGTGAAGCGGATAGATTAAACATTCGCCGTATCCGGTCGGCTAAACTCCGAACACATCTTCCCTTTTTAAGAATGACTTCAGTGCCGCTCTTTGTTCTTTTCTCAGAGAAAAGCTTAACTCCAAGTCTTCGAGAGTCGCGGTCAAAGCTGATTCGAAAGACCGCCACCGTTCGCCAGTTTCTGTGTTTACTAGAAGCACGCAAACTCAACTCGGTCGTTGTCATTATGGCCCCGCCCGCCGACTCTATACACGACGTGATTGGCCCGTCCAGATTGTGAGGAATACAGCTCAGAAGGGTATTGAGAGTTCCTAGACGACACTTGCGGGCAGATTAAATTTGCTGCCACTAGGGTGCGTCTAGATTTCTAGGCTAATCCCGCAGTGAACTGAAGTGAATATGTCACTTCACTAAAAATAAAGTTCAACCACACATTCCTAATATTAGGATCCGAAGGAAGCTTATGCAGCAACTGTGTTCTTCCACAACCAGGAATAACGCAATATCTTGATCTTCCTCGGCATGAAATTGTTGACCAGCTAGCACGAGCCCTCCATGAGTCGGTGGGCGAGGCTACTGGATTAGACACACTGTAGATTCTGTAGAGGCGGTGTTTCGTCGCGCACTGACGTCAGTATAAAGCACAGGAGCGTTTGCTGAGCCTGGTGTCTATAAAAGCTTTTCTTTGACTAACAAGGAAGTTTTCAGCTCTGAAACTTACAGGATATTCTTATATTACCATGACCTTTTATATATCAAAAGCTCAAGGGAAAGTTGATTCCTTAATTCATGTTTTTCCACACCCGTAACACCTCCGTTCATCTTCGGAAAACACAGTTTAAGATATTTTATATTTAGTCCGAGAGCGTCTTACGGGTGTGGAACGACATTAGGGTGAGTTATTAATGACATCAATTTCATTTTTGGGTGAACTAACCCTTTAATAACGCTTCATATAACTTTTGTCAAAGTAGGCCTACTTTATTTGGTGAAATGTCATGTGTATGAATTTTTCTCTAGTGCAGACATGTGAATGATTCTGTTATCCACAGGTTACCTTTACATTGCCATTGAATATGCACCTTACGGGAACCTTTTAGACTTCCTAAGGAAGAGTCGTGTCCTAGAGACCGATCCTGCCTTTGCCAAGGAGCACGGAACTGCCTCCACACTCACCTCTCAGCAGCTCTTGCAGTTTGCTGCTGATGTAGCAACTGGCATGCATTACCTTAGTGACAAACAGGTATAAAAAGTTGGTGACACTTCATTTTACAGTGTAGTTGTTTTACAAGTTACATGTAGTTACTGTATAAATAACTATACATTATGTATATATGCATGTACATAATGACATGCAACTAACCCTAACCAAACCCCATTCCTATCCCTATATAAAAAGTGTCATATTCAGGAGCTGTGTACTAGAATACATATGTATATGTGCACAATTAATTTATATACACACTCAATAATTGTATTATATTTATTGCCAGCAATGTTGCAGCTAGTTTATTCAGTAGGTTTTAATTGTAAATAGTTTTCTTAATTATTATTAATAATATGTTTTTTAGGGGGGAGCCGGGGAGGAGTTGTTATATGTCCTAATTTTGTCTGTTTTTCTTGTTTGCATGTAAACAGTTCATCCACAGAGATTTGGCAGCCAGAAATGTACTTGTGGGAGAAAACCTAATTGCAAAAATCGCTGATTTTGGCCTCTCTCGTGGTGAAGAGGTGTATGTCAAAAAGACAATGGTGAGGACTATATCTATAAGATGATAAAACTAATTTCAATCAATCAATCAATCAATCAATTTTTTTTATATAGTGCTTTTACAATGACGATTGTTTCAAAGCAGCTTCACAGTGTTACAACAGGGCAATATTGCAACAAAATTTGATCTGGCTGTACAGTCGTTCTGGAGGAAACAGTGATGTTATCAGCTTATTTTAATTTATTTGTCTTTTCTTATTCAGCTTTTGAGTGCATAGTGTATCCACCCTTTATGTTATCAATCAGGTTCACTCTAAGTGGACTTAAATATAAAATAATTTGACTGAAATGCAAAAATTACTCATGAAACTGGTTGAAAGTTGCTCCTTCTTTGTTTTAGGGAAGACTGCCTGTGCGATGGATGGCCATCGAGTCACTAAACTACAGTGTCTACACCACAAAGAGTGATGTGTAAGTGCAATCAAAGATGTTTTTTTTTTTTGCAGAGATAAACATTATGAACATCTCATGCCTTATTACCAAAATTTTAAATGACTGTCAAAAGCTTTAATTTCTACTTAAAGAAAATGTGAGGTAAAGAAATTCATTGTCTATCAAATATTTAAAACACCAAGTGCTATGCCATCTCCAAGTTTCAATCCAAATTAACATGACTTCATTGTTTTCAATTTTTAGTGGGCAACTGATAAATAAGCAGCAAGGAACTGATAACATGAACCAGGAAGCTCAAATATAGAGTAGCATGTTCCACAGGAGACCACAGTGCCCGTCAAAACCACCATTTTTTACACACTCAAGAACATTGCACACTGAATATTTCGAAAACAACATGACCAAGATGACATACAAAGATAGTTTTCACCATTAGATTGGCATGTTATTGAGTTCCCACAAAGCCTGGAGTCAGATTGCCATAGACAGTGGTTCCCAAATTTGGGTAGGCAAATACATTCTACCCCATCTTAAAATAGCATTAAAACGAGCATGCATTTCTAACAGTGTAAAAACAGGAAATGGTGGTGTTGTAAAAAAAATTACATACATGATATCTAACAATCAAATGAAGGTCTAAACTGACTGCATCCACACAACCAGTATGCATATGATAGGTTGCATGCAGAGTATGCTGCCTGAAGCCTGTGTATACTCACCACATCCACACGAGCATGAAGATGTACGACGGTCCGGCACAAAATGTGTGGGCGGTCGTGCGTGTTGATAGCAAGAGGCCACATTTTGCGTGGCAAAATCTTTCCGAAGATGCACAATTTTGACGCTACATTACTGCCATTCTCCGCAATGTACCCATTGTAAAAGTGGGGTTTTAGCACTTGCTAGCATGAAGAACAAATATAGACAAAAGCGATTGATTTAAGACTCAAACTCTCTTCAACACAAACATACCTTGTGTGAGATCTTGTTTTAACATTGATAATATATTATACAGTGGGGCAAAAAAGTATTTAGTCAGCCACTACTTGTGCAAGTTCTCCCACTTAAAAAAATAAGAGAGGCCTGTAATTTTCATCATAGGTACACTTCAACTATGAGAGACTAAATGGGGGGGGGGGGGGGGGGATCCACATTGTCGGATTTTTATAGAATGTATTTGCTAATTGTGGTGTAAAATAAGTAGTTGGTCAATAACACAAATTAATCACAATACTTTGTTATATACCCTTTGTTGCCAATGACAGAGGTCAAACATTTTCTGTAAGTCGCCACAAGAATTTTACACACTGTTTCTGGTAGTTTGGCCCATTCCTCCATGCAGATCTCCTCTAGAGCAGTGATGTTTTGGGGCAACACAGATTTTCAACTTCCTCCAAAGATTTTGGGGGGTTGAGATCTGGAGACTGCCTAGGCCTCTCCAGGACCTTGAAATGCTTCTTATGAAGCCGCTACATTTTATTTGTACCTGTGCTCTTACCTGTATAACAACTTAATAAGTAGGAAATATACATAAATTGTTATCAGTTTACACTGCATAAGTTATGAATTATATATAGATTAATCCTTATTAAAGGTGTTTACTGAAGTTATTTACTCAAGAGCAGAGCATATTTAGTGAATTACTTTTGTTCTTTACATTGTCATTATAAGTGATTACTGTCACTTTAAAATATCTTCCGCTGTCGCACATGATGAAGTCGCAGTTACAAAACGTGTGACTGTCCCCCACCTGCTCCTCTTCAGAAAATTAAATTCGCTGTCCCATTGATCAAGGTATTTACACGAGGGTTTGGGTTTTTTGGCAGGAGTGCCTTCTGTCTCTATCGTTAGTTACGTCCATCATCCGTCTCTGTGTAGGCTACTGCAGATGGCAGTTATCGCAGTTATCGCTAGTTACAGAGCTCAGATTGGAATTTTTTTTTTTTTTACTCCGGTATTATTATTTTTTAATAACGCAGGTTAAAATACAGGAGATTTACGGGAAAATACGAATACGGGAGGACGGCGGGAATGAAGGGTAAAATACGGGACTTTCCCGGCCAAAACGGGATACTTAACAGGTATGCTGAAAGACCGCAGGGGGACATATCTGGTACTGCAGGATTTGAGTCCCTGGCAGCGTAGTGTTACTGATGGTAGCCTTTGTTACTTTGGTCCCAGCTCTCTGCAGGTCATTCACTAGGGACCCCGTGTGGTTCTGGGATTTTTGCTCACTGTTCTTGTGATCATTTTGACCCCACGGGCGTGGAGCTTGCGTGGAACCCCAGATTAAGGGAGATTATCAGTGGTTTTATATGTCTTCCATTTTCTAATAATTGCTGCCACAGTTGATTTATTCACACCAAACTGTTATTCACATCAAGAAAATGACAGGCATCTCTTATCTGCTGGAGAAGTGGAAGAACTTGCACAATTGGTGTAAACTGTAAAAAGCAACTGTAAATTGGCCCCACTGTAAAAGCAATAATGCATTTTTCCAAAATATCCAATCGCAAAGGTGACCAATTTTATACAACAGTTCAACAAACAAAAAGAGAATATGAAGTGACATACATTTTAAACACAGTATTGACAATAGTTTGCTCTGTTTTGCAACTAAATAACAGTTCCCACAAAATCCGTAGCAGAACTGCAACACAGAGGTGTTTCGTAAAGGAATCTGCAATTTTAAACAAATTGGGAGAATCAATGATTCAATGACTTATTCATAGGCTGCGTCTGAAAGCTTAAAAATGGTACCTTCGGATGACGCATTCCAAGGTAGGAAGGCATAAAGGCACATCCAATGTTAGCTTCACATCCTGTCTCCTGAGGACGCAGCTATAAATATATTTGCTTTGATACTGAATGAATGAATGATTTGATGACTCACTCATTAAGAGTGACTTAAAGTATAGGATCCAATAGTGCTGTTAACCCCTAAAACTGTTAGGGGTTAACAGTGCAATAGTGATGTATTGGGATACATATTCCTGCTGTTTCTTGTACCATGAGCACAGTATCTTTTAAAAGGATAGTTCACCCAGAAACTGTCATTTGTCATTACTTACTTCCCCTCAAGTTTGTCTAAACCTGTATGAGTTTCTTTCTTCCATTAAACACAAAAAAATATTTTTTAAAGAATGTTGGGTGTACCAGACAGTTGACGGCACCCATTAACTTCCATAGTAGGAAAATAAATACTATAGAAGTCAATGGGTGCTGTCAACTGTTTACCAACCTTCTTTAAAATATCTTATTTTGTGTTCAACAGAATAAAGAAACTTGTGCAGGTTTGGAACAACATGAGGGCGAGTAAATTAACATATTTTTTGGGTGAACTATCCCTTTGTCACATAACTATCTAACCTTTTAATAAAAATCTATTGCAAAGGCATTGTCTTTTTCCACCATCAGAAATGTTACAGACTGTAGCTTCTTTAATCTTCATCTTTGGATTTCAGGTGGTCTTTTGGAGTTCTTCTGTGGGAAATTGTAAGTTTAGGTAAGTTTGTTCATAATAGTTAATGAATTGTCTAGTGCCTGGATGCATTATAAAGATTTTTCAGCAAGATGAAGACTATTAATCTGTTCTTCTCAAGGTGGGACTCCATACTGTGGGATGACCTGTGCTGAGCTCTATGAGAAGCTTCCTCAGGGCTACAGAATGGAGCAGCCCAGGAACTGTGATGATGAAGTGTAAGCACAGATGTTCATGTTTTCTAGTAGTCATCTTCCATATTAATCAACTGTAGTTGTATTAATAATTATAATTCCTATATATATTATCCATACAGGTATGAACTTATGAGGCAGTGCTGGCGAGATAGACCCTATGAGCGACCACCATTTTCACAAATATCTGTCCAGCTCAATAGGATGCAAGAGGCACGGAAGGTAAGGAAAGCAGTTTGATGCTTGCCCATGTGCTGTAAAACTCACCACCATGATTATTTGTTGGTGGTTACCAGGGAATTGCTGTGTGGTTAAAGGTGGTTGCTAGGTGGTTTAAAATCACAAAATTAATACCACAAACACTCGTCATTGAGCTTCAATAGTACAGTCTAAAAGATTTGGGTCAGTATGATTTGGCTCGGTACAATTTGTTATAAAGGAATACTCCACTGTTTTTAGAAATAGGGCTTATTTAACTTTTTTTTCCTACATTAAGATATTTGGGCAAATGCATTTTTCTCTCAGTTCATTGTTTTAGTTTGGCAGGGTCGCCGCTAGCTTAGCATAGTGAATATATTATACACTGTAAAACATTATTTAGAAAAAAAGTTACCTGGTTGCCTTAAAATTTTGAGTTCATTGAAATTGACATTTTGAGTTAATACAATGAACATTTTTTGAGATTTATTAAAAAAAATTTAAAATATTAATAAAAGATTTTGTAAGCATATTGGGTAATTGTGTGTGTTTTATTTCTGATGATTTATCAAATTTTAAATGTGGTTCAGATACAAAAATATTTTGAGTTTCTATTTATTAAACAAATTTCCTTCATTGTATCAACTCAAATTTTTTATTTCAATGAACTCAACATTTTAAGGCAACCAGGTTACTTACTTTTTTAAGTTAAACCAACAAAAAACAACCAACATTTTTTACAGTGTAGGGAAGCACAGGCGAAGCACTGTTACTTGGGTGCAGAGATATCACGCAACACATTGCGATTGCTCAACAGCCAGAGGACTTGAGGATGAGTGTCGTGAAATCTCTGTGCCCAAGTAGCAGTGCTTTGCCTGTGCTTCCCCATAATATAGTCCCAAGTCAGTATCTGCCTAGGAAATCGCCTAGTCTTAATCTGCATCGCTATTTGTACTCGTTGTAAATACGCAGGGCACAAGAAGTAGTTAGGTGGGGGTTTTTTTAATCACTTTTACTCGGGACATGCTAGCTAGCAACATCAGGGTTGCCAACTTTTAAGTTCAGGTTGGAGTGAGATTTTTGGGGGGCCGGGCGGGGGAGGGGGGGGGGTAATGCTTTTGATCTTGATTCAGTATCAGTTTATATCTAGTATATATACTGTACATAATAATATGTTTGTTTTGGCACTAGTTTAAAGATTTCTTGGGTCAAATTATATGTGCCATTCCTTAATATTCACTTGTGACTGCTTATATAAGTATCATTATTCATTAAAAAGATTAGGATGCAAGTTATTTAAGTTTTGAAATTTCACATTTAAAGAAATCTAGTGTTTGATCATCATATCTAAATATTTATTAGAATGCAAAGACTGCAATATATTTTTGAGCAACTAGATTAGATACATGTATATTTATTAAAGAGCCATAAGGCACCTAATGGCATTACAAATAAACATTAATATTTTTTAGCCACAAAATGACTCTAATTTGCCTCTTTGAATTGGAATTCTCTATTTTAATATTAATTACTACACTAATTGTTATATAAATTTTAGAAGAAATACAAATATTAGAAGAAAAATATTTTAAGTGGTCATTTATTGACAATAATTGTTGCACAAATGGTATTTAGTACCAAAAGATCTCCTCAAAATATTCAATAAATATCATTTAATGAGTATGAGTGTGACCTATTAGTGTATTTTTTTTTACAGTCTATGCCTATTAGTAAGGAATACCTGAGGGCTAAATACAAGAATAACATTAATGTTATTCACTCTCCATAAAAAAACTATCCTGTAAATATGGCTGACTTAATAATCAATAAACACTAACACTATGCTGTACTGTTTACCAAAACTTGCAGCAAACATCTATATGGTGAAACTGTTGTGTATCCGCTTAAGCCATTTTAATGCATTGGCACGGCGCTAGAAGTATTGAGCGCTCATGGGCCACGTGACCAGCGCGCGCCGCAGGGAGACGAGAGCCTGCAACTCCGCTTTTCAACGCCTCTGGCTTTAACATTGTGCCACATTAGCGCCAAAACGCTATTTATTGTTTGAATTTCATTAAAACACATTTAAAAAAATTAAAGCTTATAGCTTTGTTTAATATCAAAAGCAGGTTTGGCAATTTGGCGTGAGATTGAGTTGGGCGGAGTGAGAGCGTGAGACAGAGCCTGAAAGCGTGAGAATCACGCCAGATGCGTGAGAGTTGGCACAACATAGGAATCCATTCATTATGCTAAGCTAAGCTAGTGTCGACCCTGCCAAACTAAAACAATGCATGCACTGAGACAAAAATGCATTTGCCCACATATCTAACTGTAGGAAAGAAGTTGAATAAGCCCTATTTCTAAAAACAGTGGAGTGTTCCTTTAATTTTTTTAAAAGTCTCTTATGCTCACCAAGGCTGCATCTAATATCAAAAATACAGGAAAAACAGGAATATTGTGAAATGTATATTCAATTTAAAATAACTGTTTTCTATTTTAATATATAGTCTTTAGTGGCTATGTTTCCAAAGTTGCAAATTTAACTTGCAAAATTTTTATATTTCATAAAACATTTGAGAATAAAGCAGCGTTTTCCATCCCAGTTGTGTTCAAAAGAACAAATTCACTAAATATCTGTAATAAAAATGGAAGTTGCTGCAATCAGGGAAGCAACTGTGGCTTTTCCTCATCATGACTTGCATCTTCGAGAACGCAGACGAAATGCAATAAACGCTGTCATGTTATCTTGTGTTCAGATGCCTGGTGTTTGCGAACGCAATCGTGTGAGACACTTCTGTGAGGTCGTTATATTAAATCCTTCTGATGACAAAGTTTGGCTAAGGCATTTTAAAATGATCAAACCAACATTTGCTGTACAATGACATTTTTGCGGAGGTTAGTCCAGTTATCCAATCAATCACATCCACTGTTGAGGAAAAATCCTGCACTTTTTGCTGCACACTGAGGAATTTATTTTGCAGATGTGTTTCCATTTGTGTTTATGTGCATATCTTATTCGAGAAACAAATGCAATATCTCAAAATATGTAAGTGGATTCATTGCTAGTGTCACATTATCCTTCAGGAATCATTCTAATATGCTGATTTGGAGCTCAAGAAACACTTTTATTAATGTTGAAAAAACTGCTTAATATTTTTTGTAAAAACCGCAACCCCTTTTTCAGGATATTTTGATGAATAGAAAGTGTAAAAGAACAGCACTTATTTTAAATAGAAATCTGTTTTAACGTTATAATCAATGTATCAATTTAATGCATCCTTGCTGAATAAAAGTAGCCTGGCTCTGCCCTCCTACGTACTTCCGCTCAATTTTTATTTTCTAGTACTACTACATCTGGGACTGCGGTGTATTCTTAGGTTTTCGCCGAACAAATTTTTACCGGTCCAATCAGCGAACAGAGAGAGTGGCTGAGAACGATGACATTGATGTTGTGCGCTAGCTTGAGTTGGAGTTCAGTAACGGCAGCGGAGAACAATCTTTGCTGGGGTTTGTTGGTGGCCATGATGTTGTGGCCCTCCTTCCCAACAGGGTGAATTCGGGAAAAGTTTGATTTTTAAACACTTGTCAATGGAGAGTGGCCAGACTCTATGTACAAATTAAATGTACGAGAGTCTGGTAAGACCAGGCTAGAATAAAAGTGCTAATTGCTTTCAAAAAAAAATCTGACCACAAACTTTTGAACAGTAGTTTACATTTCATGTCAATAGTACATATACAAGCACTAATTCAGGTCATTTAGGTCCAGTTGTATCTGCATGTAGCAATCCACCAACCTCTATCTCTTGTCGTTCATCCAGGCCTATGTCAACATGGCTCTCTTTGAGAACTTCACTTATGCTGGAATAGATGCTACAGCCGAAGAGGCCTGACTACGAGCCCCCCCAGACCCAAGAAGGGTTCACAGCCCAAGGGAGGCTCATCACAGTAGGGCTTCGCGTTACTGTCACTCCCCTGTGGCCAGGTTCCATCGTTCAAAGAGATACTCCACCAAGACCACATGGCTATAGAGAACAGACTGTGAAAGGACACTTAAGAACTGTGACTCGAAATTCTGGAAGGACTCGTATCTCAGAACATGTTGGCCTTGGATTACTCAAGATGAACCTACAATATAAACTACAGATGTAGCACACTGGGTCTGTGGGGATCTGGACCATGCGTTGAACTATTTTCCCATCTTTTTATTGGGAAAATCATTATGTAAGGTTGTTGAAATGGACATACATCAAATGTAGTTCATTCCATGGACAAAAGCGCCAGTATTATCCAATGTAGCACTTGAGAAAGCAATGTATTGTCCTTACTGAAACTTTTTTTCACCTTGAGTGAGTTCTGTACATAATGTGTATGTTGTTTATCAGACCGTAAAAAGCCACTAAAGATTTTTAAGCTCTTTTTTAATGATTCTATTTACATATGACGTATGTTGACATTCTATATCCAACCTATAACCACTTAAAGAACGTTAGAGAATGTTTACTTTGATAAATAAAGCATCATTGTGGTGACCGGACTCATCACAGAGGCATTTGGAGACAACTGTAGACACTCCACTGATAGGAACAGAAAGTACTTACTCTTTCATTTATGCATTTACATTTCTTCTTTCTTTCGTTCGCCCTCTTCAAGTAGTGGGATTGAGGTCAGGCCCCTTTCCCTGCTGCAGCTTGCTGATCTGTCAAGGGTATTTCCTCCCATTTTGCCACAGGCCCAAGAGCTGTCAGTCAGGGTTCGGCAACTCGGTTTCCTTCAACTCACACACGCACAAAACAAAAAGCTTCCCTCCTTAAACTTCACAGTCAATGCCTATATAATGTTTACATCTTTAATGCAGGCATGGCATTTTTCACTTTTGAATCCCACCAAAACTGCTCTTGGTATATACAAATAAAAACTGAGATGACAGATATTTGAGTCAAAGGCTCAATGTTCACAATTTTTCTTTTTTTTAACCAAATTTCATGTTTCTCATAACCACACTCTTGACAGAAAAAGGGAACTCAAAATTATATTTTTTCAGAGGCCTGATATCTCATCCTTAGGGTGTTAGTGTAAGTGTGACCTCTTAAATTGATCTATATCCTTCTACACATTTTATTCCGCAATAATATATAATAATTTATTTGAAATTTTAAAAAAAACATTCGTAATACATGTTAGTATAATGGAATGTAAGTGTAATTATATAATACGTTCATTATTAAGAAAACCGAGAGAGCATAGAGTTTTTTTGTGCAAGTGTGCCAGTGCTTGAATATGTGCGTGTGAAGGAGGCACTTTGTCAGTCTGGGTCCCTGCCTCAATCCCCATTGCAACCACTTCCTATTGCACTGGGCCTTGCACTGATGACCACCTACCAACCTCCCCGCCCTCTCCTAAAAACTAAAAGTACTTAACAAACATATCTAGACACTTTTTTTTAAAGTATCGCGTATGGAGCCCCTGTGTGCACAATGGATCTGGTGCTCACGTGGTGGATTCTACTTTCCAGTCTGATCAAACAGGTGCATTTAGAGTCTCACCTATCAAAGCAAGGTAAGACAAAAGAGCGAGTTGGTCAGATTTTATTTTAGGTGTTTTTTCACTAGATATATTTGTTATTTATTTTTTAATTTGAGATAATTTGCCAAAGAGTTGTTATAGCTTTTCTAGTGGTGTTTTAGCTTTGAAAAGCAAGTGTAAAACGGAATGTTATTAGTAATGTAGATACATGGAATGGTTTTCTCCTTTTTAGAGGTTGCTCTCTTGGCTGTGGATAAGGACCCAAAATGTTTCACCAGGGATCTAGAAAACTTCACTTGTTTTTGGGAAGCACCAGTAGGAAAGTCCTATTATTTCCTCTACAAAATTGAATCGTAAGAGTTACTTTCATCTTCTATATTAAACTTAAACTGAAACCGAGATATGTATACACACACAAACACACAGTAATGATATTTTACTATGAAGGATATCATTATGTTCATAACGTTTACATATTTATTTGGGTGATCATTAATCTGAAAAATGCTGGGATGAAGGGGATGTGTCAAACTTTAATTTCTATGGTGGTGGCATACCTGCTATTTTAACCAAACATGTTTATACCAAACAGATCATCAGAAGAAAAACGATGTGATGTGAAACAACAAATTTATGAGAAAACGAACCTGCATATTTGCACATTCCCATCGAGTGATGTCTTTATGTATGTCGACACAGACCTCAGAGTGATCGACAGAGACACCAACACAACCGTCTACAATCGCACTGTCAATGTGGAGAATCAGCGTAAGTTCTACGGAAGCTCTTATGAATTTACTGGTTTTCATTCTTGTATTATGAAATAAAATTAAACCGTAGCTTATGTCTTCCTCTAAGTTCTACTGTATCCTCCATCAAATATATCCCTTCATCCAACGGGCGAGGTGGGCCAATTGTTAGTTGAATGGAAAAGACAAAACAATCCACTGAACTCACAGTTACAGTATGAAATTCGTTACAGCTCCAAAAACAAATCAAGCACAGTTGGACAGGTGAGTTTGACACACACCCTTATTGAAATGTTACACTAAATATATATTCTGAAACAGTTAATTTACTTAATGCAACCTTAATGCAACTTACCTCTCATAGGTGTCAAAACACCCCCATAAGCTAGTCTCACTGGTCGCTGGAGAAAACTGCACAGTGCAAATTAGAGTCAAGCCTACGGATGATTCAGACTCGCTTTGGAGTGATTGGTCAAGTCCTGTAACAGCTATGGTGCCACAAACAGCAGGTGAGAGCTGAAAAGAACCCGTGTGACAAGTGACCCCAAAATGTATTCAGAGCCTAAAAATTTAGATTTTTAGTTGGTTGGCAAAAAAAAAAAAGGTTTTGAAAAATGAGTTTTCAATAACTTTTAACCAACCCTTTAGGTAACTTTCCTTGTGGCAAAAAAGGGCATTTTAATGGGAAGCTCCATTGTTTCTGGATTTAGCCTCAATGGGCCGCTTATGTTGCAGTGCAGTGTATAGAAAATACAAGAAAAAAAAAGGTCAGCATTAAAGGGATAGTTCACCCAAAAATTAAAATTTTATGTTTATCTGCTGGGCATCCAAGATGTGGGTGTGTTTGTTTCTTCAGTAGAACGCAAATTAAGATTTTTAACTCCAACCGTTGCTCTTATAATGTATGTCAATGGGGTCTAATTCTAATTAGACTCCATTGACATGCATTATACGGGCAACGGTTGGAGTTAAAAATCTAACCTTTTATTCCAAAGGATAGTCTTTTATTATATATCCAAGTGAAATGGTTTCTCAAACAAGAAAACATTTAGGATGGGACCTGATTCTGTTATTTGTAAAAATTGATTCGATCATTGAATCACTGTGGTTTGCTATTGCTGTGATCTAATGCGCCGTTATTTTAACATTGCTTTTAGTGGTGGGGTTATGCAAATACATTATACCACAAAAACAAAGTCCACCAATACTGAAAAATCATAGGGAAATCACATGGGGAAAGACGACCTTCTTAAGAACAATGTGCATTTACGTTTAAATTGTAACTAAGATATAAGTTTACCATATGTGCAGAATGATGATGCACCAGCCATTGTGTTATTTTAAATAAACAGAAACATTTGCTAATTTAACAGTCATAGTACCAAATGGAAAATTATTCAAATTATTCCACTACAGTAGGAAGTTGACCCCCTACATGGGGTAAGAAGTCTCGTCCCCCTAGCTAAACTTGGTTATTTTTTGAGAACCAATAATAACATTCGATAACATTTCATTTTAGGTTTTATTTTTTGCAACCTTAAAATAAAGTTTCCAGAGCGTTGCAGGGTGGTTATTTTTAATGACCTAAATCAGAAATATGACATACAGCGGAATAATGATTTCGAAGTGAAGAGGTTAGGTAAACGTTCTGCGAATGTTAGAATAACGCTAGGGAAACGTTAGAATAATGTTCTACAAACCAAAAACTGACATTCTATTTTCATTAAGAAAACTTTCTAACCAAAAACAAACCTTAAATAAATGTTTTGGGAACAATAGAATAATGTTAGGTCAACATTAGAATAACGGTATAATATCATTCTACAAACCAAAAACTAACATTCTATTTCCTTTAAAAAACGTTCCTGGCTAAGCAAAAACAAACCTAGAAAAGAACTTCCTGGGAATCAAAAATAGTTCGCTGGGAACTCTAACCCAAAAAAATAGTAGTTATGCTAGTTATGATCTACTTTAATTACTATTTGACAAATAAAATGTGACTAACCTTGAAAACTTTGGTAAATTTAGTCACAAGTTAATCATCGAAAGTATCAGTCTGGTAGTCTTCCGGTTCACACACAGAAGCGTTTTTGGGCTCCACTGTGTTGTGAATATGTGCGACTGAAATGTCTTTAGTGTTCAAATTATTTAAAAAACTCTCGACAGCATGCATGGTTCTTTTATGAACTGCAGCCTGCACTTTGGTCCCAGGCAGACTGAAAAAAAAGACCAAAGTGATGTAGCCTATGTAAAATCTGAACTTTAAAAGACAAAAAAATAAATAAATGCACATTAATCAGAGCTGCAAAACACTATAGACATCATTGAACTGTGCCTGTTCAAACAAGTGAGTTTTAAGCATTCATTGAAAAACAGGAAAGGAAGGCACTGCCCGAATGGATACTGCAGATATGCGCATATTATTTTATTTTTTTGGACCAGATACGGCAAATGCTTGATCACCAGAATGTTTCAGTTTGGACCTGAGGTCAGAAATCTAAGAAAGTCTCTGACATGTCTGGGCAGTCACACCAGCTCAAAGAGACCGGTGCCAATTATTTACAAACCGATGTTAACATTTTGAACTCCACTTCAATAATTGTAATAATAAAGACTCTCTTAAACAAGCATTAATTCCTTTCCATAATTCAAATCTTAAAGAGATGGTTCACGCCAAAATGAACATTCCCTTATACTCTCATCTTGTTCTAAACCTGGATGATTGAGGATTTTTTCTTTAATGGAAGACAGCCAGAGTGTTTAGGATTCAGTCACTTTCTTTGGATCTTTTTCCCATGTAAGAAAAGTGAACGGTGACCGTCATTCTGTTTAATAGCTCATTTTGTGTTCCACTGAAGAAAGAAAGTTATGAGAGCAAGTAAATTAGGGCAGAATGTAATTTTCAAGTGAACTATCCCTTTAACAATTAAAAACACAGAAACTTACCTAAATAATAGTAAACATACAATCACCTTTCAGTATCTGGTTAATTTTCAGGTGACATAGAATTGCGGTGCCACACTCCTGATCTGAGTCAAGCATTATGCAAATGGAGAGGACAATTTGACGATGACGGCAGATACAGCTTCTACTACAGACAATTAAACAGGTGTCATGTATGCCCATTCTTACAGAAATCAAAGGAAAGCAATTAGTTTGATTCCTTAACTGCAGTTCTTGTCTGGTGTTTCAGAAGTTCATGGGACATTTGGAAGTTATGTTCTAAAGACAACAACACTGCCCACCAGTGTGTCCTGAATGGCCAGGAGTCCAGTGTCTTTCAGTTTTACCTCAGTGCTGGATTGCAACCATATGGTCAAACTTTTTATGCAGAGACTTTCAGCATGAACAGCAACAGTAAGTATGAAAGGAACGCCTGAAAGTCATGTTAGCCACCATATGTTGTCCAAATACTCTCAACCTCCAATATTTAATATTTTTAAAACATAACCTATACATAGCGAAGTATACTGCATATTTTAATTGTTCGTTACCATGTGTATACATGCTGATGGAGACCTTGTATTATGTTAATTTTAAAGGTGTCATGAACTGTTTTTTAAACTTTTTTATACTGTGGTCTGAGGTCAACTTTGACGTTTGCTTGGTTTTTACATTCAAATACATCATAATGAATAAGTAATAGGCAATTTTCTACCCTGGTTTTGAGGCTCTCTACCCCCGTTTTTCTTCCCCCGGCATTTGAGGCAAGCCGTCCAGGGGGGTATTCCAGAAAGCAGGTTATGTTAACCCGGGGTTGTTTAAGAGTAAGTTAGTGGATAACCTCAACTTTCGGTTCCAAAAACAGAGGTAACTTTCAGGGTATGTAAGTAACCATGGCAACTCACTCTCTGAACATAACCTACAGGTTATTTTCCAGGGTTAGTTTGCTTAAAGGACAACTCTGGCGAATTTTTAAGTTTATCTTTATCGTTATACCTTTGTGAGTACAGTCTATAAAAAAAAAATTACCTGGATTGATGCTTTCAACACTGAGTTATTACAGTTAATGCCCAGAGCCCCCCCTCAGCTAAAACAGCAGCTATGAGGGCATAGACATAAATGGTGTCTTTGTGCCTCTTAACAGACACAAAATGCAATGTCTGTCCAACATGTACAGGGCCCTCACACGACAACGAGATGCGTTTAGCCACTTAGCCATTGTTTGAATTCACCTAAACAGTGTTTAAGACGGCTAGCTGTAGTCTCGCGCTGAAGTCCCATAGGAACACAGTTGTAGCCGGAAAAAAAGGCAGTCCAGTTGGGACGAGTATCGTTTATGTAAAGCACGATTATTTTATTACTGCACATCTTTCCTCAAGCCGTGTGTGCCCAAATGGAAGGATAAATAAAGTTTACATTACCTCCACAGTGGCTGCACCCGTCTTCAACCACCATTTTTCTTCAACCAGCCCTGCTGGGTTGTGTCTGCGTAAGTTAGTCAAGTGTTCGCTGCAAATTTTTCGGAAAGGCACAAACGTGAACCATTTCTTCTTCACTTGTGAGCCCGATCGGATCATCACTCTATGATGTGCGGTTCACGAATGAATCATTCTTTTCAACCGGTTCTTTTTAGTGAATCGGGCGAACCAGTTCACCAAATTGGACTGAATCCTTCTAAACGGTTCACGTCTCAAATCAGCGCTGATCACGCTCAAGTTACTTTAGTTACTCACTTTCTGACATGAGTGACAGCCCCTTCGAATAGAAATAAACTAATGTCTTGAAGTTTATGTTATAACTCCAACTGTTCACTGAACTGAGACATGTTTTGCTGAGAGAACTGATGAACTCACGAGCAGCTGATACTGAGCATGTGCGAGTAACTGAATGTGCAGCGGTGCTCGGATCAGCAGGACAGAATTGAAAACCGTTTATTTTGGACACGTTCTATACGGAGAACCGACGAGCCGATGAGCAGAGCCTCTTCATACACAAGACGCTTTTCCCAACTGGACTATTTGCCTTTTTTTCTGGCTACAACGGAGTTCCCACGGGACTTCAGCACGAAGACTACAGCTGGCCGTCTAATACAGATGAATTTAAACAATGGCTAAGTGGCTAAACACACCTTGTTGTCATGTAACATGTGGCCATGTTGTTGTTGGACAGAATTTTAATTGCATTTAATTGCAACAGCTCCGTGTTGCAAGCACCAATCCGGTTCGTTTTTTTTCTTCTATAGACTGTACTCACAAAGATAACGATCAAGATAAACTTAAATATTCGCAGGAGTTGTCCTTTAAGAGGTATTCAGATGTGTGTTATATAATTAATATAGTTATTAATAAAACCAAAAAAAAATTTGTTTCAGTTGTATAATATACAATATTATATATTACTTCTAAAAAAATGTAATAAAAAATGTATATAGCCTACGTTTAAATGTTAATGCAATTCAAATATATTTATTATTTATTTTATTGTCATTTCACAATTAGCATCAAGCAAACAATATGGTGAATATATATACAGAAATCAGCAGTCAATCAACATTTTAAATGTTTATTATTGTGTTTAAGACATTAACAAGATCCCCACTAAGCAAAGTTATGTCCAAATGATGTCTTTTCAACGTCTTTGCCACTAGAGGCGTACATTGAAAAGACATCCTTCTTGCTGTGAGGAGCCAGTGTTTCCCACTGAGATATAACGGATCTAGAGATATAACTTAATCACAGATATAACGACACTTCGACTATTTCTGTCAGAGTCAGACGTCTACAGAGGCTCTTACTGAGAAATAATAGAGGTTTAGATGTTAATATTTATGTTTTATTTAGTCACCATTGTGAAGGGAAGCGTTTGCTTTAGTTGGACTCTTGGGCCCTATACATGTGTTAGCATTTCTTAGGCTACTGTAACTGTGTCTGTGAAACACAAGAGTGGTGACATCAGGTGTTGTCAGTTGATGATAACTAAGTCATCAGAAAGTGAGCATCTGATGTTGTGTTTTGTGTTCTTGTTTGGCACAATAGCAATTAGTTTATTGCCTCTATAATATTGTGAATCTGAAGTATTGGCACCAATAGTATTAAAATGATCACCTATCCTGAAGGATGATAAAAAAGTATGTGCACACAACGTTTTGAGACAATATTTCACGTAGTCACACACAGACATCAAGATTTGGCTTATGATTCACAACAACGGACAATCAAATCCAGCATGAGTGTCGTATTATAAAGCCACCCATCGTGAATTGCAGCATGAAGCATTTTTGATTTGATTGTCACCGTTGTTGTGTATCATAGGCCAAATCTTGATGTCTGTGTGTGACTATGTGAAATATTTTCTCAAAACGTCTCGATTCCTGCAAATACTAGCAAATATCTGTAAAAACAACAGGCATTTCACTGTATAATGAAAAAACAGGAAAATCCTGAAATTACAGTGTACACACACACACACACATACATGTAATTATCTGTACTTACACTTTTTTTTATCATTCTTTAAATATCATTTTTCTGTGTTTTAGAGGTGTAGGACTGTATTGTAACAACTAAAGTATGTTAAAAGTAAAAGATTTCATGGTATTATAAGGAGATTTTTGTGTAGAATAACAGTAATAAACTGTAATTATAGGACAAGAAATTACAGGGTTTTTTTTACAGTTTATCTATGGTTTTTCCTGACAGTATTTTTCTGTTTTTAAACAGACTTTTTCTGGCACCCCTGCTGCCAGAAAATTACTGTTTTTTTCTGTTTTTATTTTTTTACAGTGTAGTGAATGAGGTCTAGGGAATGAATGAATATCTATCTATCTATCTATCTATCTATCTATCTATCTATCTATCTATCTATCTATCTATCTATCTATCTATCTATCTATCTATCTATCTATCTATCTATCTATCTATCTATCTATCTATCTATCTATCTATCTATCTCTCTCTCTCTCTCTCTCTCTCTCTCTCTCTCTCTCTCTCTCTCTCTCTCTCTCTCTCTCTCTCTCTCTCTCTCTCTCTCTCTCTCTCTCTCTCTCTCTCTCTCTCTCTCTCTCTCTCTCTCTCTCTCTCTCTCTCTCTCTCTCTCTATATATATATATATATATATATATATATATAAAGGCCCACGGTATGCGTTGAAGGGTTAATTAAGTTTAGGGATACATTGTATTTCACAATGTAACTGGTCTCACTGACTCAAAAAAACAGAATTACAGAAACTAAACAAAAGGTGTTGCAATCATTGCTTGCTCTCCCCTTTTATCAGAGTTTAAAAAATGCACTCAAAATGCTATTTACTAATTCATCTTGAATCACTAATGATATCCTTATAATCATAATGCCAATGGCAGTCAAAGGCTCAGTGGTCTGTTTATTTGCTGTTTTTGACAGTCAAGACGGGGCCTCCAGATGGTCTGAAAGCAAAGCCTGAGGAAGGAAGGCTTTGTTTGACATGGGATCCACCCTTTTTGAAGATTTCTCAGTATCTTAAGTACCAGATCCGTTATCAGCATAAAGCAGAGAGTGAGTGGAAGGTGGGTTTAAATGATGTGAATTTCATGTATTTCAAGCAGATAGAAGACATTTATAGCAGTTACTCAATGTCTGTCTTCTTTCTGCTTTGAATTAGGTGTGTTAAATGGCTGTATAA
Organism: Pseudorasbora parva; assembly: GCF_024679245.1. NCBI lineage: Eukaryota > Metazoa > Chordata > Actinopteri > Cypriniformes > Gobionidae > Pseudorasbora > Pseudorasbora parva. The sequence goes on along the minus strand of NC_090183.1, from coordinate 31,382,225 downwards.
CGTGTTGAAACGAAATTTTGTGTTAGGATTTTACAGTACCCAGTTCAAAGACCAGCACTTGTCTGGATGTGCACCGAGGGAGCCAATACACCATCCAGGTCCGAGCCCAACCCAATGGGTCTGTGTACAGCGGAGACTGGAGTGACTGGTCAAAACCTCTCACTGTCCTCTTACCTTCAGACAAAGGTAGAAATTTGAACACAATGCAATGCACATCTGAAACCTCTGAAACTAATCAATTTTGACACATTGAACCATTTATTATCACAGAGTGGATCTTTATTCTTTGTATACCCGTGACTCTGCTCATCATTGCTTCTGCAATGATTGCTTTCTTTTCCAGATACTTCCGGTAATCTAATTCTCTGTTGATTATTTTAGAACATTACTTTTATCTAGCCTATGTGCTATGACAAAAGATATATATATATATATATATATATAAAGAATGCAATATAAAAAAAATATTAAATATATGGTATATTCTATGCTTTAGTAAGGTCAAGAAGTCCTTGTGGCCATCAGTTCCAAACCTGGACAAGATGCTAGAAAGCTTCCTGACTGATATCAGTGGATCACACTGGGTAATTGAAATCTGCTTTCATAATAATTTTAAATTTGAGAGCATTTTAATTTAAAAAGGTTTTCATTTTTTTCAATTGCAAGTGAAAACGTTTTAGCAGATTTTAATAAATAGATTTTCTCATTACTCTCATACTGCCTTCAATTCAGGAGCCAACCTTCAACATTAAGCAATGTGATGATGACACTACAACATCAGTTGTGGAGATTCTGCACGAGAAGGAAGCTACAGAAAAACCCTCTAAGAAGTCCACCTGTCTTTCGCTCTCTGGGCATGACTTTCTATCCGATGAAAAGAATGGGGAGAATTTCAGAGAGAATTTTTTAGAGATGGCTCAAGATTACGTAATTTTGAACAATGATAAAATCCCATGTTTTACAGGGAATGACTATGTGTACAGGGATGTTGCTTTATCTCATGTGAGTAATGACAAGCTACAATGCTGCCCCACTGCCTTTTGTACTCCCTTCTCAGAAAGCACCAAAAATATTCTTAATCATTCCTATCTCCTTCTGGCTGAAAAGTCTGAGTTTAAAAAATATCACTCAGCCTGTCGCCAGTACACAAATATGGAGATCACGGCAATACCGTGAGTAGAAAATATAGAGTGTGGTTCAATCTTTAATGAATTAAACTCACAAAAATGTATATAAAGAGTTTTGGATGAAGCCTTACTTACAATTCAAAAGCGCCTCAACTTCTGTGGAATGACAGAAGAGCCCTGTAAGACCTTCACGAACAGACATGGTTCACTATACAGAGTACTTGTTGAAGTTATCGTAGGCCTGAAGTCAGGTATGCTAAGTGGAGATGGTTTAATGCATTAACTATTAATAAGAAATTCAGAAACAAAAACTAAACATGACATTTGATTCTTCAGTAAAATCTTTGATTTAAGCTTTAACATTGTGGGACTACTTTTCTAGTTAGTTGTGTGACATCATAATTCCTGTGGGTGGAGTTTGTTACAGATAGAATATCCACTTTTGGAGTCTTTAAACACACCATACAAATGTTACCAGGCTCATATGGTGAAGAGAAAGGTTTTGACTTTGCAAACACAAAGTTAGTTAGCACGTCTTTCACACCAGTGTCACGCTAACATGATGGATAAAGTGTTATTATGGGTATACTTTAGAAAAACTGAGAGTAATTTCGGTTGTGACCAATATTTTATATAGAGCTTAAGCTCCATTTAATCCTAAATATTCTTTAAATGAAACGGTTATACATTTAGGTTAAATTGGTTATAAAGATTCTTTTGAAGTTGTGTGTATTATATTTTGTAATTGTGATATTTTGTAATTGTAATATTGTACTGATTTCAACAAGAAGCAATTAATATCTTATGTGGTCTGATCAGTCAATAGCTTTATTGTAACAAGACATAAAACATGTAAAATGTGAAAATATACAACATTTTAGTGCTTTGTATGAAAATTTTACATTTTAACAAAGTCATTAAATGCTAAACAAGAAATGTGTGAGTCTTTCTCTCCCACACTAAAATGCATAAAAACTGCTTTAGAATAAAGCATTTGTGCAAATGTTCTAAAGACATTAAAGAGTGAACAGAAAGACATGATTTGAAGCTAAAGGGTATAATTAGAATACACAATTCACATTTAAAATGTACTTATAGAACTACACGTATATATTTAAGCATTAAAATCGATAATTTAATCAAAACATTCAATACAATATCTCACGTCCAGTTGATAAGAATTTAGCTGTGATGCTCCAGGCAAGATGTAATGCAAAATCTGTTCACTGTATGTTCCAAAAATGTGGTCAGACATTCTGGGGACCCACACCAGTTTTTAATCAGCCTTCAAGGCATAAAGCACATCATCCTGACTAACATTGAGTCTGATACGGAGCAGCAGGTCCAGGCGGCTTCCCTCCAGGAGAAGCAGCCGACAGGAACCCAGCCTCTGACAGATTGCCAGCCCTTCAGACACACTCACCGGCTGCAAACCCTCAACACGACACAGAGCCTGGTGCTGAACAAACACCTGGGGCGAAGAAAATACAGAAATTAAAACATCACTTGCAATAAATAATTTTCAATTGCACATAAGGTTCATTATTAAAACAAGGGCTGTTGTAAATGAGTTAATTTATCAGTTTAACTACCTGTTGGAAAGTGGCCTCTTCCAGACCGAGTCTACGAAATTCGGCAATAACCGCCCTCAGGAACAGTTGTTCCTGAACAGATGCACATCTGCAATAACACCATTGAAAAAAGCTGAGTAAAATCAGTATTTATCGCCAAACAATGTGTATCTCTGTAATTCGTTTTTTTTTTTTTTATTAAGATTAAGGAACAATGGGTATAACGGAGCATTAAAGTTCATATTTGTTCGCTTTTATCTTAACCTGATGGCTGCAATGTAGGAAGAGGAGAACATCTCATCCAAAGCCTCCATCACATGACTCATCCCAACCAACCCACTGCTACTTCCAGAGTGCTCACATATCTCTGTGGCCCGTCGGCAGATATCAAGGCAGCGACGTGCATCACCCGAAAGTGCTGCCACCTAGAAACCACAAATAATCTCTCTTTGATTCATAACAAGATGTAATGACCACATGTACATTTAAATTCGCTGTTTTGCAATCACCCTGGTAGCCAAAGAAGAGTACACGAGCAAAGTGCTCTAAGGGTAATCCACAATGCCTCAGTCACCTTTGCTGAAGATAACATGGATTCACAAGAAAGTGTTCCTACCTTTCTTGAGACTAGCTGGAGAGCATCTTCTTCAAAAGCCTTTAGTCTGTTCAGCCTTGACGTGATGATCTGTTGTAGCTGTTTAAAGGTATATGGCTGGAAGGACATTCTTGTCAGTCCCTGAAAATGAAAAAACAACAAGTTTTATTTCCATTATTTGCATTGTCCAACATAATTTTAATCATAACTGAATGGCATCTTAATGCTGTGAAATAGTCTTACCAGGCGACTGGCAACCCGGTTAATCATGATTCTCTCAGGCAAGTCCATAGTGTTTGCAATGGTAAGAACCACTAGACGAGCGTTGCGTCTTGTTGGCCAATCAAACAAGTTATACATAACATTCTGTTTACGGGTCCACAAGAGGTCAAGCTAAAAGAAAACAAGATATAAGATAAATAAAAACAGATATTCTTTAGGACAGTGATTGGCAATATATTATTCCTCAAAGTATAAATGAATCAATTATTGACAGGAAACGAGCAGAAATAAAAACCAAGTAAATAAATACATCTTTTGCCGCGTTTCCACCGCAGAAACTTTCCCCAAGAACTAGGAACTTTGGGGTGGTACCAAGGGGGTAATCTAGCACCAGGAAAGCGTACCTCTCATAGGGGCGGCCATTGCTAACCAAGTCATTACCTGCTGTTAGCATCCCATCCCATCCCATTCATTTTTGTGAATAAGTGAATAACTTTATTTTTTTTAGGGATGCACCGAAATCCAGATTTTTGAGGTTCGGCCGAATACCGAATCCACTGGTTAAGATTCTGCCGAATCCGAAACTGAATACCGAATCCAACTCCCATCCTCAGTCCATTATCACAGTAAACACATTAATGACAAAAAACAACGTCCACAGCAGTGTATTTTAAACTTAATTTTAATTTAAAAAAGGGCAACATTATGCCAGGATGACTGTGCCGTATTGCTGTCTGTAGATTTCTTCATGCACAACTCTTATTCTCTCGGATGGGAAGTTCGGTTCTTTTCCGCGAAATGGTTCTTAAGGGCAGTTTTTTTTAAATAACCGGTTTAAAAAAACGGATCACCGGTTCTTTTACGTCCTTACGTAATGGCGTAATTTCTATCATCCCGGAATGGAAAATACATTCAAACACATTCATATAAAGTATTTGTAATCAAACCTTAGTATAGCAATAATTATTATTGTCATCATCATGGATGCACTCAATACAGCCACTGTTGTGCAAACACTAATGCTTTACACAGATTAAATAAACTTACATTGACATAACATAAACTTACACAAATCCTAGGTTCACCCGTGCTCATATTACCAGCATCAGTTTTCTGAGAGAAACAGCAGCCGTCCCACTCCGAGTGAAACAGTTCGGTTCAAGACGGCGCTATCACGCATGCAGTATCTAAGCTCACCGGTTCTCACAGCAAAACATGTCTCAGTTCAGTGAACTGTTGGAGTTACAACATATACTTCAAGATATTAGTTTATTTCTAGTCTGAGGGACTGTCACTCATGTCAGAAAGTGAGTAACTATAGTAACTTGTGTGATCAGCGTTGATTTGAGACGCGAACCGTTTAGAATGATTCAGTCCGATTTGGTGAACTGGTTCGACCGGATCACTAAAAAGATCCGGTTAAAAAGAACGATCCGTTCGCGAACCGGACATCCAGCGGCTATTGTTTAGGGTTCTTGCCACCGTGAGACAAATCAGCATTGCAAATTGAACATAGCTCGACTTGAATTGCCTTCTTGTGACTGGAAGTACTGCTAAACAACACATTTTCACAAGTTCCATTTTCACTTTCTCACAGCCTACTGCATTCGAACGGTCCACCTAGTAAACCCGTTGCCATAATCAACCGTGGCATCATGTTCGACCAGTATCGACCAAATTCTAAGGTTCGGCAGAAACCGAACCCAGTCAAAAAGCCCAATATTCGGCCGAATTCAAACCCAAATCCTGGAGTCGGTGCATCCCTAATTTTTTAATCGGAGGCGTTTAAAGACTCCATTGGTCCATTATTTATTTCTAAAGAAACATGACAATGTATAAAAGGCTCCATTACCTTGTATCTTACACTATCGCCCCGTAGAAGCTGTTTTTGTAAAAATTAAATCTAGCTTTACATACATTCAGAATACGCAAGTGCTGTTTTACGCCGGTTTGTTAATTACCTTTAGTAAACCAATACATAACCAGCAAAAGCAGCACAGCTTGAATCTCTTCATATTCGTTATTAATTTCACCATGTAAACAACCTGACCCGATTACTTTTGAGTGTGAGTTCTTACATGACAAGACAAAGTGCGCCTTCCCCACTGAAGAGCGCGCGCCTCGCTCACAGCGACAAATGCGGCAGACAAACTGCATGTCACAATATGATTGCGATTAAAAGTCAGCACATGTAAACACCAGCTCGGTTTAGATAACGTCTCATGTAAACAGTCCACTGAATCTTTCAATCGGAATGATTTGAATCGGAATGACAAAAAAAGTGTGCATGTAAACATGGCTAGTGTCGCGCAAAAATGATTATTGTCCGTCGCTGACTGGGCGACAGTCCTATATCACCGGACTAATTTGCCTAATCTTCACGGTACTCTAGACCGCGGTGGAAACGCAGACAGTAGCAGATCTGGGGGGAAAAAAGTTCCTGTAAAAAAAGTTCCTGGTACAAATTGTTCCGGGTAATTTGACTTAGATTAGTGGCTATCAGCAATTTGAAAAGGCTTATAGCCACTAATCAAGATCGATTTAGACCAGCCAATCACCATAAGAGAGGGGGGTGTTTGCGGTAATAAATGTCTCTGGGAACAAAAGTCTTACCTCATCTACTAGAAGCACGGTTGTCTCTTTTTTTGGTGCAGGAGCACTGAAGCGTTTCTCCAGTAGGGCGGCTGCATGATCAGGTGTTGCTTTTTGATCAGTCAGTTTCTACAACAGAACCATAATGCAAATTGACGAGAAATACCATAACACACCAAGGAGGAAAGAATGTCAGAATGGGGGGATTGGAGCATACAAACCTGCAGTATTTGTACATAAGCCTGGTGTGGGTCTGTCATTTTCATGCCATTTATTTCAATGAAGCGAAAGTGAGGGATCTCATCTTGTTCAGAGGACTGCTGAAGAGACCGGATCACCTCATGTACTGTGGCAGTTTTACCAGTACCAGGAACACCCGAGATATACATACATCTGCAAAAGAAAAATTATTTGCATGGTTTTTTTTTAAAACAGATATAAGTTTATTAAACCTGAATGACAGAATCTTACCCTCCAGTACCATCAATGACCTTACTCTCCACAAAGTTGTAGATGTCCTGGAACTCTTGTTCTCGACACGGCAAAGACTCAGGGACAGAGGAAACATGCAAACTGTTGCAAAAAAACAATATCTTTTTTTTAATATGATGTTTGTGAAATGCAAGATTTTTTCCTGCTTATGAAAAAAGTCTTATGCTCTCAAAGGCTACATTTATTTAACCAAAACATTGTGATAGCAAAGCTGTATTTTCAGCAGACATTACACCAGTCTTCAGGGTCACATGATCTTTCAGAATCATTCTAATATGCTAATTTGCTGCTCAAGAAACATTTCTTAATATCAGTGTTGGAAGCAGTTGTGCTGCTTAGTGTTTTTGTGGAAACAATGACTTTTCCAGGATTCTTTGATGAAAAGAAAGTTAAAAAGAACATTATTTTTTGAATGTATAGTATTTTGAATAGTATTTGAAAATGCTATTGACCACAAACTGAACTGTAGTCTCTTTATTTCTCTCTGCTGGTTAAACTTCAATAGGCAGTCTTGTGGTACTTCAGTCTGTGCTGTTGCCTACCGTGCTCGTGCTTCTTCCAGAACATTCCCTGGCTTCCTGGCTGGAGCGCTCCTGCTGGGTATGCTGGGAGTTGCATGACGTGGTGTACGTGGGGTACGTGGGGTGGCTGGAGCAGTCTGGAGTTAAATAAAACATAAATAATTTGCCACATGCAATGTTATCTTTATGTGAAATGCAGCTTGGGTTTTGTGAAAGCACATTATCTGCTAAATATATATCTAATGTATTATCACCTTCTTGCTGGGTGTTTTACGTGGGGTCCGGGCAGAGACACGCGTTTTCTCAGTGGCCCGGGGTGTGTAGGAGCCCCTACGCTTTTTCACTACAAGCTCATCATCACTGTCGATCTTCGCCTCCTCTTCCTCGTCGCTGCTACTCTGCAGGTCAATCTTAGTAGGTACGAAGCAGTCATCATCATCACCACCATCCTCACCATCAGACTGCAGGTCAACCTTGTTGGCTAGCAAATTTCTTTGAAAACAGATAACAACATATCCCTTTAAAATAAGCACCTAAATATGTTTAATTGAAATAGATATTCATTCAATAGATTTATTAATTGCAACACAATATCCAGATTACACAATTCTAAACAGTGAAGCCAAAATGCAAGTAGGAATCCCGTGTGAAAAATTGAGAATTGAGAAACCCAAAACTGATTGAGAAACTTGCATTGCAAAATAGATTGCTGTGAACTGTAAACCTATAAACTATTCTTATTTTTGCAGCTTTTCTTAACAAATAAAAAACTTGCTATTAAATATTTATATTAATTTAATGAATCAGCATTATTTAGAATATTTTATTTTAATGGACTGACAGCCCTAGTCATATCAAGTAAAATACCCACAGCTGCTTTCTGATGCGCGAGGACACAAGCTGGGCAGACTTCCTCTTAGAGCGAGGCGTGGCAGCAGTCTGGACAGGTGAATCTTCATGCTCCTCTTCAGCTCTATCAGTTTGTTCACAGAGATATGAAGAGAAAACAGAGTAAGATTTTTCTTTAAAAAAACAAACAAAAAAAGTAACTAGCATGTGTGCATGTATATCAGGTTTAACCACAATCGGTTGCTTACTCAGTATTTTAAGTTCATATAAGAGCTTGGTCTGGATAATTGAATTTATTGATTAGAAAATGAAGTCAAAGTGTTGGCGCTATAGGCAACATAAAAGCCGGTCAGTTTTACACCGCACAGTAGATGCCTCTTATTCACTACAGGTCACAAGGCAAAACTGATCTTTTCCCGCATGCATGACCAGATACAATTAAATTAATCAAATAAATAGTTATTTCATTATATTCTTGTCATCAATTAAGGTGTTCACATTATTTATTCACTTCTTATGACATGCTGTAACCCAGGACTGCCTTTTGCAGACCAACAGCTTTATCAGAGGATTTTTAAATTTGGCTTGAGGAAATTGTTCTGCTCTTGAACAGTTCATGGTTAAGCAACATTGGTTTGCTGTATAATGATACTCTTAACTGTTATATTTTGCCCTTTGTTAATAGAAAAATGCAATTCAAAGTCAAAAGAGAAGGGTCTGACTGCAGAGCCACAGTTTTACCCCAACCACAGTTTTACCACAGCAGCTCTGACCGCGCATGCACATTGCGTCGTTATGTCTTCGAGATGCATGTTACGGCACTGGAATAAAACTAAAATTGTATTGATTTATTTATTGTCATTGCACTTGTTTGATTTTATAGTTATTATAGTGAGCAACTGGTAAAATAATGAAATGTTTAAAATGTAAATTGTAAATGTAATAAATAAATGTAAATTAAACTCGTTTCTTGGTTACGTCTCCAACAAATTAATAATGTCCTCACACTTTAAGCCAGTTTAAAAGTACGTTTTATTTTGTTCAAGATTATGCATTTACCCCATGCAGAATTAATCAACCTGAGGAATTAGTTATCTTGACTTTAGACTAATAATTTAATATTTAAAGTGTGTGTGTGTATATATATATATATATATATATATATATATATATATATATATATATATATAAAGGAGCCTGAAGGCCTCTGGGCAACAGCAGATGCAAAAAAAAAAAAAACAAAAAAAAAACAGCAGGAGCAACAATAATCAATAGATAGTTTTAGGACAGAATTAAGATTTAAAAATCAAACGTATCCTTGTGCCGTGAAACCGCTGTAATGAAACTGCGCATTCGCGGGTAAAACCGCGGCTGGGGTGAAACTGCGGCTCTTGAGTCAAAGTGAAAAATAATCAACAATAAACAGAAAAAAAAAACCCTGTGATGAAAATAACAGTACATATTTAAAACAAACAAAATATTTGAACTGAAAAATGACTTATTTCACAACTGAATGTTTACTATTGTCTTTTAAAAGCTGCTTAAAAGCAGAATTTAAATCTGTAACAATTTGTATAAAGTGCTATATAAATAAAGGTGATGACTTAAAGCTGCAATACGTAATTTTTCCGTCTGCAAGAGGGTGCCTATTTAAAACAAATGCGTAACTTGATGATGCCAAGTTTGAGCTCAGAATCTTGGGACATGTGGTCTTCACCTCACAGCCAGTGGAAAATAGGACTCGGGCAGAAATCATGTTCATGGATGCGGTTATTAACGTTACTGTAGTATGAAGCAGAGCAGGACCAAGCAGAGACACTGGAGTGATTGTTACGCAAACACACACCTCGCGGGCAACGGGACTTTTATTATGAAGGGACACAGTCGCCGACACTATTTCCGAATTTCAAGTAATGAGTATGAGGTAATGCAGCCCTGTTTATCATATTAGATACATTTGAATGTGTTAAAAACTGTTATGAAGCTGCTCTGTTACTATGTGTTTATATGTATAAAGTTTTAAAAAAACTTTTTTATTTCACCTGTAAAAACACCTGTACACAAAAGTAAAAGCTGAAAATCAAAGCTGCTCAAATTAATTTTACAATGTAGTGAATTAAATAGTTTCTGAAATCAATATGATAGACAATTCTAATACTTACAAAGCAGCCAGTGCTGGTTCTCTAAGAGCAGTTGAATCTTTCCTGCTGGATGGAGTTTTTGCCCTGGTTTGAAAAACATTATGCTTACTCTATGGATCATTTTAAACTCACATCAAACATATCAAGACATGAAGAAAGTGAAGCTGGATGAACATAGTCATGTGCTTAAACTGTGCATTAAGCATAATGCCTTAAAGAAAGCCAACCCCATCCAAAAATGACACTCATAGATAGAGGAACATGACTCACTTCAGGCCCCTTAGACTTGCTCTCCTGGGGGTTGCCTCTCTCTTCCGGGGAGTTCTGCCTGTGCTAATTAGTGACTCTGGAACATCACCCTCAAGTGGTTGCACCCCGAGAATGGCACTAGGAGGGCGGCAGAACTTTTATAAATAGACTTTACTTTTTTTTTTTTTTTTTTTACGAAAGACAACAATTAAAACCATTATATTGGTTTTAAAGCCACAACACTAAAATTATAGATCACAGACATACTAAGCATATAGAACGAAGAACAAAGACATAATTTCAAATGTAAATAAATAGACATACCTAGTTGTATCGTCTTTGTCATATGCAGTCAGTCTGGGTTTATCAGGGCTCTGTGATGACTGAGGAGAGATATGCGTCTCCTCATTATGATTAAGTGGAGTCAGTCTAATAGAAATGGATATGCGGCCAGTTGGAGACATGTTCAACTTAGACGTCAACGTTTTCTCAGAAGCTGTGTCTTCATCAAGAATCTCCCCCAGGACATCATCTCGGGACATATTTTTATTTTGACCTACCATAATATAAAAGAAACACCGTCATACAGTTTAATGCTATCAAAACAATTAAAAGCATAATGTATGTGAATACATGGCCCTCACCGAACAAGTCCAGCTTCTTGCGAACATGTGGACCAGAGGAAGCTCTGCTTCTCCTCTTTGCACTAAGAGCTTTAGCTGCAGAGAGTTTGGAGGCAGAGTGAAGAGACTCTGCCTCACTCATTTTGCCAGTGCTCATGCTACCAAGGGTGAGGGTGCCTGACATGGCCCGTTTCATTATAGAAAGGTCCGGGGTTGGAAGAGCACGAGCCTGAGAGTGCCGGGAAGATGGTGGAGGAGATTTAGGGATCTGATGGGGCTGCATCAGCTCAGGATTCAACGCTCTGAAGCACTTGGTATCCCACAAGAGTTTGACAAATAATGTGTCTTTGCTCTTGTCCTCTGGGAAAGGATTATCAGCTGGGACATACTCAACCTAGAAACAAATTTATCATTAATTATTATTAAATATATTACAATTTATTTAGTATTAAATGTTTAATTATATAAATGCCACTTTAGAGGAGCAGTCAAAAGTTTGGAATAATTAAGATTTTTTTTTAATGTTTTTTGTAAGAAGTTTTCTACTCACCAAGGCTGAAATTATAAATACAATAAAAAAATTCTAATATTTTGAATTACATCAATCTTACAACAATCATTCTTATATGCTAATTTTTTATTATCAATGTTGAAAACAGTTTTTTTCTTTTTCTTTGATAAATGGGTCAAATGAATAGTATTTATTTGAAATATACCTATTTTGTAACATTATAAATATCAGTAACACTTTACAATAAGGCCATATTTGTTATGTATTAACTAGTATTAACTCAAAGTGAGCAATATATTTCTTTCAACATTTGTTAATTTGTTAACATTAAAAATAGTTATTGTTTGTTCATTTTCGTTCACAGCGCATTAATGTTAACAAATACAAAATGTTAATAAACAAGAATAAATGCAGAAATAAACATTACCTAAAACATTACATTACCTACATTAATCCGAGTACATTTCAAAACGCCGCTTTCTTTTCCAAGTCTCTCTGTCCACACTAGTGTTTAAGCATTTCCCAAAAGCTCACCAACATTTAAAGCTCTAAAATGCTTAAATCACCTTACACTTTAAAAAGGTAGTGTATCATAGTTTCAAAAAAATATTAAGCACCATATCTGTTTTCAACACGGACAATACAAAATAGTATATTGAAATAGAATTTTTTTTTTTTAATTGTAATAGTTTTTCACAATTTAACTTTTTTTTCTTTTTTCTTTTCATTAGCCCCGGTGAGCCCTGTTTGAGTCCTAGGATGACAAAAGTTAAAAATAATACTAATAATTTGAAACAACTATACAAGCACTTCTTGACTGTACTAGTGTGATGCACATTCATTATATAGAAATATGAGCTGTGCCTTTATAATTAGAATTCTACAACCCCTCCATGCGTACCTTTATTGCTGCAAGAATGGTCTCTCCATCCACCTCATTATCACAAGAATGGTCCTGGAAGAAAAATATCTCCTGTGGATGGGGGTCTCTGCCCAAGAGCTTGCGTTTGGTCTGAGGTACTTCACACATACGCACAAACCACTGCACTACAGCGGTCTTCTTCTTTCCTGAATCTGGGTACAAATATTACATCAAACAACAACACATTATTGTCAGACTCAGAAAGCATGAAAATATGTATTTAGATAAAGACAAGAGATGCTCCTACCATCAGTGTACAGTTTGAGAAGTTGCGCCACAAAGGGTTTGTCATCATTATCACCCTCAATCAAAATGTACTGGCCTAAAGACACTGTTGAATCTTCAGCCCTTCCCTCCACAGAAATGGACATGGATCTGTGTGTGGATCAAAGCAAGCATTATTGCGGTCACATCCTGGGTTATATAATCTTTTAACCAATGAATATCCAAGACATTGTGTATGATTACTCAGCAATACCAAATTCTATGGAGCATAACTAATACATTTTATATACACTATCACATTTTTAATTACTTTCACAAGCCAAACAATCAAATTACAATCCTAAAATCCATACATTTTTCCAGGTTTTCCCTTAAAGTAGAAAAACATCTAGAGTTCTATTGATGCACATCGCTGTCTTAGTCGTGAAATCGTGGTAAGTGCACATACTCATAGTATTGCCTTTTCAGCTTCCTGTCTTCACCGACTGGTCTCCCATTCCATTTGTATGTTCTTCTCATTTTCATTCTTGTGATGTAGCGGCTCATGTTGCAGATATGTTACAAGGTCTGTAAAGCACAGCATCACTTATTGATCTGATTATTATGCACTTTATAGTCAAAACAGTAACAATGGCAACCAGGCCAATTGTATATGTTATTAATGTATCAAGACTGCTTAAATATAATATTCACAATGAAGTTAAACAATAATAACATTTCAAACTATTTTTTATATTATATACAATAATTTAAAGTGAAATATTTTCCCACAAATGCCTGAGATCGGGTCTTGACCTGTAATTTCCAGCTGTAACCAGCAACTAAGCTAACTTTAACAAGAATGTTGAAAAGCAAAATACATGTGCTCATCTGGAAAAGTTAAGAATACTTGTCAAACTGTTACAAAGTATCTTTATTTTAAGGTTTCAAATAAAATCGTTTACTATGTGTAGAGTTACACAACTTTAAATCCCCAGCACGTCTTTCTTACTCACCAGCGTAACTTATGTCTGCAGCCGTATTAAACGTATAAATAAAAACTATTGCGTCTCCACCTCACTTAGAAACTCGAATATTAAAATTTAAATATGTATAAAGTTAAACGCATCTGACAACACAGCAGACAGAAAACACAATCACACAAACCACTCGACTCTTTCGCGCGCAGATGACGTATAACGAGGTTTTGATTGGACAGCAAAATACCGCTTGACCTTAGGGATGTGACGCACGCTTTCCCCCGGAAGTTATTCTTCAACATTTCTCCATGGCATATTAGCATTTCGTTGATTCGTTTGGTCGTTTACAGATTTAAGCCACCATGGCTAATAGAACGGTAAAAGATGCCAATAGTATACATGGAACAAATCCTCAGTATCTTGTCGAGAAAATTATACGGACACGTATATATGAGTCCAAGTACTGGAAAGAGGAATGTTTTGGACTAACAGGTAAGGGAAGTGTGATGGACTAACGTTACATACTGTATTTGTTCACACAGTATGCATATGATTAGATTAATTTTATTGAGAGTACCTAACTGAGCAAAAACATGCAATTTGATGCAGAAATTGCAGATGTTGTTATTTATATGGTCAAAAAGGTATGTTGAAATTCTGAAAGACTGTAATTTTTATCAGTTTGATGTTAATTATAGTTGTATAATAGCAGACCGCTTGCATGAAATGCAAAAATATATATGTGTATTAATTAGTATTAGTAATATTATTTAAGTGCTTAGCTTTAAATCAGAAAATGTCGTTTTGTAGAAGGCTGTGTACAAAAAAATGTTCTTCAAAAGCCTGTTGTATGATATTTGATACTCACATTTTAACAGGGATGTAACCCTGGTGTCCTGGCCAAACTCCCTCCATTGGCCCTTGCTGCCGATTATGGCGTCCAAATAATCCCCCACCAAATTGGCTCTATCATCCTCTCTCTTCTCCGCCTATTGCTGGTGTGTGGTGAGCACACTGGCGCCGTTGTACTGTGGCTGCCGTCACATCATCCAAGTGGATGCTGTACACTGGTGGTGGTTGAGGAGAGACCCCTGTCATGAGTGTAAAGTTCTTTGGTGTACAGTAGTACATATGAAAGCGCTATATAAATTCCTCATTCATTCATTAATGATATATCTTTAAAATTGTGTGGAATCAAGTGAACTTTGCTTAATTTGAGTAAATGTTCATCTTTAATATAAATATTGAGATTAGAAAGTTATGCTTTTATGTTTATCGTTACAAATTACACAGCAAAAAACAAAACAAAACGCGTGCCACAACCAATAGATGGACAATTTTAGACTTATACTAAAAAGTCGTTTTCCTACTAAAAAATATAAACTGTTAATCAGAAGGAAGGGAAGAGAGAACAATTATTAGATTGTGTACACATATTTTGCAACAAAGTTTTGATCATACAGAAATTTAGAGGCCATGAAAGTTCAAGACATCAAATATGATGCAGTGGGCCTCATTGGGTTATCTGTTTATATCTGTAAATATTTTTTTTGTCCCTCTGTAAAATGTAGCTGAGCTTGTTGTGGATAAAGCAATGGAGCTGAAGTTTGTTGGGGGTGTATATGGGGGAAACATCAAGCCGACGCCATTCTTATGTCTGACATTAAAGATGCTGCAGATTCAGCCTGAAAAGGACATCATTGTGGAATTCATCAAGAATGAGGACTTCAAGTTAGTGTGCAGTTTATTACTCCATTTGTATTAAGTTTGTACAGACCATTTACACTGTGCATGAAATTTTGGGATTTTTTGCATAACTACTGCTTTTTCCCCCCCATTCCAGGTATGTCCGTTTGCTTGGAGCAATGTATATGCGCCTGACTGGAACTTCTGTGGATTGCTACAAGTATTTAGAACCATTATACAATGACTACAGAAAAATCAAAAGCCAGAATAGAAATGGAGGTGATCAATTTACTTGATAGACATAACTCAATTTTCATTAGGTAAATGCATTGAAAGTTTTACCTTGCAGAAAAAATTGTAATAATATTTTCTTCTTCACGTAGAGTTTGAGTTGATGCATGTCGATGAGTTCATAGATGAGCTTCTTCATGCAGAGCGGATGTGTGATATCATCCTCCCCAGACTTCAGGTTGGTTGTACTTGTTATATATATGATTGAAATATATATGTTATATATATGACACATGACTGAAAACTGAAGTAGTAGTGATGCTGAAAAATCAGCTTGTATAATTAACAATTATATACTGCACACCTTCCAGCCAATCAGAATCTTTATTTGAATGAATCATCATTATGTAGCCTAGTGTGAAATAAACCCCGCGTCATAAAGACACATTACATTTAATGCATTAAATTAAATAATAATATAGGTGCTCGAGTCTGTCAGTGTAGGTGTCACGACCATCATAGACTGTAAAAAACGCACGACACACGGCGACATGTTCCGCAACTCGGTGTCATGCAGATGTCAGTGTCAGTCGCGATAATGTCAGTGACATGACAATGAAGACCACATGTGCCACGGAGGTGCCAATACAATACGCGCATAGTTATAGATATGTATACATATACATACCTGCGCATAGTGACATATGTGCCATTGGCTTCTGTGTGTCACATCATGTCTCTTGTCACTTAATGTTGCCATAGATATGTAACGTTATATGTATAGACATATCTGTGGTTGATACTGCCAGCTGCCACTGTCACTCTGTTTGCAAACGTAACTGTGTTACTATGGTTACCAGTGTTTATAGTGGCGGATTAATTTCAAACTGTAATCAAACTGACTGGAACTACCTGTGCATTAATCGGTTTTACTGCACACCTTCCAGCCAATCAGAATCGAGTACTAAAACAGACCATGGTATAAATAAATATATATATATTTATTTATACCATGGTTTTTTTTTTTGGTTTTTTTTAAAATATATATATATATATATATATATATATATATATATATATATATATATATATATATATATATATATATATATATATATATATATATATATATATATATATATATTTTTTTTTTTTTTTTTTTAATTCTGTAGCACTTTGAGATTTTGTTTAATATAAAGTGCATTATAAATAAAATGTATTTTATATATATATATATATATATTATATAAGATTTTTATACACACACACACATTATATATATATATATATATATATATATATATATATATATATATATATATATATATATATATATATATAATGTGTGTGTGTGTGTATAAAAATCTTACAGATCAAAAACTTTTGATATATACGTTATTTTATGATATTTAATTCCGCATATTACACCAAATAACACGCTCTCACATTTTACATTTAAATATATGTATGTATGTGTGTAAATACATTTTACAGAAGAGACAGGTTTTGGAGGAAGCTGAGCTTCTGGATGCTCGTATTAGTGCTCTGGAAGAAGACCTGGATGAGGTGGAGACTAGTGAAGAGGAGGATGAGGAAGAAGAGAAGGTAAAAGGGAACTCCCAATGTATAAAAATAACTGATTATATATATTGTGAATTTAATGGTTATACAACCACTTGTACTGCAGCCAGAGAGAGTGCAGACACCAGAGCCCCACAGAAGAAGTTACAGAGATATGGACCGGCCGCGCAGGTCTCCATCTCCACGCTACAGACGTAGCCGCTCACCCAGAAGGTTAGTGATGGTGCTAATTGTCATTTAAATGCAGTCATTTAAATCATATTATTTCAGATTGATAATGTTATTCATATCTGACTAACTGAATAGATGAATAATTCATGTTCTGGATTTGTTTTTTTTTAGAAGGAGCAGATCACCTAAAAGACGAAGGTAATGAAATTACAGTTCCAATATTAGCAGTGCATTTTAGACTGATTGTTGGTTGAAGATTATACAGTTGAATACATTTGTCTGATTACTTTATATATAATTTAATCAGCCCATCACCCAGACGTGATCGAGACCGGGATCGGCACCGCAGCAAAAGTCCCCGTAGACACCGCAGCAGATCCAGGGACAGAAGGCATCGCTCCAAATCTCCAGGTTCAGTCAAGCTGTTTTGGAGTATACATAGAAAATTAGACAACACAATATGCAATTTAAAAATTATTATTATAAATGGCAAAACTGATCAGGTATGTTTTTTTTTCAGGTCACCACAGAAGTCACCGGCATCGCAGTCACTCCAAGTCCCCAGAAAGGTGATGCTCAATTTAAATGGTTGTCTCCATTATAACTTTTTCCCTTTCTTGTTTCTTGTTTCATGCTGCATTTGTCTCTTTGTGTTCTAGTCGGCCAAAGAAGAGTCACAAGAGGAGTCGAAGAGGAAACGAGTGATTTTTCTTTTTTTATAGATATTTTTGTGCTCTGAAATATACAGAGAAACATAGTAATTTCTGTTGTGAAAAGCTTTACCTTATTCTGTGTAAATCACCCAAGCCCAATTTAGTCCTTAGAGGTTTTTGATGCTGTTTTATACTTTTAATTGAAATTGGCAACCATAAATCATTCTGAATTATAACTGTACTTTGTAAAATAAGCATTTGATGTATTGTAGTTTCATTTTTAATGAAACAGTTTAATTTCCCCTGTTATAAAAACAATGGTTGAAACAAAATGTGTTTTCATTGTTGTTAGTTTTGTGTATGATTTAAGTCTCTGAATTTGGTGAATTCTCAACAGGTACATTTGATTCAGTAATTGAAATGAACACCTAAAGCCAAGAGAAGACTGAACATTACTCTTATACTATTTTATTGCTTTGGGATAGACTTGGCAAAACTGCACCTAATTTTAATTTTTTTTCACCTAATTAAATATTTATTTTCTTTTAAATATAAAATTGGGTAATCAGGAAATTGTAAGTCTGTGTTTTCAAAGTAAAAGATATGCAGAAGACTACAAAGGGGACTTGAGTAGATTCATAAACACTTGAATGAGTTTCAGATTGTAATATTATTTTAGATGATCCGTGTTTTAAATGACATGGGATTTTTCTTCATCGTTTACTGTACAGCTATGTGATAATTAGATAATTTGAAAGTATTTTTTTATTTATTTGGAAAATAGTGAAATAGCTCAAATCTTAATTTTTTTTCATTGGCACCTAAACGGAGAGGTGGATGAAATTTAAAGACACTCTTTGTTGTTAGGGAGACTTTTATTTTGACACGTTTTTTTATTTTTAAAGGACCTCGAACAGGAAGTAAATACGTCAACGTTATGAGAAAATATTCAACAAAAAAATAAAAACCTGGATAGCTTTATAGTGGAGAAATTACATACACAGTAAGTATCGGAACCATTAATATTAAAAAAATACCTGACAACAGTGTCCCATGTATAGTGTTGTCATGGGACATTCGTCTTGCCATTCATTCTCACAAGTTTTACTGTCGAACAATGGTACGTTGACCAAATGTCTGTGATTCACTGCCCTAACTAGAAAATATGGAGCAAACTGATATAGAATAACGGATGGGGTTGTGCCAATAAGCAATGCAATTGACTTGACATGACTCAACCCCCTTTATAAAATGCAAAGACTCAAACTAATTCTTATTACTTTTCTAAAATTTGCGAACCCAAAATATATGCTTCTCCCAAAATTGCAGTGTAGGAGGATTTACAATATTTACATCCTGCCAGAGCTGCTGTGGAAGTCAGCTGATAAGTCAGCAGGTTACACTTCCTTTCATTCTGATCCTGAATTTTGAGCACTGAACTGCTCGCGTTCTTCCACACTACACTTTCTGCAGATTTTCTGTGAGAGTCTAGGGATTGGATTGATTTACTCGTACATGGATTAAATAAAAAAACTTAATATACTAAAGTATATTCCATGCTTTCCTCTGTTTGAATAGTGTTCATACTGTGTTCTTTGTTTTCTTTTCTCTAAAGGCGCACGGTATGAGTATGAATGACTTTGCCGTCCTTAGCACTGGGCGAAAGATGCCTCTTGTGGGACTTGGAACATGGAAGAGTGAACCTGGACAGGTGAGTTTGTTTAGTGCATCATCTCAACTTGTAATCATGACAGAATTTGAATCTTGATGATGTTTCAATATATTATTCACATATATTTCTTTGAATGTAGAACTTTAAGAACAATAGGCATTCTGTATAAATATGTTATCATCTACAGGTAAAACAGGCAGTCATTTGGGCATTGCAGTCTGGCTATCGGCACATTGACTGTGCCCCCATTTATGCGAACGAGCCAGAAATCGGAGAAGCCTTCCAGGAAATCATGGGGACTGAAAAAGTAGGTCGACCAAGTTGAATACATATATGAAATATACCCACATACAGGAATCGTGTGCTTAACAACCTCTGTACTCTTTTAGGGAGTAAGGCGAGAGGATGTATTTGTGACCTCCAAACTGTGGAACACAAAACACCACCCAGATGATGTGGAGCCATCTCTAATAAAGACCTTGAAAGATTTGAAGCTGGAGTACCTGGACCTCTACCTCATCCACTGGCCATATGCCTTCCAGTAAGAACTCAGTTGCACACACACAAAAACAAAACCATTAAAGATTATTTAAAAAAACAAACAAATGAAAGACTCCATGATTGTCTACTGTTGCCTTATCTAGGGTGTTTTGTTTATTGGCAATATAAACATGTGATATTTCCTTTATCTCCTTTGGGGAATGAACTATAAAGTGCTCTTAAAGGGATAGTAAACCTTTGTCCTAATTTACACACCCTCATGTTGTTTCAACCGAGTATAACTTTCTTTCTTCTGTGTAACACAAAAGAAGATATTTAAAATAAAATGCTGTTAACCAAACAGCTTTGGTGCCCATCGACTAATATTGTAATGTATGGTCAAAAAATATAATCGAAGCAAATGGGAACTGAAACTGTGTGAATACCAGAATTCTTCTATTCTTTTTGATGTCACAGTGTAGTGTTCCTTTTATTTTTGTCTAGACGAGGTGATGCCTCTTTTCCTAGGAAGGAGGATGGTACTTTGCTGTATGATGATATTGACTACAAGCTTACATGGGCTGCTATGGAAAAACTTGTGGGAAAGGGGCTTGTCAGGGCCATTGGACTCTCGAACTTCAACAGCAGGCAGATTGATGACATCTTATCAGTTGCAAACATTAAACCCACCGTTTTGCAGGTCAGAAGTAAATGGGATGTCCTAATTTATTTGGTCTATTTTATCAGTTGGTAGAGTAACAATAGTGTTTTGCAGGTAGAGTCCCATCCATACCTTGCACAGGTTGAGCTGTTGGCCCACTGCCGAGATCGGGGTTTGGTGATGACTGCCTACAGTCCGCTAGGGTCTCCTGACCGAGCCTGGAAGCATCCAGGGGAGCCTGTGCTTTTGGAGGAACCAGCCATTGCTGCGCTAGCCAAGAAATACAACAAGACTCCTGCTCAAATTATCATCAAGTAAATTCATGCTTTTGCACTAGTTGTACATCATATTTCCTCACTGATTTTTTTACATAGTATTTCTTCATTGCTATTTTGGCAGGTGGCAAACTCAACGAGGAGTTGTGTGTATCCCAAAGAGCATTACACAGTCTCGGATCAAAGAGAATATCCAGGTTTCTACATGTTTTTCTTGATTCTTTCATCTCTTTGTTTATGACCATGTATTGTTACAATGCAATACATTTACTTTGCTCATTTACAGGTGTTTGATTTTACTCTTGAACCTGAGGAAATGAGTCAAGTGACAGCATTGCACAGAGGCTGGCGTTACATTGTGCCAACCATTACTGTAAGTAACATTACTGTAAGCCACAACATTTTACAGTAACATTAAGATTACTTTACATACAGTAAGATTAATTAAATGACAAAATCAAGTGCAGTCTAACACTTTATGTTTTGTATCTATATTTAAATTGAATTGAGTGTTGTTGTATCTTTTTACTTTTTGTAGGTTGATGATAAGCCTGTCCCCCGGGATGCAGGACATCCACACTACCCTTTTAATGACCCCTATTAATGCACACTTCTGCAAGATTCTGTGCCTTGACACTGATGTCCATTCACTACTCTTGTGTACATATAAAACACAATAAAAATCTTTTGTTACATATTGAAATGTGAGCGCGTATGTTTGTGTATACTGTATATGTACATGTTTATCAAAAATATCAATCTATTTTTCAAGTTAAATAGACACTTAAGGTTATTTATTTGCTTTTTCACATTATTTTCATGGCAATAAATCAAATTATTGTTACCACAATAGAAAAAAAACTATTTGTCATTACCACTATGTCAAATTATTGCAATTAGGGCTCCCACTCATCCTGCAAAAATAAGCAAACAAATTTTCCAGCCATGGAAAATAAGAGAAAACATCATTTGTCTTGGAAAAATCTGATTGTCCTGGAAAATTATTTCTTTCTTAAAAATAAATGCTCTTGTTCATTGAAGAATAGTTTACAATTAGTCCAAAACAATTAATGTAATTAGCAGTAAGTGCCATGTTCTGAACTGCAACAGTTCACTAAAAACAAAACAAAACCCACAAAAAGTGTGTAAATATAATATGAATAACATAATTTAAGAATGAATATAAGTGTACTTTCCAAAAAAGAGTTGACAGATGGTCATTTTACTTTATTGCCTAAGACAGTAAAGTACAATGACCGAATACAGTCAATAATATATAGTAAAAAATAAAACACAAAAACCAAATAAAAACATAAAGGTTTTAAAGACTTCAGGAATATATTACTTTAGGCTATGAATCTGTGATCCTTGTCTTTTATTACCAATTTGAAAAGTCCTGGAAAATGTTCTCTAAAAAAGAGCTGGAACTCTGAATTATGTATATATGATGGTAGTATTATATGTATGATGAACCATATTATTTGTTTTATAATAATACATTTAGACACCCAGACACAACAATAATTTAAAAAACACGTAATCATGAGAAAGAAAGTGTAATCATGACAGTATAACAATGCAAAAAAAAAAAAAAAAGCGGAGGAGGAACGTTGTTATATGATATAAAAATATAAAGATAGAATATATAATAATAAAATATAACATATTTCATTCAAAACATGCTTTATAGTGTGCTTTAGAAAGTTAAAAGAGTCATTTTAATTTCAAATTGACCTTAAGTGCAGAATATCATTTCATATTTTTATGAGATTCACAAAATCTGGATAAAAATAGGCTTTTCATTCATCTTGTCCAGTGAGACATAATTATTACTACCTTTACTATGGGCTTTAGCGGCCGCTAAATACGGTTACTTGCCCTTTAAATTTATTCTCCCGCGGTTTGTGACAGAGGTCGTAGTTCAGCGGAAGTACAGATTGTATCCGTATTTAAAGGCGCCAACAAAGACTAATTCAGGAGCAGCTTCACAAACCTGCCATCGGCACATACATCATCCAATAGTACATTACGGCGTAGTTTATTTAACGCATTAAAATGCCCGAGGAAACAGCAGCAGCTTCAACTGCCGAAAGGTAAGTTAAAATATAATTTTCATGTTAAGTGCGTTTCCAAGCCTGGGAAGTAATCAGATAAGTTAAAGGAAGTCAAAGTGAGAGGGTTTTGGCTGGTTTCGTTTGATTACAAAGCTGCGACAGCTGCGTCCTTGTCAGGAAAAATGTCTAGAGCTCGTGCTTCAATTCGCTTTTCTCCCGCGCCCGGACATCGTCGCACGCGACGGGATGGCATCACCGTTGATTCCCGTTGCCGTGTTGTGTTTGGCTGCTTTCTGTTGGCGGGAGAAGGGTTATTATGAACCTTTAGCTTGTTTATACATCCTAAACGAGGAAATTCCAGCTTTGTTCACGCACAGTCGTGATCGTGAATGGCCCGTCAGTGAGTTTGGCGCTGCTGTGAAATGGCTGCACGCGCTCTGAAGTCTAGCGTTAAGTTTGAAAGGTGGCGGTAACGACACACAACACTTTAAATTGCCCACTTTATTATACTGACGTTAAACGGTTACGTTAAATGCCATGCATGCCCGCGTGTAGATGTTAGCTCTCTGTCGAGAAATACCAGTCGTAGCATCACGCTAACTTTGGATCTCCGCACGTGAACTTTTCCCCCCCCTTCATCTTAAGTGCAGTTTTACTCTTGTTGGAAATATTCTTAAGACGAGACGGTTCTTTTTAATATTTGTATGACATGTTTGACTTTGCAGTATGCAGGAGAAACCTTGCTCTTCGAGCGCTGCAGACGGGTGAGTTAGTATCTGGAATTATTCCACTGATTTTAAATTTCTCATTTCAATGAAGTAGCGATTGACATTCGTTACTCAAATTCGTGAACTTTGCAGCTCCGTCGATGTTACTGAGGAAGCAAAGAAGCTGATTGGCACAGGCAACCGGCACTTGGTGATGGGTGATGTTGTGTCTGCGGTCAGTGTGTTCCAGGAGGCTTGTGCCATGTTGTAAGTAGTCAAGGAGAATAATTGTTTAACTGGTGGATGGAGACTGTCATCTGTTCGAAGTATACCAGATACTTTTTTTAAAATATATTACTTTAATGGTGTGTACATCTTCATTCCTCCCCTGAAGAGCTGAAAAGTATGGAGACACTGCAGATGAATGTGGAGAAGCTTTTTTCTTGTGTGGGAAGGCCCTTCTAGAGCTTGCCAGGTATCTGAATTTAGGTTTTAATGTGTTTTGTTTTAAACTGAGTTTTCCTTCCTCCCCCTAACTTTTAGTGTTTCTCTAGGATGGAAAATACAGTGCTTGGTAATGCTTTAGAAGGCGTCCCAGAAGAATCCTCTGAAGAGGGCGAGAAACAGAATGATTCTAAGATTGAAAGTGCTGACAACTTGGATGGTTTGTATTTAAAGAGTGTTGTTTGCTGGTTAACTGACTTTTTGTTTTTGTCGTGCATGCTCAAGGCCAATCACATCTGCAAAAAGGTTATTTTCAAAGATCCTCCACATGGACAGTTGTCAGTCTTTTGCTTAAGCCAGCATATATTGACAGAATAAAGCTTGATGGAAAATGATTATTCCAATTAAAAGGCATGTTAGCTTTAATCTAGAAGTTTTCCTCCGTATGTACTATGATGCAGAGAAAACCAGAGATGAGCTTCGAGCACAGGTTTATGATGCCATGTCGGAGGACAACAAAACTCAGTCTGAGGTAGAAACTGATGTGGGGAATGGTGAGCAGAAGGAAGTTGAAGTGCCAAAGGAAGCAGATGCAGCATCCCCTAAAACCGAGAAACCAGCTGAACATGAGGCAAAACCTGCTGAAAATGAGACCCTAGCAGAAGACAAGGCAAAGCCTGCTGAAAATGAAGAACTAGCTGAGGACAAGGCAAAACCTGCTGAAAAGGTAGAACAACCTGAAAAGTCAAAGCCTGATGAAAAGGTGGAACTAGCTGAAAAGGCAAAACCTGCTGAAGACGAGGCAAAACCTGCTGAAAAGGTAGAACTACCTGAAAAGTCAAAGCCTGATGAAAAGGTTGAACTAGCTGAAAAGGCAAAACCTGCTGAAGACAAGGCAACATCTGCTGAAAATGAGAAATCTGTTGAAAAAGACAAGTCAGAAGGTGTGGATCAAGATGCTTCTAAAAAGGAAGATATTGCTGTACCAAACAGCGTAACCAGAAAGGATGAAAATGATGAAGAGGAGAAAAGTGAAGATGCTGAAGAACCCATGGAAGAGGATGGTGGAGGTAGTGAAGCATGGTAGTCTGGGGAGCACAATCTTTGGATATTAGATGACTTGCACCTGGTGAATCTAATGTTTGGATCCACAAATTTACATCTTAACTGCAGCACTACTGATGGTGTGCATGGTGATGGGTTTCACATGAACTCATGGTCTGTGATAACACTTTTTCTGTTTTAGATGACGACGACGATGATGATGAGGATGACGATGAGGATGCTGAGGGTGACACAAAGGAAAAGGTTTAATTTTTTCTCCCCTCCTCCAACTCCACTCTTCATTGTATTTCTGGCTTATTTGTGGCTTGTCCTTGTGCTTTTAGGAAAGTGAGGATGAAGTTGGAAACTTGCAGTTGGCCTGGGAGATGCTTGAGGTTGCCAAGGTGATTTATAAAAGGTAAGTCTGTACCTCTAGTGAGTGATTGCATTTGCTCGAGATCCTTTCAAAGCACACTTTTAATTATTTTTATTTTTTATTCTGTTTGTAGAAAAGACGACAAAGAAGATCAGCTAATGGCAGCACAAATTTACCTAAAACTTGGAGAAGTTGGTGCTGAATCAGGTCTGCATGTTGAGTAGCTGTCAAATGCTATCTATTAAGGACACTTTTGAAACACTTGGGTCATCTTTCACAATCTCTATTTTGATTCATGTAGGTAACTACAGCCAGGCTCTGGAGGACTTCAATGAGTGTTTAACCTTGCAGCTGAAACACCTTCCTTCTCATAGTCGTCTTTTGGCTGAGACTCATTACCAGTTGGGCACAACTTACAGCTACACAGCCCAGTACAGCCAAGCCATCGAGCACTTCTCTAACTCTATCAAAGTCATCGAGGGCCGTCTAGGTAGGCATATTGAGCTTTTGAGTTGTCTCCATTAGGGTCGCACGATATACCGGTGGTAGAAAAGTATTGTGATACCCTGCTATTACAAACGGTACGATGCGGAATTTTATTAGTACCGGTACTTTAAGGAGGACAGCTCTAATGAGCTGTTTCTTTGTGTCGATGGGTGACTTGTGTGCAGAGATCTGCTTCCACTGTTCACTAAACATTGGAAGTAGAAGAGTTAAATGTATACGTGCAGTGCATGACAAAGAAACCAACAGAAATATGCGCGCATGAGGAGCCTGACCCGACCCTGACCCGACGCGCGCAAGCCTTTTAGACAACATGCAATCTCGATTAGTTCTTTCGCGGATTATTCGCTTGGCTAAATAACTAAATATATTTATTAAGAATCAGTGTATAGTTAAATTATAAAGTGAAGACAAGGCTTTTTTTTTTTGACTTGCTACTGTTAAATAGACCTAATGTAGCTGAAAAATGAAGCAATGTTTTTATCTTTGCTTGTAATTTGCATTTTTTTGCTTATTTATAAAAAAAGGATACAGTTAAAATCTATAAAATTGCATTTAAAAATATTAAATTACTTGATTACTTCAAAAGTGAAAGGTTGGCGACTGATAATATGATTGATAATGTGATTTCTGTAAGGATGTTCATACTGGCATGTTAGCAATAAGAGGAGGGAAAGGTCAAAAACCAGGGCAGGAACATGCTGGCCGAGTTAATTTATAAAAAATAAATAAAACCATGGATAATAAGTTCTGTTGTCATATTGGCCCTCATTTATCAAAAGTGCGTACACCAAATTTCCAGCGTACACCTTGCGTACACCCAAACCCACGGTGACTTTGAGATTTATCAATATGGACGTTGGCGTACGGCACGCTCAAATCCTACGCCAGCTCAGGAGGTGGTGTACGCACGTTTGAGTTAGTGGGAAAATGCGCAGAAAAGCAATTCCTAACACCACAAAACGCACTGACAAGGTATGCTATATGACCCACTGTTAAAAACCACAAAAACAACATTCATAGTTTATTTTTGTGCAACATGAACGTCAATGTTTACTTTTTGTGACTTTACCAAAGCGTTTGATTTGTAGGCATATGTATTCTCCAGTCGCAAGCCTGTGCGCTTTATCTGACGTTTCAGGCCCGTCTGGCCCAGCAGCTGCGCACGGACTGGGACTAAAATAATTCAGACTGACAAAATAATAAAAATAACCTTCTTCTTTTAAATAATAATAAAATCAATAAAAAGCGACATTCTTCTTCTAAATAACAAGCGTCATTAAGAATAATAATCATAATAATAAAAAGAAGAATCTTACAAATTGTCATGTAATTATTAATGTGAATGAATCTTACTCCACATCACATCATCATCACTATTGTACACCCCAATACATGTGCCGTGATACGAAATTAAATGCTAATTGTTTCAAAACGTGCTGTAAAATAATGCAGTGATGGTAATTTATCATCCAAACAGCTTTAAACTGCTGGAGTGCGCTTCTCAATCTCCACACTATTAACAGTACTCGTTATTTGTGTCCATATTTTGTTTTTGTAGGTGCCTTTAATTCCACTCTTTAAACTCCCAAATAAAACAATTTCGGGTTTTTTTTTCCACTTCCCTGGTGATCTCGATGGGCGCACGTCTCAATCATCTCAATAGGATCGTCAGTGATCAGGGAGTCAGCCCATTGACTTATGCCCTAATCAGTGCCCTGACTAGTGGACTAGAGAGATGATTGAGCGCGCCCGATCTCCACGTCGGAGAAGTTTCGCTTCTTTGCCGTCTTCTGTTTGTCCATGGCGTAAAATGAGGGCGTGGGGGAGGCGGAGACTTGAATATATAGAGGCGTGTTATTCTAATGACGATCGTTTTCAGCCGCCGCATTTATCAAGGGCAAGTATTGCGTACACCTGGATTGCAGAGGTACGCACAGCTTCATAAATCAGGCGATGAGAGGAGTGTAAGCATAATCTTACGCCAACATATACACCAGTTTCTACGCAAGATTGATAAATGAGGGCCATTGTGTTTTTACCTTAGTATTGGTCTGTCATAATTTTGGTTTTATGAGACCGCTGGTATCCATTCCTTTTAACGGAAGATCTGCTTGTTGATAATAATTGCCATGAACCAGCATGGCACACTTAATTGATTACTGCATCCATATTTCTATAGCTATGCTTCAAAAGATGATAGACAAGGCGGAAGGTGGGGAGGCAGCAAAGGAGGAGAGGTGCGAGCTGGAGGAGTTGAAACAGTTACTGCCAGAAATTGCTGAAAAGATTGAAGATGCCAAGGAGAGCCAGAGGACTGCTGCTGCAGCTTCTGAGGCCATCCATCAGACCCTTGTGAGTTGCTTCATGCACTTACATTATTGCCTTAATGCATGTTCTTCATTGGCAATATGTTATACATTTCTTACTACTGATAACTTAAAGGGGGGGTGAAATGCTGTTTCATGCATACTGATCTTTTTACACTGTTAAAGACTTGGAATCCCATACTAAACATAGACAAAGTTTCAAAAGTTAAGGTGGACGTTTGATGGGAGTATTTCTTTGTCAAAAATACTACTTCCGGTTAGTCATAAGTTTCGGCAAGTTTTTTGAGATCATGCGTCCCCATTGACGTTAGTGGGGGCGGAATTTCCTTGTATGGGCCTTACGGACAATTCTACCGGAAGCGCGTGAGAGAGAGCGAGGGAGAGAGCGAAAGCAACAGGCTATGCCCATCAAAACGCTGGTTTGTAGGATGCTGGACAGGTGACAATTACACATAGCACATAACAATGTCACCAAAAAAGTGGGTTTTTGGTTGCCAGACCAAGACAGTCCTGCACAGATTCGCCAAAAACCCCGCGTTAAGGCAACAGTGGATGTAATTTGCTTTTCCGGATCAGCAACTGAGTTGCGCGAATGTTTATATCTGTTCGCTGCATTTCGGTGCCGACTGTTTCATAAACAAGGCCCAGCTTGACGCCGGCTTTTCCAATCGCCTAATGCTGAAGGATGGAGCAGTCCCAACGATAAAGGTCCTAACGTTAGAACCGCAGGCTGTGAGTAAGAGTGCTTCAAATGTCTGTGTCTTTGCCTATGCTCATCAAGTAGCCCAAACATGATCACGTATAGTTAATTGATCAATGGAGCATGCGATGTGTAGTGCGTGTACATTTGTTTAGCTGGCCACTATATGTGTAACTTTATGTTTGTGTATTGTAAAAGCACTCCAAACAACAATACACAAAGGGGGGAAATATGTTGAACTAAATAAGCGCGCTTCTTCATTCAAATGCGCTACTATTCCGTGTCTATCTATGTAAACACTAGCCTGCGGTGCAAAACCAGTCCGCTTACTAACGTTACAATTGTCTACACAAACCACGCATAAACACACAAACACACGTGCACAACTGCACTTCCCACATGTACACCTTCAAAGACAAAAATACGACGATATAATTCAAGTATAAATATGTAAATAACACAAGCCGCTCAGCATATTATATAGTTAGTGTATAACTTGTAACTTACCACATACAGACGTCCTGCTCTAGTCGTTTTTGCTGCTGCTCCTGTTCAACTGCAGCCTCTGGGTCTGATTCCGGATCATAGATGTATGGCTGTATCTGATTAAAAGCCATATTTTTTTTTTTTGAATAAAGTTTTTTTTACCGCTGTTAGGGATGACGCTCGACTCAACACACAGCGCGCTGCTGCACACGTCATTATTTAGCTCCGCTCACACGACACGCCCCCACCCGCTCGGCTTTTTTCGGAAAGACTCGGAACAGCGCATCTTTCTTATATAATTATTAAAAAAATAAAGACTTTTCGGAGATATGCAGGATGCAATGCTACTCTATAGGTACTCAAGATTGACATGACACTGACTGAAACTGAGTGTTTCACCCCCCCTTTAACTTGTCTGATATGGTACTAATGTCATGTATCCCTAATGTTGCTCTTGCTATGGGGAGAAAAATCAAGTGGGAAACTTGAATTTTCCAGGATGCTGTTTTAAAAACTGCCAAAGCTAGAGGTACTGTATGGATTGGAACTCTAGTTTGGAACTCTTTTACAGGCAGGAGCATCTACTTCCTCTGCTTTCCCAGCTGAAAATGGTGGCCCGTCTTCATCTACAGCAAGTCAGGTGCGTTGATGAGCATGAATATTTCTTTATAGTAAGCTCACTGGTGGGCCCATTTGCCACTCCATGTTTAAAACAATTATATCCTATATTTTCCTGATCTAATGTTGAAAAACTATATCATTCAAAAGCATACAAACTCTAGATTCATCCTGTGTAAACAGTTTTAAAATCAGACCCTTCATTACCATGAAAACGGTGCTCTAAATTATTCTAGTGGGCTCCTCCCCAAGGTGGCGTCATGTTTCACATTTATTTACCGGTAACTACTAGGGCTGTCACTTATTCAATATTTGAACATGACGTGAAATATCTGTAATCGAACTATAAAACTATCTAGTTTTTAAAGTGCCATGTAGCGCAATTGTATTTTTATTTACTTTTTACCTTCGGGTGCGTTGTGGAGCACTGTAATTGGTTTAAAAGTCCAATCCGAATGAAACTGCTCCATGTAAACTCTTTTGAGAGGGGTGGGATAAACCTCTTCATGAATCAAACAAAAAATTTCACCATGTAAACAACCTGACCTGATTACTTTTGAGTGTCCTTGTATGACGTGATGCAGCACGCGCCTTAACCACTATAGAGCGCATCCTGCACTCATGCCTGACAGAAGAATTAGTTTTTTCCGGAGATTACACTTTACAACAAATAAATAGCTTTTATAAAACCGTACATGTCCTGGTGGTCTCTGAGAGTTGCTATGGCATCCGTGAACACATTCCAGCTGCTGGAGAGGACTGTGTTGACATTTCTGATGCAGTAAACGAACTGAAAGTTGATAACCTGCTGTTTCAAACATTAAGTTAACAATGTTAGCACTGTAGTTAACCTTAATCAGTAGTTAGGGCACTGATCAGGGAGTCAGCCCATTGACTTGCGTCCTGATCAGTGCCCTTACTACTGAACTAGGGAGCTGATTAAGACGCACCAAATGTATTTTTCCGGACAGGCTGTGGCATGAGTCCTGTTTGTGACTGTTCATAAATTTGTGACTGTCTCTCCGGCAGATGCGGCAGTGTCTTTTTTTTTTTCTTCTTTTTTTTCTTTTTTTTTCCCGTTTGTTTTAGATATTTGAATACATTGCTTGATATTTGATATCCATTCGCATTAGATTTGTTTTTCTTCCAGAAATGTGAGCCCTAGTAACTGCTTTATAATAAACCTTTTCTAATCTTGACAAAATGCATATCATTGGAGACGTCTGAGTTCTATATCTGCAAACTATTTTGTGATATTTGAACACATGTCCATTTGACACGGGAAATTAGATTTAAAAATCAATGAAATTTCAATGACACCCGGTGGCTATTTGTGGTACAGTGCCTAAACAATCTTGTGGGAACTTGAATTTGTGATATCGACTTCAAATTTGGAACACAAATTGATTAGACATGGCTTTGATTTGATACTAATTTTGTAGTGTTTGTTTATATTATTTTAAATATCTTGTACAGTATTTGATTGACAGTAAATTTAAACTTTCATAACTTTAATTTTTTGAAGTGATTTTACTTGAGCAATACTCTACTCTGCTGGCTGTCTTTAGAATAGACATAAGTTTGGTCTCATTTTAAAGCACTATTGAATTGTATCCATTTAAGTTTGGATGGTGTATATTTTCAAAAAGGAGTGTGACAGTTAACAGGTTAAATGCCAAATATTAGTTGACCACTATTGCCTGTTTTTATTTCAGATTCCTGTTAGGCCAGCCGCTGGTGCATCTTCCTCAAAATCTGCATCTGATATTTCTCACCTTGTCCGCAAAAAGGTTAGCATCTATCCACTGAAATTTGACTCTACATTTTTCAGTAGAAGTTAAAAAAAAACTATACACAACTGGACTGCATGATGGTAACGTGCCCCTGAAGGAACAGCTGCACTACTACCTTAGCTTAATATTGTAACTTAAACATGCTGGGTCATGAGCTGAATTTGCCAACTAGATGAGATTTGGTCTTGCTTGGTGCTTTTGTGGTGACTGTGCTTCAATATTGTGGCTTGGCATATTGTAGTTCTGGCGTGGTGTTGAAGTGGCCATGTGTGCTTGAGTAGCATGTAGAGAATAGGTGTTTAGCACAAAAAATAAAGAATGTGTTCTGTCCTGCTTTGTTCCTGCACAGAGGAAACCAGACGAGGAGAGTCCAAAAAAGGACAGTGATGCTAAAAAGACAAAACAGGAGACCTCAGTTAATGGCAGCGGTGACTCCGCCCACAACGGCAATGGAGTCCAGGAGAAAATCGAGCAGGAGGCGAGTTGATAGGCTTGCTGTT
This sequence comes from Pseudorasbora parva, assembly GCF_024679245.1. Taxonomy (NCBI): domain Eukaryota; kingdom Metazoa; phylum Chordata; class Actinopteri; order Cypriniformes; family Gobionidae; genus Pseudorasbora; species Pseudorasbora parva. The sequence goes on along the minus strand of NC_090183.1, from coordinate 31,349,660 downwards.
TCCTCTAATAGGGTCACTGCGTGACAAGGACCTTTTGATGGCCTGGGGCCAAAGTGAGATGCTCTGGACAGAAACTGTCACTGCTGCATCAGAGTTGAAAGCTTTTCACATGTTTGTCTTGCCTATTTTTTTTATATTAAGTGATTAAGCCAATCTTGCTGAAGACGCGAAATAACTACTGTACTCAGTCTCATGGTTTGTCTGTATGCACAATGAATGGAAGTTCTCTTGCAACTTGTGCACGGCTCTTGATTGGCTATTGTAGCACCGAGTCAGTGTAGGTTTAATAAAGTGAAAATTAGGCTGTTTATTGTACACTTATGTAGAACTTCTGTAGTAGGTTCTACGGTTTCTTACCAAATACTACCTACCTGGAAAACTTTAGTGGTTCATCTCATTTGTATCTTGTATTATGCTATTGCTTATGTTTTGATTTTTGAACCTTTTCCTGTAGGTAGGATTTTTTTTCTGTGGTATCAAGACTGTGACATGTCTTGAACTAAAATGTTGTCATTACCCTTATTAAAATACAAGGTTAGAGCCAGTCTTATTCATCTGGGTGAATATTTATACGTGCACTTAGTAGTGAAGCCCTGTGTCTGACTGGGTTCTTTTGCATTAATGTGTATTGGGTTGTATCCTTTGTAGGGCATCAGTTTAGTACCTACCTTTTTTCTTTGTGTATTAATTTATTTTATTTTTTTCCCTTGTAGTCGGCCAATTCTTCCTCTGTGGAGACCTCAGCGTGATGGACATCCTCTGACAACTTAACTTCCAACCAGCAGAGCATGCCTGTCTCATACTCTCCCATGAACAACTTTTGTCTCTGTTCTGTAAATAACCAGTTTTCTTTGTCCAATTTTTGTATAATTGTAGTAAACTTTCAATAAAGGATATTTGCATATGTGAACATGAGCTCTTAATACTTTACCCTTTAAAAAAAGTTTTGCTGGAAGTACAACCAGAGTTCCAATGGAGTCACAAATTAATTGGTCTGAGAACTCAACAGCCAAATTTAAGATGGTTCTATTCTAAATTCTATTTGCCGTAAGATGGTGTTTATTTAATGACTAGCGCTTCACTGTATAGACCCCACCGTATAGGGTTTGATGGGTTCATCCTAAATCAAGTTGCCAGCCATTCAGACCATGAACCAAAACAAGTCACAGCTTGGATTTACATATTTATTAAATCTAATTTTGACTTCTTGTATTGTTCGGGTTTACAACAGTCAATCACTTTTTGCGACTACCATTCAAATAAAATGCTAAACAAGAACTTTTGCCACAAATTTACATGCTAGGGTACTTTTTACCCAAAAGTCTTGGACAAAAAGTAACCTCAATTGACTCTGGCAGAGCTTTAACTGGTTGCACAGCAGATGGGAAGCCTGCATCTTGCAGCAAAGCTTATTGTACACAGTTTGCGTCATTCTGTACTAATTCTATATCCAAAACAGTTCTAATCTCAATACAGGCATAATTTCCTATTTACATAGACTCTTATGAATCCTGACCTGCCAAATTGACTAGTGTTCATGCATTACCTGCCACATTAGATTTTCACTCACATTTGGTTGGTGAGTGTTAAGATCAAAGCCTACATTCAGGAGTTATACAATGTTGTATGCCTAAATGTGACCTTGGACCACAAAAGTTGTTTGCAAAGTCGGAGGAGAGACACGCTTCGATTAGACTGGATAAACACGTGCAGCATCTTAATTGTTAAAGGTGCCCTAGAATGAAAAATTGAATTAACCTTGACATAGTGAAATAAGAGTTCAGTACATAGACGTCACATACTGTGAGGCTCAAACACCATTGCCTCCTACTTATGTAAGTCTCATACATGAAAAACACCACGGAAAAATAAGTGATTCTCAACATAACAGCAACTGAAGCAATCGCTGGGATCATTAATATATGCGAACCAACATTTGCATATGTCCGGACATGTTCATTGTCAGGCGGAACTGACCGAGCTGAATCATTGGGACTGCAGGTAAAAAATGGAAACTCGAGGAGGATAGCAAAAACGGCAGCTCTCATGGATATAAATGTTATGTTCCAGGCTGTGCAGGAGATGTGAGGACTTTTCATACCCTTCCCACAAATAAAAAAAATGTCAACACCTCCCACCTTCACTGTTTTTCTCTCATCCGTGGGAGATGTGGAGAAGCCCCAAAGAGGCTTAACACCCGGGCTGTTGCGTGCCCAGAGTGAAGCACAGAGGTGGATCAATGATGATTTGGGCTGCAATATCATGGCGTTGCCTATTATGCTTGATGGGTGTGTGTCACTGACAAAGACTACCAAACCATTCTGGAGGGCCACCTAATGGTTCATACATTATACCCACCAAAAGGCGGTGCCATTTATCAGCATGATAATGCACCAATACACACTTATGAAAGTGGAGTAGAACATCTCTACGGCCTGCAACATCACCAGATCTAAATATTTATGAGCCACTTTGAGGTATCTTGGAGGAGCAAGTCAGAAAACGTTTTTCTCCACCAGTGTCACATAGACCTGGCCACTGTTCTGGAAGACTATACGTTAGCTGATGTATACATCAGCGGCGGACATGTGCCGTAGCCTCTACGCCATGGACTACGCCTTGATTTTCATTTAGCTTCATTTATGCTTCTGCGTCCTTGTCCGCGTCAACGTGCAGTACACATGCAGAGGGAGCATGTGTATTCCTGAGAGAGGGGTTCTGGCAGACCGATCACAGCGCTTGCGGCCCGCGTATAATCGATGTGTTGTTACACTTTTGAGAGGTGCATGTCAGGCTACATCGTAGGTTACGCGTGCAACACAGCCTACGATGTACACTCAACTCAGAAGTATGAATTGGGCTTTAATGGGTCGAAATCCATCTGGCCATTGTGATGGACTTTTATCTGTCATTCCCAAGACAAATTACTGCTGTACTGTCCGCAAACGAGGCCCTAAACCATACTAGTAAATTATTGTGGTTTGCGTTTCATTGTTCAAAACCTGTATATGCATAATTGTTTCAAGATAAGTGGAAGCCTGAAGAACTGAAGAAAAAGTGATTAATAATTTGTAACGTGTGATGTTTGAAGTCAGTTGAAAAAAAATTGTGAATTTACAGCAGGCTTTATTTGTACAGTAATCAAATTTGGGTTGAATTATTCAGTCATTCAAATCTGATTGGACTCCTCCATGTAATCTGTTTGTGGTAGTGATGAAGGTGATCCAATGGATGAGGGTTGTGATGTGTGAGATGGTTCTTGGGTTGCAGGATCCAGGATTGCAGATGTGTTTGAACCCACCTAAACAAGACATATATTAAGCTGTAGGCCCCAAAAATTGGTTCTGAAGGGCCCTTGTCCTGCAGAGTTTACCTCAAATTTGCCTCCATGTGCCTGTTTGGACGTTTCTAGGTTTCTGGATTAGCTGTCCGGATGTGTTTAATTGGGTTGGAGCTGAACTCTGCAGGACAGTGGCAGTCCAGGTGCAGGATTTGATACCCCTGCTGTATAGCATCATATAAACCTTTGTAAGCTTTGCTATTAAAAAGCATCTTTAGATAGGAAATATCTATTTTGCATACCATTGATGGGTACTTGTATTGGTTGGTGTTGTTGATGTCAATCTTTGCAAGAGTCTGTTCATCTCCATGACAAGCGTTTGCTACCCGAAGACAAAGTTCCATGTTACCCAGCTTAGAAAGAAAGAAACAGTTTAGTCTGATTTAAAGTAAAGGTGCTGGTCATATAATTAGAATATCATCAAAAGGTTGATTTATTTCACTAATTCCATTCAAAAAGTGAAATGTATATTATATTCATTCATTACACAGAGACTGATATATTTCAATTGTTTATTTCTTTTAGTTTTGATGATTATAACTGACAACTAAGGAAAATCCCAAATTAGAAAATTAGATTATTACTTAGCACCAATACAAAGAAAGGATTTTTAGATATCTTGGCCAACAGAAAAGTATGAACATGTACAGACCTCAATACTTAATCTGGGTTCCTTTTGTCTGAATTACTGCAGCAATGCGGCGTGGCATGGAGTCGATCAGTCTGTGGCACTGCTCAGGTGTTATGAGAGCCCAGGTTGCTCTGATAGTTGCCTTCAGCTCTTCTGCAATGTTGAGTCTGGCATATCATATATTCCTTTTCACAATACTCCATAGATTTTCTATAGGGTTAAGGTCAGGCGAGTTTGATGGCCAATTAAGATCAGGGATACCATGGTTCTTAAACCAGGTACTAATTGCTTAGTTTTACTTACTAAGCAATTACTAAGTCCTGTTGGAAATGAAATCTGCATCTCCATAAAGTTGGTCAGCAGCAGGAAGCATGAAGTGCTCTAAAACTTCCTGATATGCAGCTACGTTGACCTTGGACCTCAGAAAACACAGTGGACCAACACCAGCAGATGACATGGCACCCCAAACCATCACTGACTGTTGAAACTTTACACTGCACCTCAAGCAGTGTGAATTGTGTGCCTCTCCTCTCTTCCTTCAGACTCTGGGACCCTGATTTCCAAAGGAAATGCAAAATTAACTTTCATCAGTGAACATAACTTTAGACCACTCAGCAGCAGTCCAGTTATTTTTGTCTTTAGACCAGGCGAGACGCTTCTGACACTGTCTGTTGTTCACGAGTGGCTTGACACAAGAAATGCGACAGCTGAAACCCATGTCTTGCATACGTCTGTGCGTAGTGGTTCTTGAAGCACTAACACCAGCTGCAGTTCACTATTTGTGAATCTCACCCACATTTTTAAATGGGTTTTGTTTCACAATCCTCTCAAGGGTGCGATTATCCCTATTGGTTGTACACTTTTTTCTACCTCATCTTTTCCTTTCCTTTGCTTGTCTGTTAATGTGCTTGGACACAGAGCTCTGTGAACAGCCAGCCTCTATTTTAATGACTTTTGGTGTCTTGCCCTCTTTGTGCAATGGTTGTCTCTTGGACAACTGTCAAGTCAGCAGTCTTTGCCATGAGCCATGATTGTGTAGCCTACAGAATTAGACTGAGAGACCATTTAAAGGCCTTTGCAGGTGTTTTGAGTTAATTAGCTGATTAGAGTGTGGCACCAGGTGTCTTCCTGTGTCTTAATTGAACCTTTTCCCGTTATTCTAATTTTCTGAGATACTGAATTTGGAATTTTCTTTAGTTGTCAGTTATAATCATCAAAATTAAAAGAAATAAACATTTGATGATAAAAACAAATATATCAGTCTGTGTGTAATGAATGAATATAATATACAAGTTTTACTTTTTGAATGGAATTAGTGAAATAAAGTTTTTGATGATATTCAAATTATATGACCAGCACCTGTAAATTAGAGCTCTATGGGCATTTACCATAAACTAAAGACTATCTAATGAGGATCTGGTGAACATACGTGTGGCACAGAATTCAGTTGAACTGCACTTAGGAATGCTTGAACTGGGAGAGAGCAGAAGGTAAGTCTCCAGTGACCACTGTGAAGCTGGTTGTTCTTATCAAAAAGTTCAAGTTTAGCCCAGCCACAAGTGACCAAGTCCTTAGTTTCATGGTTGTTCAATTGGAAACCTTTAGAAGTCTGGATCTCCAAAACCAAAGAGAGATTTGGAGATGGCTGTACTCTGAAATGAAGCACAAATTCAATAATGTAAATGTATATCCACTCTGTGTCCATACTTATATCTGAACTCTGAACCAAACTACCTTGGCACAGACTGCTTAACAGCCAGTATGGCATAGTTTCCAGGACTCTTGTTGGAGAGTGATGGTTGGCACTGCACAGGTGGCATTGGGGTGGTCTGTCCCAACTTCTGCCCGTTACAATATAACCCTTCCAACAAACGCACCGATCCCAAAGTAGCTTCTAAACCCATCACCAGGTCATAGAAGATTACAAAGCCAGCCCTGTACACACACATTCAGACAATAGCTATTTTTAAATCATATCATAAGGCATTTAGTGTGACATGCAAGAAGTGAGAAAAAGAAAAGTAACTTTTGTTAGAGAATTTGTCTTACACAGGATCATAAGGAGCAGGACCAAGAGCTTCCATCGGATCAGTTACATGGTAACCCATCAATGAATGCTGTTTTGAACTCTGATCCTGCAATATACAAAATATAAATACATTTATATATATAAATGTAAAATATAAATACATTTATATATATATATATATATATATATATATATATATATATATATATATATATATATATATATATATATATATTCTTTGATTAAAGGGAATTCTATTGCTGAAGAATTAAAAAAATCTTTGTGTGTATATATAATATATACAAATAATATATACACTAAGATTTTTTTAATTCTTCAGCAATAGAATTCCTTTTAATCAAAGCATTACAAAATTATCATGGTGTCCTAAAGTGTTTTATAAGAAATGCTCATTTGAATGGTTTCTGAAGGAATATGTGACTTAAAGTTATTTAGCTTTGCCATCACAAGAATAATCTATATAATATACACTACACTAATATTAAAATAGAAAACAGTAAATTGAAATAATATTTCACAATATTACTGTTTTTACTGTATCCCTCATCAAATAAATGCAGCCGTGATGAGCACGAGAGACATCCTTCAAATATCTACTAACCCAAAACTTTCTAATGGTAAATTCCTAAATGTAATCTTTAACAAATTCCAAAACGAATATACATTTTTCATTACTTAATTCATTATTTATATATATATATATATATATATATATATATATATATATATATATATATATATATATATATATATACAATATAGAATTTTAATAGCCATTTATCAGTTATAGACATACAATTAAAATTGTATCAGACAGAATTTTGTGCATCCTTAAATATCACATTAACTCAACATGCATTACATTAGCTCTCAGTAACACTAATGAATGAATGGCCAATTGTCAGCGCACCAGTGTCAGAGCAGAGTGTGTTAGGGCCATAGAAGATCCAGGGTAAAAAGGCAGGGGAGGTTGAGGATGGGGTGTTCTTCTGTCTCGTCCCTTCTCTAGTTCTCTTTTTAGAAAGGTGATCTCAGCTTGGAGGCTAGCCATTTGATTGATGTGGTCCTTCTGGATATCAATGAGCCCTAATCCAGATCATATAAAATATCCAAATAATATAGTTAAGAATTCACTACTATCAAATATTAATATACTTTTAGTGCATAAGCATGCATTAGACAGAACACATACAAAATTAACATGTTTTTCTATGGAGTTTTATTTTATGATTTTTTTTAAATTAATGTGATGAGCATCACTTTTTAAACATGTGATGCTCAAGATGTCAGATCTTAGAGGAACATAGATACCATGTTCTCCTTTGTGCCTCTCTCTGGCAAGTTGGATTCTAAAGATTTCCTCCTCAAGCCGTTGGTTCTCTTGCTCCACAGCAAGAACATTAGGGTCCAACACTCTGTGAGGAGACTTCATCCCTGTTTGGGACAGAAATGAGAAATGCCCCTGGGGCTTGAAAGAATAGTGTACTGTACAATGGTCCCAAAAAAAGTATGCACACATTGACACACTTAAAAATATATTCATTTAATATAATTAGATTATAAAATATAATACATTGTTCAAAATTAAGGCCGTTCGGACACTTTTGTACCATTTTTTAATGTTGCATGCTTGCCAAGGCTACATTTATTTGATCAACAGTACAGTAACATAATAATATTGTGAAATATTAATACAATTTAAATGAACTGTTTTCGATCTTAATAATTTTAGGACCCGAGCACCGATTTTGTGAAGACCCTATTGGAATTGCTTGGTCGATTATTATTCTCCAAGATTCATTACATTTTTGAGGACCTAAACATGTTCGAAAACTCATGAAACTTGATTCTTTGATGAATAGAAAGTTCAAAAGAACAATATTTATTTGAAATAGAAATCCTTTGTAACACTGTAAATGTCTTTACTGTCACTACTGATCAAATTAATGCATCCCTGCTGTTGCATCTTACAAAAAAAAATACTTTAGAACGGTAGTGAAAGTGTCCAAATACTATTTAAAGCCACAGTTCAATGTCTTTACTACTTACTTCTTCCTTTTATCTTGCCGTCAGCTCTAGGTTTTGTCTGCTCTAGAGTAAGAGCCTCTGCTTGAAGGTCATGCATGTGGGCCAGAACCTCTGGATCAGAACCACCAGACTGCATGTATGCCAGACGCAAAGCTCTGTTACAAAAATAAATGCACTACAGTTCTATTGTGTATGGAAATGTTGCTACGGTGGCACTTTCTTGTTTGTATTGTGTAACTTTAAGCAGTAACTAAGGGATGTATAGGTTGTTTAGAGTTTTTAGGTGCTTCTAGGCAGTTCCCAAAACTAAATGTGTAATGATCCAATCTCTGGGCTGCTGTTACACTCCTGGCCTGCAGGGGGCGCCCTCCTTAAGCTTTAATGTCATGCTCCCTCCAGGTCGCCAGATGACACTTTATCCCCATGCTCAGTGCTCTCCACTACTGCAGATGGCGCTAGTGTATTTAATTGTACTCAGTGCACTCCTCGTTAGCCCTGATCACCTGTGTCTTGCCCTTTATAGAGGGAATGCACGTGATGTCACCGTCAGATGGTGCGACTGTGATACCACCCTGCTGAGTGGCAAAAAGACTGAACTGAGTATGATGCACTGAGGCAGCACTGGTTTAAAGCGTGAATACAGTGAAAGCATACAAAACTAGGCCCGGCTTCCAGAGGGGGGTAGGGGGAGGCTTGTCCACGGACACCATGGACATCGCAGTTCCGAGCTTGAGATGGACTTGATAGTAGCGTGTCATTTTCTTACTCAAACCACTGCCGCCTGCTGCTGCTTCTGCTTTTAGAGGGAAAAGCTGCCCATAACTGTTTGTCTAGGATCTATAATCCTCCGTAAGAATCCGTAATAATTGCGTATTATTAGTGAAAAGGCGCTAGCAAAAGATCCAGTGTGTATCTGTATTTGCACTCTCAAATGATTACATTTCCAATGTGTTTTTGCTTCGGAGTAATGTAGTCAATCACAGACATGTTGGTAGATATCTACAACGCAATTTGATATCTACAACGTAGATCACAGGTGTATTGAATTTGGAATCCACTCACCACTCGAGCGGTGAGTGGATTCCAAATTCAATTAACATAAGCGTCAATCCTCTGTAAGTGCAGACATTGTGAAAATAAGAGATTCATTGTATACCAGCTTCACTGCGGAACTTTGTGACATTGCGTTCACTGAATTAGTGACAGCTTTTAGTGATTATAAAGGTAGAGCTCTTTGCGCTCTGTTTAGGCAATATCATTATTATTTATTAATAGGTCTATAATATATTCATAATTTGAATTAAAACTTTTGTTTTCCATTCTTGACAAGCGGCCACATACACGCTTCAATACACTGACCCATCCGCATATACATGCGGGATTCACTCAAAAAATGTGATGACTGACAGTTATAAATATTATAAATGTCGAAATCAGGTGCTTAAAAATGTCAGGAAAACACGATTCCTGGCTGCATGTTGTTATCAATGGATCACTGAATCTTTCTTAAGTTATAAGGAACACTATAATCAGGGCCAACCTTTAGTTAAACTGATAATCGGTTTCTCTACTCCCGTTTTCCACTATTTACTGCAGTCATGCAGCAGCTCTTCTGCCACCCAGCCCCGGTTGAAGGGGCGTGTTCTGGCGGGAAAGTGATGTCGATGCATACCCTCTATAAGTGTGCTTGTACCCTGCCATTGTGTTCAGTCGTGAGCCTATGTTCTCCAGTCTCCAGATCTCAAGATAAGTTTTGAGCCTTATTGTACCGTTTTTGACCCTTGTGTCTATTTTTGTTTCTCTGTTTTATGGAAGCTCTGCTTGCCTAGTTCCTATGTGCTTTGGTTTCCCAAGTAAAGACTTTTTTTTTTTTGGAATACTCAAGTCTATTGACTCGTTACTCTTCTGCTCTTGGGTTCAATTGTCTGGGAATTAGCTCATTGGAGAACATGTCACACTTAGAACACCAGAGACTGGGTTCAAGTCCTGCCAAAGATGACATCCTTACATAATGATATTATTGTCCTTAGCTATGGTTTGCATAATTCTTTCAGTGCCAGTAAATGTTCTCAATTATTTTATCATGCAAGTAAAAAAAAAAAAGACCTTATCTGAGCAGAGAGGGGCCCATCCACTGAATAGATCAAGACAGGCGGCGTCTTTTCCTCTGGTGGGTTAGATTGGACTTCATTTGGATTAAGCCTACAACATCAGCACAGTATAAACATGTATAACGTGATTTATAGCTTCTTGGAACACTTTGTTTTCCCCCACTCTTACCCCTTCATTGAGTTGATGTGAGAGCTGAGCTGATGCAGCACCTCCTCGTTCCTCTGTTCCTGAAACCTCAGCTCTTGCATTACTTCTTCCAGATGAGCCTTCCTCTCCCGGCCTCCCAGTTCGACAAGCCTCTGTTCGATATCTGGGATTAACAAATCATTAATAGAGTAGAGCAGAACAACATTAATATGTTTATAACTGTTTTCTGTCTTAATATATTTTAAAATGGAATTTATTCCTGTAATGGCAAAGCAATATTTACAGCAGTCTAAAGTGTCACAAGATCCATTTACATATACGCATTTGGCAGACGCTTTTATCCAAGCGACTTGCATTGCATTTAAGGTACACATTTTACATTATTGTCAGTTCTTGCTTTCCCTGGGAATTTAACCCATGACCTTGGCATTGCTAGAACCACAATCTACTGGTTGAGCTACAGAAAAACCTCCTTTAGAAATCATTCTGATATATGCTTATTTGCTATATATCAAGGAACAATTTGTATTACTATTCCAGAGAGTAGTGTAGAACAAATGCACAATAGGTGAGTTTGACTTGAAGTGGTGCTGCACAGACAGGTCAGTGTATGACATCAAAGTACCGTGAGAGCTATATAAAGCATGTGGCTCCGTCTGCTAACTAAATGCTCACGATGTACTTTGATGTCATACACTGATCAATCTGCACAGCCTGTGAAATATTTTTGGGCTGCTTTTATAATCTCTCACATAACGGGTTTATTTAGCTAATCTCCAAGCATCACAGAATAATTATTCTGTTGTTTCTCAAACAATGTTTAATATAATTCTGTGGTGGATATAACATTTTAAACAGTTTTGGAACAAAATGGCTGACTTTGTTGCCAAATTAATTTCTATTATTCATCTCTGATAGCTCTATTCCATTAAGGGGTTGGAGGACTCCACTCCATTGAGGGGTCAGAGGGACACTGGAAGCCAGAGGCAGAAGGTGTTGGATGAAAACTACTCCCTATGGGAAGTAGACACTAGAAGCTGGGCTGCTTCTAGTGTCTCTCAAGAACTGAAAATCTCTGACTGTTCTGTTCAGACAGGGGAGCCCCGAATTAAGTCAGGAATAATATTTTAGCCCTTAGTTAAATTTAGTGGGGGAATGCAAAGGTTTTGAGAGCGAGCACAAAGTTTCTTGGTGTAATGCAAAGGTTTTAAGAGCAAACACAACGTTTCTTGGGGGAATGCAAAGGTTTTGTGAGTGAACGCAAAGCTTCTTGGAGGAACAAAGGTTTTGAGAACGAACACAAAGTTTCTTGGGGGAACACAGGTTTTGCGAGCGAACGCAAAGTTTCTTTTGGGGAAAGCAAAGGTTTTGCGAGCGAACGCAAAGTTTCTTTTGGGGAATGCAAAGGTTTTGCGAGCGAACGCAAAGTTTCTTTTGGGGAATGCAAAGGTTTTGCGAGCGAACGCAAAGCTTCTTGGAGGAACAAAGGTTTTGAGAACGAACGCTAAGCTTCTTGGAGGAACAAAGGTTTTGAGAACGAACACAAAGTTTCTTGGGGGAACACTGGTTTTGCGAGCAAACACAAAGTTTCTTGGGGGAACACAGGTTTTGCGAGCGAACGCAAAGTTTCTTTTGGGGAATGCAAAGGTTTTGCGAGCGAACGCAAAGTTTCTTTTGGGGAATGCAAAGGTTTTGCGAGCGAACGCAAAGTTTCTTTTGGGGAATGCAAAGGTTTTGTGAGCGAACGCAAAGCTTCTTGGAGGAACAAAGGTTTTGAGAACGAACACAAAGTTTCTTGGGGGAACACAGGTTTTGCGAGCAAACACAAAGTTTCTTGGGGGAACACAGGTTTTGCGAGCGAATGCAAAGTTTCTTTTGGGGAACGCAAAGGTTTTGTGAGCGAACGCAAAGCTTCTTGGAGGAACAAAGGTTTTGAGAACGAACACAAAGTTTCTTGGGGGAACACTGGTTTTGCGAGCAAACGCAAAGTTTCTTTTGGGGAAAGCAAAGGTTTTGCGAGCGAACGCAAAGTTTCTTTTGGGGAAAGCAAAGGTTTTGCGAGCAAACGCAAAGTTTCTTTTGGGGAATGCAAAGGTTTTGCGAGCGAACGCAAAGTTTCTTTTGGGGAATGCAAAGGTTTTGCGAGCGAACGCAAAGTTTCTTTTGGGGAATGCAAAGGTTTTGTGAGCGAACGCAAAGCTTCTTGGAGGAACAAAGGTTTTGAGAACGAACGCAAAGCTTCTTGGAGGAACAAAGGTTTTGAGAACGAACACAAAGTTTCTTGGGGGAACACTGGTTTTGCGAGCAAACACAAAGTTTCTTGGGGGAACACAGGTTTTGCGAGCGAACGCAAAGTTTCTTTTGGGGAATGCAAAGGTTTTGCGAGCGAACGCAAAGTTTCTTTTGGGGAATGCAAAGGTTTTGTGAGCGAACGCAAAGCTTCTTGGAGGAACAAAGGTTTTGAGAATGAACACAAAGTTTCTTGGGGGAACACAGGTTTTGCGAGCAAACACAAAGTTTCTTGGGGGAACACAGGTTTTGCGAGCGAATGCAAAGTTTCTTTTGGGGAACGCAAAGGTTTTGTGAGCGAACGCAAAGCTTCTTGGAGGAACAAAGGTTTTGAGAACGAACACAAAGTTTCTTGGGGGAACACAGGTTTTGCGAGCGAATGCAAAGTTTCTTTTGGGGAACGCAAAGGTTTTGCGAGCAAACGCAGTTTCTTTTGGGGAATGCAAAGGTTTTGGGAGCGAACGCAAAGTTTCTTTTGGGGAAAGCAAAGGTTTTGCGAGCGAACGCAAAGTTTCTTTTGGGGAATGCAAAGGTTTTGTGAGCGAACGCAAAGCTTCTTGGAGGAACAAAGGTTTTGAGAACGAACGCAAAGCTTCTTGGAGGAACAAAGGTTTTGAGAACGAACACAAAGTTTCTTGGGGGAACACTGGTTTTGCGAGCAAACACAAAGTTTCTTGGGGGAACACAGGTTTTGCGAGCGAACGCAAAGTTTCTTTTGGGGAAAGCAAAGGTTTTGCGAGCGAACGCAAAGTTTCTTTTGGGGAATGCAAAGGTTTTGCGAGCGAACGCAAAGTTTCTTTTGGGGAATGCAAAGGTTTTGTGAGCGAACGCAAAGCTTCTTGGAGGAACAAAGGTTTTGAGAACGAACACAAAGTTTCTTGGGGGAACACAGGTTTTGCGAGCAAACGCAAAGTTTCTTTTGGGGAAAGCAAAGGTTTTGCGAGCGAACGCAAAGTTTCTTTTGGGGAACGCAAAGGTTTTGTGAGCGAACGCAAAGTTTCTTTTGGGGAAAGCAAAGGTTTTGCGAGCGAACGCAAAGTTTCTTTTGGGGAATGCAAAGGTTTTGGGAGCGAACGCAAAGTTTCTTTTGGGGAGAGCAAAGGTTTTGCGAGCGAACGCAAAGTTTCTTTTGGGGAATGCAAAGGTTTTGTGAGCGAACGCAAAGCTTCTTGGAGGAACAAAGGTTTTGAGAACGAACGCAAAGCTTCTTGGAGGAACAAAGGTTTTGAGAACGAACACAAAGTTTCTTGGGGGAACACTGGTTTTGCGAGCAAACACAAAGTTTCTTGGGGGAACACAGGTTTTGCGAGCGAACGCAAAGTTTCTTTTGGGGAAAGCAAAGGTTTTGCGAGCGAACGCAAAGTTTCTTTTGGGGAATGCAAAGGTTTTGCGAGCGTACGCAAAGTTTCTTTTGGGGAATGCAAAGGTTTTGTGAGCGAACGCAAAGTTTCTTTTGGGGAAAGCAAAGGTTTTGTGAGCGAACGCAAAGCTTCTTGGAGGAACAAAGGTTTTGAGAACGAACGCAAAGCTTCTTGGAGGAACAAAGGTTTTGAGAACGAACACAAAGTTTCTTGGGGGAACACAGGTTTTGCGAGCGAATGCAAAGTTTCTTTTGGGGAACGCAAAGGTTTTGTGAGCGAACGCAAAGTTTCTTTTGGGGAAAGCAAAGGTTTTGCGAGCGAACGCATAGTTCATTGGGGAACAAAGGTTTTGAGAGCGAACGTTAAGTTTCTTGGGGGAATGCAAAGGTATTGCAGGTGAACACAAAGTTTCTTGGGGGAATGCAAAGGTTTTGTGAGCGAACACAAAGTTTCTTGGGGGAATGCAAAGGTTTTGAGAGCGAGCGCAAAGGTTCTTGGGGGAAAATGTTTTTGCGAGCAAATGCAAAGTTTATTTTGGGGAATGCAAAGGTCTTGCAAGCGAACACAAAGGTTCTTCCATCTAATTTTTTCACTACAACAAAGTCCCTTTAGGGGCCCTGTACCTTTCAGTGAACCGTTTTGCAAAGTAATGCCTTAGTGTGGAGAACATTTTAATAATCTAAAGAATCTTTTTGTGCAATAAGAAGGTTTCATGGATGTTGAAGGCCTCTTGGGAGCATAAATGCCAAATAGAGAATCTTTACTTTAAGAGTTTAGCTTTCTTTTAACATTATTACATACGCTCCGCAGCCATTTAACAGAAGCTTACCCTGTCTCTCCTTCTCCAGCTGATGGTTGCGTGCCCTGATCTCAGCCAGTCTCTGCTCATGATCTTTATATAAGTCAAGAGCCCTCTGCTCATCAGCCTTCTGCTGGTGGGAGCCCTGCTCCTCAGAGACCTAGAGGACACTTACACAATGTCCAATAAAGATAATAAAACACATACAAACACACTATTCACAATAAATACAGGTTTTAACTAAGTATAAGAAACTGACCTCTGTTTGTCTTCTGGGCAGGTTTTGTTCAAATGAGATCCTGAGTTTATGAAACTAAAATAGAAGATCATCAGATGCATGCATAAAACCTCTTTGAACTTTATTTTATTTGAGATTTATTATCTTTGTATGTGGTCCTGTACCTCTTCAGTGAGTTTGTTTAGAGCACTATTTTCCTTTGAAGTCTCTATCTGATCCACTCGGTGGTTTCTCTGTTCTTTCAGCTGGCCAATGGAACAGGCAAACAAACAGTATTATGTGCGCTAAGTTCAAAAGTTTGGACTAGTTTTTTTTAATTAAATTAATTTTACAATAAGTAAAAATTTAAAATAGTTGTTCTATTTTAATTGACTCCAGTCTTCAGTGTCACATGATCTTTCAGATATCATTCTAATATGGTAATTTGTGCTCGTCATCTTGGAAACAGTTGTGCTGCTTGATTTGATGAACCGAAAGTTCAAAAGAACAGCATTTATTATAATTAAAACGTCCTTTCTAAATAAAAGATTTCTTTCATAAAAACCTTTACCTAAAACTTTTGAACGGTAAATTTGAGTAAAAAACAACCCAAATGTTGGGTCAAATATGGACTAACCCAGCAGTTGGGTTGTTTTAACCCAGCGATTGGGTTGTCTTGAGCAAATATTTAACCCAACCGCAGGATTAAAACAACCCAATTGTTGGGTTAGTCGATATTTGACCCAACATTGGGTTAAAACAACCCAGCATTTTTTAGAGTGTAAAGGGGCACAACAACGATGGAAATATAAAATTGTTTATTTAAATCACATATTTTTATAATGCCTTATATATTTTAATAATAAAAAACTGCAGTTTTTGTTGTCATCAAGGAATAATCAAGTAATATTCAACTACTTACAATAATCAAATCCGGTGTCCTTGCCCTTGTGGGATGCACTGTCTTCACAGCTGCGTTTTCTGTTCGTGTGAATTCCCTTTGTCCTCTCCATAGAGCTATCGGGTCTTTTAGGTCTGTGCCAATGCAGAATTTGGCCTTGTGTTTATCCAAGAGTCCAGCAGAATGGAATGCCATGTTACAATTCTGACAAATGAACTCCCCCAAACCTTCCATCTCTCCAACAACAACTCCCTATTTAAACTTGAAACAAACTCTAGACCCAAAATTGGTTGATTCTTAAAAAAGAAAATAGGACTATACTTATGCTGGACCGTCTGCCTCAATTAGATGCACTGCGTTTGTTGACTGAAGTTTTGTTTGTTAGTTACTATCACCTTGGTAAAAGGGAGTGGGGAAGTAAGGCAGAGCAAGAGGAAACAGTTCTTTTTATGCTTATTATTTTTTATCTTTCCCCATGCACATTTTAAACATTACCATTTGCCCTCCTAAAACAAGAAAAATGTTTCCCAAGTGTTTCAGCAGAAAACGAAAGGCTGGACATGTTTGGCAAACTGATGCAAAATATTTATTACAATTCTTTCTCCGATCTTTTCATTGTGATGCATTAGTTTATGCCTGCTTTGTCTCATACAGATAAACCCATACAGGACACCTTTTATCTTCTCAAATCTGTAAATAATGTTATCAAAATAATCTTAATCTTCCAAAACTCACAATTTTTTATTCTTATATTTTTTTACAATCCACCCTGAATATCAAGGCTGCAGAAACAATATGATGCAAACAAAAGAAGAAGAAAAAAAACTATTTATGTGGGAATTTTTACAGCTGTACCAAAATTTAAAAAAAGAAACTTAAATATGTGATAAAGCAATTTTTATACCCTATCAGCAAAAACAAGGTACAAAAAAAGGAGATGCACAATTTACACCAGCAGTCCCTCATGAAATAAAGAATTTTTAAAGATGGATCTCTACTTCACTGCCAGCAGCAGGGATAGAACTCAGCGCCCAAAATTAACCTCAAATGAACTGTTGAAGGAACAACATAGCAAAACAAAGCGTGCAAGCCATCTTACTGAACTGCTCAAACAAAGTTCAGTCATTATAAACCTTAGACATCAGATCAATTCCTGCATTGTAAACATTACATAAGCCCAATAATGTTTAATGCGTTCTATTCCATTGGGTAGATTTTATTTGGGATTTGTGAAGTTCATTAAACCTTTCTTGTGTTTATGGAATACCCCTATCAATCCACATGCAATGAATGTAAAGCTTTTGAAAATGATTGCCACAGCATTATTTCTGTAAGCATGAGAATGCTTTTTATAGAATAACTGAAATGTTCAGGATTTCAATATGGTTTAAATTAAACAGCTTTTAAGTTAGTCAGGAAAAAAAAAATATTATACCATGGGCAAGAAAGAAGACAGTCTGTTTATGATTTTTTGAACTTGAATTTTTCCTAAACAGAACCCAACCTCAGTGAACTGAACATCTGCATGTTTGTCTGTCTTACCAGAACGCAACATAAACATAGACCCTTCCATCCAAACGTTACCTTTATTCAAAGACCAGTTCCCGACAAACTCTTCCGCAAGCTAGGTTTCAACTCTAACTTTTAAACATCCTTTAAAGTTGTCACACAGGTGAACTTGGCAGACAAATGAAATCAGGTATATTGGTATGATTCTGCAGAGTGAAAATAGTGACAATGAGCAAGGTTTGCTGGAACTGGAGCCAGAGATGGACTGATGTTCTAGCTGCCAGACTGCACGTGACAGTCCATTCTGTGTTGCTTTAGTTCTTCCTTGCTGCAGGGATGACTGGCTTGAGTTCATTTCTATGAGGGACTGGGAGCAACGTCGCAGTCAGCGGCTCACAATGATTGTTTCATCTTAACACTAATGCTACGAATTGTTTTCGCGAAAAGGAAAAAAATCTTTTAGAAAGGTGTCAAAGCCATTTTATAGAACATTCAGAATGATGTCATATTTCACGTTAAATCACGGTTATAATTGGTGTTATTATTATGAATTAGTCTTTTTCCCAAGCAAAACAAAAAAGATCTGGTGGAGAGGTGCATGTGGCTTTCTTTGACATTTCTAGTTCAGGATAAAGAACAAAAAGCAGACGAGGAGAGAGAAGACGAAAAAAAAAAAAAAAAAGACATTGCCTATGAAGTGACAAGTGATTTCTTTTTCTCTCCGCCTGGGATATGACCAATGTTCCTTGTCCATGAAAAGAATCTTTTCTCTCTTCTTCTTTTAATTTGAAATAAATGGGTGTGATGGAGGAGACAGATTAAGAGAAAAAGACAAAAGGAAATGTGGGAGTGGTGTTTAAAGCCACATTAGGTATCATCATCATCGGAGGTCTGGCTGCTACTGCTCGTCTCAGACTCGGAGCCCTCTTCCAGACCAGGGTTTGGGGTGTTCCTCCAGGTTAGCAGGGCCACACCACGTGGCTTTAAGAGCACACCGTTACGGCCAAGACCAATCTTCTTCATCTGACAAAAAGCACACTATAAGGTTAGTCACTCAGGCCTAATGATACACCCATGCCACACTAGGGCTGGGCCAGAATATTCATTCGATGGGTTGGTATTACATTTTCAATTTTGGGATTCGAATATTTGTTTATTAAGTAATGTAACCGGTGTTATGCCTGAAATCCAGTAACACCGATTATCGCAGCAAGCCCATTACCCGTTATAATCAGTCTAAATAAATCTACTGTGAAAAATAGGAGCTTGTTACCGGGACAACGGATTATTATCAGGACCCACAAATATTCCCCCATTGCATTATTATTCATTATTTTCAACATTTCATTTCATTTTCTTTCCACAGTACTGGCAACAGTTTCAATGCATGCAGTCGATGGATCTTTTACACAGACTAGCCGCACATTCACAGACTCTCCCAGTGCTCACTACACTTGTAGCCATTGCGTCTCCAGAATATTTGGATTTAGATTAGACCACTCAATTTTTTAGTTTTTACAATGCCTTTATGACATTTTTTGGGTCTTTTAAGTCTTACAGGAATTTACTTTAAATTGAGGTACAGAAATTTCTTATAGGTTTGAAACAACATGGGGTGAATACATGAATCAATTGACATTTTAGGGTGAATTATACCTTATAAATACAGTAAGCTGAGTATTGAATAAAACCAACTATATCATGAATCATATTGTTTACATCAATGATACAGTCACATTTCTATAATCACGATAAATCGTTACACCCCTAGTCCATGATGCACTTAATTTTAAACAAAGAATAAACTAAAAATAAAATAGACTATATGCATGCACTTCGATCATACCTGTTCAGTTTTAGCTTGAAACTCTTTGAGTTCATCTTCAGTGAGGGGCTGGAAGTTGTCATCATTTTCTGGGTATTCTTGCCATCCCATAGCCTTCAGCAACCTGTCAGAGAGGATCCACATTTGTGAGCATGTGGATTACGAATGTTGTCTTTGTGGGCAGATCAATGTGTGGCTCTATTTACAAACTTAGTGTACTGCCTGTGGAGGTAGCATTACCCGCTAGAACAATCACTAGACTACAAAATGTACAAATTTCTGCTGCCAGTCATCAATCAAGTCTAGAAATCTGATCGCATTACTCCTTCACTCTATAATCTACATTGTTTCTGCCTGCATTCCGAATAAAACTATTGTTAACCTTTAAAATGTCTTCATGGACTTACTCCCTATTTTTTATCTGAACTATTATTCTGCTTCTCGTTCTCTCTGGTCATCTGACTAACAACTGCTTACTGTACCTCGTTTTTGTGTTTCAACTATGGAAATGCAAGTATCCTTCATGAGGAAATCAATCTCAGATAAACTGCAATAACTTTGTGAACATTTTTTTATTGTAAGGGTAATTTGCTCACAAATTTAATTTAAATAAAATGCAACCAAAATCCACATGCAAGGCTTTTGGAAATGATTGTCACAACTTCATTTCTGTAAGCATAACATTGCATGTATCATTCATTCAATCTCAGACAAACTAATGAACTCCTGATTTAAAATGCATTAAAAAATAATACAAAATAATTAAATGAAAATACAAAATATATATATATTTTTCATTATCAAAAAGTAAAAACACATTCTATTATCGTAAAATAAAAGTTTAATCAAAACTGTAGTTTATAATTGGAATATTGCAGTGCTAGCTTACCAACATGCTAACTGCCAACTCCATATGCATGAGAAGTGCTATTTGTTTGATGCGTGTAGTTGCGGCACAGTGCCCATGTAACATTCCAAATCAGTCCCCTGTGACGTATTATTTAAGCTAGAAGTAATTTGCCCATGCAGACGGACCACTAGATTTTGGAACTGAGCTTACATGTGTCTGATGGAGGAGAATACAGTGAAGTGTTTGCGTATGTGGATGCTCTGACCTGTGTTCCGCCTCCAGAGAGCTGGACAAGTGCTCTGGGTCTGAGTCACTGAGAGAGTGGGAGATGCCGTTCTCATGACTCTCTCCAAACTCTTTTGGTTCAGGGGTGCTTCCCTCTCCCTAAACACAGAGAAACATGACAAATAAAGGCTTTAGTAAACAACTATGAGGCAAAACTAAATTTATCAACTGCCCAGTGCATTGTTGTTAAATGTTAACAAACTATTTTTACACCATGATGGAGGCCTGTTTAATGGAAGCCTGTTTTACAGCTAACAGACAGCAGATCAGAGATTAATTCATCTATACCTCTGCTGGAGCTCCTGGGCTGTGGCAGTCGCTCAAGTCCCCGTTTCTCTCATCCTTTAGTCCACGAAGGAACTCACTTTTACGGTCTGTGCTACGGCGCATCAGTTTTAGTCGCGATGGGGTGATGTCTATAGGAGGGGTGGTGCTGGAGGGAGGCTATGGAGGAAGAGAGGGAGAGGGAGATGGAAAGATAAATATGAAAGGTGATGTTAATTATTGATATTCTCCTATGGATAAACATGATAACATTCTGATATTTCATGAATATTAGAGAATGCAGAGATGTGGTAAACATTTTTAATCAATCGTCATATGTTTGTGTGTTTTGCATATGGCCACATAGTATACAATGCTACAACAAAAGAATTTGTTGACATGAAGCCAATCACTATAATATTTTTTAGGAATATTGTGTTCTAGTTCCTTATTGGCAAGAGATTCAAAGGAATTTGGAAACATTTTTATGGTTGGATAATATTTCATTTGATGGGTGGAACAAAAAAGATAAGAAACTGATGTTATTTCTCCAGGCAGCTAGCAAAAAGGCAATTGCAAGAAAATTATAAAAGCTGGAGCCACCAACATGATGAAATATTTAAAGACCTAGACAGAAGAATCTTTTTGAATTTGGAATAAATGGACAGAATACATTTAACCCATCAAATTAGACTTGTATTGATTTGGAAGGTGTTTATTGAATGGTAAATGGTCTTCAATGTAGTTTCTTTGATACTGGGTTTGAACTACATGATATCAGCAAGATTTTTGCCCAATCCGTTTAAACTGTGTCGAGGTGATTCGTAGATGGCAATGGGAGCCGGGAAGCGAGAATCAACCGTTTTATTATAGTGTGTTATAGTGGACGACAACCGACACAGTGTCTGTGATGCTCCACAACATCCCAACAGAAAGACTTGCATGTTTAATTTGTAACATTGACCAAAAGGAGCACAGAAGCTCTTTCATACACAGGTTTTAAACATGGCGAAACGAAAGAAATGATGGTATTGACGTTGCTAGGTGGAATGCAATGGAGGAAAGCTTCATGGAGCTATTGCAACAATACTCCATACTTGTCCTCTTTGTGCAATCTAGGAACGTGTCCACTATCGGGTTCTTATCGGGCTTTTTCTGGCGACAAGATGGCAAGTACAAAACACGGCGCGTCGGTAGCCATTATTTGTTTACGTTCTTGTTTCTGGAAGTTACTCGCTAGTTTCACCTTCTCGATGACATCACACGTCGTTAAAGACGGCAAGCGATGACTGTTCAGAAAGCAACGTGTAATCTGACATGTTTCTCGTCCATGACATAATCAAATAAAATAAAAATGCATACCCTGACAATGACTACTGTAACAGACAAAAATATGATGTAATCTGAACCTGGCATAAGAGTTAAAGGGTTAGTTCACCCAAAAATTAAATTGATGTCATTAATGACTCACCCTAATGTCGTTCCACACCCGTAAGACTTTCGTTCATCATCTGAACACAGTTTAAGATATTTTATATTTTAGTCCCAGAGCATATTGCAGTCAATGCACACTTTACTGTGCATGTCCAGAAAGCTAATAAAAACATCATCAAAGTAGTCCATATGTAGAACTGTGATTTCAACAGTTCGGTTCGCGTCAAACTGCTGAAATCACGTGACACTGGCGAACCGAATCATTGATCAATTCACTGATTCATTAACTGTTTGATTCTTTTTGGAGGCACATGGAGGAGAAGACAATGCTGAATAAAATCGTAGTTTTTGATATTTTTGGACCAAAATGTATTTTCGATGCTCCAAGAGACTCTAATCAACCAACTGATGTCACATATGGATTACTTTGATGATGTTTTTATTAGATTTCTGGGCATGGACAGTATAGTGTGCATTGACTGCATTATGCTCTGGGACTAAACTATAAAATATCTTAAACTGTGTTCCGAAGATGAACGAAGGTCTTACGGGTGTGGAACGACATTAGGGTGAGTCATTAATGACATAAATTTCATTTTTGGGTAAACTAACCCTTTAAGAAAGTAGGTCTCCATGTTGTACTGTATATAGTCGTTGGTAAAAACAGGGGGAGATCAAATATTTGGAAATTGTAAACATTTTATGCAGGATTCATGCCACTTATCTGGTAATGATTTTGTAACCATATTACATTATTCTTCTTGATTTATTATAGAAATATGAATAATAATTATTGTGTTTTGTATAACAAAATAATTTGTGCAGACTTAAAATGACTCAGCTTATTGGTTTAATCACAACCTACTAATAAATAAATTAAAATAATAAAAATAAAAAAAACAGCCTCCATGCCTGACTGTCATTTTACCTCTTTAGAAGTGCCATGGGCAGGTGCATTGACGGGTATCAGAGGTTTGGTCACAGACACAGGGCTGGTGAAGGCTGAATCCCGTCCAGAGAAATGCAAACCCACTTTAGTTTCCCTTCCATTGGGTTTCCATGGGCCAGACTATAAAAAAGACAACGGTTTTATTTATAAAATAAAAAACCATGACACAATTGACCTAATTCAATAAAAAGAACATTAGGGAAAAAAAGGTTCTTCACCATAAGTGATGTGATTCAATAAGCTGGTATAACAAAAGCAAAAACATCATGCAAGTACTATTTTCATATCCACTAGCTCAGTACCTTGGTGGGGGCAGTGGCAGGTTTGGGCACCAGATTCTTGTAGACGCTGGGTCCAGTGATGGGGACTTTAGAACCATTGGCGGGCAGAGGGCCAGCACTGGCAAAGCCAGCCGAGAATGCAGCACTGGGGTCCTCCTTAGACACTTTCTTAATGACCAGCATCTTAGACATAGCCTGCTTAGCACTAGGGGGGTTCTCTGTAACAAGTTGCAAAAAACAAACAAACAAAAAAAACATATTTAAACCAAACCAATAAATGTAACAATGTTTTACTCTAATGCAGCTGGAACATGGTGACTTTACCCCATACTCCTGCCGGAGTCCCGACAGCACGAGGCTGACTTGCTGGCTTTCCAGTTGTTTCTGGGTTCAAGGAGGGCTAAACATTTACATGAAAACAGAAAGCATTAATGCAAACTAACTAAGCAGTAACTTGATTTGAAGGCATGTCAAGAATGTCAGAACTAAACCTCTATAATGACATATCCAGTTAACTCATGCCTGGTAGGGGTGTGACCTCACTACACACGTAATCAAACTCAAGAGGAAAAGAAATACTTACAAAATCCTCATCAACAAACTTGAGCTTATCATCGTTGCGCTCCTCATCAGAATATCTGTCGTGATATGAGCCACCCTTGCGTGGATGAAAGTTCCCATTACGTTGTCGGTGGCCCCCTTGTCTGTCCCTTTCACCTCCACCACGTTTGATATGCCGAGCAGGGTGGTGGTGAGGACCTTCCTGGCCCCTCGGTACCCCATGCCAGCTGGGGGTCTCCTTCCACCCTGGTCCGCCTCCCAATCCCCCCTGACTCCCCTTTGCAACACCAGAGTCTACAGAGTCATGCCTCAACAGCGACGGCTGCTGCCACCCATCACCTGATGAGAAAAATGAATAGTTATTACACAGGGCAGGTCAAAAAGCAGGTTACCTCTACATGAGGAGGAATTTAGATGCGTTTTCAGCAACCTCCAGGAGCTCTTAGTGGGTCATTGTTGAAGAAGCCATCAGAGGAGTTGTGTCTGCGACGATTTACTCCCGGCCGGCTGTCTCCGCGGGGAAAGTGCTCTCCATGCTTCTCAAGGGGGGCAGCAGGGGACTGAAGAAAACAAAACATAAACAACACATTTTAAGCAGAAAACTTCTACTTTAAAAAGCTTATTTTAGAAAATAACGATTATATTTAAGAGAACAAAGTGAGTTCATCGAGTCCTGCTGTTCTGTCAATACAAAGTCAACAATACATTACAATACCTTGGCGGGCTGAGGCGTGGAGAAGTTAAGCCAGGCAGGAACAAAGTCATGCTGCGCCATTTAGGTCCAGTGTCTCCCGTCAGTGGATGGAGGCATCAAACCTCATGGCCTGAACTGACAATGCAAGCAACAAACATCAAATCACCATAATCTACTACAACAAATACCTAATGCAAACACATTTAAAGTTGGTATGAAATGGAAATTGCAATTGTATTGTTTCCCTATTGTGACGTATATCTGAGTGAAACGGCTTCTCGACAAATTTTTAAAAAGGTAGGGTGGGACTTGATTATGACTGGACCCTTGTCGTTGGCCAATTTCTGCAAACAACTCATGTGAATGACAGGTTGACAGGAAGTATTCAAACTCATCTAGCCATTGGACAACCTTATTGACCAGCATTCGCGGCAGTGTACACATCATTCTTGATGTTGTTGTGAGGAGAAGGGGATATTAATGGGCAATGATAAATCATTTATAGTAAATATTGCAATATTTCATAAAAAAATAAGACAGTTCATCAAGACAATTTCATGGTATCTTTGAAAGGTAAAAAAAAAAAATCTTTTGCAGCAACAAATGCAAAAACAATGACTGTTTCAAACAAGTTTTGAATGTTCTCCCATCAGCCAAAGGTCAGGCAAACAAATAGTCTTCACCTAAAACTCATGTCATTAGGTTGAGCTAATGTTGCCAAGTCAGGCTGAAGAGAATATTTAAAAAAAGAGAAATGTTTTGAAAACACCACGGGGTTTAAACTTTTTGGAGAAATCAACCTAAAAATAGCTTGCTTACAGTTGTACATTGAGGTGACAACAAAACAGATTTACCACATGCTGATTTGGATGTCTTTAACTGTAATATCTTTTTCAAAGACAAGCAAGCAGTTAAGTTAAACATTAAAACACTGTTTAATAGAACAGTTTTATTGCTCTCTTGGCCTTGACATGATTGACTGTATTTATTTAGACTCAACAAAAGCTAACGACTGAATGACAAATCTCACATTTCATACCGTAAGAGTGCAAAGTAAACAATACCAAGGAAAGTTTCAGCTAAATGTTGTGGCTTCTTACCCCAGAGACAAAGGCTCTGTAGTTCGATGGCCCTGTCCTTGGCTGTGTCTGTGTAGAGGGCCCAACCAATGCACTTTCACAGGCTTTGAAGCCTCAGGACAACCACAGCTCCTGCTACAGGCAAACTCCAGTTTCCAGGATGGGGCAAAGAAGGGGATGGAAGTGAAACGTGTGCAGCACAAGGTGAAATTGTGAGGGGATGAAAAAGATGGTGACGTGTTGTTTTTGATCACTGGCGTGTGGTTGTGGAAGAGTAGCGGATGTGTTTGATCTGTAATGCCAAAATGACTCTCCACGACACCCTTAGTTCACCCACGATGACCGTGTGCATTCAGGGTGACAAAAATACAAGTCCAGTCTCTTATTCGGGGGGCTTGTGGTAGCAGCACGTTGTGCCTGCTCTGACACTCGGAAGCTCCTTTACGAACTCATTTTTGGCTGAAGACACACAGTGACCAAAAAAAAAAAAAGAAAAAAAAAAAAAAAAAGTGGGTTTGTACCACACAATGCTGTTTTGAGGAAAGTGGTGATCTGAATATATTCACCTCATCTAAACAGCGAAGGTGCTACGTCAGGGCGAAAAGGGGAGGGGGGCTGATTTGTCACATCACAATAGCTAGAAGTGCTTTATGTTATAAAGTCATGAGAATTGCTTTAGCCTTCAACAGCTCATACTTTGGATGATTCAGTGAACCAAACAATGAAAACTTGACATCTTCAATTCTCGGCCCACATGGCTGATGAACCAATATCACGTTAGGCTACCGAAAAAGTTTAAAGGAAATATGATTTGCCTCCTAACAACACTTCCGATCTTCCAGTTCATCAAATTAGAAGAAGCTTCCACAGGCGAGTAACTTGAAGCCAATCTGCACTGATTCTTGTTAAACGCGACGTACCGTGCATTGGTGATTCAAATGAAACTCAATGACAAAACAAGCGTCCAGATGCAAGCAAACCTTGAACATTCACTGTGAAACAACAGGTTTACTCCAGATTGTATTATTGCATGTTGGGAGATCTTGGGTCTCTTAAAATCCTGCAGTCACAAATCCAACAGGTTGTTCTACCTCCAGATCTTCAATATTAATCTGCAGACCAACTCTGTAACATAAAGCAATATTTAGATCAATTTATGTCTTATATAATGTTGAATATTTACACTTCATGCTGATTCTATCAGCTCAAATTGATTGAATATAGAAATATTTGAACTTAATAACAAGTCACAAAAAAATAACTAATGTTCCAAACGCTGGCTCAGAAACAACCACCAAAACATAAAAAAAAGTTTATCAGCACACAAATGCACCTTGACAGGTTACAAATGTGCTACCACAACTGCTTTGAAGGAAATTAGCATTCTGCTTTTTATTTACTCACCTGCATGTTGTTCTAAACATGTATGTTTTTCTCCCTAAAACCATGATAATAGGCAGAATAACATCTCGTCACAATTGACTTTCACTGCATGTAAAAAGAGTGAAAGTGAGTTGTGACAGGCTGTCAGTCTACTATTCTGCCAAACATGTTTTCTTATTTTATTTATCCTAAAACATACAAGTTTGGAACAACATACATATATGTGAGAGAGAGAGAGATAGCGAGCGAGCGAGAGAGAGAGCTGTGACAACAAATGTAATTTGAGTGAACTAACTTTACCCTTTTAACATGACTAGTCATCTCCTTGTCAGGGTATTTTAGATTAAATATATATGCATACGGTCATATATTTTCTAGCCAACGTTACGGTAAAATAAACTATTTGTTTGTGTAAATGCAAAGCATAAAGTAAAGTTCAGGAAAACTAAAAGCAGGCATATAACTAGCAAAAGAGTTAGCTGCAGGATTTGAACTAGACTTGACTTTTAAATATATTTGTGATAAAAACAAACTAAAATTTAACATTCTCGCAGAAAGGTTCTGGTGCATTCAGTAATTATACATACCTAGAAAACATACAACATTACGAGTAAATACTAGTTCGCCTTTCTACTTGCTGAACACTCGCTAGCACGGCACAGTTAGCATAGTAGGCCATTCATGTGTGCACAAATCTTATACTCAACGTCGACTGGTTACATTTAAACTTATCACAGTAAATAAACTTTTAGGCATCGTTGGACGGCTACATAGGGGTGAATTATAACGGATATGACTTGTGTCGTGACGGAATGCGTGTTGTTTTAGCCACGGCGCGAACTAGGCTAAGCTAGCATTCCGAGCAGAAATAAAGTGTTGTAAAATGGCTCCCTCTCGACACCAAACCAACCGAATAAACATTTCGATATACACGTACCTTTTGATCCCTTGTCTTTTCCAATAAGTTAATCGAAGACAATGGTGCGCCGCTTGTCAAGTCAATTTGACAGTTTGGAGGTTGTCGTATTTTTGATTCTGTATTTTGTTTGTGTTTTTAATCACACTCGTTCCGACTTTGCCAATCCATCTAGCTTGTTCCTGTCTACTTCTGCACAGACGAGCTAATCGATCGCAGAGCACAGCGCGCTGGACGCGTCATAACATTCTCCCCTAGCTCCTAGCTCAAGCCAGTCTTGATAGGACTTGAAACACACAGACCGAGGACTTTTAAAGTTTGCACTACTCGTGAAATATATTGAGTTAAATGGTTACAAACAATTATGTAAACAACATGGCAAAATGGGCGCAAATGCAAATGAGCTCTAACAGTAAGCATCTCTTGAGTCCACGGTGTCTGAATTCACAGGCGTTATTACACGTGAAAGTAACGAAAAATAACCAGGATATTGCATTCGATGACAGAAAGTTGTCGCCGAAATCTAATTAGATATCAGATCTGAATGTACAAAGTGCTAATCTGTTACAGTTAGGTATCTCATACTGTTTGTGCAAAAAAGGAATGTGCTGTTTCTGTGGTACCTGATATTGTATTTTATATCACAAAAAAAATTTGGTTTGCATATAGCCTACATGGCAGGGTTTTTTGTAACTGAGGCCAATGGGCCTCAAAGGAGTAACAGGGTCCGTGGAAAAGTCTAGATTTAAAAAAAAAAAAAAAAAAATTTGATAAATTAATATAAATGTAGGCCTATATAAATAAGAATAATAATATAAGTTAATTATTAATTAATATCGATTTAATTATATTAAAATATAAAACTTTATTTAATATAAAGTAAAAAGATTAAACATAAACGAATAAATAAATACATTTACATTACTATAGTGAGTAAAACATATAATAATTAGGAAACTAATTTTAGATTTATTATTTTTTACTGTATAAATTAGGTGTTTAGAAAAGATAAATGCCTTTATAAATTTCAGGGGTTCTGCAAAAGAGGATAATCATATTGGGCGCCTGTGGCATCTAAAGATTGGAAACCCCTGTGTTATGCCCACACAATGTTTTGATGTTTGTGCATTGTTCGAAAGTGTAGTTATAGAATAGAATAGAATATGCAAAGTTTGCACCAAAACATATTCCTTTTCAGATAACGGGTTTTGAATTTAAATAGCAAGAAAATGGATTTAAAAAAAAAAAAAAAAAAAAAAAAAATAAATAAATAATTATTTAATTAATTGAAGTGAACATGGCCATGATAATAACCAAACCGTATGTGCATTGCTCGTTGTGTGCCAGTATTCTATCCACTGTCCCTTGCTTTTTCTGTTTCTTAATACATTTTCAGTCAAACCTGACCACAAATAATATATATATTTTTTTATATCAAACATTTATATGAATTTCATTTAGTTAAACTGCACTTTACTACACTCCATTCCCACGAGACTCCATCTCATTCTGAGTATAAATGTAAACATTTAATTTGAATTTAAAGACATGATTCTTCTTCCGTAGGACTTTTATAAGAACTTCAGGCATTTTGCTTGTTTGGGTGTGTCTGACTTCACATTTCCACTCGCGTTATAATGACCTTCTGCTAAACCTACGTTAGTACGTTTTATTTTAAGACGCTATGAAATGAAATCAAGGTAGGGCTATGTTTTATTAAGTTTTATCGAATCTGACATACGATATAAAACTACTGCTTAAACGGTTAGCTTTTATAGTGTGCATTGTGCAGTTCAGTTTACCTGACATCCGATCGGATTCAGACAGCACTGTAGTAACTGTCCTTAATTAATTATTAATGTTTTCAAATGATTTGAATTGCAGGTAAAATGTTGGCCAGTATAATCGGACGTCACATCCTTGGTAACATTAGGGTAAGTGTACAATTTTACCCGTTAGATTTTGTTGCTATTTTGCACTTTTTATTCTATCATTTTCTCTCATTTTATTTATCTATTTTCTATTTACGCCGGTTTCAGTCATAAATAACAGCACTCTGTGTTACGTAATGTTAATAACTTCTAATACGTTATTAAATAGTTTTCCTCTCTATTGTTTATGAGAATTCGTATCACAACGAAAGCAATTGTTTTAATTCGCTTTTGTTCTTTGCTCAGGTGTCCAGAAAGATTGCCTATTTAGGGCAGCGGACCACTCATTTTTCAACAATTCTCACTAGAGGTTTGTATGGACAGTTGCCCCCAAGGCATGTTGCCGGCGCTGTTCTGGGAGCCCAGTCATTTCACTGGTCTGGTCAGAGACTGAAGAAACGACCTCAGGAAGAGAGTCCACCAAAAGAACTTGATTTGCTTCGCTATGACTTGAGAGACCTGAAGAATGCTCCAAAGCCGGCCCTCTATCTTGGATTATCTGGTCTCATACCTTTTGTATCCGCTCCTCTACTTATGGCTGTCACAGAACTGTATCTTCCTGAAGTCGCATTTGCTCAAGTTGCATACGGAGCGTCCATAGTTTCCTTTCTTGGTGGGGTACGCTGGGGTTTTGCCTTGCCTGCCGGGAGTCCAGCAAAACCTGACTGGCTCAATTTAGCCAACAGCGTGGTTCCATCTCTGATTGCTTGGATGTCACTCCTTTTTTGCCATGACATTACACAGTCTGCTGTGCTTGTGATAATGGGGCTTGGGATATCATTGCATTATGACCTGTCCCTTCTGCCCACATACCCCAGCTGGTTTAAAGCACTGAGGACAATCCTCACAGCTGTAGCCTTTTTCTCTTTGATAGGCACTGTTGTCATTAAGCAGTTTTATCCTGAGAAGAAGTATTTCACTGATAAATGATGCATATTTGTAATGTCAGTCCACTGCTATTAAATATGTTAAAAGTGTCAAAACACTTTCTGTGTTTTAATTTCTGACTCAATTATCTTCCTTTTTATAAATATCCATTTGGCTTCCTATTGTTGAGTTATTGGCGAAACAGATGGTACATTGCAGTAGTGAAATCAAATGACTGGGGACTTTTCTTTTCTTTTTTTACCTTTAATATAACTTCACATACTGTGTCAGTTAGATCATGAGAAGTCAACTACAAATACTGTGAAATAAAAATAGAATTGCGTTCTTACTAAATTATTTGAAAATAAGTGATATTGACAAAAAAGCAATGCAAATGCTGAAAGATTTGAAATGGAGTAACTGCATTGTATTGAACAACTTTCAGTTTCCAACATTACTTGGGCACTTATTTTTCTTTGTC
Organism: Pseudorasbora parva; assembly: GCF_024679245.1. Taxonomy (NCBI): domain Eukaryota; kingdom Metazoa; phylum Chordata; class Actinopteri; order Cypriniformes; family Gobionidae; genus Pseudorasbora; species Pseudorasbora parva. The sequence goes on along the minus strand of NC_090183.1, from coordinate 31,318,476 downwards.
TTGTTTATCTATATTTTTAAATGATTTTAGCAAGAACATTACATTTTGTGTGAAGTCATTCATACACTGTAAAACTGTTACTAAATAAAATAAGTTTAATTAACTCAAAGTACTTAGAAAAAAAGTTGTGAACTCAATACCTGATTATATTAAGTTCAGCTCAAGCTGAATGAGTTACAGCAGATGTCTAGTTCCCAGCATGCTTTGCGTCTGACGGTTAATCAAGAATATATTTGAATATTTCATTATTTTACTATATTTTATTTAAATTAAGTGTTATTTTATGCTTTTGACCAATGTCAATATATGCTGTGATCTATAGTGTTTGATGTTCTGTTCTGTTGCTATTTAAAAGGGGGCATCATGTTATGTGGGGCTGTGGGCTCAAATGGAATAATTTTACAGTACTCATAAATATTAGTTACATAACTCAAATGGTTTAAGTTACCCTAACTGGTTGGGTTTTACAGTGTGCTGCTTAACGTTTTTAATGCTTTATCTCATTACAGTGCACATTGATGGCAATGATTAAACTGTACAAAGAACCTAAGATTCTAAGACCCATCACCTTTCAAGTAAAATCCACCAAAATATAGACTACCGGTATGTTGCTTTATGTTATTCCAAATTATTGTTATTTTAATGTTTATTTTTGAGTTTCTCAGATGCTATACCTCATAGATTATAATTTATATGATACAATCGAAAAACCTGGCACAAGGCCCTGTTTCTCAATTGTCATCTAATTTTCCAAACACATTTAATTTATATACATCTCCATAACACACCTGGCGTACTTGTCATAGTATAATTCAAATGAGTATCATTTTTTTCCTTAGAAGCTATCTAATAATGTTTGATGCAGACGGTAAATGTAATGGCTATTAAAAAATAAATAAAACATCACTTTAGTCTCAGCAGATGGCAGCAAATACGAAGTACAATCCTATTTCACCGAAAACCGATCTTTTTTCTTGCCCCTTCTAAACCATTGGAGGATCAGCCCTCCGGGGTACATGCAATGCAAAACTCCCCCACTTGACTCTGCTCAGACAGACTGAACGGAGAACAGCGCTCCAGTGTATTTGCGAGACACCCTACTTAGACTCTGCTTGCACAGACTGAACTTAGATCAGCATTTGGCACGCACCCACCGCCGTCCACTCTATCCGAGCTTCAGGAAGCGGCTAGATTTCCTCCCTGGAGAAAAGCAACGACATGGACCGGTTCTGATTAGTAATTATTTATTTATTTTTGCCACCGAGCCGTTTCATCGCAACGGCCGGGTTGACGTTTGAAGAAGAGTGAAGTTGGAAGAGAAACGCGGAGCTTCGTGCCCGCATGATATAATGATCCGTGTCAAAACAGAGCTCGCGCTCGAGAGTCCTGACTCACGAGACATGATGAACAGTTGAGCTCGCGCTGTGTTGTGACTCCGCGGCAAAGTATCTCGCCAGTCTGGCGGTTGACTGAATAATAATAAATAAAAAAAAATCGCCGTTTTTGTTTTTAGGTTATGGCTGAGGTAACTGTGGACTGTTAAAAAGTGTTAGTTTACAGAAAATAGAAAATCCGCTGGTGACTGGAATCTGCAACAAGCACGTTGGAAACGCGGCGTTATTCAACGAAATGGTGACCTGTCGCTATAATCTCACACTGACAGACACAGGCCCGGCGAGTTTATTTAGATATTGTTTTTAAACAGTCACTTCATTTTGACGTTTATTTTGCGGATGTTGTCAAACTTTATCAGCAAACAGTTAGCGAGCTAGCGAGTTCCGCCGGCTGATTTGCCGCGCTAAAGTCGCATAGTTTACATTAAAAACGAAAGACAAAACGGTATTTGAAGGGAAAAGTGACGGGCTGTCATGGCAACTCGGGCTGCAACTTAAGAGAGATCAACACAAAAGCCACGGTGTCGAACCTGCTCTCACCATTGATTCTGTCTTTGTGTTTGTGGAGCAAAGTTGAGGAGAGGTTTGCTCACCATGTATCAGAACAATACCTGCTCCACCATCTAAATGCAACTGACCATCGGATTCATCGATACATTACTGTTGTAGATTACTACTCAACCACCATCCATCAGAATGAAGGGAACCGAGAGCAAAAACAAAAGGAAACTCTGCACATCTGAGCAGCGGGAGAGCAGCACTGAAGGAAAAGACGAGGTAAGTGATCTTGTACTGAAAAGATGACCCGCTTTAACAGGGATACATTGCTTCATTTTAAAATGCAAGGTAATGTTAAACCTAACGCAATACAAAAAGGAGTCCTTAGATAGTGGTGCATGTGACGCAGCTGCCCTGCAGAATGAGCGCAGTGCATCCATTCAGTCCATTCACGAAGGATCTGCCTATACAGATCAAGTACATTATGACATTAAAGCTTTTCTTGCAAACATCCCTTAGGTGATAATGTGAAAGCAGAGAGATATCTAACGTTAGAGAAAAAGTGCATGGTCGTTTGCTTGTGTATAACGTTACTTAACTTGCAGAGCACTCAATTGATACATTCGTTATTTTGTTTAAAATATTATATAAGAGCTTGTTTATTCAATTACATTATATTTCAGACTGATGGAATATTATTAAAAACAATACACACCCAGGAAAGCATGCACATTTGGTTTGTGTGTTTTTGCATTGTGTAATTAGCTTTGTGCAGTTATTCGGGTAAGTTTATGGGACTTGCTTAAGTTTATTACCCACATTATGTTTGTTCTGTTGACTTTTATTGGCTCCTTGTTTTCTGACAATGTGTGTCTTGTGTTATTATTGGGGATAGGACAGGCTGACATTGAAAGGAAATAAAAGAAGGAGCGTACTATATATATATATATATATATATATATATATATATATATATATATATATATATATATATATATATATATATATATATATATATATATATTAGTACTCTCCTTCTTTTGTGTGAATTAACATAGCACTAGCAAATGCTTTTATCAAAGTGACTATGTGTGTAATATAATGAACAATAATGCATTCTAGCATGGGCATACAATGAGAAGTGATGCAATACATTGTTCCAAGATTGTTTAGAGAAGTACTCCAACTAGATAAGCGTTTTCCAACATTTTTGTTTTGATAAGTAAAAAAATAAATCTTGGCACACCACTATACAAATAAATGCACATGCATAAAAACACACATGCATTGTTTTAAATGGCATATTATATTAAAAGTAGTACTCGCTTTAATGAAGGAACAGAAAAAGGACAAATAGTTAGCTATATGATGATGTTGGTGATGATAAAACAACACGTTTTCATATTGTTGCTGTTTGGGGGGTGACCTTGTGTGTCGATGAAGCTGATATTGTGGCTTTATATACACTTAATCGCCAAAAGTTTTGGGACAGCCCTACAAATCACTGAATTCAGGTGTTCCAATCATTTCCATGGACACAGGTGTATGAAATCAAGCACCTAGGCATGCAGACTGCCTCTACAAACATTTGTGAAGGAATGGGTCGCTCTCAGGAGCTCAGTGAATTCAAGCATGGTACCGAGATAGGTTTCCACCTGTGCATTAAGTTTGTAAAATTTCCTCACATCTAAATAATCCACAGTCAACTGTTAGTGGTATTATAACAAAGGGGAAGCATTTGGGAACAGCAGCAACTCAGCCACAAAGTGTTAGGCCACGTACTATCTCAACGCGGGGTCAGCACATGCTGATGTGTACAGTGAGCAGAAGTCATCAACTTTCTTCAGAGTCAATAGCTACAGAACTCCAAACTTTGTGTGGCCTTCAGATTAGCTCAAGAACGTTGCGTAGAGAGCTTCATGGAATGGGTTTCCATGGCCGAGCAGCTGCATCCAAGTCTTACATCACCAAGTGCAATACAAAGCGTCAGATGCAGTGATGTAAAGCACGTCGCCACTGGACTCTAGAGCAGTGGAGACATGTTTTCTGTCTGGCAATCAGATGGACGAGTCTGGTTTTGGAGGTTGCCAGGAGGGCGGCATTGTGCCAAGTGTAAAGTTTGGTGGAGGGGGGGGGGGTTATAGCGTGTGATTGTTTTTCCGGGATCAGGCTTGGCCTCTTAATGCTTCAGTATACCAAGACACAATTTCATGCTACAATTTCCCCAACTTTGTGGTAACATTTTGGGGATGGATGAGCAAGTTTTCTGTGGAGAACACCTTTGGGATGAATTAGAGCGGATACTGTCCAACCTTCTTGTACTTTGTACCTTCTCGTCCAACATCAGTGCCTGATCTCACAAATGCGCTTCTAGAAGAATGGTCAAAATTCCCATAAACACACTCCTAAACCTTGTGGAAATCCTTCCCAGAAGATTTGAAGCTACAAAAGGAGGGACAACTCCATATTAAACCCTACGGATTAAGAATTGGATATCATTAAAGGGTTACTTCAGCGATTAGCATATGGCTTTGTATCAGTAGAAACCCTGGAGTATATTCAAATGATCGTGCCCCCCCCCCCCCCCCCTTTTAAACAAATTGGCCGGCAGAGCAAAGTAAGTGTTTCAACTTCTCAAATTAATTCCTATGAAAGTTAAGCTTCCAAAGGCATGAACTGAAAATGTGCCAGACTGAACATGCGCTGTGAATCTATGCCTCAAGTGCGGACTCGTTTACCTCTGCTCTCATCACGAGAGCTCATTAGGAATGTATGTAGACTCCTGCTGCGTTTGTGCTGACACTTCCTCAGCGGTAAATCACATATTGTACAGACACTTTCAGTTTTTAATTGTAGTGTCTGTTCTCTAACTGAACTGATTTTATGAAAATGAACATGGTCGCGGTGGGAAAGTGAAAGTGATCCAGTAATCTAGTAGCGGTGGCTTTGGGAGTGGCCTCACAGGGCAGCGAAGCATTCTGGGAATTGTTGTCTTTCAGCCCCATGAGACAAAAATACATTTTCTGTCTTTTCTTAGTCTAGAAAGCACCAAATTAAAAAATAATTTCACATTTATACTACATTAATGACCCAGTTTAAATACATTCATCTTCCCAGCACTGAAGTACCCTTTAAAGTTCATGTGCATATAAAGGCAGGCATCCCAATATAGTGTAACTATGGTCAGACTCTTGCATGTCATATTAAAATTTTATGAAAATTAAGCTCAAATGCGCTACAAGATTTTTGACCAATGAATGACAGATATATTTTGTCTGTCACTGGGAGTGGTGCAGTTCAGATGAGCCATCAGTCTTCTTACTAACCTGACCCAGTTGGCAGAGTGACCCAGAGTGCAGAGAAGGGATTTTTTTTTGCACTTTCTGAAAAGTAAAATCCTGTTTCCGTGCATTTTTAATGAAGTGTTTCATGGCTTAATTCAAAAGTGCAACTGCTTTAAGTTGCAAGACATGGTGTAGTTAGAATACAATAAACCTGACAAGTATTCTTACATACATGTGTGAGATTTTGGGGGAAATGTTTCTATTGATGCATATTAATCATCCTGTATGCCAAGATGTGAAAATGAGACCTGAAAGAAAATCTCTTCCCACATATTCAACAAAATAAATTAGTCCTTGCTTTAGGTTTATGGAAGTTTGCAAATGGATTATAAATTGGGATTACTGTTGCAGTCCAGAACCGTGCAATAAGCATTGGCATTGTCATGAACTCCTCAGCCCCCTTTTGAATTTTTCTTTTAAATGCTCTCCATGCACAGTAAAACATTTTATCCAGTCCTATTAATTCTAATTTAGAAGAGGTTTGGCTGATTTTTTTTTTTTATGTGCCCAATTTTTCTCCTCTTATAACCTTTCAGTGGTAAACATGCTAAACATCTGTGTTAAACATCTGTGGTATTCAGCTTTGTTTTAGGAGTTCCTCTCCCCAATAGACATTGAACTGTGTTGTAAAAGTTTTTTAACCAGCACAGATGGCTTGGACTGGTGCAAAAAGCCGTTACATAAGCAACTCCCCAACCTAAATCAGCTTTTCATTCTTGTATTTTGATCATTTTAGAGATGAACTGACATAACCAGACTTGGTTAGATAATGGAAAATGGGGTTACAACATGTTGATGTTACTGAAGACTAATTCCCTTTTGGCATGTAAGCTCTATGCTTAACTCTTACACTCAAATGAAGGCTAAAATAAGCCGGTGCTGTACTGTGAGCCTGTTTACATTGCTTTCGAGAGCTTTCTGTCTGATTGGTGTATAGCTGCATCAATAGAGGATAGTGCCAAATATGCTCACCGGTTAGTTTCCAGGGTTAAGGTAATCTGCTAATAAAAATATGGAGACAGTGTCCTAAGTTGACATACACTCTCAGAAAAAAAGGTACAGTGCTGTCACTGGGGCGGTACCCTAAGGTAAAAAAGTAAACAGGTACATCTTTGTACCTTACTAACCCCAGTAGTAAATAACCCCTAGGGTCAATCTTGAGTACCTATAGAGTATTGAAGTATCCTTCATATCTCTGAAAAGTCTTTAGTTTTATTATATTTATAAAAGAAAGATAGGCTGTACCGAGTCTTTCCGGAAAAAATAACGAGCGGATGGAGGCCTATCGTATGGGCGGAGCTAAATAATCTCGAGCGCGCGCAGCTGTTGTATTGAGAGCGTCTGAAAGCTGTGACAATCTCAAGTGTGGAAAAGAAAACATTACCATAATAAACCATGGCTATCAATCAGATTCAACTAATATATATATGATCTAGAGTCAGATCCGGAGGCTGAAATAAATTGAACAGGAGAAACAACAACAGCAGGACATCCGTCTCTGTGGTATGTACTGTATTTACTGGCCTGTGAACATTTGTGTGGGTTTACTCGTGGTGTATGAGGACATGATTTGGTTTATGGACTATTGTATGCGACTAAACATTAGCAGTAGCAAGCAAAACAGTTTTGCACGTCAGACTAGTGTAATGTTATACATAGAAAAACAATGGAGTAGCGCATTTGAATGACGATCGTGTTGTTTACTGAAGTTTACTTATGCGACGATAGCCAACAACACAGACCAGACATTTGAATGAGTTTTACTCACCGCCTTTTACACCCCCCCCCCCCCCCCCCCCCGTTAAGAGTGCGTATTAGTACCTTAAAGGTACATAGTAGTACCTTTTCGGTTTTGTACATTAGGGTACCGCCCCAGTGACAGCACTGTACCTTTTTTTTCTTACAGTGTAGCCTTGAATAATTTTGTCTTAGTTCATTAGGGTGTATTTGGATTATCCTTTAACTCCTAGCCTTTATGAAATGGTGAATCTATAACTGAGAATTGCTTCTGTGCACTTGAGTCAGTGAAGGGTTTAATCTAGACCTGCAAAAGGAAAATAGGCCATCACTTTAGTCACCTCATTATGCAGAACTATCATGTAACAGGTCATGCCCTCTTGTTAAGTGTGGTTGTGGTTTCCAATCAAATTAAACTATCCAATTAAAATCAGATCTTTGATATTCATACATTTTTACTTACTCTTTCTTCTCTATTTCCACATAGACATCTGCAAACTTGATGACTTCATCTGTTGCTCTAAAAATGACACTGACAGACAGTCCTAAAGATTTAATTAAAATAAATAAATAATAATAATCATGTTTGTATTCAATGTGAACACATTTAGTGTGTATTTATTAAAATACGGATTTGACATGGCCAAAACACTGCTATCATTGAGTTTAGAAGCAATGGAAAATTGTTGTTTTCATGGGAAGAAAGAGAGGCAGAGAGAGATACACATGAGGCGGTGTAATGTAGGTGCTGACTTTCAGAAGAAAGTAGGAACATTGTCCCTCCACCGCATGCAGTTAGTTACACAGCAGGGTGTTTTTAGTTTGTCTCACTCTGCTGGGCTCAGCCTTTATTTCAGGGCTCAACTGAATTGGATAATTTAAAACTCCATGAAATCAAAATTGGAGTACAGGTCTATATTAGCTTTGAGTCCATCAATAACCTTGTGCAGACACTGCTTTTAGCAGACAGATACACATTTAAAATGTACAGTCTTCCTCTTCCAGGAACACATTGATGACTATTTTTTGCAGTTAGGGGTTAACAATATTTCAGAATCCCCCTTTCAGTGCTTACTGGTGTATCCATATTCTAATAAAAAAAAAAAAAATATTGGCTTAAAATATTGGCCATCATTTGTCAGCACTGGCAAACACCATAGAGTAAATAAGCCAGGCATGAGGGTCAGTTGACTTTTCTGTGATTAGATGTAGTTGTTTCCTCTTTGGGTCCCTTATCAGATGTTCAAATTAGGCATGAAAACAGTGGCGTATGCCAGTTTTTATAGAGCACATGCCGCTTCACTCTGCAATCATAAATGTCAGGAAATTACTGATCCATTTACAAGCCTTGATATTTTATGACAGAGCCTTAGTTCCACCAACCAGTCCAAAACACATCACAAACACCTCTCTGTTATAGATGTTGAATGTGATCAATAAACAAAAGAACCCAATTGATCCGGGGTCCGTTCTTTGAACGTCGCTAACCCAGTTTTGATTTTTGTCGATTTGGCATGATCTCGGATTGTTTGGTTCTTTGACGCTCATCTTTGACTTGTCATAGCAACAGCTCCGTCAACTCAAACCTTCTCTGGAGCAGGCTGATTTCATGTAAACATCTGTCCCAGCCACTGCTACTCTATTACAAGAGTTCATTACTGAACCAGGGGCAATAATAATTTTAAATAATAACTAATAATATAAGTTTTATTTAATTTTATAATTAGAAAATAATATTATAATGTTGTGTAACATGTGTGTGTATAATACTATAGACATGGCTACTTGATTGAGAGATTTATTTGTGATGGAATAATTACTTTATGATTTTATTGGTGGTTTACACATGTACAGTTATTCTGAGCCATGCATTAATTTGAGTGATGACAGATATTATGGGAGTGGCTTGATGCAGAGAACTTGATCATGACCCTTAAGAAACGTCAATTAATGCTGTCACATAACAAATTAGCTTAAAATTTAATAAAAAATTACATGCTAATTACAACAATGAAATAAAAATGTAAAGAGTGTTATAAATTCAATAAAATCGTGAATATAAATAATTGGGAATCATGTAAAAATGTTTGATTGGTCGTTCGGCTGTTTTCTTATAAAGATCCAGAAATGTGTTTTTTTTCTTTTTTAATTTGTCAAGTTTTTTGCCAGGTGGCTTTCTTAATTATATAGTAAACCAGCCAATCGCTGCATTGTTGCTTGTGGTTTCGATTATCAATAGAGCCGCCCTCTTCACTGAACACAAGAACGCGCAATCTTAATCCAGTTATTTTAATTCAATCCGCAAATTAGTTCAAGAACCAAATTAGCCAGAGATCAGTTATCACGATTAAAAGATCTTGGATCTGTCAAATCATCTCAGCGATGTATTAAAGGTGCACTATGTATTATTTTTGCAGTAAAATATCTAAAAGACACCAGGCCAGAGTTATATATTTTGTTCAGTTGTGTACTTACAATATCCCAAATGTTTCCAACTATTTGTAAATTGTGAGAATTGCTATTTTAACCGATGACCCGGGACGTGTCAGCATAGCCTTTGAGGGAGTCGCCTATCAATTGCGTCATATCTGCGTTACCCTCAGTTTCTGGTTTTATTTGACAGAAACACTTTTCTCTTAGCACAGAGTAATGTCATAACAATTTTAAACACACTTAAATCTATCTAATATGATAAAAAGAGCTGCATCACCTCATACCAATGACCGGAAAAGCGGAAATAGTGCGGGTGCCCGGCGACTGTGTTCCGTCCCGTCATAATAAAAGTCCCATTTCTCGCAAGGCGTGTATTTGTGTAACAATCGCTCCAGCAGCCGTACTCAGCTCTACAACTCTCGGTCCTGCTCTGCTTCATACTACAGTTACGTTAATAACCTCATGCATGAACGTGATTTCTGCTCGAGTCCTATTTTCCACCGGCTGTGAGGTGAAGACCACATGTCCCAAGATTCTGAGCTCAAACTTAGCGTCATCAAACTACACTTCCTTTATTTTGAATAGGCGACCTCTAGTGGACGGAAAGTTGCATAGTGCACCTTTAAGCAAGGTACAAAGAATGGACCCCAGCCCAGATCTCACTTTTTTCTCTAGCAATTTACTAAAATTTATTTCACCAATCAGCCATAATATGTTATTTGAATAGAAAATAGTAAAACGTGCGCATTGTTTTTTTCTGTTGGCAGTGGTGTCTGGCTGTAAAATGGTGGTGTTATTAACTGGCCAGCCTGGGGTCATGTAAAATCATACAACTGGGATCAACAGAGATTTGCACTGTATTATGAGGCAGATCAGATGAGGAAGAGGAATGCTACAAGCAGGAGCCTGTGTGTGTAGGAGAACATGTCATAAAACCGCTGTTTTAATGTAGTGGAAAGCACTCTTACTGTTCTACAGTCACTAGAGAGGGGAGTGGTTCAATATTTTTATTGTGTAAAGGGCAAAGAGCACTTTTGTGAAATGTCAGATTTTTCCCTTGTCTTAAAGAAACCACTTTATTGAAGAAATAAAGACAATGTCTGTTATTCATTGATACTTTTCAATTAATGGGTGTACAGGACCATCAATAGTTGGAAAATATATATAATTTTTGTATTGTTTTACCATGGTCTCTATCCACTGCCATAATAGGAAGAAGCGCATGCAGAACTATTTTTAATATTACTGCTTTTGAGGTCCGAAAGGGATAGAAGGACATAGGGAACTGAATCAACAGCAGGGTGAGTAAAAGATGGCTTTAATTTCATTTCAGGGTGAACTATCCCTTTAAAGGTTTGAAACATCTTGAGGGTGAGTAAATGATGACACAATTTTCATTTTTTGGGTGAACTATCACTTTAATCAACATTTTACAACAACGCCTACAGTTTCCTCATTCACTACTCAGGCCGATACAGAGTACTGATCCGATACTTGGGTGTGTATCTGTAGCTGTATACACTACTAGAAGTGTACACTGTAAAAAAAATAAATCAGGTCTCCAATTAAAAATGTTCAAGTGACCTATCAAATTTTTCAGCTGGCCAAATTGAATTTCTTATAGAAATATCATCGATTCACAGAATTTCAATTCGGCCAAACAAAAAATTTAGATGTGATCAGTCACTAGAAAATGTTCAAATGGAGACATTATTATTTTTTATTATTTACGCTGTATGAATTGCTAGAATTTTTATTTATTTTATGGTGTACTTAAGACTTATCCCTTAATAAAACATGATTAAATACATAAAGTGAACTACTGTATTTATTACAGTATTTTTATTATATATAGAGAAAAAGCTTTTAAATGCAGCCACAAATCTAACACCACAAACTGAGAAAGGTATTTTAGTTTTGCAATATAACTAAAAACCAGTGCAACAAATAAATCATAAAAAAATTATATATAAATCAGAAAGTAATCTCTTACAACAAAACAAATGAAAAATAAGCAACCATTTAGGCATAATTAGTATTATTAATAGAGATGTATTATTATAACATAGATGTACAGTACAACAGTAGCCTAATGTATTCTGTCAAATGTCTTCACATTAAACCTTTTATTTTGACGGGATGCCATGAAGATATGGCGATATGTGTTCATGTTATGTCAGTTTTCTCAAATGAAACGTTAACACATCAAATGAAATGGTCCCTTTACCTTTCTATTAATGTGCTTGGACACAGAGCTCTGTGAACAGCCAGCCTCTGTTGTAATGACCCTTTGTGTCTTGCCCTCCTTGTGCAAGGTGTCAATGGTCGTCTTTTAGACAACTGTCAAGTCAGCAGTCTTCCCCATGGTTGTTTCGCCTACAAAACTAGACTGACCCTGCTTCCCAATTCGCATACTCTCTATACTAAATATTATTCGAAAATAGAATTAGTATGTCCAAAATCGTAGCATGTTAAAAAGAGTATTCCAAAGATACCCGGATGGTTTAATATTTCCGTTCCGAGTGCGACACAAATAGTAGATCAATGTGCGGCTACATTTCTCTCAGTTATGGTAGGAAATTAAACTGAATGTGGAGGATTTGAACTGTGATGATTGGCAGAGCAGTTCAAACGGTGATGGGATGCTCGTAACTAAGCGACGAGTCCTTTAAAGATGACGAAGTAGTATGTCCCAAAGCGTGCATGCTTTTCTGCTACACACTCAAAAGTATGTACTTTTTCTTCACAAAAAGAGTACATACTTTTAGGACATAGTATATGTAGGCTAAATGTGATGCAGCATGAGAGAACATTTAAAGGCCTTTGCAGGTGTTTTGAGTTAATTAGCTGATTAGAGTGTGGTACCGAATATTTTCACGATATTATTTTCGGAGATTCTGATTTTGGGATTTTTCTTAGTTGTCAGTTATAATCATCAACATTAAAAGAAATAAACATTTGAAATATATCAATCTCTGTGTTATGAGTGGATATAATATACAAGTTTCACTTTTTGAATGGAATTAGTGAAATACATTTTTTTATGATATTCTAATCATATGACCAGCACCTGTATATTCGGCTACAGTCTGGAGCCCTGCGCTTAGATTAACACAGAAGCAACTGAACACAGATGCGGTTACCAAATATACTCGGGAGTCGGTACTACCAGTACTACAGAAATTCTGGTAACATCACATTTTTAAAATTTCAGTTTTGACTTGGTACTGAAGTACCGGTACTTGTGACATCCCTAATCGCCGTTTTACTGGCTGGTTGGTCCAGTCTGAAATGCTGCTAAACAGCGGACATACTGTTAAGTGCTAATGCGTTTGCATTTCTTCTTCGCTGCTCTCTAAACAGTGCTTGCTTGTGGCAACTGCACAACTTCCTGTGCAGCAGTTAGGGAAAGCTTGTGGTCATAATAACTATGGGTCTTGTTTAAGAAAGCAGTGTCGGATCAGTATGGGTTCAAGTACTCGCCGATACCGATGCCAGAATTTGTTGTGGTATCTGTGATATTTCCGATACTAGTATCGGAATCGGAACAACTCTTAAAATCTTTGTACATATTAGTTCCTTTATTTTACATTAATTCCCCCATTTTGATTCTGCTCTTCTCTCAATTAGTCCTGCCTGTGAAGCTTTTCCCTTCTTCTGTTATCAGTAATTTCTCAAAATTGAAAGCTCTCCAGCACCATCATTATTATGGCTGAGCACACGTTGTTTGAGCTTGTGGCAAAGATGAAAACCACTCAGAGGCACAGCTACTCGACAGCTCCCTTTATCCCTGAATTTGCACACCCTGTGTAATTATTAAAATTCTTCTAGATTACAACCCTTGGCATTGCTTAATCCATGTTATAATAAGCCAAACGCAGACTGGATAAACTAATTCTTTTGAGGTGCAGGTCTACATACAGAATGAATGCCATTAAAGGAGTAGTTCACTTTAAAATTAAAATTACCCCATGATTTACTCACCCTCAAGCCATCCTAGGTATATATGACTTTCTTCAGTGTCGGGTTCATTTAGTTTAAAGCTCAACAAAGCACATCCATCCATAATAAACATAATCCACACAGCAACACGATGGGGTTTTGCAATAACAATGTAATATAATAATATAAATAAATAAATAATAATGTAAAAAAAACAGAAATTCAATTTGGCCAACTGAAAAATTTAGATGTGATCAGTCACTAGAACATTTTCAATTGGGATACCTGATTTTTTTATTTTTTCCCCCACATATTTTAAACTTTCTAAAATAAAATATCTTGCTTCCTTTACAACACATCTGTTTTCTACTTATGGAAAAAGTGTAACTGACGTGACGTATCACTAGAACGTAGCATAAGCGTTTTGAATTGCGAGAGGCGTTACACTTTCTGCGTAAGTTTAATCTGGAATTGAATTGTGTTCTTCAGAAAGAAGAAAGTCATATACATGTAGGATGGCTTGAGAGTGAGTAAATGATAGGGTAAATTTAGTTTTAAAGTTAACTACTCCTTTAACAGGATAATATTATAGACTCCAATATGGTGATATTTTGAGGCATACTTTATAGATGTAGTTAGTTGAGGAGTGCTGTATGTGTCATTTAATTAATCTAGATAATATTTTCAGAGCCATATGCTTGAATCTGTCTATCCTGAATTTGTTTCATGATTTATTGGTGGTTTTGAAAAGTTGTGCTTCAGATCTCAATATTGTTACAATTGACCCGGTAGGATATATAAGTCCAATGTTCTTTCTTGTGTGCACCTGCCATGTTTATGTGTACAAATCGGTATTGATTGTGACTCTACGACATTATGTGGTTCTGGCAAGGCTGGGATTGATGCTGTCCACAGGCAGAATGTAATGATGCAGAAACAATAAGCTGACTGACTGACTCTGCACTGCGCAAAGAGTTCCTGTACACCTCAACACAAACACAACTATTGTTGTGCTATTCTCCTGTCATTGTTATAAAGCAAATTACTAAAATATTTAATTTACAGTGTATCCTTTTTCCGCCCTATTAATGTTTGATGTGAAAACATTTAAGGGGGTGGTAAAACATGATTTCACTTTTCTAACTTTAGCTAGTGTCTAATGTTGCTGTTTGAGCATACACAACATCTGCAAAGTTACAACGTTCAAAGTTTAAAGCAAAGGGAGATATTTGCTTTTAAAGAATAGAATTAAGATCATTTAGTTTGCGTAAAAATCAGTTTAACGTCATTCTGTTTAAGGTTTGGGAAAACCACACATTTACATGGAAAACATTGCCATCACACATCAGTCTTATCTGACTTGATAGGGATGCACCGATACTATTTTTTCAGAACTGATCCCATCCAATAATAATAATTCTGAGTATTGGCCAATACCAATGCAATTTTGTTTAAAAATTATATGTAGAATTTCTATACATCAGTCTGTTGAACTGATAGTCACTCTTTTGTGAATTAAACACAGTCTACTAAATACAGACAACTTCATTATAAAGGAAAACAACAAATATATAAATATATTTAATCACAATGTATGACAAAAATATTACTATACACTAGATGGTAGATAAATTAGATTAGTGAATAATTCAGCAGCAAATGTTACAAAATCACGAGTGCACAATAATTGTATACAATCTAAACATTTAGTGGGGAAAAAATAAAGAAAACAATAAAAGTGAATAAGTGTAGCTCTAAATCTGGTAAAATGTTACACAAAATACATTCATGAAAAAGGGCCTATATACTAAGAAATTACATTTTATTTTAAATGTATATTGCATATTTTTAATGGGGCAGCAACATAGATAGGGCAGAACAATAAATGCTATTCATAATCTTTCATAGCGCAAAAATGTTATAATACATAGCAGATCAAAGTGGATGCACATCCTGTGCGCAGGATAATCCGCTTGAAGCAACACGGAGTCACTGCGAGCACACACCCGCACTCCGTCTGCATTGAGAAGTTCAAAGCACAAAGGGAAGATATATTGACGCGTAGCGGAGTGTATCTATGCAATATATTTTTTTTTTTTCAATACGTTTCTTTTAACAGTTTAAAATTTCTGTTACTGTGTGTGAAGAACAATACAATCTCTAGTCCAGTGTTGTGATCTAACTGACACCTGGGAGAAAGCAACACGATTTACAGCAATAAACGGCAGCAGATCGTCATTTTTTGAGAAACCATAGATCGTTATCTACAGATCAAGCATAAAAACAGAAACAATGAATAATCTCAGAGAGCGTTTCATCGTGTTGACTGTCGTAACCGAACTTGACACAGTTTGAAAGCTGAATGGAGTGTGACTGAGCTGCAGCGGAGGGAAGCATGCATTGACGTGAACTTGAATTTAATGACTTAAATATTCATCTGTACCTCACATTAAACTATGGAATGGCTTCAGAACACTTATAATATAGTGCACACATTGTTAATGATGCTTTATAATGTTTTTGTGCCTTTTGTGGGGCACTGGGGCTTAACAATAACACAGAATATTATATGCACAGTATCGGATTTGGATCGGTCCTGTCTGACCGATAACCAATCTGGCAAATAATGGCATATCGGAGCCGATAACGATACTGAGTATCGGATCAGTAGTTGTTGGTGACTGCATGGAATAAACTAAAAGAATCAAGCATTATTGTGGATAACTGTAAACATGTAGGTAACTTAATAAGCATAACTTATCTGACTGGGGCTAGATATGACAGCGGAGCTGAAGCTCATTAAATATGCAAATCTTATCCAATCCTAGCCGTGGACGTTTACTTTCAAGTCTCCTGTGCGGCACGCCCATCAAAACCCAGCATTCAGAAGACAGCCCCAACACCAGTGTAGAAATTACCCTATTACTTATTAGCTATGATGTTTTTGAATGTAAAACCACACAAATGTCATTAGTTGAACTCAGACAACAGTATAAAAAAAGAAAAAAAGCCAGTTCATTGTTTAAATTATCAAACAATTTTTGTGTGCTTACCTTACATTTAATATCTGGAGGCATGCAGAGAGGAGCTGATGAGTGTGAGATTTAGCACTGAATCAATTAATGGAAGAGACTTCCATGCACATAAAATCACATGCAAACATATTCACAAGATCATGGCTCCAATTTTTTATATGAGGGTTATACAGCAGCTCCTATAAGATGGGGAAGGTGAAGTCTTACCAGTGGGAATAATTTATGTAGAAATTGAATGGAAAATGATCATGTGCTGTTTATGTTAATCAGTTTATGCAAAGTAAAATCCAATTTAATGGCTGGGGTTTTCAATGAGGCACTAGATTGTGAGAGAGTCTGGAGTGTCACGCTCCATGGCCCTCTAATTACTGTGGAGGTTTGGAAGTTGCTCTTCTATTTTAATCCTGCCGGTAGACAGAGATGGGGTGGAGGGGAATCAAAACTTTCGTGCCTGCTCCCATTTTGTAGACACCATCACAACATATAAACCACTGTTAAATTAATCTCTAGGAAAACAATTACAGTTGTATCTAGTGGAGCTGCACAAATCTGGATAAATTAAGATTATTTTAAACAGAAATTCTCCAAAAACAACGAAACAAATAATTTACCAGAGGTTCTGACAAAATGCTAATTGGAAAAAAAGAACATTCAATGAGTGAATCAGCTTTTTTAAATAAATTTTTACATTAAATCACTTTTAAAATGTGATGTTAAAAGCTTGAATGCTTCTATAGACATACGCGTTTATATCCGAACTATAAACTTTTATCCCAGTACTTCTGTGATAATTCTCAGCACGCACTTCGGATGTGTGTCAGACAGAGCGAGTACCGCAATAAGTTTTTTTTCTGCAGCTGATTGCGCTTAATTATTTATCACTCAAGTCGCAGCACACCATTATATTCTCTGCTGTATGTGTTAACCGAAACCTTTGACTTTTTGCAACTCTTTGAAGTAGTCTATTAAAATCTTTCAGATATCGCAATCTGATAGATTCAGCTCTCGTCGTGTCTGAAAGAATGAATGTGCCATGCAGCATCAGATGCCAAAAGCTTGATCAGTTTTTGCTTTCACTTCCAGGGAATAATTGACTGTGATTTGAGACTTCTTCAATGGTGTAACTCTCATGTAAAGTTAATAGGTTGATATCCACGGGCTTGCCTTTTGAATGAAATATTTCTATGCAACATGACATTCTTCTTCATCACCAACTTTCTTCATCACCGTCATTGCTTGCATAATAATAGAAAAAAACTATTTTTTTCTTTTTCTTTGATAATACAAAGTAAATATTTTAATAAATTAATAAATACATAAATTGCTCAAATAAGTAAACTATTGCATTTATAGTATAATTATTAAAAGTGCCTTGTATTTCTATTTGTTATATATATAGTTTAATATGCTGAGATTTGTCAGTATTCATGGGGTTCAGCTGGCAGAGCTGCAAAGCCATCTCATTTCTGATTCCTCCTCCAGCTGATGATCATTTAGGCTAGATCCTCAGACACTTTGATGTTGATGAAAAAATACATTTCAGCTATTGTCACAGATTCTGATAGACGGGAGGCAAAATCCTCTAGAGGGAAACCTTTTCTTTTCACATGTCAGGTTTCTTGGTTAGCACATTTTTCAAATTCAGTCTCTTGGACAACATGACAATTACAGCATTAGAATATGAATAGAAACATGCAGTTGTTTATTGTATGCAGCTTTTATGATTAACGGTTGTCTAGACTACCACACTGACACGTTTCAAACTTTACATTGCAAATTGATCTAAACAATCTAAATAATTAATTTTGAAGTCAAGTAAGGATCAAGTAGGGATGGGACGGTATGAAAAATTCATATCACGATTATAGTGACCCAAATTATCACGATTATCAATATTATCATGGTTTTATTAAAATGAGATGAAATTTTTCAAAAAGAGTTCATGCATACACTGAAAACTTTTCAGCAATTTTTATATTTCAAAATCAACAAACAAGTAAAACAAGCAGCTCTATGCAATTTTTTAAAAACAATATTATATTCTGTGGCATTTCCTTCTTTATAATGATCGTCATCAATAGCAACGCATTATAACACATCACACATCTGGTGTATAAATGACATTCTCTCTCGTTTCATTCAAATGCAACTTTTGATTTGTATTGAAATTGAAATCAGAGGACTTTACTATTAATATACTACTATAATTATTACTATAATTACTATATCTTATTGTGATCATCTTGTCTGGACGATTGTTTTGTACCCTGTAGAAAATTGATTTTTACAGGTAAGATTTAAATCATTAAACTCCATTCAGTATGTCCCCATAATTATTTATGTGGTAAAGAAAATCTGTATAATAAGTGTGCAACAAAAATACATTATTATCCCTTAAATGTTAACCTTAATAGTCTTGTTTGAACTTGTTAATTCGTCTTTGGCTCAGATCCACTTGCTGCAATTTTTTCTTGGTGGAATCATTACACTAATTACAAGAGAGTGAGATGAAAACATTTAAGCTCAGCATTTTGTGTCCAAAAATGTTTTAGTATTGAGGTCAAAGTCCATTTGCCTTGTGTTCGCTATACAACATTTGGTGATGGCCACAAAGCTGATTTGGCTGATTTTAAGTGTTCCCCCATTGCCACAACTTTCTTTTTGCATGTTCTGCAAACAGGGTGACCATCCTTGATTAAATTTTCCTCAGGAAAAATGTTCCTTTTTTAAAAGCCAAAAATATGACCACACCTCAGAATTAGTCTTTTTAGAAAGCTAAAAACAAATCTCAAAAGCGCTGTAACTGCTTTCTCCATTTCTTCTCGCCCGTTCAAAAAAACAGCGTTGCATGCTGCATCGGCACTAGGCTGAATCTGGCAAAATCGTCATAATCAAACACGGGTTTAATGATAATTAAATTGTAAACTGTTATTAAGCGGTCAGTGCTTTTTTTTATTGTGGTTTACTGTGAATCTGGCAATTGTCCTATCCTTACGATCAAGGCAGAACATTTTCTGAGGTTTCATTTCAAAGGCCGTTGCCTTAACAAACTAACGTCATTCTTGGTTCATTGTCTAGTGTTTGGAAGAGTGCTGTTGTGTCCAGTTCCCACTGTAATGAATCAGTTCGTCATTGTAGACAGTGATGCTGTGCTTCTGGCTCAGGCAGCCTATGAACTTTTCCTTGATTATCTCAGTGAAAGGGCATTGCAATTAAGCACAGTGGGGAGTGGGCCATCCAAAGGCTTTTTTTTCCTCCTGGTAATGACCTGTGTTGAGCTTGCAGAGACCCATCACACGTTGGGGGGTGATGCTTTGGGCCAAGTGTTTTGATTGGTGTGAAACTGCTGACCCCACCAGCTAGCTGTATAAATAAATTCTCATTGTTTTCCCATACTTTTAACAGTACACTGGACTGTGGATTACATTTTCTTGAGAAATATGAGTCGATTTTGTACCAATTCCAATGGATGAATTTGCCAAAGTAGGATCGTCCAATACTGATATTATCTGAGGAGTATCGCAGGTTGTTGGTGTGTTATTTTCTTACCAAAGATACAAGCTTTCTGTTCCAGCCAAAGAAACATGGTAAGAACTACAGTTCTTTTAAAACTACTGACAAAAACACTGGGCGTTTATGTTACTGTTATTTATATTTTTGCTTTATCATGTTTGTTGTAACAATGTCTTTGTAACTGTATTAGATAGTTTTTGCTGGCAGCTAATTAATATTAGCATTAATTTAAATTTAACACAATTTCTAAATATCCACTTAATTTAACATAAGGAACATACAGAAAACATATAAATATATAAAATATCATTTTAGATGTTTAATTACTATTTTGAGCAATGGCATCAAGAGATCAACGCTGAATGAACTTGTTTTTGTGAAAACCTCAAATTCAACCATAATTGACATGTTTCACTTGTTTTGACTGTAGCACGTAATTAGTTCTGACTCATTTTGCACGGGTCGTTTATTTCTAGTAATCGTATTCTGTTCCTTTATTTACTACTCTATGAACTCCACTGAAGACCACTGAACATTGTTTTGTTGTTTTCTTCAGAACTGCTGGCTTGTGACATTTTGTTGCACATAACCCTGTTTCTTTAGATCAGGGTCAGAGCATGCCTCTGGCAGAAACATTAATAATTTAAACTCTTTGACCTCTAGAGGCATTTTTGAAAGAAGATACTCTTTGGGAACATTTACAGTTTAGCATGAACCTCTTTTCTTTTTATGTTTTAAGTATCAATGGGTGCGTTTACATGCACGTTCTTAAGCTGATTATGCCTAATAAGCCGACAATAAACAGGGTCATGTAAATGCGGTAACCTGTTTTCTTTTATCTGTGTAAGGTCATAAAGCCGCTTGGGACAGGTAGTTTTTTGCCTCTTACCTCGATTTCACGCTGCATGTAAATGCTTTAACCTGCTCTCTGTCTGCTTATTGAGTTGCGCATTTGTGATAGGTGAGAAAAACGCATAACTTGGAGCAGATTTAAATGCATCCAGACAGAGCGAGCTAGCGTTTTGCATGAAATAAGGACATATATCTAGCCTAGAAATCTAGATGCACCCTAGCGGCAGCAAATTGAATCTGCCGTGAGTATCATCTAGAAACTCCATAGACAGTAAAAGAAATGGACGGAGCGATCCCATTGCCTTCTACGGCGTTAAGTGATGTCAGTATAGGAGCACTCACTTCCTGATGGCTGAGCGAACTGCGCAGGCTCAGACTGAGCTTGACGACGTAGATGTGACGTGAGCCTCCTGTCTGACAGCTGTAGGTCTTCTAGTAGTTGTGGAAAGGGAAAGCTGAATCACGTTGTTTAAATATTTTCTCCCGTTGCTTTTGGCTCACTATGGGCTTCTCACCATTCTTCCCCCTTGACTTTATCAGACTTTATGTCTCCACGTCCCACCGACTGTCTCATAGACAGTAAAAGATTGCCTGCGAGCGTCTCTATACGGTAATTTCTCAACTGTGCGACGGAGTCGCGTTGGTTATGACGCAATAGTTAGCCTATTTTTACAAAAACAGCTTCTATGGGGCGATAGTGTAAGATACAAGGATACAAGGAGAAACTCTCAATACAGTTCTGAGCTGTAAAAAACAAACTCTATTCAAGCCAATCACATCGTGTATAGAGTCGATGGGCGGGGGCTTAACATGATGACGGCAGAGTTGCACTCGCGTGCTACTAGTTTTTTTTGGGGGGGCATTTATATAGTGCTTTCATATGTACTACTGTACACCCAAAGCACTTTACACACATGTCAGGGGTCTCTCCTCAACCACCACCAGTGTGCAGCATCCACAGTACAACGGCGCCAGTACGCTCACCACACACCAGCAATAGGTGGGGAGGAGAGAGGGCGATCGAGCCAATTCAGTGGATGGGGATTATTAGGAGGCCATGATTGGTAAGGGCCAATCAAGGGAATTTTGGCCAGGACACCGGGATTACACCCCTACTCTTTTACGAGAAGTGCCATGGGATTTTTAATTACCATAGAGAGTCAGGACCTCGGTTTAACGTCTCATCCGTAGGACAGTGCTCTTTGACAGTATAGTATCCCCATCACTATATTGGGGTGTTAGGAGCACCCCCTGCTTGCCTCACTAACACCTCTACCAGCAGCAACCTGGTTTTCCCAGTTGGTCTCCCATCCAGGTACTGACCAGGCTCAGCCCTGCTTAGCTTCAGTGGGAAACCAGTCTTGGGCTACAGGGTGATATGGCTGTTAAAACAGTAACACAGAGGCTGTTAAACAGCAGTCTTTCGAATCAGCTTTGACCGCGACTGGAAGACTTGGAGTTCAGCTTTTCTCTGAGAAAAGAACAAAGAAGGGCACTGAAGTCATTCTTAAAAAGGCATGATGTGTTCGGAGTTTTGCTGACCGGATATAGTGAATGTTTAATCTGTCAACGAGCTCCGCTTCACATTGCTCTGGTTGGTTGTAGCGCTATCCAATTGCCTGCAGAGGGAGTTTGAAAGACAACCATTTATCCCGCCCCTCTGATTGAGCCCTGTCAATGGTGAGTTTCCAGACCAAACATCTTAATGTGGGTCTGGCTTGTTGTCAGGCTAACAAATCACAAACGCAGACTCTTTAAAGACCCAGAAAATTGTAAAGATGTTCTCTTCTCATGCAGCAGAAGTAGAAGAGTTTCAGTCAAAACGCTGCATCCGTAACTGCATGAGGGATAATATGAGCCGTAAATCTCCCGCTGACACAGTGCATGCTTTATTTAACATCACAACTGACGTAACATTTGAAAAACTCAGAGTCAGATATGGACATAATTATTTTTGACGTCACTAAGGAATTAACCCGGTTTATTAATAAAGTCATGTAAACACGGTTTACTTGCATAGTTTACTGGTTTGCATGTAAACGGGGAAAACTAATTATTTCAATAAGCTGATATTTATCAGCTTACTGGTGTGCTTGTAAACGCACCCATTGACTAGCCCATCTGTCAAATATTATGGATAATAGTGGCCATGTACCAGGATTTCTTAGTGTGACCTTATCTCCCCCTGCAGGTCCTTTAGGCTGTGCCTTATAAAGCAGTATTTTGGGCACAATGGGCTGGGGCTGGTTTGTCTGAATTTGGTGCTCCTTTTCACAGCTGCAAGAGACAGATTAGAGTCTGTGCTCACTGCTCTAAATATATGTTTTTATCCTTTTAACTTTTTTTTTTTTTTTTAGAACTTTTACCACTTCAACTAATTGTTATAATAAGCAAATATTTATCTGTGAATGTAATTTTGTTTGAGGTAAAAATTAATGCCAGTTGCCATCATGCTTTTCTTTCTTTTTTGCCCTAAGATATAATTTCCCATCCCCTGTATGTGTGGCCTGATCTTTATTAATCCATTTTAAATGACCTCTGAGCACAAAGGCCTTGTTCCTCAGCTGTGTTTCACTCCTCTGAGAGTTTTAGATATGGGTAATGTGGCTAAACTTGAGACTTGCCTTCCGGGTAATCATATACCTGTAATGTTGTACAAAATATTGAAATTTCCCAGCTTAGTTCTGGTACTCCATTTATTGACCTGTAGAGCATCTAATGACAGTATTGTCCTCACACAGCTCCTCTCTAAACACTAAAGTTGCAGTTCTGCTCATGAACACGCCCACACAGAATCTGCACTTTCAGACTGCAAAAGTTTACCATTGAATTGGAACATCCAATGTTCCTAAAATTCCTTGCGTGTTTGTACAGTAAATATTGTGACTAATTTTCTGTTTCAAGCTATTAATAAGTAGCCAGCCATTTCTGCTTCCTTTTAAATATTTTACCATATTTTAAATAGGGAAGGGGAGGTGCTACTAAGTGATCATGTTACTTAACAACCACTTGCTTTACCAACAGAAAAATGTTATTTTAAAGAAGTATTGAGAGTATATTTTATGCACTCTTCCTACTTTATTTGCTTCTATTTTAAAACAATAAAAAAGCTTTAAAAAAAAAATAGTTCTATTAGCTGCACAAGACCGTTTGTTTTCTCTTGACACTAGCTTTAAATATGCCACTCTGCTGGATAACAAATGCATAAAAGCGCCCAGATGGATATCAGATAATGCAAATAGATAACAATCGACATTAAACATTTGGGTCGGGCTTATGTGTGTTTTTTGTCACATTGTTTTAAAGGTCCCATGGCATGAAATGTTTATTTTATGAGGTTTTTCAACATTAATATGAGTTCCCCTAGCCTGAATGTTGTCCCCAAGTGGCTAGAAATTTTGACTGGTGTAAAACGAGTTCTGACTGCCTTTCTCTGCCTTTGAGTTGAGAGCTTAGACGAGCTGATCTTGAATTCTCCTGTTATGACGTCATACCAGGAAAGGTTACCTCCCCTTCCTCTGCTTTGCCCGCCCAGAGAATTAGTAGAGAAAGGATTCAGTTTATCAGTCGCGATGTCAGCTTAGGCTTTCCGCCACAAACGGTGAGTAATAGTGTTCATTGATGCCTGATCTGGGATCAGTGAGTTCTGATGTGTAGCTAATCATTCAATTTTACACAGACTCTCTTTCTAAATCGCTTAATACTGTCAGTCCCGCCGCTGGTCGTCTTGATGCATCAGTGAATCAAGCCAGTGACTAAAACAATCAACTTCACGTCGTTTCTGTTAGCAGCATGAAAAAAATCTGTTATTTAAATGATTAAACTACAGAGAGCAATCAAAGAACACTTTTTATAATGTTCGGATCTGTCAATCACCCATTTGAATGGTGCTGCTCATTATGCTCAACAGAAGCTCTTACTGTATTCATGTTTATGTCGTGTTTGTTGTTAGCTGTGGTGAAAGCATTTTGTGAGAGAAATAACATTGCAAAGTTCACTTTTGTTTTTGTATCTCAGATACAAACAAAATAAACTTGCGCTCTCAAAAACTTGGTACAATAACAAACACTTTCTCAGCAATCTTTCCCCAGCTCCGTCTCTCGAGTGGCGGCCCTCGCTGATGGTCCTGCTCGTGCCTGACTAAACCCCGCCCCCTCCGCACGTAATCTCATTTCAAATGCAAAGATGTCAGCCAATCACAACAGTGGGTGTTTTCACTGAAGACTCACAGCAGACACGCCTCTTTAAACAGAGCATTCCAGACAGAGGGCTAATATCAGTATAGAAAAAATGCCTTTTATTTCTAAATTATGACATTTTTTGATGTTAAAACCATACTAACAATATAAGTACACCCCAGGAAACATAAAATATTAAAACAATCCATGCCATGGGACCTTGGTCCCGTTCTTCGCGATTCCATCTTTTTAAACTTTAGTTAGTGTGTAAAGTTGCTGTTAGAGCATAAATAATACCTGTAAAATTATAAAGCTCAAAGTTCAATGCTAAGCGAGATATTTTATTAAACAGAAGTTCCCTTTCAAAGCTTACAGCGAACGGCCAGTTTGGACTACAGAAGGAAGTGCAGGGATGTAATGATGTCACTAGAACCGTTTGTTGACTAACCCTTTGCCCACAAAAACACGCAAAAAAGGGGGCGTGGTCTTGTTGCTCTCCCACGTGGAGAAGAGCGCACATTCAGCGCTTGCATCTCCCCTTTATGGTAAGAGGCGGGACCTTTCCTGGCAAAGTGTGCTAAGCTGCTGTCCAATCACAACACGGGAAGTGCTGGCCCAATCAGAACTTGTTACGTATTTCTGAAGGAGGGACTTCATAGAACAATGAAATCATCAGATCGTTTTTAGGACAGAGGAAACAGCGCTGTACAGATAAGTAAATTGTGTGAAAAATACTGTTTATTTACACGCGAAACATGAACTCATGTTATATTGCACACTGTAAACATAATCAAAGCTTCGAAAACACGCGAAGAATGGGACCTTTAATCTTTCTTAGGCACTTCTAATTTTAGTGTTGTCTTCTAATTTACTGCTGTTCTCCACTAATACGACATCTAGTCAACAAATTAATTTGTTTATAATAATATGAAAACATGTATGGTAGTGTACTGTGTAACATACTGTTTGATTGCCTGTTTTAAATTAGTTTCTGAAGTGTTCCACTCTTTGTCAACCTCATGTGTCAAAACAAACTCCACAAGGCATCAGTGATAGTTTTTATTTTGTCTCTAAAGGCTGCTCTCATACATTGTAAAAATAAAAAAATAAAAAATCAGGTCTCCAAATTAAAGCATTGGAGAACTGATAAAAAAAAAAAAAAGTTAAACAGTGTACTGAATAAAGACAGCGGACCCTTCTCAGCCACTCCAGCAATGGATGCAACGTGGAAAAACTAATCAAAAACTCCAAACTGATTTTTCAGTTATGTTTCAAAATAAATGGCTAGCCTACCTAATTTATTGCATGCACTCTAATGATGACCTTGCTTAATCGACCATCTACGACCAAATACGTTTTATATAGTAAATTATTTTTAACAATTAATCGATCGTCGACTAATTTAACATTCCAATTTTAAATCTATTGTGCAGAAATACCAAGAATGCTGGTAAAGTCAGCAGATTCCTTCATGGGCTGTTCACGGTATTAACTCCTACAGAGACATTTTGATTTTTTTTTTTTTATGTAATCCTCTCTAGTAATCAGTTCTTACAGACATGCATGTGTGCAATAAACCTTGAGCTTTTTACTTGGGCATGTCAAGTCTATTTAGAAGGACTCTATTGTAAACCTGATTTTTGTTTCTTGATACATCTTTTTGACAAATCACTATTCTGAACTCCTCATCTGTCCAGACTTTTCTCAGAAGAGAAACGTTTCCTTTTTTGGTTTCCTTTTCCTCTGAAACCAAAAGAAGCTTTATTTTTACCCATAATAAACATAAAGATATGAAAATAAGATGAATACATGAAGAATGCACCAATATTTATGCTTTAATATGGGCTAGTACAGTGTAAATGATCAAATATGGTTTACTTAATGAATTTATAATATTTTTTTAACAGCTCTGAAACAGATTTGCACCATCTGTGTACTTTTACACAGTATGGCAAGAAAACAACTATAAACATTTTTACTGTTGTTTGGCTGTTCTAGTGAAAGTTTTTGTGAAACAAGCACACATTTATGTAATAGTCAGTAACAATTCCATAAGCTTCCATCATTCAAGACCTCTCAGAGAACTGTTTCAAAGAAAGTTGGCCTGTGTTACAAGGCAGTGGCGTGATAAGCCTGGTTCTTGTTTTGAATAAGTCAATTCCAATCTTTTACAGTTCATATTCAGGTTTTGGCTCGATGTCTGTCTTCTCACTTCTACATTTACACGCAGCATTATTGGTTTGTCTTGGCTTTGAAAGTTAGAGGGTGGTGGGGTTCAACTGGAGATCTGGCAGAGTCATGTTACACTGTGTAACACACAATTACATAACCCAGGAGAAGCTGGAGCATTACTCATGTGCTTGGCAGTTTGAGCTCTGATGAGAGTTCTTTCACAGTTCAGAGGTGAAACCCTGGGCGATGCAGTCGTGGTTGACATATTTTTATGCCGTTAGCTTTCTTTGACAACCAGTTTTGTTTAGGGAAGGAAATACACTTCTGTGTGAGAAACAACATAGAAGACATGCATCCAAAATGCCATGAGACTGAATTCTAGAGCGGCATTGAATTTAGCTCTCTTTGGAATGTACACATTTATTGTTTTGAAAGACAAACTGTATTTTATTGTTTTTGCAGTAAAAGTTAGTAGCTACAGTACCGTTTAATAATTCAAATATTAATTTTGTTCCAACTACACGTTCAAATCTTTTTTCAGTAGCTACATAGCTTCTTGAGAGCATTTTGCATCTTGCTTTGACATGCTATGATAACCAAACATTTATCACTAGGAAGTGAAGTTACAGATGCATAAAACTGTGGGCACAACCATATACATTTTGTGAAAATGGGATAAGCAGACAGTAGCGAGAAGACTTATCAGTACTACTTAAGTCTTACTTAGCCCAGCAGCCATATCACCCTGTAGGCAATTGGATAGCGCTACAACCAACCAGAGCAACGTGAAGTGGAGCTCGTTGACAGATTAAACATTCACTATATCCGGTCGGCAAAACTCTGAACACATCATGCCTTTTTAAGAATGACTTCAGTGCCCTTCTTTGTTCTTTTCTCAGAGAAAAGCTCAACTCCAAGTCTTCCAGTCGCGGTCAAACCTGATTCGAAAGACTGCTGTTTAACAGCCTTTGTGTTACTGTTTTAACAGCCATATCACCCTGTAGCCCAAGACTGGTTTCCCACTGAAGCTAAGCAGGGCTGAGCCTGGTCAGTACCTGGATGGGGGACCAACTGGGAAAACCAGGTTGCTGCTGGTAGAGGTGTTAGTGAGGCCAGCAGGGGGTGCTCACCCTGTGGTCTGTGTGGGTCCTAACACCCCAATATAGTGATGGGGATACTATACTGTCAAAGAGCACCATCTTTCGGCTGAGACGTTAAACCGAGGTCCCGACTCTCTGTGGTCGTTAAAAATCCCAGGATGTCATTCGATAAAGAGTAGGGGTGTAACGCCGGCATCCTGGCCAAATTTGCCCACTGTTCCCTGTTCATCATGGCCTCCAAATAATCCCCATATCCTGATTGGCTTCATCACTCGGTCTCATCTCCACCAATCAGCTGGTGTGTTTTGAGCGTTCTGGCCTAATATGGCTGCCGTCGCATCATCCAGGTGGATACTGCACATTGGTGGTGGTTGAGGAGATTCCCCCTTCTATGTAAAATGCTTCCATAATTGTAATTAATTATTATTATTATTATTATTATTATTATTATTAAGATGTTGGACGTTCAGTGGTTTCATTTAGCACAATTGTATGTTGTGACATGAAACTGCAAGTGGAATTTTTTGAAGTCTTAATGTTAGTTCTTGCATATTTCCTACAGAAAATCAGTCTGTGTCAAATGACTCTAGTACAAAGTGTTCAGGGTGACTCAGTGACCTCAACAGTCAAGTGAACTACAGAAAAAAGATAAGCATTTTTTTTTTCTTATTGAGGATTTGATTGTAATAGTTTCATGTGCACTTGTTCAGAAATTTCAGTCACTTTTAAAATAAGTCTCTTATGCCCACTAAGGCTGCATTCATTTAATAAAAAATACATTAAAAACTGTAATATTATGAAATTGTGGAGCTGTTACTCCAGTCTTCAGTGTCAAAGGATCCTTCACAAATTATACTGATATACAAGATTCTGGTATGTTCAAGAAACATTTATTATTATTCTTATCATCAATGCTAAAAACAGTAAGGATTCTTTGAAGGGAAATTAAAAAAAATAAGATAAAAAAAAAAAAACCCTGCGGACCCCAAACTTGATGTGTATATTTTACAGTACACTTGTTGAAAACAAGGCCTCTTTCAAGTGCAATTTGACCTTACTTTTTCCCGTTAATGCTAGTATCACACTTCAAGGCTCGAAATTGCTACCTTTGTTGTCGAATACGTGTCTGAATTTTAGTCTGTGCAACCTCAAAATATATTTGGGAGCTTTTGTGCAAGTCTAAATAATTATTGTGGTGTGACCTGTTTTCGAGAAAAGCACCGGTCGACCAGCCCTAATTGTGAACCGGCAGGTTTTTGCTCCAAACACACGATTGGCAAACGGTTTTGCAGAGTATTTTTGGCTTATCTTTATTCTGGACTTGCACACAAACTGCATTGCAATCATTTCCCAAAATGCCAGTTGGGTGGGAATATATTAGCTTGTTAACAGGACAGGACGTTAACGTATCAGAGATGGAACTGATTAAATAATATAAGAAATACAAATTCAAATATTTATTTGGGGTTGGGGTTATATGAAAATATATTTTAAAGCCCCACTTGGCTACTTTTGCTCTCGGGGTCCCCCTACAGTTTGGAAAAAATAATGTCCTCAACTACTGTCGTAAGATCTCTCCTCCTACAACAGGGGATGCCATCGCGCGTGCATTTGTTGACATGACAACCCCGATAGCCCTGAACTAGTGATACGCGGTTCGTCTCATAACCCGCGGACCCCGTATGTCTATTTAATGGTCGCGGGTGCGCGGCGTGTTGTAAAAATATATACAGTGGTGCGGTGCGGGCCAAATAACTTCATAAAAGCGTCCCGCGGGTCGGTGCAGCACTAACAGTTCCCCTGAACAGTTCTTCTGGCGGCGCGTGTGAAATGTCTTCATCCCAGGTAACGTTACAGTCAGTGGCATATGTTTCAGCATGTCATATGAATATAATTTCATGGGTTTTATTTTTTTCAAACGACAAATAATCACGATGCTCACGTTTACAAGCCAGCGTCATTATAGTAGTCTTTTGGTTACCGTTTTACAGAATCTATATGATACTTCAGTTCAATGTTTGAGTGGTAGCTCACCGTAACAAGTATGACAGCATCGGTCGGGCACGCCTCCTTCCGCTCACGCTGACGAGCAAACCCTGGTCACATTTTGATCCTCGTCCTGCCTTTAATCCCATCATTTTTTCATTTCCTCTTATTGCTTTCCTCCAACTAAACCTTTTCTTTCTTATTTGTCTCTGCTACTTCGGACATGACTATATTATCCGACGAACAAAGTTGGGCTCGCACGTCCGAATGTAAGGAAGTGTGTGTGTTGGTGGAAGTGACGTATATGCCGTAAAGCAGTCGAATTTTGTAGTTCTTTTCTTTTTCTCGGGTTACTACCCGAAACCCGAAGTTTAAAAGTACGATTAAAAACGATACAGACCCCATCAGGCTATGGCAGACGTGTCATTCAACCTATTGTAAGTCGATTTATCATCACAAGAGTCTTAAAAAATATATTATGAAGGTTGAAAAGTTACCTAGTGCTGCTGTAAGGGAACTGCTTCTGTTGTCTTCAGAAATTTTTTGATGGCCTTTTCTTTTCCTCTTATCTCTTATTATACAGAGGTATGTATACACAACGCTGATTTATGTAAAGTGGTTGGAATCATCCATGAAAAATCGAAATCACCAGTTTTTAATTGCTAAAAAAAAGTGCCGTCATTTTTAAATAAAGTAAATCTGTTTATAATGTGTATATATATATATACTGTAGTTGTGGTGTTTGCTCCAAACCGTTTGTGTTAACTAGTGCTATCAAGTGAAAAATATAAGTATGTAAGCCCTGTACTTTTCTTGTATAACTTCTCAAGGCCATCCCAGCTGGCTAGGTGGGCCGACACCCTGGCACAGCCCCAGCATATGAGAACATCATCCGCTCGTTCCAATGGATTTAGTGTACAAACGTCCACTCTTTCATTCAGCAGACCCTTGGACACCTACAGCACATCTGGAAGACATCAGCACACTGGCTTCACACTGACTAATGGGACATTGTGTTTTTGGCTGCATGCACATGTACAGTAGGCATTACACACTAAACGTGGGCACACACATATGTTGAGAAGTCACATCTCATTTGAAAGTTGAGGCAGAGAGGATTAGATTGTGGATTAAAGGATTATTTACTCAGGTCTGCTGGAGATGATTAAGGATTGTTCAGGCCATCAGTTTTTTTCTTCTTCTTTTTTTTCAAATTTGTGTCTGGATAAGTGAAGAAATTGAGAGTAGGAAATAGATAAACTCTCTGAAGCCACGTTTATTGCAGAATGTTCTTTGCTTTGGTTTTAGTTCCTTCCGCAAAGGTTTAATTTTCAGCAGCATGGCAGTTTGGATTGTTCCTGATCATCTTTCACAGTAAAGGACATTCTGCATTTGTACAGTTCTGTATTTCTGCTGACAATTAAAAAAGATCAAATGGTTAGTATCATGAAGAGTTTTTATCATTCAGTTTTACCTTTAGGTCAATTTATAATGTTTTTAAGGTTCTTGCACCAAAAACATTTGTAATTTAGTTATACGTGACTATTTTACACCCTCTGAAAAATAAATGGCTGAAAAAAATGAGTACAATTTTTTTACTCACATTTTTTACTAAGTTGTCTCTGATGTCATAAACCCAAATTTCCAAAGGAAATATCCTATTTTTTGACAACACGTTTATATATACACAGGTGCTGGTCATAATTAGAATATCATCAAAAAGTTGATTTATTTCACTAATTCCATTCAAAAAGTGAAACTTGTATATTATATTCATTCATTATACACAGACTGATATATTTCAAATGTTTATTTCTTTTAATTTTGATGATTATAACTGATAAATAAGGAAAATCCCAAATTCAGTATCTTCAGTAAAATTTGAATATTGTGGAAAAAGTTAAATATTGAAGACACCTGGTGCCACAATAATCATCTAATTAACTCAAAACACCTGCAAAGGCCTTTAAATGGTCTCTCAGTCTAGTTTTGTAGGCTAAAAAAACATGGGGAAGACTGCTGACTTGACAGTTGTCCAAAAGACGACCATTGACACCTTGCAAAAGGAGGGCAAGACACAAAGGGTCATTGCAAAAGAGGCTGGTTGTTCACAGAGCTCTGTGTCCAGGCACATTAATAGAAAGGCGAAGGGAAAGAAAATATGTGGTAGAAAAAAGTGTACAACCAATAGGGATAACAGCACCCTGGAAAGGATTGTGAAACAAAACCCATTCATAAATGTGGGGGAGATTCACAAAGAGTGGACTACAGCTTGTGTCAGTGCTTTAAGAACCACTACGCACAGACGTATGCAAGACATGGGTTTCAGCTGTCACATTTCTTGTATCAAGCCACTCTTGAACAACAGACAGTGTCAGAAGCGTCTCGTCTGGTCAAAAGACAAAAAGGACTGGACTGCTGCTGAGTGGTCTAAAGTTATGTTCTCTGATGAAAGTTAATTTTGCATTTCCTTTGGAAATCAGGGTCCCAGAGTCTGGAAGAAGAGAGGAGAGGCACACAATTCACACTGCTTGAGGTGCAGTTTAAAGTTTCCACAGTCAGTGATGGTTTGGGGTGCCATGTCATCTGCTGGTGTTGGTCCACTGTGTTTTCTGAGGTCCAAGGTCAACGCAGCCGTATACAAAGAAGTTTTAATGGTCCCATTCTTCGCGTGTTTCCGAAGCTTTGATTATGTTTACAGTGTGCAATATAAAATCAGTTCATGTTTTGCGTGTAAAAACACAGTATTTTTCACACATTATCTGTACAGAGCTGTTTTCTCGGTCCTAAAAACGGCCTGATGAATTCCTTGTTCTGTGAAGTCCCTCCTTCAGGAATATGTAACGAGTTCTGATTGGGCCAGCGCTTCCCGTGTTGTGATTGGACAGCAGCTTAGCGCACTTTGCCCGGAAAGATCCCGCCTCTTACCATAAAGGGGAGATGCAAGCGCTGAATGTGCGCTCTTCTCCACGTGGGAGAGCAACAAGACCACGCCCCCTTTTTTGTGTGTTCTTGTGGGCGAAGGGTTAGTCAACAAACGGTTCTAGTGACATCATTACATCCCTGCACTTCCTTCTGTAGTCCAAACCGGCCGTTCGCTGTTGGCTTTGAAAGGGAACTTCTGTTAAATAAAATATCTCGCTTAGCATTGAACTTTGAGCTTTGTAATTTTACAGGTATTATTTATGCTCTAAAAGCAACTTTACACACTAACTAAAGTTTGAAAGATGGAATCGCGAAGAACGGAACCTTTAAGGCCAGAACACACCAAGCCGACGGTCGGCCGTTGGGCATTTTTTGTGCATCGGCCAACTAAGGTTCCTTGGTGTGTTCCACAAGGTTCCACACCGTCGGCTGGTGTTGGTCCTCGTCGGCTGTTTTTAAGCCGATTCGTCATGTTAAATCGTCATCGCTGCATGTCGGTCAGTCGGGACATACGTTCTGATTTGCTGTTCAGCTAGCTATTTGTGCCCATTGTACTGAACATTGGAAAATAAAAAACTTTGACTTTGGGTACTTGCATTCATAGTTCTTTAGGTAAAAAAGATCACAAAACACAAGATTATGTAGAAATAAGAAAGTTCTAACACTTATTTTGCAATTTGACATCTAACTAGCAGGGTAAATAAACAAATCTATATATGTTTGTTTTATTTTCAGAATAAAAAGATTTTCGATTAATAAAGACATATTTTCATTATGTGTTACTTCTACAATACAATGTTATCAAAGTGCAATATCTGTAAACTAATAATAAGCATGATTACTGTCAGTTAAGTTCAGTGTATGGTTTAGTGTTACATTATTTTCATTAACATTTCTGTGCCACTGGAGATTTTATTTCCAAACTGCTGTTACGTGATGTGCAAGAAGCAGCACAATATTATTTTGCAGAAATGTCACCATAGGCATGTTTCCAATTAAACAAAATATATACAAATTCTGTCATCATTAATATACTTTTCATGTTCATACTTTTCAGTTGGCCAAAATTTATAAAAATCTTTTATTTGTAGTGGTCTTTGTAGTCTTTGTAGTGGTCTTTGTAGTATCTAATATTCAAATTTTCAGAGATGCTGAATTTGGGATTTTCCTTAGTTGCCAGTTATAATCATCAAAACTAAAATAAATAAACATTTGATATATTAGTCTATGTGTAATGGATGAATATAATTTCACTTTTTGAATGGAATAAGTTAAATAAACAGCTTTTTGATCATATTCTAATTATATGACCAGCACGTGTAAAAGCAATGGGTCATGATATAAGTAGCAACTAAGTGGGAAGAAAGTAGTTGATTGGGGCAGAAAATAAATAGGAAATATATCTATAATAAAATGTATTCTGCTTGGCGTTAATTGCTACTGACCTTGTGTAGAAAATAAATACAAGCTATCACCTTTTTAAAATGTTTAAACTGTGTCTGTGGACTCTGATCTGGTATATAGCGCACCTCACCTGCTTGGGCAAACAAAAAGGCCAGTAGCTCTTAGACCACAACATGGCAGGCTGCCAGGCAGTGAGAGTGTTTATGTTGGTATTCCTGAGGGATTGACTAGTTTTATGAGCTGTTTTCTGTATACTGCAGCGGATGCTGCTCTGAGCTCTGCCTCGTGTGTGTGTAGCAGAAGGCTGTAGGACTGTGCCAGCCCAGTTCTATCAGGGAAATGTATCTTTTTATAAGATTTAATAAAAAAATTAAAAAAGACTGAAAACTGGATGTATCTTGTGTTGTTGTAGTGTCCTTAAATTTGGGATTACAAAGTAAATATTTAAACAGAAAATTGGAGTACATTTATTTATTTAAGTGTTGTATATTAAATTATTATCTAGCCTCCATCAATGTTATATCGCACATTGTTTGTTACTGTTTGTCTAGCACACTGTTTGCTCAAGGACATGTTGTAAGTGTCACCTGTGTGTCTGAGAGCAAGGTTTTATCATTGGTATTCTTGAGAGCAGTGCAATCCCGACAGGGTGGGTCCAGGAGTTTGATGGGAGAGTGGGTGGAAAGGAAACAAGGAAGAGTGAATCACAGATAGACACAAATGTTTAGGTTTGAAAATGCTGTGCCAGAGCTGATGGATTACAGATAAAGATGTGTATTTCATTGCAGTTTGTAAGTCAATGTAAACCCAAGCAAATGTAAAGCTCTGGGCTGAAAAAAGGAGGCAAATGCTGAAAACTTGATGCATCTCATGTGTTGTTGTAGTTGTCTTGATTGTATCTATGCTCTACCGAAGTCAAGGCGCAGAACATTTTCTTATTTATTTAATCTTAAAATACTTGTGTATTTTAGTCACCATGCCAGCTTAAATAATTTGTATTAGTTAAGGGAATTGGTGTTTATGACCGTGCTTCCACGGTCGGGCCCAGTGTTGCCAAGTCCGTGGTTTTCCCGCAGAATTGGGCTAATGTTGCCACCGACTGTTTTTCATTTAAGTTTTCATGAAGCATCTCCAATAATGTGATATGTATCCCTTGGAAGGCGGGTTTTAGCAGAAAAGCCCATGATACGTTCTTGGGCTTGTTTTGGGGTAGTTTTGAATAGCAATTTGGTGGTTTTTGTTGTGAAAACCTGGCAACTCTGGTCGGGACAAAAGTGAGTGTGCTAGTGCGTGCCAGGGCCAGTCGCGTTTCCTCTGTCATTTCTGGTGCTTGATCGGACCTCACCGGGGCTTCCTCTGGTCAAACGACTAGGGTTTTTCAGCCTGCCGAATACCTTGGTTTAAAGCAGCCCAACTGGGGCTTGAGGGAGCGGTCAGGAACAAGGACAATGTTTACTTGAGTCAGGAGACGTCAACACTGCTGCTCATTTCCCATGTTATCATATCAGGCTACCAGCTAACTTCAACATTTAACACATTTTAGACTTGAAGGCAACAGCAAGTGTTTGACATAACTTCTGATTGCAATCCGATGGGGATTCTGATCGCTAAAGGCTATGCTAATCATTGCGATTAATAAACACAGAAAGTTTGTCGAAAATACCAGATACTGCTTGAAGAACTTTAACAAATAATTTATTATTATAAGTATAACCATGTATT
The DNA here is from genome assembly GCF_024679245.1 of Pseudorasbora parva. Classification (NCBI taxonomy): domain Eukaryota; kingdom Metazoa; phylum Chordata; class Actinopteri; order Cypriniformes; family Gobionidae; genus Pseudorasbora; species Pseudorasbora parva. The sequence continues at coordinate 31,282,241 of NC_090183.1, read as the reverse complement.
TATTTGATTTTATGGTTTATTTGTCTCTTCCAGCACTGTGCCTTTGTTGATACTGGATTAATGCATCCACGTCACACACTCCGGTTAACTCAAATAACTATAACTCCTGTTTTTTTCTCATAAGCTCCCTCTGTTGACTGAAAGAAAAACAATGTAGTGAGACAAGAGATTGCTCAAACATACTCAATCACTTTTCCGAGCTTTTCTAATAATGTTTCACAAAATTATGTGATTGCATTCTTAGTCTTTTGTGTTTTCTGTGCTAAAAAATTTCTCCTTTTGTGGTAATTTTAACCCAATCTTCTGTTTGGTTAGAAAGTCAGACATGAAAACAATTTTCACATAGGAACCTCTTGTTAAGGCAAGACTTGAATTAAGTTTAATTTATTTATTTATTTTTATTTATGCCTTATTATGGCCTTTAATTAATCTTAACTAGCATTAGTCTGCAACCATAACTCTTCTATGGAGATCACAGAGACACATAGGGCTGTCGTGATAACCACAATACTGACAAGCCAACCGCAGAGGAATGCAAGCCACCACGATATTTGTGTGTGTTTTTTTCTTCACAAGGCTACGGCCTTCTTGTGCATGTTTATTGAATGTTAAATAAGTTAATAATGACAATAAGACTAATAATAAGACTGAGATCAAGTAAAAGTTTACTTCACTTCCTGCTTCAATGCTTCATTTATTTTTGGTTTAATTTGTTACTGTATATATCCTCATTTTCTTGCCTGCTGACCACATCGTAATACTTCTTTATAAAATGGCAATAATACAGCATATCACACTATGTTGTATGGTAGTCCTCGAGTGCCCAGAGTGGTGCCTTTAAATAAAATGCATTATTATTATTATTATTATTATTTATTAAGCCACTTAAAATACTGCAATGGAAATTCCTATACTGCGACAACCCTGATTTCACAGTGTATAGTGTATGTACATAGTGTATGTATGTACAGTAATGAACAGCAAAGACCTTGTTTACATTTTAGACAAGTCAAATTGTGATACCAAATAGGAACACATGCCAAAAAAAAAAAACCTATACCAACTGCCGTGACCTAACTGCATATATCTACTACAGTTCACGGATCCATTCAGAATTGCTAAGAACCGCAACATATACATGACAAATCAAAGCGTTATCCTCTAACCATGCGTGTGGAAACAATGTGAGTGTACTGAAATACTTGCATGAATGCCATGTGCAATCGGTGCATCGAGTCTCTATTCTCTCTGTCATCTCTGATGTAAATTTACATTATTGTTTTGGACTGATTGTTGGAATTAATTTGCTTACTGGATCAGTGGCCTGAGAATTTTCCTGGAGATGATTTCATAGCTTTTCTAGCTTATCCTATTATGTCATATCCTCCTTAACATTCCATTCTTAAACATTTTGTTAATCAGACTGAACCCAATCAGGCCTCTTATTTTCCAGCGATTAGCCAATGCTTTCCCCTTGTCTTTATTAGTGAGCTTTCTTCACTATACTGTAGATCCATCATGAGGCATGAGCAGTGAGCTGTCATCAGACAGTCTGATTGGGTCTAAATGAAGAGAAATGCCTGGATGTGAGTGGGCTGAAGAGATTGATTAGAGGAGACCTGTGGAAAAACATCTGGGGAAGTGAAATTAGCTCAGCCACTAGTGTACAACGTATAAACATTCAGCATTCACTAGAGAGTCATTAAGGCCTCACGATTCTGAGGTCATAAGTTAACTGTGTGGTTTTCCCTTTCATGCTCTTTCAAAGCATGTTGACCGAAACAAGTGAGCAGCAATGTATGCTGATACAAACAGAGCTCTAAAAATCTTCTTTAAAATAAAAGGAAATGTTTTATTGAATTTATTAAAGTAAATATGATGACAGTCTGTTGTCAAACTCCAAAATGTCCTTTGAACTTTCTATTTACCAAAGATTCCAGAAAAAAATAGTTTTATATATTTATCAGTTTCCAAGAAAATATTAAGCAACTAAAACTGTTACCCTCCCACCCCCACCCCCACCCTCCCTAGATAATATGGATTTTTTCTTAAATACCAAATCTGCATATTATAATTATTTGTAAAAAAAAAAAAAAAAAAAAAAAAAAAAGAAGAAAAATAAGTAATGTGACACGGAAGACTGGAGTAATGACTGCTTGAAATTCAGCTTTGCTATCACAGGAATAAATTATATTTTAAAACATTAAAATACAAAGCAATTATTTTAAATTGTTAGCAATATATATATATATATATATATATATATATATATATATATATATATATATATATATATATATATATATATATATATATATATATATATATATATATATATATATATATATGATTTCATTATATTTTTGATCAAATAAATGAAGCCTTGGTAAGCATAAGGGACTTCTTTCAAAAATATTTAAAAAAATCTTAGGCCTACTGACTAAAACTTTTGAATAGTAGTGTAATGCACAAGCAAATGAAACTTGAGAGCTATGTTGAAGGGGAAGTTTTTCAGAGCATAACAACTTAAACAGAAGAAAGTTGAAGGACAAGGGGGAATAAACATTGACAGCATTGCCATTTTTACATGATTGATACTTTTAAGGTGTACTTTCTGCTTTCTGTACTGTTATTACTTAGCCATGTGCAAACATGCTTGAGTTCTTGTTACAGCTGTCAATCATAATGCTAGTTATTTCACATTCTTCCACTCTTTCCAGATGTAGTAATGATCCACTGACCCAAGTGCCATCAGATCGGAATTAACAGAGTTAAGAGCCGTGTTTCCACTGTTGGTCCAGTACGTGCCAGGGTCAGTCGCGTTTCCACTGTTACTTCGGGGGCTTGAGCTGGCCTTCCTCTGGGCCAACGGCCTGGGGTTTTTGAGCCACTGAATATCTTGAAGAGACAGAAACAAAGGTGGAGTTTAACGGAATCTGGAGACGGTTAACGCTGCTGCTCATTTCCCATGTTATTATTTCAGATTACAGGCTAACTTAAACATTTAAGACATTAAAACAATGTCAGCTCAACTCGCTTTCAGACACCAGATATTCTCTGAAATAACTTCAGATTGCGAACTGATGGGGATTCTGATCATAGTCATGTATTCTTTTGACTTTGAGTTTCATCTGTCTTTTCCCTGTGCCTATGTATGCGTGTTCTCGTTATATGTGAGACGAATACCATGATTTGATTTTGATTTTCGAGTTTGATTCCGAATGATTGAAGTACATTCTGGGCACAAATGAACAAATTACTGTTACTGATATTTTTTTTATTATCGTAAATCATTGGTCAAATATCAATGCTGGAGTATTAATTCTTTAAGTAAAGACCAAATGTCTCCCATCTGTCATGTTTATTTTGTGATCTAGCTAGTGTTCTAGCTAGCTAGGTCATTCAAGCACTTGTAAACTAATAAGAGGATTTGAACTACTCTAATCAACTCTAAAGCAGACCAGCAGCCAGTGAAGTGATGCTAGGATTGGCGTAATGTGGTCACGTTTGCAAAGACCTTTTAATAATCTCGCTGCAGCATTTTGGACTACCTGAAGACGAGCTAAGGTAGTGTAGTTTATACCATAGTATAAGGAATTACAATAATCTAATCGACATGATAAAAATGCATGGATCCTCCATTCAAAGGCATGAGGACAAAGGAAGAGCTTAGCTTTGGTCAGCAGACGAAGATGGAAAAAATCATCTTATCTGACATAATCTGAAAAAAAAAAAACTTCAAGTCAGCATTTAGCTGAACAACACACTGTTAGCTCTGGCTCACACTGGTGATAAAAGCTGCTGATATTTAAGCCCTACGGTAATGCTTACAACAAGGCAGGTGAGAGTGTCCCTTCCAGACCTGTTTCTCACGTGTATTCATTGGTGTCCCTTATCCTTAACTGATTAGCCTCGGGACTCCAGACTGACGTCATGGTCACCCAGCCCCCCCATGCAACCTGATATTGCCCTCTCAAGGTAGCATCTTCTAACCTGTCATTGATAAAGTGTGTACTTGCTTTACCAGGACTATAGCTGTGTGGAGTAAATGTATGGTGTTTGCTGTAAATTTAGCTTAAATTTAGGGGCTGAGAGCATATGAAAGATGTAGCAATCTTAAGATGACCATAAGTGGTAATTAGTGCCACTGAATGACCTGCCGGAACCTTTATTTCTATAAATTAAAAGAAAAGAAAGAACACTCAAACATCAACAAGGTAAGGGATGCAGAAGATTGCCTTTGTGTTGTGAAGCAAAAAATTGTTTCTTAATGCGAGTTAATGTACACTACCATTTAAATGTTTTGGTTCGGTAAGGTTTTTTAAAATGTTTTTGAAAGAAGTCTAATGCTCACCATGGCTGCATTTATTTAATAAAAAATCTAATATTTTGAAATATTATAACAATATAAAATAACTTTATATTTTAGTGTATTTTAAAATTGTACTTATTCCTGTAATGGTAAAGCTGCATTTTCAGCAGCAATTAGCAGCTCCAGTCTTCAATATCATATGGATGCTCCCTTCTCTCTGTGTGTGTGTTCGCTACTCACTGCTCCTAATGTGTGTGTACTTACTTGGACGGGTTAAATGCAGAGGACAAATTTCGGCTATGGGTTACCATTGTTGGCCTTTGCACCATGTCACTGGCATTAATTTAATTTCTTGTGTCTCCAGTGGTCACTGGTAGGATATTGTGTGTGTGTGTGTGTGTGTGTGTGTGTGTGTGTGTGTGTGTGTGTGTGTGTGTGTGTGTGTGTGTGTGTGTGTGTGTGTGTGTGTGTGTGTGTGTGTGTGTGTGTGTGTGTGTGTGTGTGTGTGTGTGTGTGTGTGTGTGAGAGAGAGAGAGAGAGAGAGAGAGAGAGAGCGTCAACACTATTTGCTTTGAGGCTTTTTACTTTTGAACGGCGTGGTGTGGTTTTATGAACGCTGTGTATTTGATACAAACAGGCCTTCCAGATGTTTCTGGAATTTCGTGACACCACAGAGAGGATGTGACTAGCGCAGGGTTCTTGCCAGATTTCCATGGCAACGTCTGTTTCCCATCCTGATGAAGAACACAGCGAGTATGAATGAATCTGCAGGCGTCTTTTAAAGAAATTATTTGGCTCTCATTTTGGGCCCCCTCCTATATTCGACTGTTTTTTCCTGTCATAATAGTTCTTGTGTTGATGACGGCTTGAAATTGTTGTTGTCTTTTTAGTGGCCTGTTAATGTAAAAAATTTAGGCACCTCGTGATTCCATCCAATTCTGGGAGCCACGATTGCATTTCGGATACACATACGTTTATTTTATTATTATTCTGCTTTTCAAAGGCAAAATGGTTGTGTATTGGTGTGTATTCTCCCATGATGCTTTTAAATTTATTTCCTTTCGTTTTCTTTTATTAGAATATTACATGGCCCTTTGCATTCTGGCTCACACTTGCATATGAACAATTGTGTAGAATGATTCATAAATTGAATAAACCCAGATGGCTATAGGATGCAGTCTAAGTATGTGCCTTTATCTAAATGTTTTCTGAATTTGTATCGATTCATAATCATTAAAGAATCACAATGAATATTTTATTTTCCCCCACTCACATCTTGGCAGCAAATCCTCATTTTGAGTTTTATTATTTACTGTGTGATTGTGAGACAGTGCCACATTGTGCAAGGAGCAGTTTTTTAAATAAACTGTATTGCTTTTCAGTTGAAATTGAACTTATTGTGTGTAACTATACAACTGTATAGCAGCATCTTTTTCTATTCAACCAATTCATATATTCTAAAGTTCAATAGTCACTTTAGTGGCATTTTAAAATAGTTGCATCATGTGTTTGTTTGTCATTGAAAAGAGGAAAAGACTCTCGATCTATGTGTGTTTTTCAGCAGGAGCTGCCGGCACCACCTCCCCTGCTGTTCAGGAAACTGAGTAACCCCGACCTGTCTCCTGCTGCAGGAAAGACCAAACTGCAGCGGCAGCTCAGTCAGGATGAGGGCAGAGCCCGACGCAGCAGTATGGCCGGCATCCTCACTGGTGAGACACCACAAATTACTTTCCTTAGTAGTTTGTATGTCCTCCTTTTGTTTTATCTAATTATCATGTTCTCCAGCATGATTTGAGAATGATCCAAAGAACATCTTGTACTTCAATAGAAGCAAGAACATTTGGCCTTTTCTGCAATTTTAAAGTGCTCCTATTATTCTTTTTTTGGATTTTACCTTTCATGTAGCATGTAATATAGCTGTTTGTGAATGTAAAAGGTCTGCATAGTTTCAAAGATCAAAGTGCATAACAAATGGAGTTATTGTCTCACAAAAGAAAGAACCGCTTGCACTGCCTGAAACAAATCAACAGTAATTCCAGACTACGTAGGTTTGTAACAGATTTGTATAATCCTCAATTATGATCTTCTTTAACTGCCTGCAAACAATGTCTACTTTCACTCGCCCTCAGACACTAGCTTTAGCTAAGGCCTGGACGATTTTAGTTGTGTTGTCTACATCTTGTTGAGAAGACGCTGCTTTTCTGTATTATGAAAGCAAATCCACTCTGCATGAATAAGGACTGAATTGGTAAAACAGTTGGTAAAGAACAAAGTTCTTTATCACTGTGTACTGCACTGTGAGCTGAAATTCAGATGTGGTAATGGTTTGTTTTGTTTCTGAGGTGCTGCAAGTGATAGATCAAACAACAGATCAATCAAGGCCATCTGATCATTAAAAGCAGAGTACACTCTTGGAAAGGAGGGGTTTAGAGATTATGAATCCTTAATGGAGCGGTTTCAGACACAGAAAAAAATTGATGATGCTATTATGAGAAAAATAATATTTTTTTGACCTTGGATGCATGCAAACCTATTGTAGGATACCTCCAAAACAAAAATAGAAACAGTTTAAATAGAATAATAGGGGCACTTTAAGAGGATCAATATCACAAATTGACTTAGATTTAATAAGAGATCTCTGGGCTCCAGACTAACATTTGAGAGCAGGAGTACCGGTTATTAAAGGTGTCATGAACTGGCTTTAAAAAAAAAAAATTATGCTGTTGTCTGAGTTCAACTTATGACGTTGGTTTTTACATTCAGAAACATAACTAATATGTAATAGGCTATTTTTTAACACTGGTTTTGAGGCTCTCTCAAGAAACACTCTGTTTTGATGGGCGTGCCACACTAAAGATTTGGAAATAAACGCCCATGGTTAGGATTGGTGAAGATTTGCATATTTAATGAGCTTCAACTCCCTTGTCAGTTCACGGGAGGGATTGTTTTGAAAGTGGCAACCGGAATAATTCTCTGATGGGGCTCAGTCTCAAAACGTATTTATCAAACAAAAACAATGATTTATTTCCCATCCACCCGTGATTGATTGATTTTTTTTATTTATTACTTGGCTCACCCGATCGGTGGATATAAGCGCGAACCGCACACGCGCACACTTCAAACGTCAAGTCAAGAGCGTGAACAACTCGGATCAAGAAATTAATGTTATTTCACTATTTAATATCCACCAGCCTGCTGACGTGCTTGCATTTTGGTAGCCCATCGTCTGGAAAACACATTGGGCTTTGCGAGCCCTGGGAGTCTGATCCTAAATCGCAATAAACCAACAACTAAGGAATTCTCCAGCCTGTGACCGCGTGCTAAGTTATGTTCTGTTAGACACAATCAATAGGATTTGTAACAATGCAATACTATCACATTTTTTACGCACATAAGTGTGTTGCATCATTCCTGTCGTATACAATAATCTAACAACAGAAGGCACAGGATTGTGTTTTAGTCTTAATATGTCTGCAAATCCGGTGTCTTGTATACAAATGATTATCTTGCTATCTTGGGCATGTTCATTGCTCCTTTAGCTCCACGAGTTGGTGGGTAGAAGTATACATTTATCTGTAGAGGCGGCGTTTGCCCCTTTTAATACGCCATTGATTTGAGATCCTCGTTTTCTGGGCCTGGTGTCTATAAAAGCTTTCCTTTGACTAACAAGGAAGGTTTCAGCTCTGAAACTTACAGGATATACTTATATTACCATGACCTTTATATACCAAAGGCTCAAGGGAAAATTGATTTCTCAATTCATCACCACTTTAATAATGTGGCAAATTCAAAAGCTTTCTTACTGAATCTCCCAGATCTGTGTAGTAACAGTGTCACATGCTTGAGATTGTTCTAATAGTAACCCTGTTCTGAGTTCATGCTGCGCTGTTGTATTGATTGAGCTGATAAACTGTTCGCACGGCTTGGCCCAAGCTAGGAGCGTGGTGTCATTTCACTTTTGTTTTGTTTTGCCGTCTGGTGTTTCTCATATGTTACATAAAAGTCAGCTCTTATCAGACCTCGAACCAAATTTTGTCACGCTGGTAGTAAAAAAGGTCAGACCATTTGGTCATAGTCTGGAGCCTTGGATCTAGAAATATTGCAGAACATTGTTCACATTATATAAAATATATAAAATTAAGAAGATGAGCTGTCAGAGAGAACCTGTGGCTTGGCTTTGATTTGGTTCATAACCACAGAACATATCTAAACAAGTACAGACCATGTCCTGATTCTGTGTGCTTGGTGTGCCACAGGAAAGCAGCTTCTGCCTCTGTCCAGCAGCATGCATGGTGGAGTGAGTCAGCTGGCCTGGCAGCAGCACACAGGAGAACCCAATAACTTGGTCCGCATGAGGAGTCAGTCCTTTGGCCAGTCTGCCCCCTCTCTCACTGCGGGACTGGTAAGTGCACATGCAGCACGCATGCTCACACACTCTCTATCTGTTTCCATCCAACACAAACAAAGCGTCCAATATTTCCCAAAATTTTGCCAAAAGTAAAAAAGGGGATTTTATGATTAACAAATGGAGTCCGTAAATAATTTTACAAGGCACTGCCACAAAATACTTTGAAAAGAATGATAGTCTGACCATCAGTGGAAAAAATTATATCATAAATGTATCTGGCATGCTTCTTTTTTCCCTCAATAAAGTGACACATGGTAAAATGTGATACAAATTGGTACTTTTCTTCACCTATCATTATCTTGTGTGGTAGTTTTGGATCCTGTGTACACACCACACCTGAAAAAATGACAGTAGATAAGGCCTGAATATTAAACAACCATCACTGATGCATGACTAGATGCTCTACGAATGCAAATTCACTCTTTATGAAGTGCCTTTAAGTCAAGTTACATTGTCATGGATTGTATTGATCCTTAGTTTCATTGTATATCTCAGTCATTTCAAAAGGCAGATAGAAAGCCACATTTATGGAGGTAAAGAAGCAAAATTGTGTGTCAATTACGGCAATATACCCTTTTATCTGAAGAGATCTTGAACCTGCTGAATGTACAGAGGATGTATTCACCATGAATTTGTTGTGCAGTCTAAAGCCTAGTGCCATAGCTACATCTGCTGTCCATGGCTAGTACTACACAATTGGAAGTGGGGTAAAGTACTATAAAGGGAATTGGATTTATTAAGTTTTGGTTATCTAATATAAATTAACCATTACATTTATAATTATGACGTATTATTTAAGTTAATTAAATGGAGTAAAGTTTTCTATTTTTAGATTCTTAAGTCCACTACTGGCATCTGAAAAATTACTGGCAAAGTTACAGTGTGTTTCAGTATGTTTACTACTGTGTCTGAACATCTAGAAAAAGCCTTAATACATAATACTGAGCCTCAATTCTTAGCCTGGATGCCAGCCGATCTTAGCCCCGCCCACAACATTTGAGGTCCGGAATTTCGATCTGGACTTGATCCATTGTGTAGTAACTGCCCGAACAGGAGCTGTTCGGACTAATCAAATTGCCAGGGTGGGCTTTATACGATGATGGACAAATGATAAACCGTAATTTAAGCATTCACTTCACGAAAAAGCACTTGGGTTGAATTCGTTCTAATCCTACACAAAGAACTTGTTCGCATATGCATTCACCTTTACTATTTCTGTCAAAAATGATGATTGTGTTGACAAGTAATACGTGTATCCTTAAATTCATTTTACAACACCAGCAAAGATAGTTTACACTCATCTTCTTCTTCTACTACCAGTATGTGTGCAGTTGAGTTCTGTTGACATAAGTGATGTGATGTGTCGTTCTGATGATTCGTTCTTTTTGAACTAATCTTAAATATGACTTGGGAACAACGAGTTGCCTCAGAGAAAGATTTGTTCATATTGTGTTGACCATGCATGTGCTACATGACATTGGTTTTGTACAGGATTTTCAGCATTCAGCCTATGGGGCTGTGAGTTGGTGAACAAATGACACGAAGACTCGAGAGATGAACTAATCAATTCCGTTTTCAGGACTGCATGCATTGCATATCGGGCTGTCATTGCCCAGATCAGACACTGATGACGGAACTAATTACTCAAACCCAAAGACAGGAGAGGTGTAGGCTACTAATCTTTCCAGGGAACAGACGTGATTAAATGTGAAGTGACAAAAGAAAGAACGACTGATTCAGAGGTGAGGTTAACTAACAGACTGCATAGCCTGAAGACGCAGCAAAGCAATTAATGAATCATTTCTTTCTTAAAGTTTGGCCTTGGCTGCATTAGCTTATAATTATTTTTTTATTCCAAATGTGATCAATGTTGCCTTAATGCCCCAATAATCACAGCCCAATGGAACAATATTAGACTTATATTCTGACTAGAATTGAGTATGATGACGTAAGGCTAGAGAATTCTGTTATGCTCATGGTTGTTTCTTACCTTCAGGGGGCAGCATTGCCTACATCCTGTACACAGATGCACAGACTGCCCACTGATGTAGAACTAAATAGTGCAAATCTTGAATGGGTGAAGTGCTACACATGGGCTGTGTGATTATCTCAGCCCTTATGTTTATGGATGATATACTCAGCATTACAGTGTAGCAGGGTGTCCTAATAAAGTGGTAATTAATATGCCAGTGCTTTAGCAGGCCCTCTTTAAAAGGCCTCGTCTGTTGAAAGCGAAGCCACAGACACACTAATTGCTGCTTATTAGGATTTATATGCCAGCAAACAGTAGCATGCTGATATTAAGATGTAATAGTCCACAGTTATTTAAAGTTGCTAGGAAACTTATTTTGTACTGTGTTGCCGTATGAATGATAATGTAAAGTTTGTTTGTGCATCAACATATCTCAATGTAGTTTGAAGGTCTGATGTGAATCGGATTCATCACTGTTTTGTATGACAAATAATTATTGGATGATACATTCATATACGCATCAGCCAGGCAACATCATAAATATAATATCAATCATGAGGCAGCAGTATATTTTAAAAAGAAATGATTCATTTTGATAGGTCTGCAATCTATTTGACACATTATATTCAATACTATATAACGCAGCTTCCAGGAAATTGCTAGATGAAATATAACCCTTTTATTTATACCCTTCGCAGATATGCTATGCGTACTGGATATTTGGAAATTGTTATAAACATATTATTGACACATTTTATTGACAGTAGAATTAGGGGTAGACAGTACTGTATGACCAAAATCATATTTTGTATAACTGTAGCAGTATACATTTAAATACATCACACTTTTTTGATGAAAAAAAGAAATAAACATATTTCATGGTCATTTTTTCCACAAGTCTCATTGTTATTAATATAAATTCTCTACTGGATAATCAGTCAATTACATACTTTATATGTGGAAGATTTTGGATATTATTAATTTATTTTCTCTTTTTATTTGGAACTTAAAAGATGCGGATTAAAAGATTCAGTTATTAATCATAAATTAAAAAGTCTGATGTGCAATGTTTTTTGCGCATTATGTAACTCTAACTTGCTTGTTTGGGACAAGAAAGGGAGTAATGCATTGCTATTTTCTGATATCACAATATATAAAAATGTGACTATGTATTGGGGATGTAAATGATAGGATTCACAATTTATAGAGTTAGTTTTATCCAAGGCTCAATTTAATGTATTCATAAGGTATACTTCTGTCATCATTTAGTACTATAACATTTTTGCTCGTCTTCCTAACACAAATGAAGACATTTTTTATTAAACCTGAGAGATTTCTGTCTCTCTATAAATTAGTTCCCCTAAACTTAAAAGATCCCAAAAAAAGGTATTGTAAAAAAAAAATTATCAATCTAATCCAGCTCCAAGTCTTCTGTAAAGACAGTATGGCATCATTTGATAGAGACGTTTAAATGTATGTATGTGTCAAAGTGGTTAAAATGGTTTGTTCTTATCATGTAACTGCTATAATAGAGAGGTGGGACATAGTAAGCACCGGGGGAGTCTGTGTGTGCTCGGCTCCAAGAGATCCAACGAATGCCTGCATTGAAAGCACAAGTGCACTGCGTTGTTTCAAAAAATGAAAGTTTACAGTTTATGTAACAGTACTACACTAAAGTACTGTATTTAATGTTGAATAATATATAATAATGCAACCAAGGAATATTTGTGGGTCCTGGTAATGACAAATTTCTTATTTTACCAGTAAAAAAGTGTGCTAGATACATTTAAATGTAGTCGCCTAACATTGTTCTGTAATTTCAGTTTCAGAATCAGCAAGATTTTTATTCTGGTGTCACCATTGCCAATGGCATTTGGACCAGGACCAAGTCCAAGCCTATTCAAGTCCATACCAAATGTAGTATTTTAATTAACAGTAAATTGTTTGTTAACTAGTTACCATATGTCTTTGATTTAATAATAATAATAAAACCCTTATTTTTATTTTAAGTGTCGTGATACTATTGGATACTAATTATGATACTAATTATCACAGATTGTTTCATTAAAATTATTGTTACACCCTAACATACTAAATGATATAAATCCCTACAGGTTGACTTTTTTATGGTTGGTATGACGGTATATATGTTATACCAACCTGCCTTGCAAGTAAGATGTTATTTTAACTTATCCGTAGACATGAGAGTGTGGTGAGGGAAATGACCCAGGGTTGTCTTATCCTGTTGTGATGTAGTTTATAATCCTCAGGTCCAGGTTGCTTCTGTGGGGCTTTACTGTGTGAGTTCTGGGAAAGACACAGGGATGGAATGATTTAAAGGGAACCATGCAGGACAGGCAGATGGTGTTTATCTTCTAACATGGAGTGCCACGTGTGCTGTACACACATATTGTGCTATTTTTGTGACGTGAACCATTACGTTTTCAGAAAAAATTTTTTTTACTTAAGAGACTGAAGGCCTGTTCACAACGGGATGATTATCACACACATTTATCGCCGAAGTTTAACGCCTCTTGACTAAACAAAACGCAACAATGTGAGTGTGCACTCCGATACGCAAAAGAGCAGACGTAAAAGCGTCATTTAAAATAAAAAATAAAATAAAATAAATGTTTTTGTTTTGACACGCCATGTTAAAAACTGGCCAATCAATGAGATTGGTGCTTCTGTTCATGTGCCTGGAGCTGCTGAAGTTACTGTAAAACGAGACATGGTCTTGCCGAGCACACATTGATACGACAAAGAGGAATTAGTAGACATAGAAGAAGATGAGCTGCTAATGCTGCTTGCCAGTTAGCAAAAAGTGTTTGAATGGTTTTGTCAAGCACATTCATCTTCTTCTGTATGACAATCGAGTGTCAGAAGCTTGAGTGCCGCAGCACCACCTTGTGTACTGGGAGCGCCATCTTCTGAATTTGCACATTCACTCTGCGCATTGCCAGTGAAAAACACAGGTGTGAACACAGAGACATGTTGAAAAAGGCCTTAAGGCATGGTAAAACAGCCACCCCTGCCCCTTCCACCCGCCCCCCAAAAAACATAAGATTTGCATTGAAGAAAGAACCTGAGCCATTTCTAGGGACCAGAGATTTGATATATGGTTTCTTTTGACTTGGAGCAGGAAGCAAACACCCAGAATACCCTAACAATCAAAACCACTTATTTAGCAAGCACATAGCATACATATAATATTTACATATAATTGTATAAGTTGTATAATTATTGAATTTTAATAGATTTATATTAGTCATCATATGAATGCTCTTTATACAGCATCAGATTTTTTTGACCAAAGCTATTCAGTACAGAAACTGTTTTGCCACTGACAACATCGTCCGACATACAGAAAACTGATTATCTGGCTATATGCTTATTAAAGGGAAAATGTATGTACTTTGCTTATTTTTAAGGGATAGGGTAGCAGGAAATTGCCTTTTAGTTATGCACAGGTCAGGCACTCAATTTGGGATTACTTTTTTTTTTTTTTCATTGGTGTTCAGTTTAATTTGTGATGGCAGTGAGGCTGGAGTAAGTCAACAGTTGCATTAATATATACCGTGATATTTGCATAATATTTGCATATAGGCAGGGGAAAAAGGCAGGGTTGTTCTAGTGCTGTAGGCGATGTTGTAATTAATTCCTGTAGTTTATTTTTTGTGTATGCTATTGTTGTTCTAGCTTTATGTTCAAATGTTACATTAAGATGTAAATAGCTGGTCTGCCATGGATATCTAAAATTGTACTTTATCAGTTAAAGAAGAAATAAAGAAGTTGAAGTTACTTTTGCAAGAGGATACCAGACCTAAATTGTGCAGTGGTTGTGTATATTTTAAATGGTGATTTGTTTTCCCCTCCCAGGGAATCTGGTCTTTAGTGTGGTTAATGGAGCTTTTATAGGCAGTCGGAGGCCCACATAAGTAGCTGCGGCTCTCATGAATACACAGTCAATCCTTTGTCACTTAAATCTTTTAATGGGATATGGAATCCTGTTTCCATCCTTTCATATTTTTTTTTCTTCTCTCTGTACCTCTTTTTTGATCGATTCATTTTTGAAAAATGTTACCCAGAGGCAAAGGGTCTAAAAGGACACAAAGAAGACAAAGAAAACCAGAATGATCGCCCATCTCCCATCATTGAGGTCACAAACAACTGAAGTGAGTGACTATGTACAGGATTAAATATTCAAAAGGCAATTATGAATAATTACTTGAAAGGCCCTCCACTGTGCTGCCAACCAACCCCAATGTGACGACACTCATGGCAGCGGTAGAGGATGCTGGGATCTGTCTTTTTTGTTTCTACAGTGTTTACTCTATGCGTGTTTTCTTTATCTGGGTGTTTTTGCTTTTTGCTATGCACCTTCTGTTTCTATCTTCAGGCTTTTAATCTGATGTTCCTTGCATTTGGCCCAGATCCTGATCGTGATCTATGACGCAAAACAATAAAACAAGATTTTGCCATGTACCTGGAGGGAAATAATGGCTTTAACGCTTTTTAAATATCTGATCTAAATCTTGCCAATGTTATTTGAGAATGTCTTGCAGGCAGAAAGAGCACATACAATTTTAATACAAGAGCTAGAATTGACAGCTCAACTGTCATTTAGATAAGCATCAAGCAAATTGTGCTTGTCATTTTTTTGCTTATTGTGAAATGTCGAGCCTCACTAAATGTCAATTAGTCAATCTTTAAATAACAGTCGAGCTTTAAATACAAAAGAGTTAAAAAGTTAATTTAAAAAGTACTCAATGCATCTTTAAATAATGTAATGTGCAGTTTTTTTCCTCATTTAAAAAAAAAAGTTTGATCCTTGAGGAACTGAATAGTACTTTTGCGATATATTAAAAAGTATGTATATTCATAAGATAAATCTTTTTTTTTTTTTTTTTTGCTGATGAAGCAGGACGTTTTGACTGTGCTGCCTGAACAATGACACAAACTATCATGAGCCTTATCCTGTGCTTTATTTGAGAAAATATGATTCCCAATGACAGGAGATTATTAAATGCACTGTTGGTTACAGTACTTATTTACTTCTTATTCATCCAGAAAAACCAAAAGTAAAAATTATTTTGAAGTTATGAGAGTTATGAGACTTCATAAATCCCATTATCCTTGTCACCACAGGATGTGATGTTGACTCTTTCTCGTTAAGGTTAAGCATTTTACAATCAGTGAAGAGAGAGAAACAGTAAAAGTAAACTGGTGTACAAAACACAATTTTATTTTCATCTCACTGCCCTTGATAACTTCACCTGTCAAGTCAGTAGGGCATATTCATAATTCATCTCTGAAAGTAGACTAGATGCGCTTGGTCTCGCCTTGGGTCAGAAACTGAGGATAGCTACACTTAGCCTATATCCTGCAGAATGCATTTAGGCTACATCAGGGTTGCAGCATGGCCCTCAAAGAAATGATGCAGTCAAAATCCCTAAACTGTGCTGCCTGTGTCGTATGTAAAAGGTTCAGCTCCCAAAAAACAACTCCCGCCGAACCAAATATTATCTATATACTGAAAAAAGAGATTGTAATGATAGTACTGTTTTCTTCTTAAATTTCCCGTTCAGACTTGCATGCTTAGGGCTGAAGCAAATAAATGTAATTGCAGTGCAAGCACAAATAATTTAATGGTACAATGTTAGGGGTGTAACGGTACAGATATTCATAAAGATGAATACAGAGTTGTAGCCTATTAGCCACTGTTAACCACCGTTAATCGCAATGAGTTCTGTGTTTTGTTACTTTTATATAAGGAACAATCTTTCATCTCTTAAATAGTCAATTTTATATTGAAATTCAAACAATAAATGCCGTTTGAAGCTTTTTAAAATGGCATGACAGATCACTGTTCAGTTCAAGCAGCAGCGTGGAGCTGGATCATCTCTTCCTCTTTATTGCTTGTTACAGAATAAACCTGAATATATATATATATATATTTTTTTACCTTAAATTTTAGTTATAATTACATTTATTCAAAGACAGAGACAATTTGTTCACTAAACAGTGTGGAAAAGTATTTTAACACCCTGCTATTTTGCAAGTTCTCCCACTTATAAATCATGGAGGGGTCTGAAATTGTCATCGTAGGTGCATGTCCACTGTGAGAGACATAATCTAAAAAAAAAAAAATCCAGATTACAAAAATCCCTTTAACCATATATTTGTATGATACAGCTGCAAATAAGTATTTGAACACCTGAGAAAATCAATATTAATATTTGCTACAGTAGTTTTTGTTTGCAATTTCAGAGGTCAAATGTTTCCACGCCAGAACCTTGATATGCTTCTTACAGAGCCACTCCTTGGTTATCCTGGCTGTGTGCTTCAGGTCATTGTCATGTTGGAAGACCCAGCCTCGACCCATCTTCAATGCTCTAACTGAGATCTTGCATGAAGCCCCAGTCCGAGGGAGATTGACAGTCATGTTTAGCTTCTTCCATTTTCTAATGATTGCTCCAACAGTGGACCTTTTTTCACCAAGCTGCTTGGCAATTTCCCCATAACTCTTTCCAGCCTTGTGGAGGTGTACAATTTTGTCTCTAGTGTCTTTGGACAGCTCTTTGGTCTTGGCTATGTTAGTAGTTGGATTCTTACTGATTTTATGGGGTGGACAGGTGTCTTTATGCAGCAACGACCTCAAACAGGTGCATCTAATTTAGGATAATAAATGGAGTGAAGGTGGACATTTTAAAGGCAGACTAACAGGTCTTTGAGGGTAAGAATTCTAGCTGATAGACAGGTGTTCAAATATTTATTTGCAGCTGTATCATACAAATAAATAGTTAAAAAATCATATATTGTGATTTCTGTTTTTTTTTCTTTTTTTTTCCGATTATGTCTCTCACAGTGGACATGCACCTACGATGACAATGTCAGACCCCTCCATGATTTCCAAGTGGAAGAACTTGCAAAATAGCAGGGTGTTCAAATACTTATTTTCCTCACTGTACATTGTGGCAAGCAGCGAGGCGAGGTACCATGAGAGCGGGCTGGTGGCGAGTGATAATGTGCGTCAGCTGGGCGCCACACCGGTCTCTTTTCATGGCGGAGTGACTGGAGTATAAAAGGAGGAGGGAAGACAGTGGAAGACGAGAGAGGACCAGGCCTGGACTTTATGTTCAGTTTTGTTTATGGTTTGTTATGTGTGTGCAGGCAGTCGTCCGTGAGGAGCTGCCCACGTTCCTTTCGTTTTGTTTATTTACTTAAAGTTGTTGAACGTTCGCTGGTTCCCGCCTCCTTCACATATTTATGAACATTATTACATCTATATATATATATATAAAAAAATTGTATGTTTAGTTTTCCTTTTCCTTCTGTACTGAACCCGTACCAAACTGGTTTGACTTAAAAAACAAGGTAGTGTCATTTGTGTGTACTGTTACACCCCTATACATTTATCAGTTCATGCAGTCCCTGTGTGTTGAACCCATGTGCACTATTCCAGCAAGCAATAGCCATCATTTCATCGTCTGGGTTAACTATAGACCTGCTATAGTCCGACTACTTCTAGCCAAAATAACCTTCAATTTGGTTGCATGTTGTTTTTGCCAAATAACTTGAGATGTATGATATTCCATCATGTAAGCAAAGTCAACAGTGATTACAGGTATTTGGTTTCAGTTCTTTGACATATTCATGTTCATGTTCTAGATGACTAGTCTATTCTTAGGCTATGGTTAGACATCTATTCAATTTTCAGCCCATATTTTGCCTTGTTTTAGCCTAGATGTCAGAGCTGTGTTTGGACTGCTATTAGACATTGTTTGAATGCAAAATTGCTTGCTGGGATACTCGAGTGTCATGCTGTACTGTAATTATCATGCCTTTTGCTTTTATATGTGCTATAGTTCTGGTCTTTGTTCTTTATTGAACTCTTTTAAGCAGAAACTTTTTGTATTATTAATGTTTATTTTTTGCATCTCTTAAGAAGTATTTGTACATGTCATAATGGTCTCAAAATCTTTTAAAAGAGGGGTTCAGATGATTTTTTTTGTTGTTGTTGCAGTTTTTACATTTAGGCATCCGAAAAGCTGAAAAGAAAACACGCAGCCAGTTTGTTATAGGCTGTCTGAGTCTGAAACTGTGTCATCCAGCGAGCTGTTTCAATTTGCAGCCAGTTTCTACGTAGATTGCTAGCTATTTCAATAAGATCACCTCAGACAGACTCTGCTGTATTAGCATAGACCGCGCACTGAACGAGTTGTACACTATTTGCTATTATCTTCAGGCCGGAGCAGCTGTAGCATCAAGAATCCCTTGCAAGAAACTCACGTGTTTTGGGTGATGAGTGAACATAACAGTCTTCATCTACTCCTGACATCAGAGCCGCTGTAGACAAAACATTTTTTATGTCTGCGTGAATCATTTTACACCAGACAGCTATGTGAATGAGGGTCAATACAAAGGGACAATACCAAACAAAGGTTTTGTTAAAAAGTTGTTACTTAAGGATGGATCAGTACCAACTGTGATCCAGCTTATTGTCTTCGGAGCGATACAGGTTACGGCAGTAATGAAAGAGAGAGCACACATTTTTATCACAGTTCACCTGAATTGTTTTACGAATATATTCCTTTATATATTCAATATATTTATATGCCAATGTATTACTCCTGGAAAAGCATAAAGTCTGTATTAGGGCTGGGCGATATGGCCCAAAAAAATTATCACGATATAATTTAGCATATCAGTCGATATCGATAAATATCACGATAAATGTAAAATCTTTATTTCTTTAAAGTTTAAAGGCATATTTTTGCTCATGAGTGAAATATGTAGAAAACAGACAGTTAGCTGTAGTTTTAAACTATCCTTTATTGTCAAAACATGACAAACACTTCCCAAACAAGTGAACAATTTATTTAAACTGAGGTAGATTTATTTATTAAAATCTTAACTGTAGCCAGCATTTTTTTACTCAACACTATATATCAATAATATATCATTATACAGGGCTTGACATTAAGCATGTTCATGTGCTTGTCCTTCGAACAAGTAAATCGTTCAAGCTTGTCCAAGTAAAAAATTAGCTTGTCCGGAAAAGTGTGTGTGTGTTTGTGTGTTGTAAATAAAATTTATTCTGAAGCAATATTCTCACCAGTGTTCAATCAGCTTTGACATATTTAAATCTGCATATTTGTGGTTTTTATTTTTATTGAATCATTTGAAATGTGTGATATTTTCACCTTTTATAAAGGGCATTTTCCCTTAATCTTATTAACTATAGGCTAAGCTTCATCATGTTTCATTTTATATTTGTAATTTTGATCAATACATTTAATTAAAATAAAACACTATAAGGGCTGTTACCAATCAAATTAAATAATTTACACTGAAAAATTACAACAGCATTAAATAATGTTTTGAGATTTGTAGTTTTGAATAGACAAATAAGACATGTTGGAAAGTATGTTTAAAGATCAAATTAAACCACCAGTAGGTGGCAGCAGGTGGCCGTCTTAATGAGCGAGTCATTGAGTCGTTCATTCAAACGATTCATTCAAACAATGAATCGTTCATTTACACACGTTGTTGTGAGACGCCTTGCGGTTCTGCTGTGAACGATTTTCGCAGCTGAAACAGAACAAATAATGCAATATTGAGCGTTTATATATTTAATTGTCTAAGTAAAACACTAAGAACGCAATCGGTCAAAAAAAAAGCGTTTTAAGAAACATTTTGAGGCCCCTTCTCTTGCCTCACAGTGGATTGGTCCACCGTGCATCTCACCGACACACACACACACAAACACACCTCACCGACAGTGGGCTGGTCGGGAGAGAGAAAAGTTCAGTATTTGTGGATCTCCAGTAAGGGCTGTCTAGTCTATTTTATTCATTTTAAACACCAGATGACATTATTTCTCTTTTGATACAGGCGATGCGGAGTCATTAATACATCACCAAAGACAAACAATTATGATAGCGATGTACGAGTCCGATGCTTTAGTGATTATAGTTTGGTAACGTTAGCCTGTTGTAAGTCACCCACTACAGCTAACAAGGTAATAAGCCGGTGTGTGAATGTAGTTAATGTAGATTCACCGCTGTGTTGGGCTGCATGTTATATGGAAGGACTTTGAAGAAACAAGATAATTTAATAATTAAATTCTGTGTGGTGAACGTGAACCTATGATAAGCAGTCCACGCACGTCGCTCTGTTTTATGTCGGATGGGATCGCTAAAATATCTCCAAACCACTGAAGTTGAGCGAACTAACTTGTCAACGATATCTGTGTCCTCTGAGCTGGCCGTGAGCGCTGCATTTTCTTCATTATTGCTCATTTTTATCGCTCCACTTATCTCCGATCCTCCAAGCCTGTCAGCCACAGACTGTAAACATTACCGCGTGCAGCACCCAGACGCCCGGTCTGCAATACGCATGCGCAGCATTACGCATAGCGCGTAAGCATTATATCGAGAATTTATCGACCTGTTGTTATCGTTTTATCGAGGAAAATTATATCGTGATAATTATCGTTATCGTTTTATCGCCCAGCCCTAGTCTGTATATATTTGTGTACTGTTAGTTAGTGTTTTTGTGTTTTTCGCTGTGTATGTATGTAGTGCAAGGAAGAGAGAGAGAGTTTGTGGATAAGACTTTAATGCATACTTATTGTACTATGTTTTATTCAGCTCTTACAGTGATATTCTGGAGGAAAAAACGGATTCATCTTTTGTGTGCTGTTCAATGAACCTTTATAAAACTCATCAGTAAAGTTTTAAAGGGGTCCTCTACATACAAAAGGCGTGTATGTATCTAATAGTGGATAAATGTAAGATGACAAATAAGTTATAACCATAATTAAACTAAACTATACATGTTCTATCTCTATGCAGCATATATTCGCTGGCTATGTAGGCCTCATTGTCTGACTCCGGTTTGAACATATAAGGCTGAACGCTGCTTCTGACATTTTCATTGCATGAGATTGTCCTGTTTTGTTGTTGCAAGTATGCCAGAGCATGAGCTCTTGAAGCTCCGCCCTTTTCTTGAAAAGGGGGTGTGAGCACAAGCTTATTTGCATTTAAAGGGACACATAAAAACAACAAATTTTTTTGCTCGCCCCCCCAAAAATTGCAGATTTTACCATGCTATAAAAAAATAATCTGTTGGGTATTTAGAGGTAAATGTGGACATTTGAGACTTATTTTACATCTTGTAAAAGGGGCCTAATAGGTCCCCTTTAAAGGCAAGGAACATACCTTTTTCTAAGCTAATGTTTTGTTTTGAAAAGTGCAGTTTGTGCATTCTAGAAAAGTGCATTTTCTAAAAATGTGCTTAATTTCTTGCCTCCTTTTCTTTCTTTCCACTGTCTCTGCTGTCATCACCTCCTATTGCTGTATTTTTTTCTTTCTAACATGTTCTTATCCTCATTTGTCAAAACTCTAACCTTTTAAAACTCACACAGGGGCAGGATTCATACTTTAATTGGTTGGAATATGACAAGTTCTTTAGCTGAAATGACCGCTTTGGACCTCATAATTATGAGCCATTTCTGAATATTCTTTTAGTCATTAATATCCAAGCTTTATATGTTTGTCACAGTAGCAGTTATTTTGTTGAATTAATTTTAAGGCACATGATTGAGACTTGCCATACCGGCAGTTCCTTTCAAACAAGCTGATCCAAATTTAGTTAATTACCCAGGTCTCCACAGGACTCACACAGCCCTTTTGTCTTTTTTCCTGCCCATGGTGAGATTCTGGTTGACTGAGTCCAGATAGCAATTAAGATGCATATGAAAAATTAAACGTGTCTGCTTGAGATCAGTGCACATTTGGAGCACAAAGTCAATAAACACGGTACAACATTACTCTTGGCTTCCGGCAACTCATTTTCCAAAAATAATTGGCTGACAAGATTTTCGCTTTGTTTTTGCAAGCTCTCTTGTTCGTGTTTTGCTTATTCCCATGTCTGTTTCTCAGGGACTATGAGCTCCAGTGCTGTTGGAGGACTTAAACAAATCACATTCCTAAAGGAAATCCTTTCCTCTTTGTGTTTTGACGCTAAGCAAGAGAGCAAGAGACTTTGATGGTTTGTGCACCGATTTTTCTCCATATTTTTTGCAGGTGCCTTAATTAACAATATAGGGAGAACATTCATGCGCTTTGATCTTTCTGCCACTGTTACTGACAGACTCTGAGATTGACAGGCACAAATAATAAGCCATAAAACCTTTTATTCCTCTCAAGAGGTATGTTTTTACACTTTTAATGAATTGGAAAAAAGGAAAGTGTAATTTTTTTGTGAAAAAATACTTTTTCCTATTCCAGCGTAAAATGCCTACTTGGCAAAAATGGTTTAGTAAAAAAAAAAAAAAAAAGTAATTATAAATCAATAGTAACAGTTAGGACTAAATGCATTATTACATATGTATTTTTTATATGATACATAAACTTTTTATTCATCGAAGAATTCTGAAATACATCACAGTTTCCACAAAAAAATTAAGATTATTATAAAACGTTTTTCAAAATTAATAATAATAAATGTTTCTTGTGCAATAGCATAATAGAATTATAATTAGAATTTCTGGAGTAATGATGCTGAAAATGAAATTCTGCCGTCACAGGAATACATTACATTTTAAAATATATTTAAATAGAAAAGAGATATTTTAAATTATTACTAATATTTCACAATATTACTGTATTTTTATTCAAATAAATGCAGCTTTTCAGAGCATAAAGACTTTGACGTCTCATCATTAGACATTACACACTTAACTTTTTAACTATATTTTTACATTTTCTGGGGAATAAATGTTATAGCGGATTGTGGAATAATACTAGAAACATGTTAATTCTTTTTCTTACACCCTTTGTTCTCCGCAACAACCTATCAGCTGACACACCTCTTCCCACCTGAGGCTATGATCCCACCTAAATATCATACACTCTTCATCTCTATCATTTCTCTCAAGAGGCTTAACAAGTGCTAGATTGTCATAGTATAATAGTATTCTCTCTTTCCTTGTCTCTAGTATTATTGTCATACATTTGTCTTGTTTTTGAAATGTTTATTTTGCCCCATTACAACCTTGTTCCTTTGCGTTCATGCAATTAATGTACGAGGCTCAATTAGTGTGTGGTTCAATTAAAATAAGTGTTGTATAAAGTGTTTATGTGCTTTAATAGCATGCTTGATATGGTTTTTGTGAGAGCTTGATTTGAAATGCATTAGCTGGTGCTCAGGGAGGGTGTTTAATTGCTGTCAGTGGTGGACTGTATTTCTGCCTTAAGGCAAGAACCGATGTCTGTTTCAGCTCACCTGCTGATCTCACAACCCATCTGTTCAAGGATCTGTGTATTTACTACATGCACAATATGTCATACTATGTACACGGTTTGCGTTCCTGTGATAAAAGGCTTGGCTATATGGTTAGTGCGTCTGCTTTCAGAGTATGCATCTGTCTTGATATGTATAAATCTATAAGTTTGCTAATAGATTTCCTTGCACAAAGCAGTTGATTTTGGCAGATGATATTCTGTGCCTAAGGCTTTGGTTTGACTGGGTTATGTTAATCTTTGGCTTGGTGAATGATATCACTATATACATGTCTGAACCCGTTGGCATTTCTGTTTGTCTGTGTCTTTATTGCTGTTTTATATTGATGCTGTATTTATGTTTCACTCTTTTTCCTAGCTGCTTTGATGAATTTGTTGCTTTAATTCCCATTTGTATCAGCAATTTTCTCTTTCTTCCACATGCCATATATCTTTGTTGGTGGCTTTCTGTGCTTTGGCATCAGGTGCTTATTGGTCAGCTCTACCTGAATGCCATTTCACTCATAGATCACATCTATTTCTTTAGCCAACACTGCCATAGATAAAAGCCACGTGAGGTTGCCGTGGAAACTGTCAGGGCTGTTGTGAATGTTGTCTCTTTGTGAATTGATTCACATTTCATTTTTCTTTGTGTCACTCTCACTTAAAATCAATTGCAAGATTTGAGACTCATTTATTTATTTATTTAAACAGATTGAATCCTCTGCATGTCTGGTCACATCCAGCCTTGACCTTATGCAGTTATGCAGTAGTTGTATCAAACAGCAGAAATTGATATCAGTTTCTAGGACTACATTTGAAATTCAACAAATTTGAGTTGGTATGCTGATAATATAATTTGCAGTTTATTATTATAATTTTTTTGAAAGATCTGCAGTTTAATATAATAAGGGGTGGAACGGTTCTCTGTAAAAAAAAAAAATTAAATTGTTCAGCACGCACATTGTGTTTAAACTAAACTCATTTAAGCCTTGCCAATTGAAACATTCAAGAGCAAGACATGAAAGAGAAATCGTGCATGCCAAGAGCAGATTTGTGTGTTATGTGTGTGTATTTGTGTGTGTGTGTGTGCAATGTGCACTCATCTAAAGTGCATGCACGGCGCAACGCAGATAGCACGCAAATATTGAGTTCTCTGGACCCACTTATGTGGCCTTAACTGCTATGTACTAACATTTTAATTCAAATAATTTGATACAATGTTTTTACATTGTACTTACTTTTAAAAAAATATCTGCATTTAAATATATATATATATATATATATATATATATATATATATATATATATATATATATATATATATATATATATATATATATATATCTATATCTGCATGTAATTACATCTGTAATTCATTTCTGTAGTTACATTTGTAATTACACAGTTGGCACTTTCCTTACATCTAACCCTACCCTTAAACTTACCCATATCACCACACCTGTCCCTAACTCTACCCGTATCCCACCTCAATATCAGCAGTGCTTCGCAATACAATTTGAACACAGTAAGTACATTGTACTTATTTTTTTTAATATAAGTACATAGTACTTAAGGCCACCTAATATAAAGTGGGGCCAGTTCTCGTTCAAGTCTTCTTGAACGGACAAATTCACACAAAAAATGTCAACATGCACTTCTTGGTGAGTAACCCTAGCAATCATAGTAGGGAAGTAAAATGTTAACATTCAATAAAGACACGTGTTCATGTGTAACAGTGTACTAAATCTGTGCATTTTTTCTTAAAGGGACAGAAGCCTTTTCTTGCTGTCTGTGTTTTTAATGTTAATCCAACAACAAACGACTAAATCCCTCTCTGATCTTCACCTGAGTAGCTTTTATCACTTCAATAATGATTCATCTTTATTTAATTTATACAGTGAACATTATAATATGCAATGTTTGTCAATTTTTATTTGACAAATGTCCTAATTACCCTGAACATAGAACATATCAAACCATACCAAAAACGTGACCCTAAAACCATGATATTAACCAAACCGTTAGTAATTTTTACCATTCCACCCCTAATATAATAATTATTTTTCTAATGCTGTT
Organism: Pseudorasbora parva; assembly: GCF_024679245.1. Classification (NCBI taxonomy): domain Eukaryota; kingdom Metazoa; phylum Chordata; class Actinopteri; order Cypriniformes; family Gobionidae; genus Pseudorasbora; species Pseudorasbora parva. The sequence goes on along the minus strand of NC_090183.1, from coordinate 31,256,181 downwards.
CTTGATGACCCTATGGCATTCTTCTTTTAGCTGAGACAGCCTCATTCATTATTCATTATGGTTTTTGGAGCCTAGATCCAAATATGAGTTTAAATATACAGAGCCAGTGCTCAGTGATCAGATGCTCTCAAATAGGATGTGATGGGCCAGAAAAACAGTTATTGAGTTGTACAGTGATTGATTGAGTCAAGTCTGTATCAGCCAGGGAGGAACTGGTGTCTCCCTTTTAATTAACCTGCTTGTAGCTTCAGACTGTCTGTCAATACAGCAGCCAGCCCTGTCTCATTGAATGTCACTTTAAGACTGTCTAATTTAGCCCACCCCATTGGGACAAGTTGTTTGATATTTGTAATCTGCACAATAAACAGTCCCGTTGCAGTTGATGTCAATCCCATGTTACTCACTGTAGGTTTAATTTAGTTGTATGTAAGCAGAGCTGTAAGTTAGTGCAATGTAGGAGCTACCCAATGGAAAGTCAGCCCAAGGTCTAAGAAAAAAACAGACAATGAGATAAACAAGCTCCACTTTTTCATTTACATCCCTCCAGATGCTTATTAGACTGCTATTAGGCTTTTCAGCTGTAGGAAAAAAAAGTGCTACATTGAAAAACAGAAATAAAATGTTGCAGTACGGAATAAAAGCATCTCTGTTGAGCTTTTCACTGGAGAACCATAAAGAGAGGGAAAATATGTCATAATAACAGAGTTGGTTGTGTTGCTCTATTTTCTATAATGAGGCAAGACGATAAAAGAGACTCATCACTCAGGCTGAAGTATATTCAGGAAATAATCAGTAATTTGGTGATTATGTTTTTGTGATTCTAATAGAACATATTTTATGTTGCCTGACTGTTCGATCAAGAACTTTTAATTTAGGTATTCAATGAATCTTGTGCAATGTAAGCACATATTAAGTTGACTTCAGTAGCTGTTAACATGTCCTCTGCTTCTAAATAAAGTTGAGTTTGCATTGTGATTTATACATAGATGGGTTTTAATTAAGTGAGAGCTATTAAGCATCCAATATAAAATGACATCATACTTTGTCTTGGTGATTCACTTCTATTGCCTGTCTGTCAGGATAGTTATTTCGCTAAAAGGCATCTCATTTATCACAGTGATGGTGAATCACCACCAACTTCCCATTAATGCACAGACATAACTTTTTTTTTGTTTTATTTTGAAATACCTTGTGGCATTTGTGCCTAGAAATAAATGTTATCATTCGATTTCTCTCCAAAGGCCATTTCCCCCTAAAATTTTCATTAACATTGACAAATAATTTGATGTAATCATTTTTCATTTATATGCCTACTGACATGAATATGGGCTGAATTCAGATGAATTGTTTCTCTGAGTTCAGTTGAGGTGGCTGGATCAAATTTTATTATTTATTTTCCTTATTTTCAGTCTGTGTATAGAATTGATACCTAGAGAATAATCTATACTCTATTGATTCCTTTGTAGACTCAGTATTATTTGTACATCAGATAAATTGCCTTTCTCTTCCTTTCTTCCCTACCCTGTGATCTTGACCCATCACAGTTTCCAGTGATGTTATTTGTGCTGTATTGATTAGTTCATCCTCTGAGATCCTATTACCTCCCATGCTTTTATTTATATATATATATATATATATATATATATATATATATATATATATATATATATATATATATATATATATATATATATATATATATATATATATATATATATTAGGGATGCAACAATACAGTTAGTCCATTGTTTAAAGACATACCTTGGTTTTCGGTTCGTTTTTTTTTGCTATTCTATTCTTAGGCGACAGGAACAGAAAGAGGTTAAGGAGAAAATGTTTTTATTGTATTGCTCTTTTCTTTATTTTACTTAAAAGACTTGAAAAACCTTACTTTAAAAAAAACTTGTACACATTCCTAGTGTACTGTATAATATAAAATAAATATGGTTTACAGTGGCAGCTCAGAGATAGTACAGAGTACATTAGCATTTAAATTTAATGATTAAATGTAGGCTACCATTAAAACTACATAGTCTTCAATATAGAATATCTATCTATTGAGTGATTTTTTTTATCTTTGTCTATTTTAATACCTCTAATTCCTCTATAATTTAAGAGGTGAACTATCCCTTTAAGGACTAGCGTTCAAAGACCTGCTTGCATCTCATATACAGACACGTGCGATTTTACTTTCACTTTAGACATAACTGACTGTGTTTATATATGTTGTGTTTGACAGTATTAGTGCAGTAAGACTACTTAGTCCAGTAATCACAAGTCTGATAGGCGTGCGCGCTGAGCGCATGTAAAATGCAAATGAAATGTTTAACCAGCAATACTTTAAAACATGGCTAAACACCACCTAACTTTAGTGCATATGATTGGATAGTGCTTAGACACACAGCCACACTCAAACATAGCTGAAATAAACTGAGATAATATTAGATAATAAACTGAAAATAATATTTTAAACAAAGAGAAATCGAAATAAGTAATTAAATGCAAAACACCCCCCCCCCCCCCCCCCCCCAAAACAAAAAAACAAAAAAACTGCAATTCGCCGTAAACGCGAATGGCGATGATGCTCAGTATATATTCCGGTATTTTCTATTTGGATAAAAAAAAAATCTGCATTTTGTTTTGATAATATTGTTTATTTTATTTCACATCCTGCTCATTGGTGTCCTAAAAACAATGTTGATATTGAAGGCAATAAAAAAAGTGTGTGTGTGTGTGTGTGTGTGTGTGTGTGTGTGTGTGTGTGTGTGTGTGTGTGTGTGTGTGTGTGTGTGTGTGTGTGTGTGTGTGTGTGTATCATTAGATAAACTGTTCCCTGCCAATCCGTATAGGCTGCTATTGACTAACACTATAAGCCATTAATAAATATTGCATTTTCTCCTATGCTACAAATTTAATGTGGATGCATTTTCCTGCCAGCAAGGTTTTTGGCCCTTCGGACAGTCATTTAGAGATTTCTGCCTCTTTCTGGCTAGCACCCCGAGACACGGAGCTCTCCAGCTGAGAGTTGTTTTCAAGGCTCTGATGGTGCACACAGTCTTGTGCTTTGGCTTAACCTGAGAGCTCAGCTGTGAAGTTTACTTGAGGTGAATGCTATATTTATTTGTAAAAAGGTTAGAAAAACATAAAAAATGTAAACGTACAAATCGATGCTTATGATACATAACTGACTGACTGACTTCTGTGGAACATAAAAGAAGGGATTTTTGTTTGTCGCTATGCGATGGAAGTCAAGGGTAACCAGAACTGTTAGGTTACCATTCTTCAAACGTTCTTCACCTTTAGTGTTCTGCAGAAGAGAGAATGACATGAGGTTGAGTAATTAAGCTTTAATCAAGCACCTGATGCATCCCTAGTTAAAACTAGGGACACTGCAACTGCTATATTACCACCGTCCCAGTGTATATTCGGCAGGTGAATAAGTTGTGTTTATATTGTGAGCAATGATAGATGAGCCCGGAGGATGAAGTCTGGCATTGATGGTCTGACTGGCTGCTTACCAAACCCAAGAACATCCTTTAAGAAAGTGCTTAGCTAGTGATACAACTCCCAGTGTGGGTTTGAGAGCAGTAAAACAATCTTTTCTATATAGGTACAAAATTGGAAAAATGATGCAAGAGACTGAAAACTTGCAACATGCACTGCCTAAGCATATAAACTTTATGGATCAACTTAATGTTCCTTAACCCTTCAGGTTAAAGCAGATGTTACAATATGTGCATGTTTGATTTTTAATGTAGATGAATAGGCAGCTAAATTGTATGGTATATTACCTGGAAGTTACCATCACCCTGTTTCCCTTGACAAAATCACAATATGATTTTATCATTGGCTTTTAGAGTATTGTTGAAAATAAGCTCTGTGACCAACAAAATCTTACAGGATTTGTTCATCATGATCTTCACAAATGAACAGGACTATGCATTCTGAAGTCTTAATATAGTTGGCAGAGGTATAAAGCTAAACGTAGGCTATAAACGATCTCTACTTTTATTTAAAAAACACTTTCCCTGAAAGTTAAAGTAGTTTGCAAGAGTGTGATTAGAAACACAATGAGGATGTAAAAAGTGTTTACCTGTTCTGCTCGATGATATTTAATGTCTTCAAAAACCTCTATAGTCCCATTTAGCCACTTGTTTGTCTTTTTTGACAAGTAAAAGCTTTTTAAAATCACAAGGGGGTATTACTGATGTATTTTATGTCAAAAAATAAAACATGAAAATATATTGCACTTGGGTTAATCACTGCCCTTCTTCGGATGTTTAATCAAACACCTGTTCAAAAAACCCATTGACTTCAGGAAGAAGGAACCGGAAGTACTAAAAGGCTAACTCGTTCTACAAAACAACGTCATCCCTGCATCTATTAATTTGCGTTTCTCAGCAGAGAAAGCATTGCTTGTTCGTTTGTTTCTAAATTAACTTTTCTAAATTAATGTAAAAATAAAATAAAAAAAAGAATATATAGAGTGCCATGCTTCAGGCCTTCTTCTCATAAACATGATAATCTCTCCCCTCATCACAATGTTTTGTTGAAACATGTTCATTGTAAATAGTCATGCAAAAGTAGGCTAAACCTTCATTACCGCGCATGTGATATGAGATATGCTATTGGTGGTGTTTTACAGAGCTTGTACTGGCAAACAATCCAAAAGTGTCTTCATATTTCACATGGTTCTGATCCTAATGAAAAAGAAAAAAAACTTGTTGAAACAGCTGTGTTGTAGTCTTTAGCCTTTCTGTCAACATTTTTTTTTCTGTGTTGCCAACAAGATGTTAACTCTTCATTGCAGCATTTATTAAACCTCTTCCTTACTTTACTGCTTGCCTAAGAAAGCTGACTGACACCTTTTGAGTTGACAAGCTTTTCAATGGGGATGAGATAAGTCAGTTTAAAATTGAGTTTATCACAGGAGCTCCTATCTTGATGTTCTCTCTGTTTGTCAAAATGCTTACATCATTGTGGAACTATAGTGGAAGATTGTTTGTTTGTTCAAGGCCTGCTCAATAACATTCCTGAGTTGTTCACGTGAAAGAAGGAGGTTAGAGGTTAGAGAGGTTTTCACAGCCATTACTCCAGTCTTCGAACCTTCAAAAATAATTCTTTGCTGATTTGGTGCTTGAAAACATAGCATTTGTTATAATTAAATGTGGTTGTTAATTAATCATTTTTGTAGATTTCAATTTTTTTGGGGATCCTTTGATCAAAAGAAAGCTGGAAAAAAATCATTAATTTAACATATAATTTAAGTAAAACATTTATTAACTTTAATGTTAGGTATGATTAATTGAAAATAATTACAGAAAAAATTGTGAATCATTACCTTTTTTTGACAGCACTAATAAAGACATAAATGCTTAATGCATCCACAGTTTAATGCATCATTGATGAATAGTACAAGTATCTATATTTTTAGTTAATAAACTAAACATGAACAATGCCTGTAGCTGTACTGTTTTTTAAATGTTATCTTACTGTAAATATTTACATTAGTTTATGTAACAGTTGACACACTAAGAATGAACATTTCTAACTCACCATCTTAATCTAAAGGTAAAAAATGCTGAACATGACTCCTTTTGAATGCGCAGACATACATAGCAGAAGTTCATTTATATTTATATTTTATTTAAATTTGTGCTATGTATGTACGTACTCACCTGGGACTCACAAAACGTAGGGCACCAAGTCAAAATTATGGCTTATGTGGGGATTTTTTTGGGCCCGAATCTTGCTCAGCACTTCTTATTAAGTGCCCCTGACGATGCTGTTTCTTGGAAGCAGCCCGTGCCTGCTCTTCACAGATACTTTGTGACATGACCGTCTCTTTTTAGCCCTGGATAACACCTTCTACTGCAGTCTGATCAGCTCTCTAAATCAGAAACTGCCCTCAACAGCCCCCTCATCACTGTGAGACCGCTGAAATGGCATCAGATGACGTCTGGTTTTGTTTAACCGTCTTTGACATTCATGCACCGGTTGTGTAGATTTAAAAACACCCAATTCACTTTACATTGTGCATTGTTCACATTCACTGTTTTTGCTTGTAAATGATGCAGCTGAACTCTCTGCAGTGTCTTTAAATTAGTATTTTATATCTGTCTTAATTTCTTAAATGCTAATGAAGAGTTCATGTCTATGTTTTTATCTTTAATTTATGGTTTAGTGCTCAGTAGGCACACGCATTATAACCCTGGCAGCTGTGGAATAAGATCTGATATTACAGAAATGTTGCCCTGTTGCTAGATGTTGAATCAAATTAATTTTTGCTTTCCTCTTTCCCTTGGGTAGGTCTAAATGTTTTTGTTTGTGGTATCTATCACATATTTGTAATGGCACACTAGATTAATGGCATCCATTTCTGCTGTCAAGTTTGCTTTTAGCCCTCCCTGACTCCCTCATTACGTGCCCAGTGAATGGTGCAGGAACATCACTTCTCAACTCAATGAGAACTGTAGTTCACAAACACGCTGACTTGTTCACATGTAATTTGAAATGTCACATAAGAAACAGTGGCATACAAATGCAAATCCACACAATTAGTGAATGAGACGCAGTGTTACTATCCTTTTGTTTGCATATGAATATAGTTCTCATTCTTGATGTGAACAGGCCTTTATAGTAGTATGCTTTTTTAACATTATTGTAGCTTCTGTCAAACTGTTCATGTTTGTAGTGTTCATTTTGAACTGTCATGCACTTGTGCTCTAAACATGTAACTTTAAAGGGTAAGTTCACCAAAAAATTAAAATTCTGTCAATAATTACTTACCCTAATGTCGTTCGACACCCAGAAGACCTCCGTTCATCTTCAGAACACAAATGAAGATATTTTGGTTGAAATCCGATGGCTCAAACAGGCCTCCATTGACACCAATGTCATTTCCTCTCTCAAGACCATAAAAGGCACCATTAAAGACGTCTTCAAAAAGTCCATCTCACTACAGTAGCTCTACAATAATTTTATGAAGCGACGAGAATATTTTTTGTGCAAAAAACAAAACAAAAAAAAAACTAAATAACGACTTATATAGTGATGGGCCGTTTTCAAAACAAAGTTTCGAACAGTTATGAATCAGTGTATCGATTCATGATTCGGATCGCCAGTGTCACATGATTTCAGCAGTTTGGCAGTTTGACACGCCATGTCACTGATTCATTACGGTTCGAAACTATGTTTTGAAATCGGCCCATCACTATTTTTTATTTTTTATTTTTTATTTTTCGCACAAAACTATTCTCGTTGCTACCAAAATATCTTCATTTGTGTTCCGAAGATGAACGGAGGTCTTACGGGTGTCGAACAACATTAGGGTAAGTAATTAATGACAGAATTTTCATTTTTGGGTGAACTAACTCTTTAAGAATTTATACCATTAGCCATTCTCATGACCTCTTTAGATCAATAATAGTGAACATGTTTCTCTAGACTTGTGCATAGATCAATGAGCCTTTCTGCTTTGTCCCTCAGGATTGGAGCACATAATGTAGAAACTCCAACTCTCTTTTGAAATGGGAGCAGTGTCTGTGGAGTGTGTGCTAGGTCAGGACTATCTTATTACATGAAGAGTCTGAATATTTGCCATGTGTCAGCTTTTCATGCCATGAAGTGCCTCCCAGGTGTAGGCCATTGAGTCCAGACTCACATTGGTAATGTAATACAGTTACTTGAAGCCTCACAGGATGTTGCAATGAAGCAGATTTATTAGAAATGTATATTTACAGCATACAATTCATTTGAATCCTCCTTTCCCGGCAATAATAGGGCAACACGACTCTTGTCTCAGTGTGAACTAAGGCCCTGTTTACGCATAGAATTAAGATACGTTTTGGTCAATCGGACCACAAGTATACGAGTTTTGACCTTGTTTTCTTTTGTCCACTTTCAACCACTTTTGTCCTTTTTGTTTGTGGGGAGGGTCTATGAGAGAGAACGATGTGCTTGGTACATTTTTCGTCTTCAAACCAAACTTTGTCTCCAGCTGACAAAGTTTAAATCTCGTCTGGCTAATGAACTTGCCATCATTTTTACACGTGGTCAGGCGATGGGGAGCCGGCAGTCTTTTGTAGCTGTTTGAAAGTGTTTACACTATGAAAGCAATCCGCTTGAATGAGTTTTCAACTAACTCTGGAAATGGTCATGTGGACAGGCTCTCATTTACACCTGTATTTAATGTTGCCCACTTGTGATCCGAACACATCTTAATAGCATGGTTGCATGCAATTTCACTTTTTTAACTTTAGTTAGTGTGTAATGTTGCTGCTTGAGGATAAACAGTATCTGCAAATTTACAGCCCTGAAAGTTCAATGCAAACAGAGATATTGACTTTTTAAGTTATGGCAGTTTATTGCCTACAAAAAATGGGCGGTTTGGACTACAACAAGCTTCTTCTCGGGTTGGTGACATCATAAACCCTCGCTAGTCACTGCAGATGTGACTTCTGCCCGTAATGGTAGGGGGCGTGGCGTTTCCAGACAATCATTTGGCCATCTAAGTAGGGCTGCAGCTATCGATTATTTTTGTAATCGATTAATCTACCACTTAATCGATCGATTAATCGATTAATCAGATAATAATTACTTTTCTTTATTAAAGAGCAATAAGAGACAATAAGACGGGTATCTTAAAATTAACATCTAATTTGTTTTCTTTTTAGAAAAATTAAGTTTTATTGCTGAAATTGCATACATTAATAACTGTGAAACTAAACAATTTTAATGCATACAATTGCCATATTATATTAAATAAAAATCTATTTCAAATTACTTTAAAAAGGTAAACATAGTTCAATCTAAAACTAAACCTACAACCAAAAAATCTAAATAGTAGTAATATAAATAACAATAATGCCAATATAAATATTCTATAAATTCTATATAATATAAATATTCTATAAATTCTATAAATTTTCTATAAATAATATAAATAACTAAACATTGTATTTATGTTGTGCAACTTAACTTTCATGTTTCAGCTCCAGCTCAGGCATGACATAAGCATTTACTGTCTTATTTACTCCTTTACTGAAGCAAAACATATTGGACAGGTTAACTTGGAATAAGAGATGTGCGGATCAGCTATCGTCACTGAATCAGCTGTTAGAAGCAAACCATCCATCCGCACCAGGTGGTCACAACTTCAAATCCTCCGCGTTAAGCGCGATGCTATCGTCACATATTAGCTACACTGAAGTAGGTTGCTGAACAAAACAAAACAACTTATTTGGCAAAATTACATTTACATAAACCAGGGTCGACAACCTATACATCACACGGAGGAATAACCGCTAGAACGTGATCAAACGCGAGATCTGTTTAATTCAGTTAAAGTACATCACACATGCTGATCTTTTGAGCTAATCATTCATCATTGTAACACAGCTTGTTTTAAGTTTGTAGCTATAAATATGATTAAAGTGTTAAATTACACAAATCAATGAAAGCACGCAGCTCTGAGCTCTGAAAGCACGAGCGCTGCTCATCACAAGCGCGCGCGCGCGCGCGCGTTACAGTGTGTTCTGATGTTTGTTGCGCCTATACTGAGGTCATCTAATGGTGCATTTCGAAGATATTATCAAGTAGGATATATAAAGTCTCATTAAAGCTTTCACACACATCACAATGACGGTGATCCATATGCAAAGCTGCAAACTCCATCGCGTTCATGTGTTTGGGTTGCTCGTATCTCCTCAGCTGACGGGTGTAGCCTACTGCCGCAAATGAAACTTAAATGTTCAGCGTCGCATCCTGAAGCTCAACACACAGTTGTCTTCATTTAAAAACAGCTTTACTAAATGATATTACCAGTGCTGATGCCCGCCCGCTCTCTCTCTCTCTCTCTCTCTCTCTCTCTCTCTCTCTCTCTCTCTCTCTCTCTCTCTCTCTCTCTCTCGCATTGCGGTCTTTGATCTCGACATGAGCTGAAAACGAAAGTTAAAGAACGACACGCATTCATTGCGTTTTAGCGTGATATGAGAGTTCTGCGTCTTTATTAAAATCAACATATTAACGATTTCTCTCATCCACCTGCAATTTTTGGGATGTTTACACACCTGAACCGCGGATATAGCCGCAATCCGCTCATACTCCGAGTCCTTACACAAAAAATGTCTTTCTGCAATATCCGTGTGTAGTTAAATGGACTAAGCGAAGCATCGAGGCAGATGATTTTGCCTCGAGGATTTTTTTGATTCGATTAACTCGAGTTACTCGATGAATCGTTTCAGCCCTACATCTAAGCAATCTAAGACCATTGCGATTTTTGGAGGGATGGGCTTCATAGAAGCAGGAAGCAAACGAGCCGTTCAAAGGACAGTGGAGACAGCGGTGTGGAATAAAGGTCAAATATAAGAAAAATAGTTAAACTACTTAAACTAACTTAGTTAAACTAACTAATTTTTTTTAATCTGTTTTATTTGTATAACGTGTTATCATAAATGTCATTTGTAGTTAAGTGGCGTGTTAAGGAGCTCCATAAAATGTTTAAAGACTTGTATGGATTGATTTACACCACACAGTACAGTATAACTATTAATGTGGATCTAGATGCTTAAATCAGCTTGTGCTATACTAACATTGACAAAAAATACTGGACCCAATGTTCACACTGCCCTTCAGACATTCACAAACATATTAATAAGGAATGTAGGTTTCCTGCTATAGCAGATGCCTCATTCTCACACCTTTGGCTAACTGGCAAATATTTAGTTACCGAGTAACTACACATGAGATGGTGCCATGTTTTCAGAGAACTGTTGTCAATGATAAGGCTTGTGGCAGTGGGCTACATTACACCTCTAGTCCTTGACTTGACCATTAACCCTTGAACTTAGATGTGATAAATCAGATTCTGTATGTACAAGTGTGTGTAAAGGGTCACATCGGCTGCTTTATCTTGCTTATTTAGCTGGACAGTTTATTTAAAGCGGCTGTGCAGACAGATTTCTGTAGTTTATATTGAACTGGACTTAATAGTCCATTGGAGATACAAAAATGGAACCTCTATGCACACCTTGGCTTGTACATTTTTAGTCACCAGACTAATTTACTTTATTATATTGTATTATACTTAAAGGCCCACTGAAGTGCTTTTGAACGGGCCACATTATTCAATGTGTTGACATAATTTCCCCTGAAACAGCTCCAGCTGTTAGCAGCTCCTCCCCTTTTTAAAACAGCCAATAGCGTTTTGTTAATATATATTTTGACTAGAGCGGACCTTTCTGTTTGGTAAATCCTGTTTCCTCTAACACTGTTTATCATCATAATCTCCTCCATATCGCTTTGAAATGCAGCATTCTGTGCAGAATTCAAATGGGTCGCTATGTTTGTTGTCTGTGACGACTCGCGGATATGATCTACGCTGTGCTCTCGTGTCTGTGACTTAGTCTAAATTTAGACTGGTGTGTGTGCGCTGCTGCGGTGCGTGAAACTAACATGAAACCAGACCTCATTCGCCTCAACTGAAAGCATATTTACACTGAATCATTTCACATATATAGTGCGCTATGTGCCTTTCATCATATAGAAATTAGTAAATGTGTGTTAACAACTGAATGATTTCAGCCGCAGCTTCAGCAGTGTAGGGGCGAGCTTTAGATTCTAGAGAGCATTTTGATTGGACAGAAGATTTGACGAGAAGTCTGCGATGAGGTCATCAAAATCTGAGATTCGTTTTAACGGAAGTGAGAGACTGTAAATTTTGAATGCTTATATCTCCTAAATTCCAATTTTGTCATTGTTTTGGAACATACCAGCTTATTTATAACTTTAAGGCTAACAAAGTCATACCAAAAGCATTTTTTTTGTTTTAATATATATATACCGTGTGTGTGTGTGTGTGTGTGTGTGTGTGTGTGTGTGTGTGTGTGTGTGTGTGTGTGTGTGTGTGTGTGTATATGTATATATATATATATATATATATATATATATATATATATATATATATATATATATATATATATATATATATATATATATATATTAGTTACACCTAATTTATCAATGTCTTTGTAAAATGGCACCACTTTTTAAATATCTGAACGTATACTCTTAAAATCAGTCAATCAAGAATTAGACTTTTATGATATTATGATAATTAAACACTATTTAATGATAGAACTTTAGTAATTTAGTACTGGTAACCATGTATTTATTACTGCTGGTGGTGCTTAAGATGGTGTTTCTGTAAAAAAATAGATAATAATATAATAATAATAATAATAATAATAATAATAATAATTCTACTACCAATAACAATATACACTTTTTATTTTGTATATTTTTGTAACAATATACTTAGCTGCTGGCTCAGACTGATTTGCTGAAATCAAAACAGGGAAAGGAAAATATGAGCACTAGCCAATGTTTGTGCATTAGTTCTGCCCACTACCGGAAAAAACAACAACATATCTTCTGCTTGTTCTTTAAAGTTTAATAATTCTAAATGAACACTGGTATTTTGACAAGAAAATACAACAACATTTTTTTTACAGCAAAGAATATTATTAACATATCGCGTCAATTCTGTGTGGTATGTAAGTTCTCTCTCTCTTTCTTTTTCTCTCTTTCTCTTTTTTTGTGAATCACTGAATCATTATTCTTTCTTTCTCCTCTCATAAAGGGTTGTGACCATCTGTGCTTATCCATGTATAGACATTAGTCCTGTAAAACATTGTGGAAAAAATGTTTGTGATCATAAATAGCTATATATGTATATATAAAAAAATGCAGCTATGTTGTTGGAAAATTAGTACAAAGCTTCAGTAGCTGTTACTGCCCTCTATTTAAGAGTCATTAAAAATCCTTCTTAAAACTGTGTATAGGTCAGGGAGCATGATTCTATGATTTAAATGTTTTATTTTTTGTTTATAATTAATCATACTAAATTGACAGTCCTAGTAATTACAGATTAATCATTACAAATTACAAAGCTAGTAATAATTAAATGTTTTTGCCAATCTACTTGTGAATGCTGAGTTCAGATTATTCATTGTATTCTCATAGTGCCTGCACACTTACAGTTGCTGTTGTTTTGTGATCTTACTACAAAGACATGTGCACATAGAAAATCCAAACACACAATTTGCTTTTCCTCTGGCACTCACCTGATCATATAATGACTCTCTGTCCGCTCTTCACTGTGTGCGTAGGAGGACAGAGCTTCTCTCTCCATTTCTCTCTCACTCTCTCTTTTTCCACTGCACATACATTTTCTGCTATGCTCATGTTTGTTATCTTGCCTGCTATGCATCTTCTATGATGTCAGGAAAAGAGAGGAGAGGTGGGTGATTAATAAATGTGTATGTATGTATGGCGTTGGCAATGGCAATGTTCTGCCTATGGACGATAATTCCTCTTGCTTTTGTTCCTGCAGTCCCTTGAGATGAACAAAGCCGCTGCTAATGTATCACTGTACTGAAGGAAAGCCTTGCACAATCTCATTAGACTGTCATTACCAAATATATCGATATTAAACTCGCTTATTTTCCTGGTACAAAACACACGCCCTATCTGAACAGGAAGGATAGGTGTAAAGAATAGATCATTTTGTGCTTGTTGGTTAAATAGAAAGAGAAGAGAGATTATATTTGTGCATGTGTATTTTTATGTTTTGGGGTAAAGCAGAGTGTTGTGAGCAGAATGGCAGAGAAGGGAGTGAAGGGGTGGGGCCTTTTGGCTCCCCCATTCATATTATGCAAATGGCTGTGAGTCTGTGTGCGTCTGATTGGCTGGCTGGATGTGTTGCTGGCTGATAGGACAGATAAAGCAGCATTCAGCAGTGAGGCGCTGGGAAGAGGAGGAGGACAGCTTACAAGAAACAGAGAAAGAAAAACGGAAGATACAGAAGGCTTTAATGTACAGCACAAGCAAAGACAAGAAATACAGCAATTTTATTCCTTTAACAACCTGCATGTGCCTAATATAAGACTGTACAAACGGAAGATTTAAATGACAAGATTGAATGTGACTGGATTGTGACTCTACCGTTGCAGCCCCTCCGGCAGGCAGCCCATTCACAAACAGCGGACCGCTTCAAGTGCTTTGACACGGGAGAAGATGAGGAAAATCTGACTGACACTCCTCCTGCATGGAATTTTTATCTTGTCCTTGGTCTCAGTCGTCTTTAGGAAACCAATTCTGGCTGTAGTCCAGTTCATCATGCTGAGCTGAGGAAGCTGAATAAAGCCAGCAAGATATGCGAAGAAAAAGCAGACAAGCAGTCAGCGTGAGTGCAGCGTCTGTTTGCACCTGCCACTGAAAAGACAGCTCTGCCAGCACGGCTTTTGTCGTCCGCCTGCCTTCCTGGCGAATGAGAGACCGAGGCCTCTCGGCCGAGGGGAATGGAATTCAGCCATGCGGCTCTGACTGGAGTTGTTGTTTGCCTTGTGCTGTCAGTGGGCAGCCAGTGCCTTCGTTCCTCCTGCTGCTGCTGCTGACTGTTTCCAGATCATCTCAAGAGTGTAGGCTGAAAATATTCTCTGCTTGCTTCCGCCCTTCCACTTTTAGCCGCTCTTGGGCAGAGGCAAGTGATAAACAACTAACTTGATGACTTGAATTAACCTACTAGGTGGATGGATGCACTCGGTGTTAAACTTAACTTGGTCGGTTAAATGGAGTCTGTTAAGCCTTAAACAGATTCTGCATCTCTGGAGGACTCCGCTGGCCTGAATATTTTTCTATTTTCATCCCTCAAGGTGCCATTTTTATCATTAACTGTCCACCGGTTACGCAGAGGCTGTAGTTTCCATAGAAATGAAGATATCTGGGAATCTCTGGAGACTGAGAGTGTCAGAGTAAGGTGACGGGGAGGTACAGGAAAATAAATCTGTTGTGTTTCCTTTAGTCTGGGATGAAAAGATGTTTGGATGATAATGGAGGTCACCTGTGCTGAATGGATGAATGAAGCAAGAGTTTCAGAGAGGTGCATATTTTCCAGCCATTCCTCACTCTGAGGAAGTGAAGATACGCTGTTTTCAAAGCTCTCCTATCTTTGAACTGCCAGAAGCAAACAGTGAACAGAGAAGAAGAATGTTAGCCATGCGCTGAAATGCTCTCCTACTCTCAATCGACTCTTTCAGTGTTCTCACGGTGAACTATATTCTTCAAATTTGTCCATTTTTGGAATATCTGTTGGAACTCATACTGTCAAATAGAGGGCGTTATTTTCATGAATGTCTGATGCTATTAGGGGAGAACAATTACAAACAAGACTTGTAGCAAGAAGGAAAAGTTGTTCAATAGTCATTTGCTAATCTTATAGGATGATCGCATCTATTTTTACTGTGGATGAGCATGACATCAGCAAAGAGCAAATTCTCAGCACTAATATCCAAAGCCTGGTCTCTGTCAGATCATTTGTGCCTCATGGACTTCTGATAATTCTTAGGTAGAGGACTTTATCCTTAATTAGGAAATTGAGACAACGTCACTAAAGTCGAGATCCAGATACAAGAGAGTAAAATGGATGATTCCAGTATATTAAGACGGAGAGGCCTTCAGGTAAGGATGAATAATGCTTCTAACATTATCTAAAAACTTGTTTGAAAGTTCTTTTCTTGTTTACTCCAGTTTAATATATGTGACTAGTCACATTTCATCCTTTCATTTTGCTTCCTTTATTATTCTTCACTATTACTGTGAAATGTCAGCACTTTCAAAAAATGTAAGCACTGCAAAAGCAAGAAAACTCTGCCTTGAGATCAAATTATCCAGTTTTGTTAAGCATTGTGAACCTTTCGAATGTGTCTCGGTGATAACAGATTGCCGTGCTCATGGAGGGATTTCAAATTAATTCATAGCTAAATTCAGCATTTTCCTTCTCGTATCTGCTTGTCTGTCCCTCATTCTTCAAATTATTTGCTTACTAGATTTCCTGTCTCCTTTTTTATTTAAATTACAGGAACTGTCAATAGTCATCATCATGACTCAGTGTTTTAAATGGGTACAAACCTTTTGTTTTGGCAGCTGAACGAAGATCGCGTTGGACCAAGTTAGAATGTGAAGTGATGAAATTTTTTAGATTTTCCATGTTCTAGGAACAAGTATCCGGAATTGTAACTAGTCTGGCAACAACCATGTGTGGCAGTAACAGTGCTAGGCTTTCTGGCCTGAGACAACAAAAACGTGTGTGTGTGTGTATATATATATATATATATTAGGGCTGGGCAAGTTAACGCGTTATCACATTAATTAATTAACGCCGACAATTATTTTATCGCGCATTAACGTAGTTATTTATTATTATATTGAACGCCCGTTGCTCGCTGCCTTTGAATACACATACAGACAAACTATGGTCACAGGAGAATACAGTGCTGTCTGTAAGCCAAGGGCTTGATATTCTTTGTCTGGGACAAATAAAATATTAAAATAACCAGAAACACAAGAATGATTCAGATTTTTTTTGTTGTTATTGTTATTACATTCAATGTAAACAGCGATTGATAATGGAGTGTATCTCTGCCTCTGGTAACAAAGTTGCGTTGAGCCTCGCACTGCCTGTCTCTTTGTGAGAGACATTCGTGGATAAATCAAAACAAGTGAGCAGCAATATAAACTCACAGAAGAAACATCCTGGGGTAAAACTGAGTTTTTTGTAGTTATTGATATTTATGATTTATGATATTGTTTATAACACAAGTCGACTTTGCAATCGTGAACTGTGTAGCATGAATGGTGTTGCCTAGCTCAATAAACAAGTAGCTTAATTAATATTAAGTTACTTAAATTTTTAGATCCAAACAACGTTTTTTGTTCCATTTCACATATGATTTCACCGACGAAAATAGTTCCAAAAGAAAGCAATACTCAGCGCGGTGTTTTGTTACTGAATGATTCAGCGTTTTTAATGAGTCATTTGAATGAATGACTCAATGACTAACTTATGAAGACGATCACTTGCTGCCCCCTGTTGGCGGTTATGTTTAAAAGTATGATTGCATGTTTTATTTAGAACATCAGTCTTATAACATTATTTATTGCAGCTGTATTTTTGCAATTTAAATTATTTAATTTGATTGATCACAGCCTATAGTGTCTTTACTATTATAACTGAATTTATTAATCAAATGTAAGAATTTAACATGAAAGATGATGCATACATTTAATAAGATTTTAAAAATAAATGGCCTTTATAAAATTAAATAACGCCCTGGGGTGAATATCACAAATATGCAGATTTAAGTAGGCCTATGTAAAAGCTGACAGAACACTGATGAGGATATTACTACAGAATCAATATGTATACTACCAATTTAATTTAATTTGATTAAATTAATGTTTAAGTTGATATTAACAAGAAATATTGTAACTGTTACTAACTTTTAACTACTGTAAAAAGCACCTTATTTGTTTAAAGTGTTTGCAAACCATATGTTAATGCACTTTTGTTCATATAGCAGCACTTTTGTATTCATTATTAAATTTTGCTCATACTGCGACTAATCGTGATTAATTGTTTTTTAACTATTTATTTGTATGATACAGCTGCAAATAAGTATTTGAACACCTGTCTATCAGCTAGAATTCTTACCCTCAAAGACCTGTTAGTCTGCCTTTAAAATGTCAACCTCCATTCCATTTATTATCCTAAATTAGATGCACCTGTTTCAGGATGTTAGCTGCATAAAGACACCTGTCCACCCCATAAAATCAGTAGGAATCCAACTACTAACATAGCCAAGACCAAAAAGCTGTCCAAAGACACTTGAGACAAAATTGTACAACTCCATAAGGCTGGGAAGGGCTACGGGGAAATTGCCAAGCAGCTTGGTGAAAAAAGGTCCACTGTTGGAGCAATCCTTAGAAAATGGAAGAAGCTAAACATTACTGTCAGTCTCACTTGGACTGGGACTCCATGCAAGATCTCACCTTGTGGGGTCTCAATGACCCTAAGAAAGGTGATAAATCAGCCTAGAACTACAAAGGAGGAGCTGGTCAATGACCTGAAAAGAGCTGGGACCACCATTTCCAAGGTTACTGTTGGTAATACACTGAGACGTCATGGTTTGAAATCATGCATGGCACGGAAGGCTCCCCTGCTTAAACCAGCACATGTCCAGGCCAGTCTTAAGTTTGCCAATGACCATTTGGATGATCCAGAGTCATGGGAGAAAGTCATGTGGTCAGATGAGACCCAAATAAAACTTTTTGGTCATAATTCCACTAAACGTGTTTGGAGGAAGAAGAATGATGAGTACACCCCAAAAAAAACATACTGTGAAGCATGGGGGTGGTAGCATCAGGCTTTGGGGGTGCTTTTCTGCACATGGGACAGGGCGACTGCACTGTATTAAGGAGAGGATGACCGGGGCACCATGCATTGCAATATTTTGGGGAACAACCGCCTTCCCTCAGTTAGAGCATTGAAGATGGGTCAAGGCTGGGTCTTCCAACATGAAAATGACCCGAAGCACACAGCCAGGATAACTAAGGAGTGGCTCTGTAAGAAGCATATCAAGGTTCTGGTATGGCCTAGCCAGTCTCCAGCCCTAAACCGAATAGAGAATCTTTGGAGGGAGCTCAAACTCCGTGTTTCTCAGCGACAGGCCAGAACCCTGACTGATCTAGAGTAGATCTGTGTGGAGGAGTGGACCAAAATCCCTCATACAGTGTGTGCAAACCTGGTGAAAAACGACAGGAAACATCTGACCTTTGTAATTGCAAACAACGGCTACTGTACCAAATATTAACATTGATTTTCTCAGGTGTTCAAATACTTATTTGCAGCTGTATCATAAAAATAAATTATTTTAAAAATCATACATTGTGACTTATGGATTTTTAAAATTAGATTATGTCTCACAGTGGACATGCACCTACGATGACAATTTCAGACCCCTCCATGATTTCGAAGTGGGAGAACTTGCAAAATAGCAGGGTGTTCAAATATTTATTTTCCTCACTGACACACACACACACATTAACACTTCATCATCTGACGCAGATACTAAACTGGGAGTGTAATCACACACATCAACAAATATATTCCTGGCTTTTTGCACACCCACCTCTTTTACACCCTTCAGTCTTGTTTTTTTTACCCTATTGTAACAGTCCAAGAGATTGTTGTGTAACCGCATCCATCTGCTAGTTAACTCAAGTAGATGACAAATTCTCTGCTGAATTTGAGAACATAGCCCCTTGATGCTATGTACGTCAAGGGATTTATAAGAGGGTTTTTCATATCTTATATCTATATATTTAGTATCAACTCTAATTTAAACACAGGGTTATCTACACAATTCGGTGCAGGATTCAGACTGCAATTTGAGAAGCTATTTGATTGTGTATTTTATCTCCTAGACCACAGGGGCTGTCTGTGCAGATGATAAGATGTTAGTAAACAAGACGAAAAGAGAAATTACATTGTCCTGTTGTAATTTAGATAATATTTAAAAGACACTTGTGAGCGGTGCAGGCTTGCACTGAAGTGTCATTCACTGGAAAAGCTTTCACTGTTGAAGGGCAGCACAGGCGCAGTTTGTTTCCATTCTGGGTAATAGCTGGGTTTTAAGGCACTTTACAGTTCTTGGGGCCAGGGCTGTCTTTTGTGCTAGGGTGTCTGTGTTTTTGCCCGTGGGCTGTGGGGCTGGTTGTGGTTTAGCTGAACTCAGTGTTGTGTCTGTTCACTCAGCTGTGTAGTGGGGAGGGTTTGTCTCGATAAATCCACCGTAGGGCTTTCTGTCTGCCAGATCCGGACAGTGAGATGAAGCAGTGGGCTTATTCCGCTGTAACATCTACTGTAACATCTCATTTAACTTTATATCCTGTTTCGACAAGCACTCTGAGTCAGTCAGCAGAATCTGAACAACACCAGTTGAAACACAAATACGACCATTCAAAAGTGGGTCTGTAAGGTTTTAAATGTTTTTAAAAGTATCTTATGCTCACCAAGGCTGTGTTTAGATTTGTTTAAAAATCATAATGTAAATTTTAATTTTGTGAAATATTATAATTTAAAATAACTTTCTATTTGAATCTGTTTAAAAATGTCATGTTTTCCTGTGATGGCAAATCTGAGATTTCAGCAGTATTTATTCCAATCTTCAGTGGTCACATAATTCTTCAGAAATTATTCTACTCAAGAAACATTTATCATTGACGTTGAAAACAGTTGTGCTGCTAAATATCTTTGTGATAATCATAATACATTTTTATTTCAGTATTCTTTAAATCCAAATTTCAAAAGCAGCCCTTTATTTATTTATTTATTTATTTTATTTAACAATCTGTACTGTCACAATTCTTTCAAAAATACAAACATTTTCTGACCCCAGACTTTTGAATGGTAATGTATGCAATTTTTCTCAGGGGGTCCTTTAAATCTATATTTTTTTACGAACCTATTGACTGATTGCTGATGAATAGGTCATTATGGCTTTACGCCATGCATCCCGTTAATGCTCTAAAGTGGTCTGGGCAGTTAGTCACATGGGGACCAGGCCCAATATGGCTGGCCAGTAAGAGACACAATGCCCTGGAAAGCCGCATTTGGCAGTGTTTATGGGGTGAGGTTGAAGGGGGAGACTAAATCTCTGTAATGCTCCTGAGTGGTCTCCTGAGGCCCAGACTTGGTAAATGCCTTTTCCTCAATGTCATTGGTCATCCACATGCCCCTGACAATCAAACACTTTAAATTGTTCATTAGGCACTTAGGAATGGCGTGAAACCCTTTATCAAATTGTTAAATTGTTAATAAATCAGAAGAAAAAAAAAATTCTGACAATGCAGCTTTTATATGTATGCACCAAATGTATGTTATATTCACTTAGAATATGGAGTCACAGGTATGTGGTTATTAGCATTTTTGTGCTCAAACAATTCATCATAGATAAACATTGCATTAGCTAAAGTTTATTTCTAACTAGCTCTGTTTACAATGCACTAAATCACAGTCACCTGCACCACAATGTATTGTGAGTCTAGTTTATGTAAAAACCTAAAAGTGCATTTTGTTTTTTAAATATATATTTGTTTAATTTAGATTTTTTTTTAAAAGTGATTTACCCAATTTATTATTGAAATAAACTCTAATTAGTATTGGCCTTAGCATTGTGAATGTCTGTCTGACCATACCAGTTTGTTTTTCTCAAGAACAGATTGTTTTATAAACCAATCACAATGTAGAGAAGGTTTAGCAAAAAGGTTGTCTGTCCATGTAAAACTAAATGATGGATATTTTTTATGCAAGAAACCTTGATCTAGCATTATAAACTAAGTTACACATTTTAAAAAAAAATGAAACCACAAGATGTAACCCATTTAAACACTTTGCAGCCTTACTAAAAACACGATAGCTTAGTACTTCAGTCAATTTTTAAAGGTTAAGTAGAGATTGGCCTGTTACATAATGCCAGGTTTTGTGCTCCCTTTTATTCCCCGTTTGGAAATTCACCTTTAGAAAATATTAATATGTCCATCCAGCTTAAGTGGAATTTAATTTGAGGTGAAAGTGAAATAAATAACCTTTTTTTTGTGATAGGTAATGTCTTTTGTTTTGCTCTTCACTCTTGTCTGTGGTGATGTTGCAGGCTTGATTTTTCCTCATGATTAATCAGATGAATGCCATCCAATGAAATTCAGTTTTGCATGTTACATGTTCTGGTGTGACTGAACACACTGGTTGATCCCACTATATTGCTTAATATGTGTTGTTAAGATATTGCCTAATTCGAACATTGCAGTTTCAGGCAGTTAATCTGTGAACTGCACCCTTTGTCAAGGCATTAGCACTGGGAATGAAGGTCTCTGTTCTCTAGCTCTTTTGTTTGTGTTGATGAGCTAGAGATGGAGAGGATGGTGTCAGGGCTTTTGGTCTTCAGTTGCAGATGAGCTCTGGAGGAGTGGAGCGTAAAGGTGCCGTTGGGCTCTTTATCTTTATGTTTCTTCCATTTCCTGACAGTTTAGAGAGTTAAATTGTTCTTATGCCCTGGTGCGTTTGTAGACGAGGATTTCAGACATCAGGAGATTGTACCTGTGGGCTGTATTGAATCAGAAAAGAAATGGAGGAGGTGATAGATATGGTGCAGCTTTTGGGAGATGAGCTCTTTAGGTGGTAGTTCAGGTTGTAATGGCACATTTTTGACTCCTATTGCTTTTTATTAACCACAACAGCCTGATGCAATGACCCATTTTTATGCTTAGTCTTTTTCAACAGCTTGCACCGATAAATAATTGGATGGATCAACTTATTTTTTATGTACATAATATTTTTGTCTAATTTGTGTAGTTTATTATTTAAAGAGTTGATATTCAAACAATTTAAGTAGTGTAAATTAATACCAGCGAAATATAATAAATATTTCCCACTTTGACACTTTTTTCAGTGTTTTTAATCTGTCTTCTGGCAGACTACCAATATTGAAGCAAATGGTTCAAATTCAGCAAGGAATTATCGTTTTGGGCTGTGTAAGCAAAAACAGCAGCATATCAAGTAATCTGCTTTTACTTTAGCAGATTAAAAGTAGTCAAAAAGGTTTCAAGATGTCTTAATCAGTCAGAGTTGTTCTAAAAGGAATGGTGAAAGGGTATGCTGATCACTTATGGCTATGGCCCGCTCCAGGACGCTACCAGCAGACAGTGATGAGAACAGAAAGCCATTAGCCTGCAGGCGCTCACTGAGCTGGTACGGAGTCAGACTGTGCATTCTCAAGGAATCGATACAGGCTGCATCTCTAGCTGGGCAGGTAAGAGAAAAAAAAATAACATTTAGGGTTTGTAAGCAGTGCTTATTCAATATAATTTATTTTGAGAGGACATTGAGGGCCATTTCAAAATTTTGTCAGCATATTTCAATGTGTTACATTTTTTAAAATGTTTTATGAAAATCATTTTTTTTCAACATTTACAGACATTTGGTGTAGAAACAAACAAAAAAGCAACAATAGAATTATGACAAACAGTGCTGTCTGCTTGATGTGATATATTTAATTTCTACGAATGATCTTCAAACTAGAGTAATGGAACAGACTCTGAGGTCATTTGTGCAATACACATGAAATTTGGCGTGCAAAATCTGTTGAAACCTACTACTAAAACCATCCACATTATCTAGTCATTGAAATTTGGCAGTTGTGGCCCTGATTTCCACTTTTCCAATATGCTTGGAGCCCAGCAATTGCTGCTCTCTTTTATAAATGTGCTCTTCTAACCTTCAGCTCAGGCAATTCATCACAAAATAAATAAATAAATACAAAAACATCTCGTCATTCTGTTTCTTAATGTCTCTGTCAGATCCTGTCTTGAGGCATGACTGACACTTTTTGATTACTGACGCAGCTCTGTATTTTCGCACGGTAGAAACAGCAGTCATGGCTGTTGAGCCGCTAAATAACTCGTGACCGCACTCTGACCAGAACAGCCGCTTACCAAGAAGCTAAAGGGATAGTTTCTGATGACTCGGCAATGTATTAGAATGGGCATTAGTCTAGTTTCCTCAGAGATTTACATTATCATTAATATTCCTCTTTTAGTACTACATTACCCCAAAGAATAGCTTGATATCGTAATTAAGGATAAAGGCCCGTTGGTTTTTAGCACTTCAGGCACTTAGTGTACACTAAGAATAGCTGTTTAGAATAGATGTACAATGTTTCCCATTGTAGACGTTGTCCTAATCCCCTCTTCGGCCTGTATAAGATAGGCTTGAATGAACACAGCTCTGTGAAAGTCATATTATTCTAGTGCACCGCACTTTCATTAAAGAAAGCTCGCTCTGTAAGGTCGTTCAGACTGCAGAGTTGCTTGTGTCCTTGTTTTGTCTATCCTCATAACAGTTCAATGCATTCTAAACACTTTTCACTGTATTTTCCTAGTACCTGTTTCCCTGAAAATAAGTTCTTGACTGAAACTTGTTTTGCATGTAATATGATAAGGCTGTTTCATGATTTCCTGATTATATCAGCATCCAGAGGAAAAAATAGCAAAAGAGGGCCTTTGTGTTTGTGCACTTTTTTTGTGGTTGATTTTTCCAAGGCAGAAGGTAGGAAAATACAGGATATTGATGTAACAAAGAAAAACGACAGAAAATAAACATAAAAGACTAACTGAGAGATCATCAATTTATTTATGCTTTTACAATCATAATTATTTTGCATCCCATCCATTTGTTGTGCTATATACTATTGGCTCTTCTGTCTGCACAGTAAAGTCTTGTCTTATCCCAAGATTGTTAAGATTGTTGGACTTTAAAGCTCAATTAATGTGAATCAAGACAACTTGTCTACAATATATTTAACCAGGTTCCTACTTAGGGTAGTGAGGCAGTGCTGTCAGTCCCCCGTCAAAGACTTGCGATAAATGCATTACGGGCACAGCAATACGCTCACTTTGAGACCAACATGAGAGCATGAGCTCATCGTTTTAGGCTGAATAGAGGAGGAGGGGTGAAGGGGAAAATGGCAGAAAGAGAGTAGACTCAGCTGCCAGAGACTGAAACATGCATATACACAAACCCAGACTTGGATTGGTGGCTTCACTGCAGACAGAATTACTTAGCAGTAATGAATTCAGGCTTAATCTGTGTTGTCCCCCTTGTCTTTGAGATAACCATTAAGACAGACACTAAAAGACATTCAATCAATGACAAGTGGGTTAGAAATCCTGTTTGATCATAATCGCAAATCACAAACAGTCAGCAAATTTTACTTGTGTAATGTGACATTTTGCAGTGTAGCAAAGATATTCATTAAGAAGAAAATGGCCTGATTTTATCAATCAGGAACTGATTGAAAAGTGGGAGGTCCAGATCAGAGTGGAGCCTGATCAAGGTTAGAGTCAATTGTGCAAAATGTATTTTAGGATTTCCCAATGTTAACAAATACTTTGTTAAATAAATAATTTACTAGAGCCTGACCGATTTGGGTTTTAGGGGCTAATACTGATATTAGGGAGTAACAAAAGTCTAATATCGGTATGTTGACTATATTTGGGAAAAGAAACGAGATGTCCCGTGGGATAAAATGGACTAACGTTTTGTTAAAATTCACATAAATCTGAATTTTGGTTGACCAGATCGCAAAAGCTGGCAAATCTTAAATTGGGCTAAGCCTCCCTCTCTCATTCCGGCATGTTTTCATGGCTGCGATGTAACATCTGCAAATTTATTTCCATTGTGAACAAAGCTTTGTGCTTTACTCCTGTGGTAAAAATCACGTAAAACAGCCTTCACATACAAAACACTGGGTCAATATTATAGTTCGAAATTATAGTTTTAAGTAGAAAATAGTATGAAAGGAGATAATAAAATACAAAGTGCGAAACTCCTCCTAAGTGGAAGGAAGCTACTTTTTTCCAATCACGTGCAACCTAGCGCGGATGAGTCCTTATTTGGGTTAGTAAACTAACAAAATTTAGTTTTAAAGTAGAATAAAATAAAAAGAGATAAAATACAGAGTAGCCTCTAGTAAATTATATCTTTTTATACAAATGAAAACAAATCACGATAAAGTGAGCATGCTAGTTTTTCTAGCAAAAAATATGAAAGCTTGAATGTAAACCTTTTTTCTTTTTTTTTTGCGGTAATGGTGGTGACGATCTCAGGTATTGCGGTTAAACGGTAACTGTCCCAGTCCTATATGTATCGTCTTTTATGAGAAAGCATTTTCCTGCCATTGAGAGTCTCCGGAATTCCGTGTTTTCACTATAATACGGTAGGGGGTGCCATCTCCAGTACAGGTACAGAATCCCTCAATCAAAACAGAGGTAAAGAAACAGAAACAAGCAATCTGCGTATTAGGGCTGCACGTTTTCAAGTTTTTTATTAACCGTTAACCGAGGCCCTTAGCGGTTAATACTCGGTTAACCATAGTGTGCGTCAGGGTTATTTTTAGCTTATTAATTTGACGACCACCATCTCCGTAGTGAACGCGCCTATAGAGAGAAATGCACATCATGGACTACTACATAATCAGAGAGTAGCCTATTTCTTTTCGTTTTAAATTGTTAAAAGACATTTCAAGTTTCTTAAGATCTATTTCATGTCTGCGAGGCGTACGCTGAGTTTCGTTAAATTAGGATGAGATGCGCTCCAGTTCACGAGCAATGCAAGTGGCCGCCTGCATGATTAGGGCATTAGTAAAATATGCAGCCGAGAATGATTCACACAGACAGCGTTTGACTCGCGCGGCTGCTGAGCCTCTCCCGGCAGAGAGTTCAAGCATCTGTGGACTCGTCCCTTCAGCTCTGGCCATCTTGCTTTCAGTCCGCGATTAGCTTTTTTGTTTTCTTCATTACAGTTAAAGTAACGTCTGCTTTTCTCTAGTCATTCACAAGTTTCTCACTTAAAACTTTCTTTCTTCTGCTCCGTTATGCACAGCGCGCGCGGCTCGCGCTCTGCTTCTGCCCTAATGCGACTTATAGTCCAGTGCGACGTATGTTATTTTCCTCTTCATGACGCATATTTTGACTGATGCGACTCATACTCCGGAGCAACTTATAGCCTGAAAAATGCGGTAAGCACTGCATTGCAATACTTGCATTTTGCCCCGTCACTCTCATTTTTAAAGTGCTCCCACGCTTTCTTTGCCCGCTTAGAAAGCTGGTCATGACTTCTTCTTGTGGATGTCTGGCAGCGCTCTTGCGGTCTCTAGGGGTGCAAACATATATTACAACTAAATTCAAAGCACGTCATTGACGCCACTTAACCGAGTAAAATGTTTCACTCGGTTACGCAATTTTTAACGGTTAATCGGTCAATCGGTTAACCGTGGACACCCCTACTGCGTATGTAAAATAATGCAATCATCAACATTAAACATCATATAAATCAAAACTGCCTAATGTTACTGAATGTAATGTCGACCCAGGATAGGACTGTGATGATTTGGGTGTGTTTATGGACTCAAACTACTCCATCTGTGTTGCATCATCCTTCTGAATCCCATCTGGATGTAGTCTTTAACAAAAACATGATTTTCTCAGCTTTTTAAACAAAATGTTGCTTACCCACATTTAAGCTTTGATAAAAAAGAATGCATGACGCTAGAATAAAACAGAGGCTCTGTTCTTTCTTTTTATATATTGCTTATATTCATGAAACTTGTGAAAATGACCAAAAACGCTAGCGGTGACTGGCAAATTTCTTGTTTACATTCACATAAACAACTACGTTTTCAATGATACTTGACAAGACACCAAGACTTGACATCATTTTGTGTCAATATTCACACACTACGAGACGCTTGGGTGTGCGTTCATATCTGCGGCATATATGCAGATTCTCTCAACTCTCCCGACAACCGAAATGAGAGTTTCTGGTATCTCCACCTGCAGCTCGCTTGACTCTTGCCTTGTGCAGACGCAGTGAATGTGGGGATCTGGTGATAAAATCAGCAGACAGATAAATCGGTCAGGCTCTTTATTTACTGATATTGCCTTAACTTTTAGTACACCATTAAGTCATTGTGTTTTGCATCACCTACAATAGTAGCCTCATAATGCGTTATCTCAATTGCTATAGATTAGCACAATTTCCTATATCTGCACAACCTAGATGACGTCAACTGAAGGAAGGTAATTTCAGAGCCAGAGCGAGTCATTGCATTTTGAGTAAAGATTTTGTACACAAACATTTTTGACATCAATGACATTAACTATTGAATCATTAACAAGAAGACAGTAAATAGGGTCCATTTTAGAGCTATATGAGAGGTTGTAAATAGTGTGTCCTCCTTTGAAGCTTTTGCCTTTTACAGTAAAGCAGCACTAAAAGAAACTTGCCTTTATTAAAAGCCTGCTACAGATATTAAGTTAGGGAAACTAAATCAGTTTTTTATTGGCTTGTGGGTGAAGAATGGAGTAAGATTCCAGAGTAGTGTCTGGACACCCCCCTCTACACCCTTGGCCGTAGGCTAAATATTGTTTCCAAACACAGTTTCACAAAAACAACATATTTGGACAAATGAGGACAATGTACTCCTTTCCTACACTTAGAACTAACAATTGCCTTTTGATAGAAAATATAATAACATGACTGTCATTTTCCTGTTTTTTCCTTCCATTCGCTTC
Organism: Pseudorasbora parva; assembly: GCF_024679245.1. NCBI lineage: Eukaryota > Metazoa > Chordata > Actinopteri > Cypriniformes > Gobionidae > Pseudorasbora > Pseudorasbora parva. The sequence continues at coordinate 31,228,155 of NC_090183.1, read as the reverse complement.
TTTCTCTCTTTTTTTCCCCTTTTGTCTGGCACTTGAAGTCAGTGGTCTCTGCTGTAGCACCTCTCTCAGTAGGCATTAATCAAATGCATAGCAAAATAGCAGTATGTTGGTAGCATGTCTGTCTGTTCACGCAGTTGGGGGTGGTTTTTGATCGTCTGCCTCTCGTGTGGTGTCCTCCCTGGGGAGCCAGACCTCCGTCTACCCTCACGCAGCCGTTTCTCCTTCAGCTTCTAATAATGAGCACCATTGCTCCTTTTGTCTCTCTGTGTATCTGGCAATTTTTCTGCCATCCATAGCACATACATGGGCTCCGTGCCTTGATGGCTCTTTCTCTACATTGGCTCTTTTATTTGTCTGGGTGTGGCGTGGTTCCATCTTCTATTGTTTTCCCAGTCTATTTTCTCTTCTCATTATTTTTTCATTTTCTTTACCTTTCGGTGATTTCATTTTCATGAGTCTTGTGTTCATTTTCTACTACAAGCACTCATTCACTGTCTTCCTCAAAGGCATATTTTAGTAATTGTTGTATTACTCAGGAAAATTCTGTTTTTGTTTTCTTTGGCCAAGACAAATGAGGTTCCCTCGCTAGTGTACAGACGTGTGTGTGTGTGTGTGTGTGTGTGTGTGTGTGTGTGTGTGTGTGTGTGTGCGTGTGTGTGTGTGTGTGTGTGTGTGTGCGTGTGTGTGTGTGTGGATTGTGTTCAGGGTTTATGCGGGGTAGCAGATATCCCAGAAGTGTGAATTTGAAGATGTTTGTGTGTGTCAGGATTTGCACATGGGAGCTGAATACTGACGACTGGAGAAGTGTCTGTTCGCTTACCAGTAATGAACTCAGACTCACAGTCATGGGGGACAGGAAGAATAGTGGGAGAATGTCAGAGACAAAGATGGGACACATATGACTTCATTACTCTCCCAGAGGAGCATGGGATTTGTGTGGTATTGCGCATAATTTTAATAATTCTCGCACTTAAAATGCGAGAAATTCCTGCTAACATTTATTCACTTTAGCATGTAGTTTGTGAGTAAATTAATCCACCAAGATTATAAAATTAAATCAGTCATTTTTAAACATTCTACAAGACTTAATTTCACAAAGGGTGATTCAGCTGCGATGCATTTTCTCTCTCAAAATGCACTAAACATCCATTCATTGGGTCTGCACAAGGCAATTGTCAACAGTCGGGCCAGTGTTGCATCGTCTCTAAAGTTTATTATTTGTGTGTTTTTTTTTCAAAGTAGTACCAATTTAAACATTCAAGCGATTTTAAACTATTCAGTACTCACACGCTCTATGGTATGATTTTCTCTGTGCAAAAAGCCGCCTCACAAACAGCTTGCGAGTTATTTTTCACAGATTATAGTGCTTTAATGGTCAAAAACGCACAAAATTGTCAACATCCTATTCGGTTATGCCTTAATACTGGACTAAAATACTATCCAGTGTTATTTTACATCTGATTACTTTATTCAGTTTCTTCTACTGTTAGATCTACCCAACAAGAAGTTTGTTTTAATTTTATTTATTTAATTTGTATTGTTATTGTATTGTATTTATTCATGCTACTTTTTTCAATTTAATTAAAAGATTGAAATCAAGATTTCTTGCGTCTTGTAAACTCTTAGAGGAACAAAATGTGCTAGAAATAGTTATATTTTTCTTATGTTAAGGTTTCTGTTGGTAACAAATTTTTGTTTCTGCTAAAAAAATAAAATAAAAATAAAAAACTTGCAACAAGCTGAAAATTAAACATTTATGATCGATGTTCCCTCTAATTTCTTTTTTCGCTTAGCAAAAATGTTCTCTATTGGGCGGAAATTTTGGTCACCTGAGCAAAAACATTCTTTACACCAGACCTGTACAGCATATGTAAACACACACACACACACACACACACACACACACACACACACACACACACACACACACACACACACACACACGTGGTTTCATCATGCAGTTATAACTTTTAGCTTTAATGTGTTGTTTCTATTTTATTTAACTCTTGATTTAACTTGGTGATTTATTAAATATTTATTTTTCAGAAGTCACTAAATTAAGCACAATTTAGGTTGTCTGAGATTTTTATAGTGCTGTTAACTCTCTAATTTACCAAGAATTACTATTAAAAATCTCCCCCAGGAAAGTTACATTCTCTATAATTATACAATATTATAATATATATGTATAAAAAATAAGCAGTTACACTGAGATGGTTTTTAATGTGTTTTGTACAGTCAATTATTTACGACTGGCAGCATTAAACCATCAAACTTAAAAGTTTATTTATTGCTTTAAATTGATATATTATATCAGTTTAAGTTTAAATGCTTCAATTTGTTAAAAGTTATGCTAAAGTCAAGGGAACATGTGAACTCTTATATAGTTATCTAAACATCCCTGTAACCCAAACCACACACACATCTATTTAAACTTGCGCTTTACTGATGTGTTTTGATTTTGCATGCTGCACTTGTGGTGAGTGTGTAACTTTAAATGTTTTTTTGTTACCGTGCTGTGCCCATCATTCATTATTTCCACCACTTATCCAAGACACTGTTTTTTGTACATTTATTTCACGTTACCCCTCTTATCAACCTTTTATTCTTTCTGCGTGGCCGGATGTGTGCACAGCTTATGTAAGTCAATGAATTCATAACTCATTTGTTTCTGGAATCAATGGTATACAATGCAACACAATGCATACATGATTTCTTCCTGCTGCCTTATGGTTTCAGTAATACTTTTAAGCACCTCAAACAACCCATTTTTTTTTAAACTGCTTTCCCAGTTACAAATGCATTGTTCTATTCCCGCAACTGTCACTTAGAGCAAAACAGTACAGAATAGCACGATAGAACCACATGCAGCACTGTATTGTTCAAGCCCGTTGTGGTAAGGGCAAATGCATAGTTACGAATAATTCTGCCGACATCGCGTTTTGAAGCTCCTCCGTCTGCAGTGGGGGGAAGGGGGGGCATACTGTCACCCTGTATGTAGGAGACGGATAAACTCTCTTTGAATATTGCAGATGGCAAGATACACCAATGAGGCATCCTGCTGCTACACGTGGAGAGATCTGACAGAACGTGGCTCCAGCATTGTCGCGTTAGCTCGACGCTAATGCATAACGATCTTTAGAAAAAGTGCAGTCGATAGCTTGAAGCGTTAAAGTTCAAATAAAGGTAAAAGCAAAATAGTTGTCAAACAGAAGCAGCAAATACACTTCCAGCTTGGCATGCTGGTACATCATTACTGCGTTTAAATTGTTCAAAGTTTAAAAAAAAGAAAAGCCCATCTGCCAATCTCCACACCAGCATTGTGTTTTTCTTCACTCTCCATTATCTCCACTTAGGAATGTAGATTTAATTTGAATATGCAAATTCTAATTAGGATTAGTGGGTTTTTTCATGTCCTTTTTTTTAATTTCCAGAGTTTGATAGTCAGTGTGAATAGCTAGACTGATCACTAGATTAGCATCTGAGTGAGGGAGCACAGGAAAAGACCGAATGAATGAATTAAGGGCTAGACGTCCTCTTCTGCCAAAAGCGCACCACAATAGTAGGGATAATTACTTGGTGCATCCTTCCAACAACACAAGAAAATTCTCATATATCACGACTGCTAATTGTGCCAGTTTAGCCCTCACACAGTATGACGGGAGGCGGGAGGCAGCCAAGTTGTCTTTGTATGTAATGATGATGATGATGATGTGGCATCTCTTAAAACCTGCAGCTGCATCTATCAGAAGTGTTTCACAGCATTTCTCTCCCATCCTTCCGATTGCCACCCTCTGTTCTTTTATTCACTCTTTTCCTCTCCTGAACCTCAGCTGCTTTGCGTCCTGTCTTCCCCTGTGGCCCCGCCTCAGCCATCTTCCTGCCCTACATACTCCCAGCACCAGCTTCAATTAATATGAATGAGTTACAACCCGAATTAAACACTCCGTTCTCTCACACGCAACTGGGTTCAGTCTATCCCATGCATCCTGTGCTAAATGATGACTATGGTAAACCGAGATGTTAAAGGGATAGTTCACCCAAAATTGAAAATTTGATGTTTATCTACTTATAAAGTGCTAATAATCTGAATACATATTAAACCCTGTGGGTTGTGATGGTACATTGATCACGAAACGATCGATTTGTGCGAGAATGTGTTTTTTTAACTCATCTCAGACAAATCTCATCTAGTTTTTCCAACCCCATTACTTCCGCCGGAGAGGGTCAAAATCCGGCGCGATCATAGATATGTGTACACAGATTCCTTTTTCGACCAAAGTGCATCTATGTACACATATCTATGATCGCGCCGGATTTTGACCTTCTCGGGGAAAAAAACCACACTCTAAAAAATGGTGGGTTAAAAACAACTCAAGCTGGGTTGAAAATGGACAAACCCAGAAATTGGGTTGTTTGAACCCAGTGAATGGACCTATTAAAACAACCCAATTTCTGGGTTTGTCCATTTTCAACCCAAACAAGTTGTTTTTAACCCAGCATAATTTAGAGTGCATTGACATGCATTATATGGCAATGGTTGGATTTAAAAATCTTTGTGTTCTACTAAAGAAACAAACACACCTACATCTTGGATGCCCTGGGGGTAAACAAACATGACATTTTCATTTTGGGGTGAACTATCCCTTTAACAGCTGCATAGCAGTACTCCGGTTACTATAAAACTCTAGCATTATGGCGAGTTTTACGTGGGCAAACACCTCTCATTATAAAAAAAAGTATGCTCTTTTGGAGCTCTTAATTATCCTGCACTTGTAAAGTATAAACATAAATGTATTAAAATCCTTCTATTGATGTTTCTTTGTTGTTTGGCATGGTTTCCACTTTCCAGTTGTCCATTATCCTCTGTTCCAGCCCAACAGTTTTCAATCACTCATTATAATGATGTCTTCTCTGCCTCAAGCGTCACACTCTCCTTATGTATATTGTTCTATCTATGTTACAATGACCCAGTTAATTAATATCCTCCTAGTACATATTACTCTCTGATTTGCCTTTCCCTTTCTTTCTCTTTCTTACCCCCATCAGTTTCGTTTGCTTGTTCATTGCAAGCAATTAGTCTCGACAGGCTTAGTGCTACGCCCCATTTGCCCCATAAAATGATTAAACAGCCTCAGACCTGCTTCATGCAATCACTATACTACACCCTTCTTGACCTTTTATTGTTTAAACACAGCGACAGGAAGCAATGGTGGACTTGTTGGTGTCTAAGAGTTCACAAAGGGACACAAATGTAGGTTTACTAATGCGCATGTATGTTGGCGGGATAGTAAGAGGCAAGGGGTCACATTGAAGAAAAAATGTGCAATATACGTTTTGCTTGCAAAAGTCTTGTATTTTGACAGAGTACACACCTACTTTCAATGACTGGCAACATTTTTCATTCAACATTTAAGTTCCCGACTATATTTAAGATGAAATGCCCATCTTGGTTATACTTGCAGAGCTTTTTGGAGCTCCGTAACACTGTCCTTTCCACATTAACTCGGGCAGCGAGAAATTCTTCCCCTGGGTCCACTGTAATTAGTTCATTAGTCCTTTGTAATGAAATCGGCCAAGACTGCGTCAACGTGTCCAGGGGAGGCAGCGTGCTTGTATCTTTCGCTCACACCGTGTCCTAACCAGGTGTGACTCGATAAAGCTACATGTAATAAAAGCTGTCTCTTTCTTGTTTATTTGAGCATTTTAACAAGCAAGCAGCAACAGGCATTTTGGTATTTATATGGTTTCAGTTTCTGCTCATTGCTTGTCCCACCCACAGTGAATAGTCCTGCTCTCAACAATAGTGCATTAAACATGAGATATCTTCTGATTGCTTGAAAACGCACCAGTTTCATGTACAGCACAAATGCCATGTTTTCTAAATACTTACAAAGCTGCAAACCATCTTTAAGAGACCATGTATTATGCTAATTGAGCTTAAATCCGTGTGCCATTATTACCCGTCAGGATTATTCTCCTGCATCCATAATCATCTGTTGAGGAAATATGCCAGCCATTCACTCAAAGACAGAAAGAGCTGGCATGATTGACATGCTGTGTGCCTGTCCTGGCAATCTTGCTGTCCCACACACAGCCTGTCACTGTCAGACGCTGTCCAGCGTCCCTGGTGAGATCTCAAAGGAACCAGCAAGTTCTGACTTTTTGACCAGGCCTGTCCGTTTCCATCCTGGAAGCCTTTGGACACTGTACTTGGCTTTGTAACAGGGCAGCACTTTGACAGCTGTCATCAATTCTTTATGCTTTAAGTGTCAGTGTGTTTTTGCGGGGCACGCCAAGGCAAACATCACTCTATTATATATCTGTTTTATATGAAGTCAAGTACACTCTTAGAAGAAAAGGTTCTATTGGCGCTACTTATTTGGAACCCCTAAAAGGTTCTATATAGACTCATTTTTAAATGTAAAAAGGGTTATTTCTTTTCATTATAGAGGACAAGGTTCTTTGGAGTTGAGTATACTATAAAAAAAACTTTTCTTATTTAGTATTTTTGTCATGTTTCTAGTCTAAATATATCTAAAAATTGTTACATTAAGAAACAATTACTAGACAAGTAAAAATTAAGAGAGTTTTTGCTTAAAATAAGCAATTTTAGGTAATCTGGTAAGTAAAATAATGTTGTTTTAAAGCTACACTGCGTAACTTTTAGTTTATTCTTAGTCAAAAACACTTAGTTCCTTCAAAAATATATGTGCTCATTAATGTATTTTTACTTTTTTCAAGTAATAAAGTATTCTCGTAAGTTCATAATATACCATTGAAAATGCATACGGGTGAGGGGTTCGAATGCCGGTCGCCATGTTGCCCTTCCATCTTGAAAGTACATTAGCCAAAGAGGGACATACCTGTAAATTCAAGCTTCGCCTTTCGCGGTTTAACACTCGATGGCACCGTGTTGAATGTGAAGAGGGGGATTGCCATGTTAATCTTGGACTACATCGGCCACCGTAGGAGTTAAAACGAAAGCAGAATTGAGAGGAACAGAAACTATTATTCACTGGATGGTCATATATCTTTTTTGAGCCTTGTACGGGCCTCAAGTTGAGAGATTTTACTCATTTGCGGCGATGCGTGTTGCAGTAGCACCATCATATCTATCTGACTACAACATATAGCCCATAACACACTCTCAAACTTTTATTTTTTTTAACCGTTTGCCAGGAGTAAAATTTATACATGTGGTTTAAACAACCAGATAGGCTACATTTACATTTGTCCGGTTTCGTCTGAAATGTTTTCATCCTTCTGAATTGGTTTGTTTAGTGATCGGAATTAAATAGGCTACGTCTCAAAAGAATCTCGGGACTACTCCTGGTCATTGCGCAATCAGATAAATACCTGGTCAGAGAAAACAAATGAAGGAACCAGTTTTAAAAAGGCCATAACTAGCAGCTGCGCTGAAGAAATGCAGCGTAGCGCATGACTCTGAACCTATGCTCTGAACACTGTGCGTAAGCTATTATAGTTTCGTGTTGTTTCCACCAGTGCAGCACATCTCATTGTTCCTTTTAATTAATAAAATAAATATAAAACGAAGGAGAAGCCTAAAAAAAAAGGCCTGAAGCCCGGCCTGCGTTTTAGGTATGATGTGAAAGTTGGCCCGAAGCCCGGCCCTAGGGGCGTAAAAAAGTCGGGGCCCGTCGGGCTCGGGCATAAATGCAGGGCTTTATATCTTTTCACCGCTAGATGGGGGAAAATATCACACAGTGTAGCTTTAAGATTATTTTGCTTACCGCACTGGCAGATAATTTTGCTTATTTTAAAATATTGAGATTATATTAAAATATACAAAAAAAAAATATTAAGCAACAAATCAGCATTAGAATAATTTCTGAAGGATCACTGAAACTGACGTAACAACTGCTAAAAATTCAGCATTATTGCCACAAGAATACATTAAATTTTAAAATATATTAAAATAGAAAACATTTATTTTAAATTATAATATTTCACAATAGTTCTGTTTTTACTGCATTTTCATTAGAGACACATAAGTGCATATTTATAAAGAAGAACTGGTTTATGATTTTTTTTTCCTCTGACGTATACATTTACAAAGCATGTCATATTTACAAATTTATTAAATCAAAACATGTAGCATGAAGATGTATGTATGTGTGTATGCATGTATGTATCCACTGAGATGTAACGGAAGGGTGATGTTGTTCTTGGCTGATCTTTGGAGTCACGAGGACCAGTTTGCATTTTGACCTGCAGTCACAGCAACTCTGGTTTGTTTCAGTGCCCTATCACTGCCATTGCATTATTATTGAGTACTATGGTCTTGCTGGGTTAGGTTAATGTGAGTGGAGCCTGACTCCCTGTAACAAATCATAACGATGCTAAACGAATATTCAGTGTGTGTTTTGCCTTAATGTATGGCTGCTTGGCCTCAAGAGCTCTGAGGCTTTTGCAATTAGCTCTGCAAGCTTGAAATCTATCCTGGAGGGCACACCACCACAAGCCAGCACTAATCAGGGAGAGATTTAGAGCTGTCAGTCAAACACTAAATTGTTGCTCAGGATAGCTGGATCCCATCAGGTTCCACTCTACCCAAGTTCACAATAAAATTGCACAGAATCGTGATGCAACACACCGTTTAACCCCTAAAACCTGAAATCTACCACCTCTGGTAAGCTCTTATAACAGTGTAAACACAGAGTTGCTTATCTCGCTGTGGCTCCTGATGGCTTTAACTGTCTCCAGGAGTCCATTTAAGCAGCGTGGTGCTGCTTTCGGCCCATCTCACTGATTACATTTCCCTGCACTACGGTTTCCTGTCATGCTGGACGGACTTAAGAAATATTAATGGGCTCCATTGGGTAGATTGCTTTTGTGGGAGAGCAGTGGGCCTGCTCCAAACTGTCACTCTGGCTAATTTCATTGCCTAGCCTTTTAGCCCATGGCAATGACGGAGCCTTGGCCAGGATGCTGTTGTGTGTATGTTTGTGGCTTTGTGTAGCAAAGCAACTGCTCCCTCAGACCCCACCCTCCATATGCCTTAATGGAATCAGTCTGCCAGAACAGAGTTCATTTGCTTCAGATTTTATTAAAAAAGAAATAAAAAAAGAAAATAGAAATATTCGCCCAAATGTGTTGTTTTTGTTTTTAGAATTACAGTTCTAAAGATATTACAAAAAGTAACTTTAGAAATAAAATATTTTATAACATTTCAGCATAGCATTACGCACAAATTTTAGGGCTACATCGGCCATTACTTTTTTGAGCTGCATCTGAATATGTTTAGATATATTTACAGTCCAAAACGGTTTGGTTACCATGCAGAATTCTTCAAAAGATCTTGTTTTATTTTCTGCAAAAGAAAGAAAATCATACTGTTGGGCAAACTATCCCAAAAATATGAAATATTTTTTTCTTGAACAAAGCAATATTCTAAATAAGACACTAAAACTGCCAGTAGGTGGCGGTAAATGTCATTGAGATGTTAATTTATTAATTCGATTTTTTCATATGGCTGATTCCTTTAGGAATAAAGTCTATTTTATATATATGTATATATATATATATATATATATATTATATCATATGATATAAATATGAAACAAAACAATCGTACAGTGGCAAATATCATGAAATTTGAGGCTGCTTTTAGTCTAACTTCATTCTAAAGGCTACATTATTACATTATATTATGTCACCATTCAACTGTATAAAATTTCCGTACGCAGATCTGGGGTGTTAAATCGTTTTATTTGTGTTATTTTTCCATAACTAATTAACTAAATGAACACGTTAAATCGACAGCCCTTAAAATCATATAACATAAATTATTCTATTAGAGATGGGGAGAGAATGGTGGCTCTGGTAGAAATACAGAAATAGGATTGAGGCATCCGGAAGACATCTAAGGACAATTTCAATGATTATAAGCAAAGTCAAACAAAGACAAACAAAAACTAGGCTGTACACTGATGTCCCAAAAGTACATACCAAAATGTACTTCCTATCCTGGGTAGACAGTTTACAAAGTTTTAAAACACAGCCTTAGTCTGGCTTTGCCTTATTTTTTTCTGCGTTCACTGCAGACCTCTAGATAATAGGCATGAACATTTCTGTGGCACGCTCTCGCTCCTGTCACAGTTCTCCCGAACACTATCACACATACATACCTTCCAGATATCAGGCAGCACTGGTTTGCTCCACAACTAATCAGATTTGGCAACGAGTGTAGATACTCACTTCATCTTACACACAAGCTAACAAGGTTTAGTCCATCTACAGTGCTTGAAGGCTGATGCATCCATACCTGAGTTCAGTCAGAGCAGTGGGAATGCACTGATGAGCACTTCAGGCTTGTTATGGGAGAGAGGGAGAGAGGAGGCTACAGAGGTCAAGAGAGAGGGAGAGATGCACTTTTTCTGACAGCACAGAGGGAAAGTGATTTCAAGTTGACATGAAAAGCAGAAAAAGCTGCCATATATGAAGCCTCTAGGCATATCAGGTTGGTATCGGTGGAGTTGCTAATTAAAAAAAGTAGGCCCGTGTTTTGCTAAGGTTGCACTTTGAGAAGTTGCTGTGTTAATATGCTGCAGATGGGTCAGGAGGACGGGAAGGTTCCCTGGCTCAGTCCTCCACCGATGCGGGGAGACAGATGTCTCATAGACACGCTCTGAATACAGTTACAGCTCGCTTACTCTCTCTCACGCTCTCAATCCTCTCATAATTTTACCTACCGTTTCTCTCCTGGTCAGTACGATATTGAATTTGTCCTGTCTAATATGTTCTTTCTTCACTTCGGTCAAATATCCCTGCAGTAATAAGAGCTGGTTTCAGTAGGCTGATGTTTTTTAGTGCACTTGAAATGAGTTATGATCTCAGCCAGAGATTGAACATAGATTGTCTCATTCTCTGAACAAACATGTCTTTCACAGTCCATTGACAGCTGCAAGTGAAATCATAACTGTCACATTTGAGATAATGTTGTTTATTGCAATATATAAACTTAATAAGTGATTCAAAAACGAAAAATAATTTTGATCTTGAAAATACTTAATACTACTGTAAAATATTTGATTTTGAGGTTTCATATTTGGAAAAAGATAATAGATAATTATGCATAATATACATATTATAGTAAATTTTGTTTTATTTGAATAATAAATATATTACACACTCATAACCACAATAGTACAATAGAAACAATACACTAAGAAAAGTCAGTAAAATACAGCCCAGTAGATTAATTTGAAATGTATTCAAATTAATGTGATATTTTTTTCACTGGTGTTATAAACATTTTTAAATATTCATTGCATTGTGTCGTGTTGTAGGGTTAAAGAAAATCGCTGTACACTTAAAGGTACACTATGTAGTATTTTTACAGTAAAATATCAAAAAACCACCAGGCCAATGTTATATATTTTGTTCAGTTAAGTTCTCACAATACCACAAATATTTCCAACTATTTGTTGTGAGCTAATTGATATTTTAACCAAGGAGCCCGGGACATCTGAGGGAGTCGCCTGTTAATTGTGTCATATCTGCGTTACCCTTGGTTTTATTTAGCAGAAGCGCTTTAATCTTGGCAGTGTGCAACAAGTGTCACAGCAGCCGCAGAGCAAATGCATATAGTAACGTCATAGCATAATTTTAAACACACTTAAATGTATCTAATATTATAAACGGAGCTGCTATCTCATACTTAAGACTGGAAAAGCGGAAATGGCACCTGCAACTGTGTCCAGTTGTCATAATGTGTTTGCGGAACAATTTCTCTATACTAGTCTATATACTGTTTTCTATACTGCTTTATACTACAGTAACGTTAATAATTGCATCCATGAACATGGGAATCTGCCCGAGTCCTATTTTCCACCGGTTGTGAGGTGAAGACCACATGTCTCAAGATTCTGAGCTCAAGTTGGCATCATTAAACTACGCCTTTGTTTTGAATAGGTGACCTCTGGCGGACGGAAAAATTACATAGTGCAGCTTTAACCGAAAAGGTACTGGCAATTTTCTGCTGGGACATAGTTTTTAGTTTTTTTCTTAAAGTGTACTTAAAATGTAGATAAATATTAAAGATTAAAGCTGCTGTCTATAACTTTTTTGTTTTGTTTTCAAGATTTATAAAAATTATATAATGAGACTGTACAACATGAATCCATTTTCCAAACTGTGTTTTTGTCTTACCTTAAATCATTATGGTACTCTTATAATAAGTGTTTTTATTGGGACTATTTCAGACCGGTCTGGTAACTGATGCTGAGTAGCACAGTCCCTGCGTAATCTGCCATAGACACAAACAGAGAGAAGTAGCTCCGGCTGCAATGTTCTTCCGCAAGACGCATGCAGTTCTGTTTATTAACCGCTAGAGCACAAAAAGTTACAGACTGCAGCTTTATGTGAACATTTGAATTAAAGGTGTCATGAACTGGCTTTTAAAAAAATGTTATACTGTTGTCTGAGGTCAACTAATGATGTTCGTGTGTTTTTTAAGTTCAAAAACATCATAACTAATAAGTAATAGGCTATTTTCTACACTGGTTTTGAGGCTCTCTCCTGAACACTGGGTTTTGTTGGGCATGCTGCACTGGAGTCTTGGAAGTAAACACCTACGGCTAGGATTGGATAAGATTTGCATATTTACTGAGCTTCAGCTCTCCTGTCAGTTCACATGAGGGAGAGGAGAGATTGTTGTGAAAGCGGCAACCAGAAGGATTTTCTCGATCACGGCTGGTAAACATCTTTATCAAACAAACACAATGATTTATTTCTCATCCACCTGCGATATATTACATATAGCCCACACGATCGGTCGATATACACGCCCTTCAAATGTCAAGTCGAGAGAGACAACAGCACAGATCAAGAATATTATGATATTCATTGGTCTGCCGGGCTTTGTGAGGCCTGGCCCATACGTGTCTGAGTCCAGCGTACTAAAGGCATGTTTCTGTTAGACACGTACACATAAGCAAAACAATCTATAACCATGCAATACTATCACATATAAAAACACATTTTACTCATAAGTGTGTTGCACCAGTCCTGTCAGATCCAAATCCAGCATCGACCGGAGATTTGTTTACAAACTATTCCGCAGTGAACTGAAGTGAACATGTCTTCCCCACGTGAGCTGGAACATATTAAAATATTATATATAATAATATTATAATATTAGGATCAGAAGGAAACTTATGCAGCGACTCTGTTCTTCCACAAACAGGAATAGCGCAACATCTTAATCTTCCTCGACATGAAATTGTTGTTGACCAGCTAGCACGAGTCGGTGGGCTGAGCTACTGGATTAGACGTGCTGTAGAGGTGTGTTTCGTAGCGCTATGACGTAAGAATGAAGCACAAGATCATTTTCTGGGCCTGGTGTATATAAAAGCTTTTCTTTGAGTAACAAGGATATTCTTATATTATCATGACCTTTTATATATTAAAAGCTCAAGGGAAAGTTGATTTCCCAATTCATCACCCCTTTAAATGTTGATTGGCCAGAATTAAATAAGGATTTGATCTGCTGTAAAGTGTAACAACACCAGACCCTTGGCGCCCTCATATGCATTTGTTAGAATACATAATGGACACAATGATTTTGTATATTATGTATTTTAACAGTATTGTTCTATGAAACTATCAATCACTTGTTTTTTAAACAAATATCATTGCCTCATTGTTTTTGTATATGTATTTTAAGAAATTTTAAAGGCTTAGGTCTTTGCTTAGGTCTGTTTTTATTGCCACCCAAAAAATATATTTTTAATCGTAAAAAAATAATCGTCTGAAATGCTTGATTACGAAAAAAATCTTTAGTGACCTAGTTACAGTATGATTCCGATTTAAAGACTGTTGTTTTTGAAAGATATATTAAGCCAGATGAAAGAAAACATGCTGTCAACAGAAAGTTCTCGCTAACAAATGCTTGTTTTGTGTAACTGGATGAGTTGATTCAGTGAGGATCAGTACGCACGTGGCCTCTGCCCATACACCCACAATTTTAATGGATGTCGGGTTTTGTAAACACATCCAATAATTAAATGTAATCACTTATCTAAAAGCCATTGTTTTTGTTGGCTTTCTATCTGTCAAGAGTGCTAATACACTGTTCAGATTTTGTTTTGATAGAAAGATTTAACTCTTCACAGTCTACAGTTTAAATAAGGTTTTGAAAATGGGGTCCAGGGGATTCTAGGGGGTCTGTTGATTTTCATGCTTATCGTGAAAAGCGCTATACAAATAAATTGAAATCTAAATTTAATCAAAAATATTTCTAATCAGGTTTGTACACATAACATCACTGTTATATAGTGTGTGTGTGGTGTGTGTGGATATTTACATGAGAGGATATTCACTATGAACAACGACAGATGGAATGGCCTTATTCTGTGTCTGTCCTCTGTCCCATGGGTCCTCTGGACCTGATATCCGTTGTCTTTTCTCAGTCCAGTTATCAGTAGGCACTGCTCTAAGTTAAATCTGGCTTTGTTTAATATTGATTCACTTTTGCCATCTAGTGGTGTTTTTTTACCTTCAAAATGGGAGAAAGAAAAAAAACTCTTGCTGGATGCAAGCAACTATTTCACTCAATCACTTGAATCATATATTGAATCTAACACTAATAATGAAAGAAAAGCCTGTTCTTAAGAGTTCACTCCAGTTATTTCGTTGTTGTGACCAAAGTTGAATTGTGGTTGTTGAATTCTGCCACCTGGTGGATGATTTAGTGTCTGCATCCAATTTAGGTTTCCAAGTTCACAAGCTCTGCTATTTGCTTTGCGAGACAGAAGCATTCATTTGATTTACATTTAAACTTGTGTTCTTCTCTTTCTTCATTTCAGAAGGAGCTGAGTCTTCCCAGAAGAGGCAGTTTGTGAGTACTTGAGAATTTCTTCTTTTATTTTCTGAATTGGGATAAAAATATATATGATCTGTTGTGAATAATCAGATCCTAGATTTGAAAAAAATCTAATTGAAATGAGAAGTGAAGAGGATGTTATGCCCATTTAGCGATGAGGTGTGTAGTTTTGCTCATCTATTGTAATTGCACTTTAGTACGTACTTTGATAAATCAATTTAATCAATAAAATCAATAAAATCACTTTCATAAATCTGTTCCATATTACTTTAGCAATACAGTGGTATACTGTAGAAAATACAGGGACGTCTCTTGTGAAATTCTACATTGTTATACATTGTGTGTACACACCGTGACTAACGCATTCAGTTATTGTATATTATTAATGTTGCAGATACTCAGTTATTTTGTTTCGCTTCTGATAAATTCAGTCACATATCTGGACCTGACTATTAAATATGTTGTATGTCCAGTTCAATAAAAAAAACTCCTGATGTTGTGAGATAAGCAGTGTATTAACATGCTTGACTAGTTAGCAAAATTATCATGACCTACTGTCTGTGTGTAGATAGGTAATGTTTCAGTTTAATGTTTCAGACACTGCTGTATCAGTTGGGTTAGCATTCTTATTATATCACAGTGTCAACACTGTTTACTGCACATTGACAGGGTCATGGGGGTCGTAGGTGACTGGTAGGGCAGTGACAGGCAGATTACTGCAGGCCTTTTCCAACAGCTGAGCATTTTGGTTCCTGTTCTAGCACACCTATCTATATCTTTCTTTCTATTTATTTTTAACCCACTGCCAGAAAAGAATGTGCTCTTTACAGCCAATCATACAAAGCCGCAATATCAGCATCATGAGATTAGGGGTGGCAGAACATTTTTCGGTGTTACGTTTTAGGTGTAACATTTGAGTGCTGCAAAGCTTGTGTGTAAGCATACTGTTGTTGTGTTCTTTCTTATGCACACAGGCACAAGGTTTTTGTTTTTCTCATCTTTGTATAGCTCAAGCTATAGAGACTGGCAGGGGCAGGCAGAGTGCTGGCTATTGTGAGGGTTCACTGAGTTTGTTCCACCCGCCACAGGATTACAGGACTTAATCAAATCAAGCTTTCTATTCAGCCACGCTGTTTGTCAGTGAAATCTCATTTTAGCATTTAGGGTTTTGGTGCTTTCTGACTCCCCCTCTCGTATCTTCTCCCTTTCCATCTCACCGTTTCACTTTCTGGTGTGGGAACCCCGTAAAAGGGAAATTAAAATTCTGTAATTTTTTTACTCACTCTCAAGTCAATCAAAACCTGTGTGACTTGCTTTGTTAAAGGAGTAGTTCATTCTAAAATGAAAATTACTCCATGAATTTCTTCTTTCTGTCGAAGATAATCGGTGGCAATGACAGGGTCCATTGAGTTTGAAGCTCAAAAAACACATCCATCCATCATAAACATACTCCACACAGGGGGTTAATAATGGCCTTCTGAAGCGAATTGCTTTGGTTTTGTAAGAAAAATATCTATATTTAAAACTTTATAAAGGAAATCACCAGAAAATCGCCTTCCATATTCAACCTTTGCATAAAAGTGTAATGCATCTTGCAGTTCAGAACATTTACATTACTTTCTAGTGATACGTTGTGTCAATAACGCTTTTTTCGTAAGTATAAAGCTTAAAATTTAACTTTATAAAGTTTTAAATATGGATATACATTAATAATCATTAAAAACTTTTAAAGTGTTCATAAACTGAGAAATCAACTTCCCGTTGAGCTTTTGATATATAAAATGTCAGGGTTATATAAGAATATCCTGTAAGTTTCAGAGCTGAAAGCTTCCTTGTTAGTCAAAGAAAACTTTTATAGACACCAAGCCCAGCAAACGACAGATTTCAAAATATGCCACACCTTGACATCAGCGTGTGGTCAAACACCGCCTTAATATAAGATAAACAATGCCTGATTCTGCAGCCCTGCCCACTGACTCGTGCCACTGACATAGAGCTAAACTGGATCAAACTTCTAAGCAATAAACATACCGCATAAGCTTCATTCAGATTCCAATATTATGAATGCAAGAATTAACTATTTTTAATTAAAGCCCATCTTTCAAGTTGAAAATCACTGTGAATGAATGTGTAGATAAATAGTATAGGAACTTGACTTGCGTGAAGAAATTAATCATAAATGTGCATTAAAACAGTTTTTTTTTTAAAGAAATTGTGACTAAAATTACTTCCGTTGTGAAAAACGCTCTGATCGGAAGTGACGCAACGGCCGGTAAACATCGTCTTTTCGTAATGGTATCAGACACTGAAGAGGTTGAAGTTAGGATAAATGTCAACTCTTACAATGG
This sequence comes from Pseudorasbora parva, assembly GCF_024679245.1. Classification (NCBI taxonomy): domain Eukaryota; kingdom Metazoa; phylum Chordata; class Actinopteri; order Cypriniformes; family Gobionidae; genus Pseudorasbora; species Pseudorasbora parva. Next base: position 31,210,959 of record NC_090183.1, on the reverse strand, counting down.
GCTATTGCCGTATGATTACGAGCCGCCTAGGCAAGAGAGGGGTCAGGGAGAGTTAAGGGGAAAGGTAAATGGACAGAGGAGAGAGATAGAGTTGTGGTGTGAGGAGAATTGGTTGAGAATTGGCCAGGTGTCTTGGTGAGTGACCACAGGGTATAGCTAATTGTGGCTAACGTTATCTCCATGTTTATCACATTGCAGTATCTTTAATAAATCATATTTATCAATATTGCTGTCGACTTTGTTGTTTTTCAAGCATCCATGTAGATTGTCACCATCTATGCCAGAAATATGTGTCTTAAAATAATTAATTTAGATCCCAGATTTTAAATGAATGTTGTAGGATGTAGGCTATAGCTTACATCTGTGACGGTCAGATAGGGATAGACATTCTGTGCATTTCTACACAACATAGTTTATCGTGAAATTTTGTAGAAATTGCCAGCTGATGTTTAATCAGTAACTGCTTTTAGACCTCGGTGTCCGCATGTTCTGCTTCTGCAGATGTCAAGCATTTGGGTCGTATATCTGAACAACATAACCGGACAGCTGGAATTCTGAGCTTAGTCGGCTGTTATACTACTCACCTCTTAGTATTTCCGACGGACATAATGTAAATGAGCTCACATGTACTGTGGAATACGTGTTTGAAAGCAGTTAGTCTTTAGGCTAGGATGGGAATATGCTGTTCATGTAAATAAAGTCATTGTAACAAGGATCTTTTATTGATTCACCATTGTGACAACAGAATTCACCACTGTGACAACTCAAACCTACTATAACTATAATTACAATAACGACAATCTCTATTTTCTGTTTCCACCTCTCAGACTACGTAAACCCACACTGAGAGCCAGGGCTGCAGCGCTTATGTTTGCCTGTAGTTGCGTCATATGACGCGTTCTCTGGGGAAAGGCGGGTTTTTGGAGCGTAGCTTAGAACAGGCACTTTTTTTCTTAATTTCTGCCTGTGGGTGTTGTAAAACATATGTATTCTTATGTATGTCTTTTTAAATTTACATTTTCATACAATATTCTGTATAAATTAAGTTCTAAAATTAAATTGAAAGATGGCCTTTAATATCTAGCTCACATGAGGAGAACATTGCCATTGCGTGTTTGTTCTTTCATTTCATCACAGATTTGTTTGTAAACGAGATTAGATTTTCAGACAGGATGAGATTACATTAAGGAATGAAGCAACACACTAATGTGAGTAAAAATGTTTATATATATGTTATTATTGCATTGATAGCTGTCAAAGGCTGAAAAATCCTTTATTTGTGTTTTTGTTCGTTCATTGCATATCGATATGAGACTCGGACATGTATGGGCCAGGGCTCGCAAAGCCCAATGTCCCAGGACTTTTCCAAACGGGCTAAGTTACTAAAACGTAATCCCTTAAATAGTGAAATAACATTATTTTGTTGATGTGCATATGTGCATACTCTCTTGACTTGATATTTGAAGGAAAAATACATACATGGAAGTTTTGATCATGCTTGCTGCAACGTACTTGAGAGATGAATCTTAGTTATTTTATAAAGATGTTTTGCGAGCCCTGTGGGCGAACCAAAAAGTGTGGCGTTTTCCCACACACTTTTACAACAATTCCCACATGTACTGACGAGGGAGCTGAAGCTCATTAAAATGCAAATCTTATCCAATCCTAGCCGTGGACTGTACGCCTATAAAAACCCAGTGTTCCAGGAGAGAGCCTAAAAAAAGGAAAGAAAAAAGGATATTACTTTTTTCTGATTTTAAAAACCACTTGAACATCATAAGTTGACCTCAGACAGCAGTATAAAAAATATTAAAAGTTCAAGACACCTTTAACACTGTTAAATAAATTTTTTAGCAATTTTTAAAATATAGATTTTTCATACTGTACATAATGTTGAGATTTATAATGTTGTCTAAATTCACTTTAACATTAAAAAAACATTTGTGAATATGAATCGTGAATATCTCATTTTAGAAAATAAAATATTTTTTGTGATTTTAATATTTTAATGTATAATTTTGTATTCAGTCAAAATATGGTAGAATTTAATATGTAAATTAACTTATTGGTATTAGCGAGAATTTTACTATAAGTCCATCCTTACTTTATTGCACTTTTTTGTCTTTTTTTTTTTGGAGCTTGACCTTATCCCATTCCCAATCATTTTCATTGTATAAAAAAGAATGGCAGGTATTGTTCAAATATCTCCTTGAGTATTCCACAGAAGACATATTGATTTAGAGAGAAATTAGGGTAAATCATAACCATATTTTTAAGTTTAAGTAATCTTTAAGTGAGCTTACTAACACAGAGCTGTAGATCATGTGTCAGTGTAATTTGCTTTCCTTTAGCGGTGTGTGTCAGTGTTGAATCAGTGAGGCTTAACGCCTGTGTTGATGATTCTCTGCTCTTTGATCCTGCCTATTGTCTCCTTGAGGCTACATTTAGCCAAAAGCATTCGTCTGGGAACAGTTGATAGGACACTGATGTTCTCTTGCTTCTCAGAACTGTGTGTGTGTGTGTGTGTGTGTGTAGAGATGGACCAATGTGAGTTAGGGGCAACAGCTGCACCTCCCCCAGGGTCTTGTGAGATCATAAGAATGCCCTCTCCCCATTACTCTATGTGTTTGTGTGTCTCTGCCTACAAATACATATACTAGAAGTAGAGCGAGGAGAGTGAAACTTCTAATTTGTTTATAATTTGGATCATTACGCTCTTTACATTCTCTCTTCAGTCTGATGTTATGCTATTTCACAGTGCTTGAAAAGACGGAACACTCCTGGACACAACTCTAGAGGACTGTCGTTTAACACCAAATACCGTCATGACCTCAGTTCACACAGAAGTGGATACTGGCTCTGGCCATGGACAAGCTAAGACTTGAAGGCATATTGTGATTTGACAGTTGATGTTTGTGATGAAGATAAGGGAACTATGGCTGGAATTGCTGAAACTTTCACAATCAGAGTTGGTAGTTTGGTAACAGATTTTTACGCTACGCCATGTAGTGCTTTTGCAACCGTGATAAACCCGTCGATGGATTCTACCCAGTTGCACCTCTGAGTAAAATACGTTTTTGCGTATCCATCTATTATACTCATGAACATGAAGAAAAGAAAGGAAAGGCTTGGAGCCCCTAAACTACACTTACAGTAAGAGTTTTAGATGACAAGTATGAGCTAGGACTGCACGATTTGAGGAAAAAATTTAAATGTGATTTTGTTTTCTGATAAAAAATTGTCTAAAAATGGCTATACAATTTGGCAATGTATTTTTTGATTTTTATATCAATATGATTATAAAATAATAACTTTTTTATGTTATACAACATAAAAACTTAACTATTTTAATATATTGAGTAAGAAATTTAAAAAATCTGTAAAATCCCTATACTAATTTTTATGACCATTTTAATTTATTCATTTTCAAACATTAAACCATCAAGCCTTCATTTTGTGAGACCTTTTTTTGTTTGTTTATAAGTGCTTCACAGCAGATGGAGAGAGAAGTTAATTTTGCGCATCATTTACCTCAAACCGAGCTGGTCTGAAATAGTGAAAGCACTGGATCATGAGCTGTTCACATGTAAAAGTCCTGTGCTTCGCTCTGATACATGTAGGCACAATATGCACTTATAATTAAATTGTAGCATTAGCAATGTGAAAAGCACTATTTCCCGATTTTGCTTTTATTTCGACTAATCGTGCAGCCCTAGTATAAGCCAACAAATATAGCTTTATTCGTTTACAGAACTTTTTGTTTATAATCCTTTACTTGAGTCCAGCTGACTGTCACTCATTTTTGCAATATATGAACTCCATCCGTTGAGGTTTCTAAACATGACCACAGCATTAGCTTTACACAAACAGACTGCAGACTCTGACCTCTTTGGCAGTTAAGCACGGGTTTCCTCTTTCTCTCTCAGTCTGTCTGGGAACCTGATACCTGCTTTCCCCTCTTGGTCTGAGTGGTGGTTGAATTTCTAGCTCTCGTCTCATTGATTGACAGCCACAGTGTGTAGCTCAGTTTACAGCCTCAAAAACACAACCCAACAGAATGGCAACACACTCAGGGAAATACAAGTAAAGAGAAGTCTTCACTCAGCCGAGTGTGTGCACGCATTTGTGTATGATTCAGTCATGTCAAATGCCAGCTTTTGCCCAGTCAGCTTCTATTGCCCTCTTTACTCCACTCTGAGAGCACGTCTGTGTCTTGGCTGACTGAAGCAACTCTGTGTTGAATGAAAACGGCATAAGTTATTAACGACATAAGACATAATTATTGATTGACTTAGTTTTTATAGTTTTTTAGTTTTTATAACTTTAAGCTCTAACTTTACATTGTTTTGTAATGTCACTCTTGGTGTGAATAAGCCTGTATAGCAAATAAGTAGTCTTAAAGGAACCATAACAATAACTTGCTATGGCATGATTGTATATTCTTTATCTGTTGTGATCGTGGGGACCGAGGATCAAGACCAGCCCGGGACTTTCTTAGTCACGTTCCATTTCTCGTTCACTTATAATCTCAAGTACCGTCAGTCATTTCCATTGAGTTGTGCTCTGTCTAGCCCTTTCAAAAGGAAGTTACATCCTTTGTGTTGTTGCTACCCCTGAATAAAAGTGTTGGAATAAATCCCTGATTAAATTAGTGAAAAACATGATCCTGTTTTCCTCATTTCATAGGTTGTAAACAAACCAAAATGTTATAAGTTTTGATTTAGCAAGAATAAAGGTAGGGGAATGGATTCTCCCCTTTCTCTCTGCTTGACAACGCAGCTTGAATGTTGCCTAATGCGAAGGGAGGTAGTAGAGCCTGACAGAACTGTCATCCTATCCTAGTGCCAACCAGCTTTAACTTCAGTGTGCGTGTGCAGAACTGCTGAAACAACCTGTCACCAGCATCTCTTAGGAATTCCAGGGCAACTGACTTGTCATACAAACAACTCAAAACAGGGCCTTGTTTTGCCACGTGTTAACTTGGAGCTCCGGTAAGCAGGAAGTGCTCAATTCACACTGTGTGGTTGAAGTGTGGACATGCAGAGGCTGATGCAGAAACTGTGACAGTGTGATATTAAGCCTTTGCCTTGGTCATGTTTATAAACTGCCGTAGGACATCCAACCTTTCCCTGCCCTTCACAGACTCACGAGGACAAACACGCAGAGGTTTTCTTTTTTTTTTCTCTATCTCTCTAACCATTCATATTACTCCTTGCTTTCCTCTCTTGTCGTATTCACTTAAAAGAATCTGGCCAACTGCTCAGTACCGTTGTCATGGCAACAGCAGTCTCCTGCAGCATCTCCTGTCCCCTACCTCCTCCCCCTCTGCTCTCTTCCTCCCGTCCCCGGGCGGACCTGAGGGGCCTGAGTCTGCCCCTGTCCTTGCCCCCAGCGCCAACCCTTTCTTCTGGAGGTAAGAGTGCCCTTGCACTTGCTCCTGATCCAACCTCCTTTACAGCAGCATGCTGGATAACTAGACATCATGTGGTTCCTATTTCGCCTAATCTGTTTTTCTAATGGGGTGGTGTGGTTTAGTGGCTAAATGCTCAAGGCGGGTAACTAGAAGGCAGCATGTATTCGTGCCTTTAGCACTGTGCCCTTGAGTAATGCACTTAAATCAAGGTTACTCAAGTAGGATTGTTCATGTTATAAATAGACTGTCACTTTTGATTAAAGCTAAAAAGCATTTAGCTGAAATGACTACTTATTAATAACTGTAGCCTGATTTTTCTATCAGGGCCATTTTCTGCTTGTTTTTGTTATGGATGGATAGATTTTTGCTTGTTGATGAGTGGTTTGTGGAGGTTTTTGGATGATAGTTTTATATACTGTGCAGTAGGGCTGGATGACATATTTTATATTCTTGATATATTCAAAAGGATTTTGTCGACGGTATATAATTAAGCGACATTGTTTTTTGATTTCCATTCCACTCCATTTAAATTTGGCAATTAAGCTTCCTTGTGTTAGCTTGGTGAAGTAGTCAGTGGAAAACTTACATTGACTAGATTTGTTTAAGTTGTTTTTGTAATCTATTAGGTTACAGTAATAATAAAGTTAGAACATTACAATAATTTCTTTTTAATTATTTCATGACATGCAATTTATGAGAATAAATATGCATTTTTTTGCATTTATAATTTTACCTCTGTGGCCTCTTCCTATTGTGATAATCAGGCCTTTTCTTTGAACACTGTGATTTTTATCTTCAAAATATTTCATTGCTACACAATATTTCCTTAGTTTTATGACATTTGCATTAAGGGTGTACTAACACTAGCCAGTTTGAACCGTGCCTGAGTGCTTTTGACCACCAAAGCGCGGTTTGTTTGACTAGTGTGAGTGCTCCGAACCGTGCCCGGGCGCGGCTCGATTAGCCGGCCCTGGCCCGCTTGTAATAGGTGGGCCAGAGCACGGTTCGTTGGACTCGGGCTCGGGCTCGGTTCGCATGCAGTGTGAGCGCTAACCGTGCTGGAGTCCGTAATCAAAGCTGCAAAGTCCTTGCTGCACTTCAGCTGGTACCTTGCAAACCTCCTCATACGAGCAGCACAATTACGTGAAAATTTTCACGCCACTAGGCGACACATCTGTTTAACCACAGGCTGTGAGAGGGCTGTGGACCACCGTGGACCAAACGACACAAAATTATCCACAAAGAAAACAATGGAGCGATGGACTCCATTGTGTTCAGAGAGCGCCGCTCTTCCTGTTTATCCCGAAACCGTCGCACCATAATGACGTAAGCGTGCTCCGGCACGAATGCTGAAACCTGAAACCGTCGCACCATAATGACATAAGCGTGCTCCGGCACGAATGCTGAAACCTGAAACCGTCGCACCATAATGACATAAGCGTGCTCCGGCACGAATGCTGAAACCCGAAACCGTCGCACCATAATGACATAAGCGTGCTCCGGCACGAATGCTGAAACCCGAAACCGTCGCACCATAATGACATAAGCGTGCTCCGGCACGAATGCTGAAACCCTATGTGAGTGCAGGCCAGAGGGGGAGTGGGGAGAGGGGACAATCGTACTCGGGCCCGGTTCATGGCAACCATGCCTAGTGTGAGTACACCCTAAAAAATCTAGATGGAAATGGCAAGATGCGAATATATTCTAAAAATATGCATTAAAAAAGTATGCACTCCATCGAGGTGGATATATATTCTATCTGACTAGAAGACATGCACATACACTGTCAGAAAAAAGGTATATTTCTGTCACTGGGGCGGTACCCTAAGGTACAAAACCTTTTAAGGTACTAATATGTACCATTTAGGGGTGAGTATGGTACAAAGATAAAAGGGACCTTTTCAGTTTTGTACCTTAGGGTACCGCCCCAGTGACATCACTGTACCTTTTTTCTGAGAGTGTATAATTTAATGGAAGCACATTTATAGAATAAATTCCTTTATGTCCAACAAAAAAATACTCACATGAATGGGATTGAATAACTGGACTAACCAGCAGGCCAATTTCATTGCATATCATCTCAAATGTTGGTTTGATCATTCTGAAATGCCTGAGCCAAAGTCTGTCATCTAAATGATTTGGTTTAATTCCCTTCCAGAAGTGTCTCACATGTTTGCATTCTCAAACACCAGGCATTCGAACACAAGATAACATAACAGGGTTTATTGCGTTTTGTCTGCGTTCTCTGAGACTCAAGTGATTTATGATGGAGGAAAAAAGAGCCACAGAGGCTTCCCATATTGCAGCAATGTATGTTTTTATTACAGATATTTTGCATCAGTTTTACAGGTTATTTTACTATTTTGATTTTGAAGGATGGGCACTCCAGAAAAAAATGGCATTTTGGGGGTAAAATGTATGTTATTTTGGCAAGGTTGCCTGCTAAAATTCGCATTCCTGGGTCTATATATCACATAACAGAGGTTGCTTCAACCCGCAGACATGGAAAACAACCCTCGGGAAAACCACAGGCTTGGCAACACAGTGCAGTTGAGTTTTGTTGACATTTGACAAGTAACATTATTCGTTTCTTCATTGCTCTGATTGGTTGTTGGTCTATCCAACTGATGTCTTTCCTGGTTCAGTTCAAACACGCCCCGTAATCACAGCCCAATGGAGCAGTTTTAGACTCATATTCTGAGTAGAATTGAGTGTGACGACGTCAGGCTAGGAAAAAACTACATGATCCTTGAACAATAAAAAAAAAATCTTTTTGACTGTAGTGTGTTTTTAGCATTATTACCAAGCCTTACTGTGGATATAATTTTGAGCAAATATGTTTGCCAATAAGTCTTGATATGGTTTGTTTAAGCCCTGCTCATTAACTCAAGTGTGTGTATTTGTGTGTGTTGAATGCCTGTGGAGCATAATGAGAAGGATTCTGTACTAATGAGTTGCTCTGGAATGTCAGAACTCCATGTTCTGTCCCATTTGACTACGTGTGTGTGTGTGTGTGTGTGTGTGTGTGTGTGTGTGTGTGTGTGTGTGTGTGTGTGTGTGTGTGTGTGTGTGTGTGTGTGTGTGTGTGTGTGTGTGTGTGTTCACCTTGATCCTGCACTGATCTCTTATTTGATGACACGAATTGCTGAGCACAGTTTTCTCCTGGGTCGCCTTCAACCTTTGGTTTAAGAATATTTGTATTCACTATGTAGGAACACAATCTGCTTTTTTTTACATCGTAAGGACACATTGTAGGTTGTATTGAGGGCACACAGTGATCATCAGGAGCAGTGTGGAAACTCTTGACCTTCCATTCACATTCAGTATAGCGTGAGGAAATCACTACAGTCGGCCTTTTTTATAGACAACTATATTCTTTCCTTCCATTGGTCAGTCCATCCTCTATTGATCATGATCACAATAATAGAAAATGTTCAAAATCATTTCCTTTTCTGTGAAGCCTCATTTCCCACATGTATTGACTTGACTGGACATTTCCAATTTCTAAAAGATGTTATCATATGAGTGGAAAGGCTATTTTTTACGGTTCCCCACAGATTTAGACCAACAGTGAAGCTGCAGGAAACCAAGTCTTAAAAACCTTTCGGAGCTCAACTCAACAGGACATCCAAGAGAGAGGCAGGGAACTGTTCCAAAGACTGCTTCTTATTCCTTTCCTCTCACTTCACATCACACTCAGTTTTCTTTATTCCACTTTTTTATGTGAATGAAAGCTCCTTTTTGTTATATCTAGACTTTCTTATGTTTCTCTCTTGTGATACTCTGACTAGCTCTGACCAATAATAGCAAATTAAATTAACCCCAATTCAATTACGATGGACTGACTCAGATCAGTTCGAATAATATCCTCATTGTCATCTACTGGTAAACCATAGCTATACACCAGAACTATAATGAAGTTTTAAAAATGTACATGTAACCTTATGGATGAACTACATATTGGCGCCCATATTGGTATTAGCCATTGGTTGTTTATTTCTTTGTTTATTTATTATATATTTTTGTATTACAGGACACAGAAATACAATTTTTTATTTTTTTTATTTGTATTTTTTACGCTGCATTTGTTATATGTGATGCAATCTGGGTAAACCTGTCGGATATCGCATTGGAATGTTTTCAGCTAGGTCAAAGAATAGTCAATAGGTCACATTTTTGTCAAAATTGGGTTTTCAATATCTTGGCAAAATTCACTTGTTTAGTGCTGAAAAATAGCCATTTTTTAGCAGCAAGCTGAAAAGACTGCGTCTTTCTCTAATGTTTTCACACGCCCGGTGGCGGAGGTGCAAAAAAACGGCTCTCTTAACACCACAAAGACAGTTCACCCGTCACAATAAACCACATTACATACTGTATAGAATAAAGGTGTATCAAAGCAGATTTCCCGCCAGTCCGAGGTAAACTATGTTTTTATTTAACGTTATCATATTGTGAGATTGTGAAGTCAGAGCGCAAGAGAAAAACACAGTCTGAAGTAAATGATTGCTTTTATGATCTCGTTCGCCTCAATCTGCTTAATCCTGGGGATGTCAGTGCCTTAAACGATAATATAATGGATTATTTCACATTCAGAGATGAAGGATCAGATGATGGAGAAGTTACTGAAACAAGTCAGTTTAGCTCTACTGCAGGTGCGCTGTGCTTGCTATTCTTGTACACTAGTGCGACAACGGGTCATCAAAGTTTAGAGACTGCCCATGATAAACAATAGTAAACGTATTTCACTACTTACTAAGTTGCTTCCCCTTGTGTAATAATGCATTTTATAAATTCTAGTTTTCATATTTTCATATTCAGTTCAGACCTTTTATTTTGAAATATCAACGAACACAGAAAAAAAAGGTAGACAACCAATTTGTTTTCACGCCAAGAGTTCAAAATATAACATCCAGTCATTTTTTCGAGATAAAAAGTTCTGGAAAAGTTTTAAATATAAAGTAGATAATATATATTTGTCAGTTGTGATGCAGTAGTGAGCTATAATGCACATGTTATTTTAAAGTTGAATTCAAATCAAATACTGCCAAACTGCCTTTACTACTGCCTATACTACTTCTGAATAGGATGTCTACTTCATAAAAATGTATGACAATTATGGAAATAAATGGTTTAGATCACTCAAACCACATGAAAACGGAGGCACTCTTATATGGTCAGTAATGGAGCTTGGGTGTCATCTAGCGAAAAAGTTTGATACTGTGCCCAAACAAAATCTCATTGAAAGCTATTTTTTTGAGTCAATTAGACTCATTAGGTCAATATTGGGAACAAATAAGGGCTTGTTTCATCAATAAATATTATAAATATGTTATAGAGTTAACGCCTTAACACAAATTAATTTTAACAGCACTAATTTTATTAACGGCGTGTGCATTTTCCGAGCGTAATGCATAAAACCACTGCAAGCTCACTGTCGCTCTTGTCCAAGGTAAATCATTAATACCATCACCACTTATGTGTTTTATTGAATTAAATACATTACAATCTGCTAAAACGAATATAGGTTAAAAAAAAAAAAAAAATTAACAGGAGTGCTCCCGTTTCCGTGTTTCTCACACTTCATGTGAATAATGCCGCAGTTATGCCACACTATATTCCTACTCGTGGAATATGGACTTCCTCCAGGTGTGGTACTGGTGGGCTCACAGGTCCGCATGACAGCTCTCACATGACCAATTTTTCATACGAACTGTGCCCTGTTCTGAACTAAACTGCCAGTCTTAAAACTCCCTTTATTTATGTTCTTAAAATGAGAGAAACCATTGCTTATTCAGAATTTTTAAGCTTGGGCTTAAAAAACATGAATAAGTTCTTGGAAAAACATCTAAGACCTTTGATACATGTCTAGTCTAATGCGCTGTGTATGGTTTCATTAATAATAAACATACATTTGCATAAAGCATGCATATTTGTCCATACCCATGTTGATTAGAATATTAAAAACTTGAAACATATTAATTTAAGATACATTTACAACTGATAAAAATGTGTGATTAAGTTGTGATTAATCGTGAGTTAACTCATGACAATCATGCAATTAATCTCAATTGAATATTTTAATCGATTGACAGCCCAAATTTTATATTGGAGCTTTAGTGTCACCTGCATTTTTAGCCAGTGAGAATGCAATGAGTTCAAATGAGGCAAAAGAGGTGCTGCCTTAAAGGGACAGTTCACCCAGAAAAATAAGCACTTTATATGATAAACAGATTTAGGCTTTTATTCACATATAAACCATTTAATCCTTTAGCACCACTGTTGGACTGTATAATTAAAAAAAATATTTTGTAGTATTTTTTTTGTTGTAATTTTGTTGCCAAAAAAACCCTTGCTTCCTCAGAGAAAAAACCCTCCTATATTCAATGTAAGCCCTGTCTACAGCTTTGTTAAGTGTGAATGGATGCGCGTGGTATTGGGTAGAGGTGTTTTCTCCCCTAGCTCTTTGTTCTTTGATGTGTGTCTGAAGCCCGATTGAGCCCATGTCGGTTACCTCAAGGTAACACAGTGCTCCCATGCCTGCCTGCATCTAGCCTGCTGCAAAACTCATTTAAAACAGCCTGGTTTATATTTTTAAATCCTCCTTTTTCACTTTTTTAAATTCTAGTTCTAATTTTAGATGAGTCCTTTGACCTGCTGGACTAATGACTGAACAGTTTGGACTGCTCTGCGTTTAAGAAAATCTCCCTCATGCTTGTACCATTTGACAGAATAATCCTGCATATATATGTGTGCGTGTGTGTGCACTTTAATCCCCTGTCATTCTGTCACTTTCTCCAGGGACACTGTATTGAATACTCTTGTCAGATCCAGCCATTTCTGGTTGACAGATCATCTAGCATTAGGGCTCCACGATTAATCGTAATCGAATCGCGATTTGGGTAATATGCGATTATGAAAGCTTAAAGGCTGCGATTTTAATTAATTAAATAAATGCCCAGTGTGTTAGAAAAGAGCGGCTTTGTGAGTAAAACGTTTCTCGGTCTGAAAGACTGTGAGTTTGAGTCGCTTATAACGTGCGTTTGAGTCAAACATCTTTACAAACTAGTGAAGCGTTCATAAACCTGATCAACAAAGACAACGTTTAATAACATGTTTTACATCACTTCATATCGTCAGTCGAGTGTTTGTGGGCTGATGTGGCTTCTCACCACAAAGTGAAGCAGACAATGCATTATTTTATAGTACTATATACAGTGATGTCAATCAGCACTGCATTATAATACTTTATTATTATCAAAATACCCTAGACGGCTTAAAGAACTCAAATACACCATATTTTGCTGCAGTCGTGTTTATTATTGTCATGTTTAATCAAAGTGTTTCTATTCTCTGTTTATTTATCCTACAGTGTTAGCTTCATAAGGGATTTCCTGATCCTGAAAACGAATTACATTACTTCTCTGAGGAATATGTGGCGTTTTCCGCTCGAGGGCGCCCTCTGGCCTTAATTAAAATATGGGTAATAAATAAGAAGAAAAATAATACTTACATTTAAAAGCTTAATAAACTTAAAAAATATATATACATTTATAGGACAATCCATGTTTTTCTTCAATGTACAGGAGTTTTTTCCCCACAGTGGATGCACAAGAGGTTCATATTTAATATTAACATTTCTAATGTTTTTAGTCATAGGTTGTCTGCATATTAATGAGTAACCCAGCAGTTTTTTTGTAAAATAAGTTTTCTGTAAAATATTACAATAATAATAATAATAATTAATAGTATTAGTATATTGTTATATTTATTCTGACATACTCTATTTTTCATTTTTAATTATGAAAATGTTATTGTAATGGTAATATTTCTTATTTTTACAAATATTTTTGCAAATAATAATCATAATTAGTTATTATTAGTCATATTAATATATAAACACAAAATGTTATATACACACACTTTTCATTTGTAAAAAAGAAAAAAGAAAAGTAGCCTATTAATCGCATTTTAAATCGCAATCGCAATTTTAACCATAATCGCATTTATATATTTTCCCCAAATCGTGCAGCCCTAGCATTAAAATGTATCACTATTTGTCACAAGATTTCTAGTTTTCTAGCAGTCTCTCTGACTTCTGGAGGTAATCTGGAGGTATGTAGAGTTGACTGCATCTTTATACATGTGCTGCTGTGTATTTGAGTTAGAGAGAGATGGGAGGGTGTTGAGGAGAGAGACGAGAGAGAGAGAAAAAAAGCACATGACAGCATCTCACGATAGCTCTAGCTGTGTCACAGGTTGCCGGCAGCAGCAGCCGTAGGAACATCATCTAGTGCTTGCTATCAGAGAGAAAGCCCTTTCATTTAGCCAGCTGTTCTTCCTTCTCTGGTGCTTTATCACATTTGATCTCTGGATGACAGCCATGTTAGTGCACCGATATCATGTCTGACTCCTTCTGGACCGTTCTCTCCAATTTCTCTATGCCGGAGAGAAGCATGCTCCGTAGATCCAAGAGGTACAGCTCTTCTCTCTGTTCTTTCTGTTTCTTCTTCTTATGTTAGTCAGGTAACTTGTTTTTTTTGTTGTGTTTTTTAGTCAAATGAGCTGTAATTGATAGCATGCTGCAGGCAGTCTTGAGATTTTGCTTATGTTTGTGTGCTCTTAGATTTTTCTCACTGTTGTTGTGCTGTAGTCTGGAGGTTATAGGATTATAGCCATACATGCACATACTACGTACCTTCTTTCCTCTTGGTCAATGTGCGTAAAAGTAATGACCGCCCTTCAGGGGTGCATATTATCTTGCTGCCTGACATGCACGCAATCACGGAGGTGAGCAAGGTTAGTCTTTCATAATACAACCCTTGAGACCGGGCAGTTTTGATCTGATCTACCATGTCTGAGTGAACTTGCACACAGATGTGCTCAAATGTTCTGTTGACATAGAGATCCTCTTGCTTTCCACCCTTCTCTGCTTGTGTTGTTCCTGTCTTCCTGTAGCCTGGAGAAACAGATGTTGGGGAGGGCACAGTGCTTGCATAGCAACAGAGCTCTAAATGTTGTAGAGTGATCTGCTTTTTTCTGCTTTCCGTCTATCTCTGTAAAGTAGGGTCATTCTCACAATGATGATAAATGTCTGATTATTCAGTGGCCATGAGGTTGGAGTAGTCCACGATGTGCTTATGGTGTAAATGGTGTATGAAAGGATGATGTCGCCAATATCTTATAGATGAGAAGTGTGCTGTTACTTTCTTAGCAATCAGAATTTCGTATAGCAGACAATAAATAAAATAAAAAATCATCTAGACTTGCTATTTAAACTGCCATACTTTACCATGCATGCTTTTATTTATCAAGAATGCATTGATCAAAAGTGACAGTAAAGACATTAATAAAGTAGATGTGACCCTGACTGGAGTAATAGCTGCTGTAATTACCATGATGGGAAAAAATTACGCTTTTAAATACACTTGCTGGCCAAGAAAAAAGTCGCTTTTTGGATTTAAATTGACAAATGATTAAGACTCAATGATTGGATCATTATTGCAGTGATTTTTATGTTTCTAGCATGTTATATGTTTGGCAACCGTTCTTCAAACCCTAGTTAATGGAGTGTTTAGCCTTTAATTTCTTTAAAAACATAAAGACAAATCATGGCCATATTCAAGATTGTCAAGATTCATCAGGCTCAAATTGTGAAAGAATGGTTGGGAGGGAGCATTCAGGGAAGCATTCATTTTCGCACATGAATTGGCACCTCTGAGTCCAAACCTTAAATTCATTGAAAGTTTTTGGGATGTGCTGGAGGAGACTATATGGAGTGCTGGACTCTTGCATTGTCAATACAAGATCTGGACCACATCACAGCATTTATTATCATCAAGAGGTGCATTCATTTTTGGTCAAGATCTTTATTATGCTAGACCAGGGGATTTCAAACCAGGGGTCCTCCAGAAGGTTCTTAGGGGTCCCCAGAAAAATGTCAAATAAAAGACAAAGCAAAAATGGAGGAAGTTTACCAAACTATCTAACTGTTTAATTTAATCATACTTTTCAGAATTGTATATGTTTGCTTTGTATCTTGCAAGTGAGTTTTTCTCACTATAGTCCCCTTTCATCATGCTCATTGAGTTTGTAGAGCAGCATTCTTAATACATACATTTATTGTGAAAGTTGCTTATACAAATAATTTAACATATTCCAACATTAAGTATTGCCAATTTAAATTTGGAAACAATGTTGCATTTAAAATGTCACACTTACTATTTATTTAACAGTTTAAATGTTTTTTTCAAAAAAATATATAGATGGATTTAAGGGGGTCCCCCATAAATGTGCATCATATTTGGGGGTCCTTGGCATTGTAAAGTTTGAAAACCCCTGTGCTAGAAACACAAAAATCACTGCAATAAATGATCCAATCATTTAATCATTGATATTAAGCATTTGTCAATTTAAATCCAAACAGCAATTAATATATTTTTTTGCCCTGGCAGATATTAAAATGTATATTATATATTTTATATTAAAATGTAGTGGTAAATTGTATTATTTCACAGTTTTTTTTTTTTTTTTTTTTTTTTTTTTACAATTTTAATGTTAGCATAATAAACTTCTTAAAAAGATTTTCTAAACCCAAAACTTTTAACAGTGGTGTATTCACATGCTTCCAATTTTATTTCAGTTCTTTTGGTTGTATTTTAGTTGTAATGTCAACAGTTCTGCTTCAGTTGTCAATATAGCAATGTTTGGTATCTCTTGGCATTCATTCTCTTTCTCCATCCAACCATCCTGACCCCCATCACTATAATGACCCTCTGCCCTTTCTGAGATGATTGCTATACATTATTAATATTATATAGATGTGTTTGGAGAGTTTGTGTTGTGCCCCCTGTGTACACACTGCCTGTAGCAGACACCACCAGTGTCTCATTTACACACATCCCAATTAGGGTTACCATGATACAACAATTTCAAGTAGTCAGTACCATAATTCTCAGTTTAAACAAATTTAGATATTGCATTAAAACTATTTAATGCATTTTTATAAATTCTTGTTTATTTCCACTCTATAAATAGTTAAATATATATAAAAATACATTTTTATTATAAATGAATAATACAACATTTATAAACTATTGGTATTTTAAATTGTTACAGTTTTATGTTTAAATTATTATTATTATTATTATTATTATTATTATTGTTATTATTATTATTATTATTATTATCTAGTATATTTTATTTAGCTGAATAGTTTTTCTTAACACCTCACTTGTCAGCTTGCATAAACTCACATGACTCCACTATGGAATTTCCCAGAGGTATCATGTCTTGATGTGGTCTGTGTGACGTGTTACAAAGTGTAAATGTAAAGAACTGCCTCTCAACAATAAGTTTTTAAGCCCATGTGATGCTGTCACATCCTAACTAAATAACTAAACACTTTATCTCTCATATCGTTCAGCCTTCTCTCCAAATTCTCATTATTTTCACTCCACATGACAAGTCTTCGAATCTCATGAAAAATTCAGCAGAACCAATTTCAGTTAAATTGTCCTCTTCCTTGATGATATAGAATGCTTGAATGATTTCTCTTTTTCTTTTTCATAATTTTCTGCATTTAATATAGCCACTTTGCCTGTGGAAAGCCTTGATAGGCACATTGAGCAGGTCTCAGTCATTGATTTATTGTATTTCTGACAATGGTTGATAGTTGTATGCATTTTAATTATCCACATAGGAAAAGCTACAGGCAAAGTAATAAGTATAAGTTTGGCAGCTTTGGGGCCAACATATTCCCATCTTTCCAGAAGAAAATTGGTCTAATTTAAAATGAAAACGACTGTGCACAATATTGATAGTGCGTTGATTACAGGAAGGAAACTCAAGGCAGAAACGATCAGTTTCGTAATTGGCTTTCTGGCCAGCATTGATTCTGTCTGACCCGTTTGCATCTCTTGAAACTGCGATTTCCATTGTTTCCATTATATTATGCTTGCCAAACCTTAAATCAGGTCAAGCTTGTTATAAAAGAGGCAATGCATTTGTTTATTTGATCATTTCCCCCCTCTCAACCTGACCACAGTGCTGAGTGGGGTGGAGCGCCAGGTTAGCAGGTGTTTGCTCATAATTGCAGTGTTCAGTATTAATTGGCTTGTTGCATCTGCTCATGACAATTAACCCATTCAGCTCATGGCATTTGGCAGCATGAGCCCTTGAAAACCACTCGTTTTCTCAGTCTATAAAGTGGATAATCCTTTGACATGTTAAATAGCATAAATTATATTTTAACAAGATTTTTATACTACTGTTATGTGTGTGTTTGTTTGTGTCTGTATATATAAGTGTGTGTGTGTGTGTGAGGGGCATGTTTGTGTGACATATAAGGACACAAATGGGGAGGAGAAATACAGGAGAGGGTGAAATATGAGGACCTTGGCCATGTCCCCACTTTTCAAAATCCTTATAAATCATACAGGATTAGTTTTCTTGAGAAAGTAAAAATGCAGAATGTTTCCTGTGACGGGTAGGTTTAGGGGCAGGTGCAGTGTAAGGGGATAGAAAATACGGTTTGTACGGTATAAAAACCATTACGCCTATGGAATGTCCCCATATGTCACAAAAACAAACGTGTTTGTGTGTGTGTGTGTGTGTGTGTGTGTGTGTGTGTGTGTGTGTGTGTGTGTGTGTGTGTGTGTGTGTGTGTGTTGGACTCGGAGACTCTCTGGGTCTATAGAAGAGAATTTAAGCCATGTAGAAATGCTTGCAAAGCGAAAACAAACATTGACATGCAAACCATAAACGCATCTCTAAACTACTGTATGTGATCTCTCAGTTTGAAGTGCCTGTCATAGAAAAGTGATGCGGTTGTGAATAATTAGGAATAAATTATTTGTGAATACATTTTTTACATAAAAAAGGACAAACAATCTCATGCATAATTATGAGACACTTATCAGTCATTGACATACTATAATTTGAGAAATTCTGCAGATTTTAAACAAAGCTCAATTTAGTTTTAAAATTCAGACGAACAGATCCCTAAATTATACACAAATGAATAAAGTATAGAAAATATAGTTCCTTTTTCTTTGTTTTATGTCTATAATTTAAAATTACTGTACACTTAGTCTTTAAATTTTAGTTTTTACTATTTTTAAGCTTTAACATTTTTTTTTAATTAGGTCATCATTTATTTGCCCTCATATCCAAACCTGACTGACTTTCTTCTATGGAACGCAAAAGAAGAACTATCCATTTAAGTTCACTTGCATTTTATTTCAGACAAGACAATTTAGCTTTTAAATATTCTCTTGCAGGTTATTTTTATTCTTACCAGAGACACTTTCAATAACGATATTTTTAATTTTACTTGAGAATGACTGTTACACATGCACACAAACACCCACAACCTTTCAGTGCTGTCATGAAATTTTAATGCAGCTGAACAATGGCCAAGATGTTAAAATTTGGTTGAGCGTGTGAGTGGATATTGACATGAATTAGCAAAAACGAACAAAATTAGAGTTCTTTTTGGCATAAATTGAACATGGATGTGAAACTCCAGGAGGTATGCTGCTGAAAAGAGCTGCACATTCTGATTAAAACAGCATTCCATCGTTAGAAAATTAAAAGAGGGAAAACATGACAGCAAAAAAACCCCAGTACAATTTACATACTAATAACATGAGCAGCTGTGCAGGGTTCACACGTGCAAAAAGAAAGTTATCCCTTAATTACAGTAATTGGAGAGAGAATTGCTTCCTCCTACTCCTAAACATCAAGAAATGTCAATTTTATTTGCAAGCAAACAAATTCATTTTCGTCTGGATTCATTTGCATTTGTTAGAATTGATTAAACTTAATTTGGACTAATTTGAGTGAAACTGGATTTGTTTCGGGCTGTTCTGAATGACATATGTTTGGCAACAACGAATGACTATTAACATGAAGTATATTTATGAATCTAATGTGTCTCCAAGCCTGTGTCTATAGTTTTTGTGTGTTTTACTGTTTAACTACACATGCTGTGCTAGTAAATAGAGGCACTGCTTGTTTTAGATTTTTGTTCACTTTACATCAGTGCACATTGCATTTCACTGAAAGTGGGTCACCTGAAATAAGTAAAAGATAATCCACTCCATAATCCACTGTGCAAATACTCCAGTTAAAAGCCAACATATAAGAATTCACAATCCTGCACACATAGACTTGAGTATAAATCTTGAGGATGAGAAATGCTATAGTGAGGTGTTTGTGGTTGTAAAAGACTGTCAGAGCTCTTCCACTCTTCCACTCTTCCACCTTCTGATCTTAATTATAGAAAATCTAAATGAGACGCTATAATGGAGGGTCTTCATTCAAGATAAATGAGGCAGAGTCTCAGCAGATAACAGAAGGAAATTACACTTCCCTACACTGCTGGGCAGGATAATGTGAGCTAAACTGCCTTTAGTTTGCCATGTGCACCAGGCAACTGAATAAACTGTGTCCAGAGACGCATCCTGACAGTTTTCCAGTGACAACAAGTAATTTTTTTGTCCTTGCTAAAAGCGAAAGGACATGATTACAGCCACAGGGTACCTTCAGAGGACTTTAAGACCTTTTTTAAGACTTACACAAACATGATTGATACCATTATGTTCGTGCACAACAAACATACAAGAAGTGTAGTGGGTACATTTACTTGATTCAATCATAGAATTTTTAAGTTTAATAATCACATGAGTCTGTATCACGATTCCCGTTTCATCGTCCACAAAATTAAGAACTTTTATTAGATCAGGGGTCCCCGATCTCGGTCCTGGAGGGCCACTGTCCTGCAGAGTTTAGCTCCGACCCCAATCAAACACACCTGAAACAGCTAATCAATGCCTTTATAGGATCCCTGTATAAGATTAATGACTTGTTTTATGCGATTTAAGATATTTCAGAATTTTTCATGACCTAAAATTTGATAAAAATGAATTTAAAACATGTTAAGACTGTTTGAGGCACAATGGGGACCCTGCAGCCAATCAGAATTTATTTGTGGTTAAAGTTTTCTTTTAAAATATTCATCCGATGAGATTTCATTGTGGGTGCAACAGAAAGCAATGACATACATGTCTTGTCAGATAGATAGGAGATGAGAGAGGCATTTCATTTATCACTTGTCGCTTTATCACACTGTGACAGTGCTATTTAAAATCTGTACATAAAAGCATTGAGGAGTATGACTGAAATTCCCTGTAATATGACAGGTGTTTAAAGCCATATGTGCTTCTAATCCCATTTTAAAAAATCTAAACACACCTAAGTATGTATACACAGATTAATATGCATCAACAGATGGTAACACACTTAGATATGCAATCAAAATAAATATAATATAACAAATTTCCAAAATTGACATTTTAGACAAACATTGTCAAAGACAAGTAAACAGTTGTAAATTAAGAAAAAAATATTCAAACAACAAGCAGTATCACAAATAAACAATAGAACAAAGATACATATGAAATAAACAGTGCTTTTCAGGTTGTACAAATTAGGTAGATTGCAGAAATTAGTAATCAAATGTAAAATAACACTACAGTCTTCACTGTATAAATCCTTACATATGTTATTCATTAAAAAGCAGCGAGTGAGTTTTATTTTGTTTAATTAACATTAAAACAGTCATTATATTAGGTTGTTGTCAATTTAAGAAAATAATGAACAGATCCATACTTTTACACATGCTTTACCATGCTTAGGCCAATGTTAACTTTTTTTTCTCCTTTTGTTAATATTTTACCTATAACTAGGGCTGGGCGATATGGAGCAAAAAATATCTCGATATATTTTGCTATATCTCGATACATAATTTAGTATGTTTTCAAAGCTATTTGAAATATGACATTTAAAATGTCCTCATATATCACATTTATAGTGTAATACCCGTGTAATTATACAAATTTGTGTTCTCATAAACCACATAAACAGGCTATCTCACACATACACACACACACACACACACACTATATCAGTATGTATTTATATACTGTGTACATGTATTTATTGATGTAAAGCTCACAAGAACATTGTTAAACAAATATTGCATACTGGTCAAAATCAAATTAAAATGTAATGGAATTTAATTGCATAAACTTTTTTTATGCATCAAGACTTTCAGATCATGTCTGATGGCCACTGTCACTCATGTCTCTGGAAATTACCAGTTCTCATTGAAAATGTATGACTTGAGGTCGCTGCAGATCATTGTCAGTGTAAGCGCTCTTTTAGATAAGACGTTGAACAAGTCTTCATTGTTTATATTAGCATAAATCCATTGAACTTTGAGCTTTATAATTTTACAGGTATTATTTTTGCTCTAACATTACAAACTAACTAAAGTTTGAAAGATGGAATCGCGAAGAACGGGACCTTTAATACTACAAGTTGCTTGGTCTTGCTTTGACATGACCATAAGATGGAACATTGACATTGAACATAGATGCAGTATAAACCCCAGTGTTGCCAAGTCCACGGCTAATACACAATTGGTCTTCTTTTTGGATAGTTTTGAGAAGCAATAGGGCAGGTTTCGTTGTGAAAACCTGGCAACCCTGATAAGCCTTTCTGTGAGGTTTGTTTATTTTATTTTTATCGTAGACATTTAAATGCTTTGCGGTCAGCATGCACATGCACAGGGTAGACAAAAATCACACTGCTTTTCTGTTGATTTTTTTTTTACCTTACTTCCTTCTCAAATAATCTTTAAGCCAGCACCAAAATAAATCCTTTCTTATCAGCCTTTTTAGAAGAAATGCCTTTCTTTAAGTATTAATGTGCCAGCGTTAGCTCGTGAGTCATCGATTTTCTCCTGCTTTCTCGCTTTTCTTCTTCTTCCTGCCCCACTCTTTCTCTTTCTCTCCATGTCTCCTGCTGTGACTGTACTCACTTCTGAACCTCCATTAGGCTACACACTGACTGAGTGATGGCTGCCACTGTGAAAGTGGCGCAGGTCTCTGCTGTGATAGTTACTCTTTCTGCGACACTGTTTGGACCAAGATGCATTCATGCAATTATCCAGAAAACTACCAAACATTTTTAAAGTCATTGTCATGCTCTGAAAAGTCACAGAACAGCAGTAACACACTGTAAAATGTGTGAAAGCTCTCAGCCATGGAGAATCTACAGCAGTGTGTGATACACACACATACCCAGTGGGTTTTTAGACATTTATAGCATACTTGAAAATAAATTATTTGTTTTTACCTTATATGACAGAATATGAAACTTGACATTTATTTTCAAGACATTAGTTACATATGATTAAAGTGTGTTACATAGTTACATATGATGACTCCAATATATATATATATATATTTAAAGATTTTACATTTGTTTGTATTCAGTGAAAGATTGATTTAAGTGGGCAATTTTTGTGACTCATATTTGTGAGTTCACATTTGTCCTGGTGTAGTCACTTAAGAGAATATAACCAAATAAAAAATGTATTGACATAAAAAGCATGTGCACCATACAATAGTGCTGTTACCTTCAATTCAGACTTGCAAACTCAAAACTCTGAATTATTATTAAAAAAAATTGTTGTGTAACAGATCCGAAAAAGCAGTAGCGTGATTTATCGTACAGGTCGTGGGTTGCCTTTCTGATCGTTCAATGCGTGTGTCAATATTTTGCTCGAATTAAAGAGCACTCATCCTTTACTTTTCACCACACTGCTCTCCGTCTCGCGGTTTGAAAGCTCAGTCGGTCATCTCTCCTCTCTGCAATGGAGCGTGAGGCTGTTTTGTCCTAGCTGGAGGTCTCAAGGTTCATTTGAGCTGAGTTCTGAGCTGTAGGTGGCTGCTTTTCCCCCTGTCAGCTTGAGGTGGAGGCATTTACACTAGATGAAAAAAGAACAGATAATTCTGTGCACTCAGTCTCCTAAAATGAGAGGTTTGTGTGACCTGAATAAGAGAGTAACCGTCTAACAATACTGCCATTTAGAGGTGAAGCTACTCCATTCTTTGCTGTCGGTAATCTTTTTGAATGGGCATACTCTCAAACTCTATTTTACAATGTCTGGTTTAAAATTGGTTTGAACAAAAAAATCAAATCTTAATTAATGCACTGGCATCATTGTGCAATGAATCAATTTAATTGTTATCATGTACAAGTGTACAAGACTAAATGTTATTTTTGGTTCTTTTTTTACAGCTGTCGGACCAGCAACAGAAAGAGTTTGATAGTGACATCCAGCACCTCTCCCACTCTGCCTCGCCCACATTCTCCACTGCACGGGCACCCAGGTAAAAGATATGCCTCTCTCTTCCTTATACAAGACAAAACTCTTTTGAGCTGTTTATCAAAAACACGTTTAGGCCATTTTTGTTCCTAATGTGAAGTCTGTTTCCAAACAAAAGGCAGAAACATTATACTGCCTTATAAGATCATTTGTTTTGGCTAAAATCTAAGACAGCAGTAGTTGCATCCTTAACAGATCAAAGAATTCTTTGCAATGAGCTTAGAGAAAAGCACCTAAGATGACAGTCAAAGTAAATGTTGATTAGAAATATATTTTATTTAGTACTGAAATGTATCATTCAACTTTTTCACCCTATATTTGTGTACTGTTTGTTTGTTGCGCTATTAGTATAATGTTGTTAATTTAGCATCCTATGCTAGTTTCAAACTTAAAGGCTCACACAATACTTCATGGCATGATCCCTAGATATCTTTCGATTCACTATAAGTTTGTGTTGTTGACATTATATGCATTATATGCATTTTATTTACGACGATAAACACACTTATTTAGACACACTGTTGATTTTGAGGTCTAAAAACAAAATGACAGCACGGTCGATGGCTCATCGATTTGCTCTTGCTCTTGCTCTTCCTCTTGCTCTTCCTCTTGCTCTTCCTCTTCCTCTTGCTCTTGCTCTTGCTCTTGCTCTTCCTCTTGCTCTTCCTCTTGATCTTCCTCTTGCTCTGGGTGATGTGTGTACACGCTCATCCGGGAGAAGTGCCCATATAAGGAATTCCGCCCTTTATGACCTCATTCAGGGCCATGCTCAGAAAAAAAAACTTCATGAAACTGGTTCTAATCACTTCGTCATACGTCCAACAAATGTTTTTACATTTTGGCCTTGTTTAGAATGAGAATCCAATTCTTTAACAGTTTAAATAAGTCAGAATGCATGCAATAGATTAGACCTCCTTTTAAAGGACCCCCCCTTACAAATCTAAACTCTGTGAAGTTATCTTTTTAATTGTAAGTGTTGATGCCTGCTTAAAACATTTCAGTAATTTTTAAGGTTCCTGTTAGGGTGTTGTCTTGGTAGGTAGCTGGCCACATAGACAGTAGACATTACTATAGTCTGGACCAGAGCCCAAATTTCACACACTTTACAAGTAAGACCCACATG
Source organism: Pseudorasbora parva (assembly GCF_024679245.1). NCBI lineage: Eukaryota > Metazoa > Chordata > Actinopteri > Cypriniformes > Gobionidae > Pseudorasbora > Pseudorasbora parva. The sequence continues at coordinate 31,186,188 of NC_090183.1, read as the reverse complement.
CTGTTCATCTTGTCATACAAAAATGGAAAGCTGTGTGGCAGCTGTTCACAAAATATTACATTATATCTCCATAGCAACCATCTCAGTTTGCCGTGGAGTAATTCTAATGTGGCACAGGGATTTCTCATCTAATTCATGTGTACTATGAATGGATTGACAGTTGACATTTTGTAATGCTATTTCTCTGGATGCCTCCTTGTGGATTGGCATATTTTTTATTTCCATCTTGTCTGAATTGTCATTCTTGTTTGATTTTTTTTATTATTTCTTTTTTTTATTAACCTTTCCCTGTAGAACATGAGGCATAATCAAATCCATGTGTTATACATGCACACAAACTAAAGTATTTTTAGATTGTTTTATGTTTTCATACAGATCAGTGATTCTCAGTTGCGTATGTGTGGTGACTGCAAGCAAACATTTTCAGTATACATAATCGCAAATGAGGAATACACAATTTGATATTAGCTGTTTTAGAATGATCATTAAAATAGCCAGCACTCTATGGGTATAATAATAACCCCACAGTTAAAAGATCATTATTTGAATTGTATTCTCAAATAACTGCTATGAAAATATGCTAAAGACAAGAGCATTCCTATGAAGAATGTTTCAAAAAGAAAGAATGTATGGGTGGCCAAAAGAAGCCATTAGTCAAGAAACACCATGTGAAAAACACCAGGGATTTGCCAGTAATCACATAGTGACCCTTTTATAATGTAGGAAAGATATTATGTGGTTAGAAGGAACCAATATATAGCTTTTAACTGAAATATGATATGATTTGCTTTGTGCAAAACCTAAAATCTAAAACAGGCCACGAACACCATATATACAGTAAATTATAGTGATGGTAGTTTCATGCTTTGGGCACTGGCCATTTTATTAACAGAAAGAAAAATGTTTGGTGCAAAATACAGGGAGTGCTGCAGTAGAGCCTCTCAGTCCACTAATAAAATTGGAACTTGAAATATTTTCAACATGGCAGTGACCACGAACACCAAAGTTATTGCTTATAATCAGTTTGCTAACATTAATACATTTGTTATTGTGAATTAACTACGAACAATAACCTACATATTGTTTTATAATTATTAAAATATTTCACTTTGATTTTTAGTATTAAAAAAAATAGTCATACAATATATTGTCATTCGTAAAAACAAGAGAAATGGTTAATACTTTACAAAGTGCTTGGTATCACTGCAGTTGTCTCAGTAATGCTTTAATAAAGCTGAAGCTGGTGATAAAACGCTTAGTAAAAATGCTGCTTCTCTGGTGGGTGTATCCCTTGAGCATGAAAGAGAAATGGAGAGATCAGCTGTCAAAGCCAGCAGGTATACTTCCTCTCTCTACCGCTCTATCTGTGCTTGCTAGTGTGCGTGAATGCATGTGTTTAGAGAGATTAAGGAGAGGACTAGTTTATAGCTGATCTCAGGTCATGAGCGCACATAAAGCTCGCAGATCATGCTCACACTGTTCAGCGGAGCTCTTAAAATGGTAAATACTGTGCTGCAGTCCTAAGCATTGATGTCTGTTTGTCAGCCCCATCTTCTCACTGAATTACTGGATAAAAACCATCATCGCACACAGTACAGTGTGTAAAGAGACAACTATAGCTTAGTTTGTCACCACACTAGCATTGTAGAATAAAGATTAAAGTTTTATATTGATATTGTACTTTGCAGTGCTCGGTCCTGATATAAATCATATGAGGAAACATTGTTTTTGTCCAAACTGCATCTAGCAGTAAGGGAGGCATCACTTGCAGTTGGTGTGCTTGCAATATTTCAATCTAAAAGGGAACATTAACCCAAATGCTGCTTCATTTGAAGCACTTTAAAGCCATTAGCAGCATTTTAATGTGACTGCCAACAAAAGCAGTGGAGGCTAAATTATCTCAAACTCAACTGAGCACAATTAACAGCACTGCTACACTGACTGCACCCGTTACAGTCTGTTTCAGAATGCTGTTTGCCAGTTTATGACACCAGAAGCCCAAAAATTGATGTCAGTCTGTGCTTTGGGAATAATTACACTTAGTCATTACTGTGAGATAGGGACCTGAGCGGCCAAAAGGAGAATCACACCGATGTAAAAATGGGAGTGATGTTGGTGTCCAAAAATATGTTTATTAAAAATGTTTAGCAGATGTGCAAAAATGTGCAAATACATATTTTTAAGACCATTTTTTAAAAATGTACTTTTGCCTTACCTTATGTTTAATAAATAAATGCACAAGATGATTGAGAACAATAGTTACAACAAGTCAAAAAATGCAATAAATAGGATAGATAAAACTTGCAAAAACATAAAAAAGCTAAAATGAGTGCTACTGTGTAGTTCATGCTTTCTTTAAGGCCACGCCAACTCAGCTAAAACAAGAAATAAATCAGCAAACCCCACGCAAATATTATAAAATGCACAGGAACAATAAAGACACAGTAAAAGCAGTGATGGAAGACAACTTCCAGGTCTCTCTATCACAATTACATTTGAGACAAAAAGAGAACTGAAAGAAATTGGAAATCACTCACTGCTATTGTGATAGTGCTGTCTCCATAAGCATATTTGATGTATAGAACAAAATTGATCACAAAACATCAGATCTTTTTATTATTATTATTATTATATATTTATATATGTATGATAGCAGCACTGTTTTTGGTGTCCTGCTACTTTGCTTAAAAGCAACACCTGGTGTTTTATCCGGCAACCTTTGTAAACTCTTGTAAACTTTTTTTTTAAAGATTCCTTTATTTATTTAATACAATTAATTATCTTATTCAGACATTTTCATTGATTTATTATTATGATAATAAGAACATGACTCTCAGTCTTATGTTTCTACATTAGTATTAGTATTTTAACATTTATTGCAGCATCATAACATTAATCAATATATTTAATAAAATGAATTTGTATGTATGTACTACTTCATATTGTGCATTATATGCATTCATGTTATGCATAATTGAAGGATAAATTAAGCAAGCAGTTAAGAAGGATGTCAAATTAGAGTGATAAAAATGTTGCATATGTTCACTGTACATGTATATTGAAGTAGTTTTTTTCTAAATTAATTTCTTTTCATGCATTAGAGTTGAAAACGTCAGATTCTGTGGTTTTTTTTTTTTTTTTTTTTTGCACTGTCATCTAAAAAAATGGTCCGTACCACATTCAGCTGTGGTGTGAACGTAGCATGTGTAATTCAACAGTGTGCTGATTGGTTTTCTTCTCAGCTGTGTAGCGTATGAGAAAGTGTCTGCTTCTCTTCAGCTAACCCTTCATCCTCTACAGTTTTCGTGATGAAAAATAAGCAGATGTTTCGCTGTGTAGCACACCATAATGCCTTCTCCCACACCATAATGCCTTCTCCCACACTCTCGGTGACGGGATTCTCCTTTAAATGAATGCATCTCCGTGACAGATCCACACTCCGTGTCCCAGTCCAGCTGTGCGCAGCTGTTCCTACAGTCACTTCCTGACAAAGAATTATGCTCTCATTAATATTTAAGATTTGGCATAGGCCGCTTGACGAATGCATTAATGCATGATTAATGTATGGGGGATTGTGACTCGAGCCATACTAGGCAGTCCAGATAGGAGCACCCCGTTGCTCGGATTGACTGGATTGATTGATGATGCCTGGATCTGTGCTTCTTAATTCACACATGACTAGGAATAGGGGTTTTTAGATCTCTCTTCTTTTTTCTTTTCTTTTTTATCTAGTAACATTAGTCATAGCAGTCATGCATGTCTTAAATCTATAAGATATGCTCTGTAATGTGTCCTAAATTGTGATTTAAAAATATACCACACTGTGAAAGAGCCCAGGGTATGAAATCTTCTTGCCATTTAAATACCACTGGAATAGAGATAAAGAGTAAGTTTTAGTAAAATCTCATGAATATGAATTTGAACTTCAGTTAATCAATAAAGGATTCTTTGCTCATGGTTTGCAAATCATTTTATAACATTCATTATGCAATATCACTCTACTTGAGACATTTTTAATGGAAGGGGTCTGTTTTCTAAAGCACTTAAACACCATAAGTGCTTCACTTTCTACGCACTAATCTATTCTCAGAGAGCTGTGCAGGAGAAAAGAAAACACCCATGATCAAAGTGTGTTTTATCCCTGTACCTCTAGTCTCAATGAGGACTACATAAGAAGCCCACTCTTCTAAAGGGTTTTGTTATTTTAAAAGGGCTTTGATGAATAAAATAAAGGGGAAAAATCAGTGGGAAAGAAGAGGTAAGTACTCTAGGGCAATTATGTTTACTTATGATGGACATGATATGCCTCCTAGTGGCCTGACGTATAAAGTCTGTGCTTATTTCAATAGTAGTACCATTTTAGCCTGATAATGGGTAGTTGAACTTGACTGATGTGAATAGTCCACTAAATGTTATGTTTTTGGTCTTTTTCAGGAAGCAGCCCATTGGACAGTCCACGCAATTTCTCCCCGAACACTGCGGCTCACTTCTCGTTTGTGCCAGCTCGCAGGTAAATCACAGTTGATCAGCGTCTTATAAAACCAAACATTTAATTGTAAAATATTCCACATTCTGTAAGTACTAATTAAACTTTTCAAATATTTGAGCAAGTTATCTCTTTGCTCTTCTTGCAAATATTGTTGTCATAGTTTTCTTCTCATCTGCTGGTTATTAATCACCCCACTTTCAATTCATTTGTAATGTCCCATAATCCTTCTCTGTGTCTCTGAATAATGACACCAAGAATGTTAATGAGAAAATCTGAATTGGTAATTGAGCAGCAAAAGATGGTAATGCTTTAACAACTGGGAGAGAACACACAGAGCTGATGACCCCCAGGCTTAATTAAAAGGATTCGTTTGAATGTCAGCCATAGAGCAAAGACCATTGAGTCATCCAGTCCAAATCACTCATGGACCAACAGTGCCACCTAATGGACGAAGTACAGCACACTAATGTTGCGAAAGTATTGAAAGTAAAAGATCCTCATTAGATCAGGGCATATACACACACGTAGATGCTCTCACAGTAGCATCTCTTTTTAATGCTGTACTCTCTTCCATACAGCCATGGACACAGGGCTGACAGGTAATAATTACCCTGCTTCCCTTACACCATCATTTCCCGTGTCTGCTTTCAGCATGGCTATTTACACCAAACATCATGTTTCCATTTCATTAGGGCTGACGGTCAGATGTGTTTAAAAACATCTGACAACTTAATTTATGTATCGGAATGATAAATTATTAATCATCCCACCACTTTCAGCTTGACTGTGTGCTTAGAACTGATATCCAATCTTCAAAAATATTCCACAAGTTTCTTGGCATAAATCATATTAAAAATATTCAGTTTATGTATAAAATATTCATATTATAAATCAATTTTTTGTACAGAGTTAAAAAAATGTGTCTAAACGTTGGCTACATGTTTACTTGTGGAGTATTTTCATATCAAAATTATTCAAATGAATAATGTACACTACCATTTATAAGTTTGGGGTTGGTTAGATGTTTTTGAAAGCTCACCAATGCTGCATTCACTTGATTAAAACAGCTCATTTAAAAACAGTATTATTGTGAAAAGTATTGCAATTTAAAATAGCTATTTTCTATTTTAATATATTTAAAAATGTAATTTGTTCCTGTGATAGCAAAGCTGCATTTTTAGCAGCCATTACTCCAGTCTTCAGTCACGTGATTTTTCACAAATCATTCCAATATGTTGATTTACTGCCCACAAAATATGTCTGAATATCAATCTTGAAAACGTAACATTTTTTGTAAAAACTAAAATTACATGAATTTCTCAGTGTTCAAATCGAAGGATTCTTTGATTAATAGAATATATTAAACAATGTCTTTAGTGTCAATTTAATGCACCCATGCTAAATATATTAAAGTATTAAAAAAATAAAGTAAAAAAAAACGTACTGACCCCAAACTTTTAAATGTTACTGTATCTTTTTTGATGTCTTGTTTGCTATAGTTGTACCCATGGTTATTAAAATCATTACTGCCTTTGTGTTTTGTACATTGTAATCAGGGGTCAAATAAATTATGCAGAATTCCATATGTCCAAGTAAAGGGATGCTTACTGTCTGCTAAATTCCTAATATCATTCATCATTGATTTGTTTGCTTGAATGATATATGAATGTGTTGCTGTTGTGCTCAGAGCCATAATGCCACATAGAGTTAATTTATACTGTGCTATTTACTACATGAAAGGGCTTTATATGAGTTGAGTATCAGCAATAAAAGTAACTTCCTGTATGGGCAGCTTAGCCATTATCTCAGATGCTTATTTCTCTCATAAGCAAACCTTATTTAGCCGCACAGTGGAATTTAATAACCATCCTCATTGTTCAAATGTCAGTTTTTGTGGACATTTTAATCTGTGGTGCTTTATTCTGCTCTGATTGTTTGATTTTATTGTTCGTCTGAATGCGGTCTTTTCTACTGGTCATAATACTTCCAAGAATATCAGCAGTGATTTGTCATGAGGAGATTTTCACCTTTCCTTCATCCACACTTTTAGGACGGATGGTCGTCGCTGGTCTCTGGCCTCCCTGCCATCCTCTGGCTATGGAACCAACACCCCCAGCTCAACAGTCTCGGTGAGTATCTGTGTGTGTTTGTGCTCATGTTCTTTTCTGTAGTCCCTCTGTGTTGTACCAACCCCTAGATATTTGCATCACTGTTTGGTATTGCATTTGATCCCAAGCCTTAACTTGCCTTGAAGGTTTATCCTATTGACCCTACAGTGGGATAAACTCTAGGTACAAAGCAGCTCCCCTTAGCCTGAAGTAAAGCCAGTGGCTTCATATCATTGCACTCACTTCAAAAGAGTTCTGTCCCCGAAAATTGACTGTATCTCAGTCTGGCTGTTGCTTTCATTGGGGAATCAGTTCAAACCGCACAAGCCCTATTAAAGTCTCTGCAGAAAGATAAAAAGATGTTTTCTAGTTCAGGCCAAATTTTTTATTCTAAAGGCTCCAGAGCTTTTATTCAACTCAAAACACCAGGGGGAAATCTATTGATTAAGAAATAAATGTATTTTTTGAAATTAGGCAAAGTCCACAAAAAACTCTTAAGAAATGTCCAGAAAAAAAATTATATTATAATGAAAATTAAGCCTGTTGTTAGGGTCATTAAAATATTTTGCTGTCATATTATTTAATTCCAATTATGATCATGTAATACAGTATTAAGAATTATATATTTTTTTGTCTGTGAAAGTAATAAGTAGGTAAATAATGTCACAGTGCAATTAATGGTCCTTAAATAGGCTCCAATTTCTTTATGCAAAATATAATTAGTAACTTATTTAACTTATTTTCTTTTTTAATTTAATTAAAAAATAACCTGGACATTTTCTTGTAATATTATTTTTAAACATTTTTTTATTAATAATAAGAATTAATTAATTAATAATAATAATTTATATATATATAAATCATATATAATATAAATTATATAATATATATATATATATATATATATATATATATATATATATATATATATATATATATATATATATATATATATATATATAGTAGTTAAAATATATTTTTATTTTCAATATTTTTCCCATTTGGCCTGAATGTTTTGAGAAAAATCTATTTGCAAAGACATTAAAAACCAACAACTTTACGCCAAACAAAGGCAGTTGATTGACAGTCAGGGCAGCCTATGCAATGCCTTCTGTCCTTGTAATCCCTCCCTCTCTGCTTCTCACAGTCATCATGTTCATCTCAGGAGAAGCTGCACCAGTTGCCCTTCCAGCCCACTGCAGACGAGCTGCATTTCCTCACAAAACACTTCAGTTCGGAGAGCATCACGGATGAGGACGGGAGAAGATCTCCAGCCATGCGACCGCGCTCCCGCAGTCTCAGGTACAAACACTTCACAGATTCCCATTTCACAGCAATCAAAAGTTGCCTTTCAAGTGAACATGACGTTGTGAGTGTGTGTGATGTCAGCCAGGCCCTCAGGCTCTCACTCACTCACTGTTAAAGGCCAAACTCTTTAGATCTGACAGGACTCTGCCATCTCATTCTCTAGACTCTTATCCATCCTCTAAGGTAGAAGACAAATAATTCAGCCTTTGTGCCCTTCACATTGATGCCTCTTCACTCCTCTGCCTTCACATTTTTTGCATGCCTCGCTCTACCTGTCAATACAATTTTTTTTGTGGTGTTTAGAATGAATATGTTAGCGTTACTGTTATCTGTAAGCTAGTGTGCTCCAAAACAATGACAAAATTTGCATTTAGAAGACATAATCATTCAAAACTTAGTCTCTCTCTTCTACTAATATTATGGATCAGAGATTTTGATGACATCACTTTGCACTTCAACTTCTCATCAGATTTTCTTTCCAATCAAATACTCTCTACAATCGAAAGCGTCCTGCCCCTACATTATAAACAGACGCTGAAACTGTGGCTGAAATCGGTCACTTGAACTTGTTGTTCACACACATACAATATGCTCTATATTGGGGTAAATTAAATCTGCTCCGGTCCAGAGACACAAAAGCAGAGAGCCAATCACGTGTGCGAGTTGACGCAGACCAGAAAACATATCAGAACCATTTGAAATCTACACAGAATGTTATTTTAAAGCGATATGGAGGAGGAGAAATGCTTAGAGATTAGTAGAAAACGGCGGCTTTACTGAGCTCAACGGCTGTGGTCGAGCTGTAAAGGCATTGATGTAAAAAGGGGGAGGAGCTTTTCAATATTCTCTGCCCTGTCTTCCTGTTTCATTGAAAATTACGTTAACACATTGAATAATGATGCACTTTTCAAGAAAGAGAAATTGAGATCAGCCGTAAAGGGTGCAGCAGCAAACATTAATAGGGGAAGAGTTAACAATAAAGGTTAACAATAACATTACTCTGAAACAAGTGCAGTTATAGCCTCCATAATCTACCATATTTTCTGCTTAACTTTTATTAGACTCCAGGTCGAAAGAAAAGTGTGTTTTTTCACTGAGCACATTCTCTGCAGTCTGAGCGGGATGCACTGCAAGCTCACTCTCACTCATGTCCAAGGTAAATCATTGACACCATCACCACTTATAGTACAAGTGTTTTATTGTACTAAATACATTACAATCGGCTAAAACGAATACGCAGGTTACTTTTCGGAACGAGAGCGCTCCTGAGTTGTGTTCATCACACTGTTTGCGTGAATCGCGGCAGAGTTCGGAGCGCACACACACAAAATACTGGCAGTTCAACAGGGAACGTGCATCTCTTAAAGGGCCCACGCTATATTCCTACTCGAGGAATATGGACCTCCTCCGGGTATGGTGTGGCACTGGTGCGCTCACAGGTCCGCATGACAGCTCTCACATTAAAAAATGACCATTTTTTTATACAAACTGTGTCCTGTTCTGAATTAAACTGCCAGTGTCAAAACTCCCTTTATTTAAATTCTTAAAATGAGAATTATTATTATAATTTAATAATAATAATTTAACCATTAATTCAGAATTTTTAAGCTTAAGATACATGAACAAGTTCTTTGAAAAAGATCCTATGACTTTTGATACATATCTAGTCTCCATGCTCTGCGTATGGTTTCACTAATAATAAACATACATCTTTATAAAGCATGCATATTTGTCCATACTAATGTTGATTAGAGCTAGCCTGGCTCTGCCCTCCTACGTACTTCCGCTCAATTTTCATTTTTCTTTAGTACTACGTCTGGGACTGCTGTGTAGTCTTAGGTTTTCTCCGAACAAATTTTTACCGGTCCAATCAGCGAACAGAGTGAGTGGCTGAGAACGATGACGTTGATGTCGAGCGCTAGTTTAGATGTAGTTCAGTAATGGCGGCGGAGAAAGATGCAAACTAAACCATTCATTGCATTGTGGCACCGCTGCCGAATTTCCAGAAGTTAAAGCCCCGAGCAATAACAGTCTTTGCTGGGGTTTGTTGGTGGCCCTCCAACAGGGTAAATTCGGGGAAAAGTTTGATTTTCCAGATCGCTTTGTTAGTGATGAAGGAGTTGGCTGAAGGTATTCGGACGGTAACTGTTTCTCGTGGGGTCGGAAGGTATTGCCATCATTTAAGTTACAGGGACTGGTCCATTATTTTATTGCCGTCCGTCTCTCACCACCCGCGTAAAAATCCCCGGCCGAGTTAACTTTACCTACTGTATTTGACAAACGCAAGGTCGTGTTGATGTAACAGCTGTCCGAATCCACATCTCTGAGTTTTCAACAATATATCACTTCAAAATTCACTGTTTGTAATCATTTTTGACCACTGCAGAACACCATACGGTTGCTTTGCTGTTATTAGGATGCATTTCTAGACTTGTATTTCATAAAAATGCTGGCAAGTATTTAGAAGAGCAATATATTTCATCACCGCTCAAACAAATTAAAAAAAAGCACTTAAACATTTGAATTGGTCCGTTATTTATAGCAGCATTTATTATCATACCAAGCATATGACATTTTATTTACAGCATACAATGATGTTACGGACCACGTGAGCGCCGCGTTTCCGATCACAAAACTCTCCTCTCCACCGTGGCGTGAATAAATCACAATCCGAATAAACGAGTTTTAGGTTTTATCCTATAGTTTTATTACTGAGGTGGCATGCACATGTGCACTTTTATTTTGTCGGATTTCCATTAGTGAAACAGGCGAAGGGCGCATGACATACATCACGACCAAACGTTAGCGATTGGTTATGACAGATCCAGAGTGGCTCAGGGCAGATCCAATAGTTTTAAACCTCAACAGGGTGCCCGCCTTCATGGAAATAAACCCTTGTCAATGGAGAGTGGCCAGACTCTATGTACAAATGAAATGTACAAGAGTCTGGTAAAACCAGGCTAGATTAGAGCAGCCTTTATCAAACTTTTTTCAGTCAGGGCACCTTTCAAAAGTGCATAGAATTTCAAGGCACCCCAGTTTAATCCCCAGTTCTGATGAAGCCAAATTTGAGGTAATTATCATTGTATGTTCTCTTTTTAGCCTTGTCTACCTTTGTGACCTTTGGTGCCGACTCAGAGCTGGTGGAGGAAGTAGTAGGCTGAGGCTCCATTTCACAGTAAAAACTGTCCGGTTCTTGTGGGGCTTTTCTTTAAAAAACGATCCATGCTGCTGTTGCTTGTTTCTTGCTCTTTGTGAAATCAAATGTATTTTCGCGGTTAAATTATAAAGCAATGTAGCCAACTGCACAGTCACGCGACCCCGGTGGGGACGTCAGTTACTTATGTGAGACGGATTTTTATGGTTAATTTTATATATATATATTTATCTAAAATGAATTTACAATTTTATTAATCCGCTCATATGTTTAACCTTTTCACATGTAAATTTAAAACATTCTGGCTGAACCCCCAGTGTGAGTTTTTCAAAGCGACCGTTATTAATGTGTCACTTTATGGTTTCCATTGTGACGTGTCATTGCTTGTCACGTGACACACCGCAGCAACAACAGAGCCGAATGAATGATGATCTGCTTTTATGTCATTTTTCCTTTTTTATTCAAAATATTCACAAATTTGTTAGATATGGCCTGAAATATCTGATATTCCGATTGTCAAATATATACAAGTGGAAGTGTTTTGTTATTTAAACACCTTTATAATGACCGCGTTAGTTGAGCTGTATGCACGATGGGCGCCGCCATCGCCGCAGCAGGCGCAGTTCAGAAAATCGGATCTGTTGGATTTACAAGACGTGAATTCATCCACTTCTCCCAAAATACATAAAAGTAAGTGGCAGGTGAACTGGGAGAAGAATAGAGTAAACTTTAAAGTTACTGACACAATGTGTATCTGATATGAATAAAACTAATTATAATGGAAAGGATTATTATTGCCTCTTCATTTTTCATCATTGTGTATTTTACAAACTCTAAATGTATTGTTTTTTTAGTACGTATATGTATGAAACCTAAAATAAACATTATGTGGCTGAAAACACTGAAAAGTTGTGATATATGACAGCTCTGAGCGTGCCTGTATCTGGCTCAGTGCAAGCCAACGCGAAAGCACATTTGAATTTACATTTCAATGAACGTGATGCACTGACCGTTCTAATCACGTGTGAATGTGATCGTATGTGCGAAAGGGTTAAAAAGAAGAAGAATGTATTTATGTAAATTCAAATACATTTTATATATGAAATATCAGTTTTTGTTTTTTTTTAGCCTACGCCATTTTTTGGCAGCACCCCTGACACAGTCAGGGGGCACCAGTGTGCCGCGGCCCCCACTTTGAGAAAGGCTGGATTAGAGTATTAAAAACGTAAAAACATATTAATTTAAAGTACATTTAGAACTGATAAAAATGTGTGATTAAATTGCGATTCATCGCGAGTTAACTCATGACGATATGCGATTATTCATCGTGATTAAATATTTTAATCAATTGACAGCCCTAGAAATAATAATTCTGTTCTGTTGCATTGTGAATTCAATTTAATGCAATGTGAACTGGATTATTCTTATCTGTTCTTGCTCTGCAGTAGAATCGTATGATAACTCTAGTAGTCACGCACACTTTTGCCCAGGACCTGACAGACTGAATCATTTCCTCCTGTACACTAAGAGAGAGACCTCCTTCATGAGCTTCTTATCTGTAAACACATCTCTCTTCCTCGTTCTCTTTCCCCTCTGGCTCTTTCTCTCTTTCTGTTAAGATGACTTATTCAGGAAACACTGGCCTTGCCTCTTTCAATATCTAGACACACTCAGCAGGGGGTTCAGCACTCCAGAATTAGATCCATAAATATTGGATAAGATAGTGAGGTTTGCCGTTGCCACATTTTACAGATTATTGCATCCCGGGATTATCCATTTCTACTGTTGAAAGAAGGGAGAGAAGGATGAAAAGACTGGACGAGGGAGGAGGTTATGGGGATTTGCAGTCAAACTCAATCTGGTTCATTAGAGGCAAGGAAATGAAGCAGTATTATGCTAATTTCACGCCCTGGACAGCAGACATGCAGAGAGAATTGACAGCAACGCTTCTTCATAGAGTGTTCACTCACGGTTCTCCATCATTCTTCCTCTTTACATCTTTTAGCTCACTCAAACACACAGTTGAGGAGTAATGAGCTCAATGTGCAGTGGTCACCATCCATCATCCATATGTCAAATGAATTTGGTAGCGGTAGCTGTAAATTAGAATATTATTTTAATAAAGGGTTCAGTGCCACAATACAATGGACACATTCTGGATTCCTTCTGGCTAGCCAAGCAATTTCTTTTTTTTTTAAATTAACATGCATAATATATCAGAATGTGTCCGAAATTACTATGATGGTGTCAGTGGCTTTGTTGGTGATGATGTCATCTGATTGTGCGTGTATGTGTGTGTGTGTGTTTGTGTTAGTGCAGACCATTCTGTCACGGCCAATTAACTAGCTGATTTCCCTGGTTTCCAGCACCTCGGAGGGATTTAGAGGTCATTTCTGTGCTCAACTGTGACACATTTACACACTCTCATCTTCTCCCCTCTCTCTTTGGCTGTCCCTCCCTTTGTTTGTCTTTTGTTCAATGTGATAGCATCTCTGGTTGGTCTTCACATTCTTTTCAGATAACTTTTCATTTTTACGGTTACTGAAACCAACCAACAAACAAAAATATGGGTGGTGAGGTGATTGCCAAGCCACCAATGATGTTAAATTGTTGTGGTTGTAGTTGCTTTTGAAGGTAACAGTATTTCTTTCTTCGTTGTAATGCTATGTCCTAACCAGGATGATGCGAGTGACAAAAAACAGGCAGTTTCCTGTGAAAAAATAAGTTCTGGACCAGTAATAAATTACATTTAGAATTTTACATTGCTCTTTTTAATACAGTTGTACATAAATTATTAAAATAAAAAGTGTTATTTTATATTGTAATAATATTTTTAAAAATTACTGATTTACCTGTATTTTACTTTAGCCTTGTTGAGCATAAGAGTCTCGTTTTTCATGTAGAATATATTAGGACTTAGGCATATTCTGATGCAAAAATGTCAAAATTCCTTGAAAATCTATTCTCAAAGAATTGTAAGAGATAATTGGCATGTCAAAGTTTCATACTCAAGAGTTGGGAGTTTGTTCAAAGTTGTTTCTCTCCTTTTATTTCAGAATTTTGCCTTTATACTTTCCACTACATTCTTTTATCCCATAAAAATATGAATAGCTGTCCTTCCTTTATTCCCTCCATTATTTCTGTTATGTTCCTGCACAGAGCATATCTACTTCAGTTAAATCCATGTGGCTTAAAACTATAATGAGAATCTTTTTTTCAAGGTCATTTCTCAAAAACATGATGATTTTAGGGTCTGCAAGGACATTTCTGCATCCATCAGAGGAAAATAATTACATTCGCTAATTATCATCTGTCTGAATGCAGAATGTTATTGCGCCGCAGGAGGTTCACATTGATTCCTTGCACACAGTAAATTCTTTATTTAATAAAAGTAGAGGATCGCTCCAAGGCATGTTCTTTCTTTCATTTTCCCTCGTCTTTTTTCTCTACCCTACTCAGCAGGAGGAATATTCTCAGTGTGATTGTTAATGCAGCTCCCTTCGGCTGCGAATCAATCTCTGTCAGAGTTAACCTTTACCGCAGCCGTGGTCAGATCGTAATTTTTTTTATTGAAATGGCTCTCAAGTAAGTTGAAGATTTGACTAAAATATGTTTCCCCTGTCTCATATTGTTATTGACACACCTGTAGATGAGCCAATTTAGTGTGTTAGTGTATGTGTGTTCGCGCATTTCTCTACAGCACCCTGGAGGTGGACCAGATGTGCTATGGTTAGTATGTTTTCATCCAATCAGGTGGGCTAATAGGGAGCCACGAATAGGCAAGCCTTCGATTGATGACTTATAGTATTACCTCATCCTCGGGTCACATGACCAGCTTACCTTTACTAACCAGAGTGACTCATGTGGTCCCAGCTGCATCTGTAATCTGTGTCCCTGAATAAAACTCACACACACTCATACTAGTTTATCTACACAAGCCGTTCCACTCAATATTCCCTGTGGAGCGCCTCTGATTGAAGATGCTGCTTTGACATGAATGAGGTTGGCAATGTCAGTAAATACAGGTGCTCTAGTCTGTCATCCACATTAGATTACAGGTATAGGGTAAACTAAACCACATCTGCTTGAAAGCAGAGGGACATCAGGGTTGAAATTATATGCAAAAAAGAAAGGTACGGTAAGTCCCATTTGTTAATTCTTTTCTCCACTTATTATTTTCTTTTCTTTCTTTCTTCTCTTGTTCAGCCCTGGACGCTCACCCATATCATTTGACCATGAGATCATCATGATGAACCATGTTTACAAGGAGCGTTTCCCAAAGGTGAGGTCTAAAACTGATGCAGAACTCAAATACACTGGATAGAGTCTCATTTTCACATGTTAAAAACTACTTTATTGACGTGACATATATACGCACTGCAGCAGATTATATATATATATATATATATATATATATATATATATATATATATATATATATGTGTGTGTATATATATATATGTGTATATATATATATGTGTGTATATATATATATATATATATATATATATATATATATATATATATATAGTATGTGTGTATATATGTATGTATTTTCTTACTATTAATAAATCTAAGGTGCCAAAATGTTAATAAAATTATAACTGTAATATAAAAATATTAATAATTATTATAAATTAATTAATTCATTAATAATGATACTGTTAATAAATGCTATGAATTGAAAAACCTATGATTACTAATCATGACAACGTAAACGAGTGTGTGTGAAAACAACGCAAATGTACTGTATGTCTGTACATGAATGCAGCAATCAGTGCTCAAGAGTGTGCGCACAGACGGTCAGACACTCATGTACTTACTGTACGACCGGTAAGTCACCGAAATTGCGCTCTTCAGAAACAATTGCAGAATACGACAGAGCTTGTGTTTTAAAGCAAAGCACACACTGGAACGAATAATTAACTAAAAACGGAATGTGAGTCTGTGATATGTCTGATGCAATCAGCCTGGCCTTCTTGACATTACCACTGGTTTGGACTGTTTGGATGAATTCAATAATTTGATCACTGAAAGCGTTTCAGAGTTTAACGGCTTAAAATGGCCTGATCACAAACAGAAGCAGAATCGGGTTAAAGAGTTAGAGAATGGAAATTTCCTCCTACCTGGGTTACAGGTGCTGTAGATTGTATATGTGATTGTGAGCTCCCGACTCGATCTAACTGTGTGACGAAAATTGCGTTAATGAGGCATTAAGGCATAATATAATGACAAATCAGACTTTCTTTGTTTTGTTTTTTTAAGTTAATGCATTTGGAAAAAAGGGTAATAGAGAGGGTGGACATTAATGATAAAAATATGACTAGTCACGCTAAACTGACTAAATGCATATCCATATGCATATCCTAAATGCATGCTTATGCATTGTGGGTGGCTAGATGCCTCCGTTTCTCCATAGCTTGACCTTTGTTAAACCAGCACCTTTCTGTCCCACAGGCTACTGCTCAGATGGAGGAACGGCTGGCTGATTTCATATCCTCCTCAGCTCCTGACAAAGTCATGCCTTTAGCTGACGGCGTCCTGAGCTTCATCCACCACCAGGTCATCGAACTGTCTCGGGACTGCCTGGACAAATCCCGCGAGGGTCTCATCACCTCCCGCTACTTCTACGAGCTACAGGAGAACCTTGAGAAGCTACACCAGGATGTGAGTATGCAAAGACAGCACTGTCTGGAGAGTATGTTGGAAGCTGATGGCATATATTTTGAGAGTATTGACTCCTTGTCATGCACGGTTTCAGTCAGGTCCTTCCTGTTGTTCCTTAGCCATAAATCCATGTCTGCCTAAGTGGTGATGTCATCACAGCAGGCCAGAGGCCAACTCTATACTGCTGGGCAGTCATAAAGAACTCGGGATCACGTGTGTTTTTGGTTCCCTGACGTCCGTGCGTTATTCTTTTAGGTATGTGGTCACCTGTCACATCTGCATTAGTCAGGAGTTGTCATTGATGTCTTGATTAGCTCAGTTACAGTGCCTAAGGGACAGCGCTATGACTCCCAGAGGTCCCATACTGATCCCACAAATCGTGTGTGTGCAGGAATGTACGACAGTGTGTGCTTGTTGTGTATTGGTGGAATAGGGGGTGCAGCACCTTCCTGAATTTAATTTCACACCTCAGTAACCACCACTGGTGACGGATGAGTATCCCAGGCACCCAAGAGGTGGGTGCGGGGAGTGAGAGACAAGGCAGGAGAGAGAGAGAAAGGGAGGGATCAGGTCGGGTTTTCCCTTCTTTCGGTTGGTTGTCCATAAACATCCCGTTGCTGTTGCCTGCCAGAATCAAAAATGCGCACATCGTGATCTCATGCAGTCGCTATCACCGCAGACACACTTGGCATTCAGGCGAGTAGGGATGACATCATCCAGCCCGTGCTAATTGGCTGTTTTAGTTTGGGAGCCGATGGTGACAGGTGGGCCAGACGGGGACCGCGGTATAAATTGCATCTTCAGCAGGTGCACTCAGAAAAGCATTCCCAAAAATTCTCCATTTAACGCTTCCTCGCTCACTCAGAGGATGTCCTGCATTTCGTGGCAGAGGCGGCTGGAGGAAGAGGAGGTTCTTCAGCACGTTTTAGAGCGTTGGGAGCAGAGCACGGTCAGAAACCATGTGGATCCAACAGTTGAGTTTCTGATTGTTTTTACTTTCCAGGGTTACATCGAGTCAAGGTAGTCTGATAGATGCCATTTTATGATGTTGATTTGAAGACTTGTCGGCAGTTTAGCACATGGACTTTAATTAGACAATTTTTATGCTTATTATTAACCTGCTAGGGTTCACTTTATTGAAATTGTGAATTGTAGTACTTTCATTATATATTTGTTATAGAGTATGACACTTTGAAACTATAATTTAGTTACCCATGTAAAGGATGCACTGATGTTGAAATTCAATACCAACACGACAATAATATTTTTTATATTATGGCCAAAATTAAAATGCAACACTATTTTGTGTATAAAAAAAGAAAAGGGGGAAATGTACTAAAATAAAATCCATGAAATTGATTTTACATCATTCACAACATTATACTTTAAAAGTATGAAATCATGTATATTAGAAATAAATATATTAATATAATAAATGTTATTTTTGGGATATTTTAAAGGTTAAATTTAATAATGTTAATCAATAATTATTATCTAAATGACAGCAGAGGAAATCCAAATGTGAAAATAGGATGGAATGAGTGTGCACAGTTAAATATATTTGACAATAGGAACCAATAGTGATACATTTCAACAAAATATTGGCTCACAACTGATATGGTGCATTTGTGTCATGATACCTAGTTCATATGGAACGATGTTATTGTAACAGTTTCATTCATTCATCTTCTCTTTGTTTTTATTTTTATGTGGTCTTTTGACCTGAGTTGTTTGAAATTTGTCTTCTATATTCCGTAATATTAGGCTTTATTTATTTAACTGGACATTTGTCTTGAAGTCAGACATTCAGTCTCCTATGGTTGCACCATTAAAAACCACAGGAGCCAATCTCAAGTCCAGGTCACTTTAGTGACCTGACTGTCACCATGACATCTTGCCCTTAAGGAATCCTGGGAATCTTCTATTGACCTTATGTATAATATTATAGAGTGAGCTGAGTATTAAAACATCTAATTTCATCTGGTTTAGGGTGTGCTAAAACAAATCCCTACTTCCTTACAGCTCTCACCCCTGTTACTTCTGACGGTCTATAGTGTATTTACTCAGTGGAGAAACCCTTTATTATCCTGAGTGTGTGTGATTCACTGGCGGTTTCATTACCTGTATAAATAATTCAGAGGCTGATTAGACATCCCCTGAGGTGACTGTGCTGTCTGTCAGAGATGGCTCTATTACCATCAGCTGGCTATTTAACCATCTACTCTAAACGGCTCTTCTCGACCCAATTGATGAACTCTCTAGTTTCTGCTCCTTTTACGCTCTTACTTTTTATGCACTCTTTATGTACACTTCATTCAACCATCTCTTATTCTAGTGCTGAGTGTCAAAAAAATCCTGATTGATATACACTTCTGACATAATTGTCACAGTGTAAATGGAAGGTCTAAGTTTAACACATTGCATTTTGTTCTCTAATTAGTATACTGCTCATTTTGACCGCTTTTAGTGTCCCATTCAATGACTATACTGTTGTGTTAAAATGGGTTGCACATTAAAATCATTTTAACATGTGGAATGACTACAGGAGCAACACAGGCAACAGTGATTATCAAAAGGGGAATTGCATTAAGCAAGCAGTGCACAGTATACATGCCACAAATGAAATAGTATGCAAGTTGTATGCTATCACAAAACTATTGTCTTCTCTGTGTATTGCTAGGCTCATGAGCGTTCAGAAAGTGGGGAGGTGACATTTGTCACCCAGCTGGTTAAGAAGCTGATGATAGTCATCGCCAGGCCCGCCCGTCTGCTGGAATGTTTGGTAAGCACTAATATTTTAAAGGATTCCAATCTGGAATCTTTGACACATTTTAGCGAGGCTTCCTAAGGAAGCACATGCTCAGTACCATATAATTAATTAAAATTTGCTTCATGAATAAAAAACAAACTACAAAGTGATTCAATGTTTTGTTAATAGAATAATGGCAGACATTACTGCAGTAAAATGCACACATGCAAAGACAAAAGCTCCTCTGATTTCCACACGGAGCAGCAGGGCTGCATGGTTGTGGTCACGTGTATTTTGAGTAATCTGGTGCATTCAGTAGTATGACAACATATAGTGCAGCTCAGCACTGATGGAGGACCAGCAGCTGAAAGAGTAAATGAGCTGTTAACCTATTCTGCTTCATGTGCACATAATGCATTCAAATACTTAAGTGTTATCATCCCTGATTAAGAAGATATTTTTGTGCATTCCAAAATGTTTATAAAGAGAGAAAAAAGAGTTACGGTATATGTATATGGTGATTTATAGATATTTGACTGAATCCAGGACTAAAGAAACAAAAGTTATAACAGTAATAAGTTCATCATTTGAATTTTTTTGTCCTAAAGTATTTGCTATTCGATCTACTTAAGATAGAATAAATTAAATGATTGAGGATTGAGTGGGACTGAGTTTTTGTCAGATTTTTATGTTCATATCATGTGAACCTATTTCTCCCTGTGTATGTTGTTAGGAGTTTAACCCAGAGGAATTCTACCACCTGTTAGAGGCTGCTGAAGGTCATGCTAAAGAAGGTCAGGGTATCAAGTCTGATATTCCTCGATACATCATCAGCCAGCTGGGCCTCACCAGGGACCCCCTTGAGGGTAAGAATGTTACATACAGTCACCCTAAAACCAGTTGAACACTAAGCTACACTTAAACATATTGAGATACAAAAAAAAAAAATGATAATGTAACAACAATATATTCATTGTCATATATTGTCAAGTGTGGTGTAAGTGTCCAAATGCCTTTTGGGGAGTGTATGAAGCAAATCGGATGTTATTGATTTTGCAATCTTTGATCAGGGATTACAATAACATTTGTGTTGTTTTTCAATGACATATGTTCATTTTCATGCCCTCGTTTCACTCTCTCCCTCTCGCTCTCTAGAAATGGCCCAGCTGAGCAGCTATGACAGTGGTAACCCTGAAACCCCAGAGACAGAGACAGATTCCGCAGACGTGAGTAATAAAATAGAATAGTATTCAATAACTCTATCGACTGTATAATGGCATTCAACTAGGACCAAACTCTTGCGTTTATATGCAGGGTCGAGGAGCCACCGTGCAGCCACCCCAGCTTCAGCTTCAGCCTCAGGCCAAGACTAAAGCTCCTCGTGAGGAAGACTTTGAGACCATTAAACTCATCAGTAATGGAGCCTATGGGTAAGACAATGGGATTTCACAGCTACAGGAATTATTATAAATGCTAAGGTGTTACGACTTTTACAATGTAATCTCTTCAATAGTAGGGTAAGGAATGAGTTAGAAGTGATACATGCCTCTCTCCACTCAGGGCTGTGTTTTTGGTGAGGCATAAGGAGAGCCGTCAGCGATTTGCCATGAAGAAGATTAACAAGCAGAATCTGATCCTGAGAAACCAGATCCAGCAGGCCTTTGTGGAAAGAGACATCCTGACATTTGCAGAGAACCCTTTTGTTGTCGGCATGTTCTGCTCCTTTGAGACCAGGAGACATCTTTGCATGGTTATGGAGTATGTGGAGGGTAAGAAATACTTGTACAACATCTTTGTAGAGGGTAACTATGTTCATGGAGGACTTCAAAATGGATACAACCACAGAGGAATGTTGTAGTTTAAATTGTTTGTGTCTACAGGTGGGGACTGTGCCACTTTACTGAAGCACATTGGAGCTCTGCCTGTTGACATGGCACGTATGTACTTTGCTGAGACCGTTCTAGCACTGGAATACCTTCACAACTATGGCATTGTTCACAGAGACCTCAAACCTGACAAGTAAGCAAACGTAACACCAAATCACCCTGTTTGTAGTTGACTTTCTATTCTTAATTTAGCAGGAAAAAAAACGTCTCACAAACTTGCAAATAGTAGCTTGCAAATCTTGAAGTATCACTATGATTCGATCAAATACCTCCTTCAGGGGTTTTTATTTGAAAGTTAGATGAAATCTAAAACATAAAGAATGTAAAAACATGCATGTTTACCATGCTTGCTTAGGCTGTAACAGATCAGTTGGCTTTGGTTTAGACAGCCTTTGTTTTAGATGGATGGATGGTCTTTACATTCACTGATGTCAGAATAAAAAAAATTGCCTGTTTTTCTACAGTCTCCTGATTACATCAATGGGACACGTCAAACTGACAGACTTCGGCCTGTCCAAAATTGGTTTAATGAGCTTAACAACCAATCTATATGAGGGCCACATTGAAAAAGATGCCCGTGAATTCCTTGACAAACAGGTACAAGTCCTCTGGGACTGTAGTTTTTCACATTGTTTCTGTTTTTAATAAAAGGAACTGTGGTTTTCTCAAAAATCTTTCTTTCTCAGGTGTGTGGTACTCCTGAATACATTGCTCCTGAGGTCATTCTGAGGCAGGGCTATGGAAAACCAGTCGACTGGTGGGCCATGGGAGTCATCTTGTACGAGTTCCTGGTGGGCTGTGCTCCCTTCTTTGGGGATACACCAGAGGAACTGTTTGGACAAGTCATCAGTGGTAAGTATCGTATTTACAAGAAAGTGAAACAAATATTTAATCATGAGAAACATTACGTACTTTATAAAATTGTGAGTGTCCACCTAACTTTTGCCTGGTACGGCATGTGATTTATGTAGACTTTTTGAAGGAAAAAAAACTTCACACACTCCTTAAATCAGTCTGTTCTTTTGTTATCGGTCTGAAAAATATCTGACCTGTGAACCGAATTGTGTTGTTGTTGTTGACAGTTTCTGTATGTTTGGTTTAATAGATGAGATAATCTGGCCTGAAGGCGATGAAGCTTTGCCTCCTGAGGCTCAAGATCTCATCTCCAAACTACTGCGACAAAACCCTCTGGAGCGTCTGGGGACAGGTCCTCTAGTGCACAAACACTCTACTTGTTCTCCTTGATCTATTCCCTGGTTTAGTCTTAGAGGAGTGACTTGACTGATGTGCTGAGATTAATACTGTATGACTAAACCTGAACAGAACATTTTTGAGAAGACTCTGCTTTTTTAATGTTATCCTAGATCTCTGTTCTCTGAGAAATATTTGAAGACATCTTCTCTCTCTGTCTCACAGGGAGTGCGTTTGAGGTGAAACAGCACCGCTTTTTTACTGATCTGGACTGGAACAGTCTCCTACGGCAGAAGGCAGAGTTCATTCCTCAGCTGGAGTCGGAGGATGACACTAGCTACTTTGACAGTACGTCTTCAGGCAGCAGGGAATGGAGTAAAATTTATAACAAGATACTTTTCTCTCTTCCATTCCCTGCAACCCAGATACACACCACCCAAGCGTACATTCTCTAAATCACAATGTGAGATCTCTCTTTCTTCGACCCTCTAGCACGCTCAGATCGGTATCATCATGTAGACTCGGAGGAAGAGGAAGATACAAATGAAGATGACCATCTGGAGATCCGTCAGTTCTCTTCCTGTTCACCACGATTTAGCAAGGTGTGAAGTAACATGCTAACACTTAACAAAATGATATATGTTCAATTAATAGTTTATTCATTAATAATAACCGAAATAAACAATTCTTCTGCCAAGTAATGTAGTTTAAAAGCAGAGTGGCATATAGTAATAAAGAATCTAGTGTTGGTATCTGTTCTGCTTAATTATAATTTGAGTTACTTTAAACAGTTTATATTGTACAAAGTTCCGTATTGCTTCTCTTTTCTTCCTTTTTAATTTCACCTGTCTTCATCTCTCCCCATTGGTCTCCCTCTCTCAGGTATATAGTAGTATGGAGCGTCTTTCTTTGCATGAGGAGAAGCGCACCCCTCCTCCCACTAAACGCAGTCTGAGTGAAGAGGGAGGAGAGCGGATCGACAGTCTCAGTGGCCTAAAGTCTAGAGACCGGAGCTGGCTGGTGGGCTCGCCTGAGATGTGAGTGAAACACCTTAAATCATTCTAATGATTATTCAGTGATAATCATCTTAAATCATTCTAATGAACTGTACATTCTGAAAAATGTACTATATTTTTCCATCATGGTGTTATAAACACTTTGTTTTTTTTAATGCAGCTTAAGAAAGCGTCTCTCTGTTTCCGAGTCGTCTCACACCGAGAGCGACTCCAGCCCACCTCTGACTGTACGTCGCCGTTGCTGCTCGGCCATCATCGAAATGCCTCGATTTGCCATTTCCAGCGAAGAGGATGGCAGTGTGGGAGGCAGGAAGAACCCTGTGAGAAGCACTCGTGGGGAAGATCTGCCTCAGGCCATACCAGAGCTCCCTGTGGAGAGAGAGCTCAAGCTGGATGAATCGCCTACCACACCAGGCTCCACTTCCAGCCAGATCAGCCAATCCACTCTCACATGTCAGTCTTACTAAATACTCTGGGGAGTATCTGTTCTAGCTTTAGCTAAAGATTTTCAAGAGAAGTCAAAGAATTAATGAGGCATAAAAATCTCCCATAAAAAAGTGCAAAAAATGACTGGGATTTATGATTTCAATTAACACCACGTTGAATCATTCTGACAGTTTGCCATTTTCTGTAGACATATCTCTGACAATTTTTAATTTATGTGCATGTTTATGATTGCAGCTGGTAGTTCTGGTGATGTGCTGGATCGAACTTCTCGCTTCAGTGCTGAAAGTTCTGAAAATTCCACTCCTAAAGCCATCAGTGATTTGGCAGCGCGAAGAGCTCGCCACAGACTGCTTTCAGGAGATACAGAAAAACACGCTTCACGTCCACTCAATAAAGTCATCAAATCAGCCTCGGCAACTACCCTCTCACTAATGATTCCTGCTGGTAAGTGCATATGATTGGTCATGTTTTGCCATCAAGTTGATAAAATGATAACAAATAAAAAACAAAAACAAATATTTTACATCTAAAATATAACACAATATTAAATACTTATTAAACTTTTGTATAAAATCAGTATCACATTTCTATTCAGTGCAAAAACAACACTTGTGATATTGCTTAAAGGAGTACTTCAGTGGTGGGAAGATGACTCTGTATTTAAACTGGGTCATTAATGTAGTAGAAATGTGAAAATATTTTTTTTTTATTTGGTGCTTTCTAGACTGAGAAAGGACAGAAAATGTATTTTTGTCTCATGGGGATGAAAGACAACAATTCCCAGAATGCTTCGCTGCCCTACGAGGCCACTCCCACTCACCTGATTTACAGTAATCTAGTAGGGGGAAGCACAATCATTCGAATATACTCCAGGGTTTCTACTGATACAAAGCCATATGCTAATCGCTGCAGTAAATGTTATATATTATAACTAGTTATAATATTTAACTGCATTATATAGGCTACATCACGCAATCAGTTGTTGCCCTGCTTCATGTTCCTCACTAATCAACTGTATGAAATGTAAGATGAACTACATATGTCTGGGACGGACGGGTGTGCTAAATTCATTAATAATCTAATTATGTTATTTTTTCCCATAACTAATAATTTAAATCAACAGCCCTAGAACAAACAAGATGATAGGCTGTCAATCCTAACCCCTTTGCTAACACCAACATGAAATATGTCCTACTAGTCAAAATCTCAGTCTCTTGATTGCATTGGCTGTCTCCTATCATTTAGAAGAAATGTGTATGGCTATCACACTTTAACTGAAGTTCAAAATCTTTTTTCTTCTCTTTCAGATCACCATGGTGCCTCTCCTCTTGCCAGCCCCATGTCTCCTCACTCTCTCTCATCTAACCCCTCGTCACGTGACTCCTCTCCCAGCCGAGACCTGTCCCCAGCTGTCTGCAGTGTTAAACCCGCCATAGTCATCCACCGAGCTGGCAAGAAATATGGTTTCACCCTGCGTGCCATCAGGGTTTACATGGGAGACACAGACATTTATACTGTGCACCACATGGTCTGGGTGAGTACGGCAGTTCCAATCATTCTCTCCATGATGAAGACTACACCAGTTTGTGGATTTGAGTGCTCTAACATATTGCTTTGCAGCACGTGGAGGATGGAGGACCTGCTCATGAGGCTGGACTGAGAGAGGGAGATCTTATTACACATGTTAATGGAGAGCCTGTCCATGGACTTGTGCACACAGAAGTTGTAGAGCTCATTCTCAAGGTACATTGTCAGCCATAATCTGATGAGCCTGGTTTCTTTTGAATTTATTGATAATCAAAATAATTGTTATGTTGCAGAGTGGTAGTAAGGTGTCCATCTCTGCTACGCCATTTGAGAATACCTCTATTAAGGTTGGACCTGCACGCAAAACCAGCTACAAGTCCAAAATGGCCCGGCGCAACAAAAGAACGAAAACTAGAGAAGGACAAGACAGGTGATGTCTAATATTTACCATCATCCAAATACTTCCACCCCCTCCTGATTTAAATTCCTCATGCTTACATTTACTGTATGTAGCATTAATGGTTTGTTTATGGTTATCCATTACAGTAAGAAGAAAAACTCCCTGTTTCGTAAGATCACCAAGCAGGCGACTCTTCTCCACACCAGTCGCAGCCTGTCCTCTCTAAACCGCTCAGTCTCTTCTGGCGAGAGTGTCCCAGGGTCTCCCACGCATATGTCCCCTCGTTCACCCACACAGGGCTGTCGCTCCACACCCGACTCTGCCCACTCAGGTGAAGCCTTTATCTTTATTTTGCAACAGAAAAAAACATAGCAAATAGTATTCAAATATTACATACAACAACTGCTGTGATTGTAATTTTGATACACATTCAACACTCATTTAATTTTGCATTACATATTATATTAGTTAGTATATTAGTTCCCCCATAACAGCATCAATATTATGTCTAAAGTATTTTCATTCATCTCCATATTTGTTTTTAATATTAGTTAATCTGTAACCTTCTAGTTAATCTGTAACCTTCTCTTTCTCTAATACAGTTGGTGGTAACTCATCCCAAAGTAGCTCACCTAGCTCCAGTGTGCCAAACTCTCCTGCCAGTTCTGGTCAGATCAGACCCAGCTCTTTGCACGGTCTGGCTCCCAAACTGCAACGCCAGTACCGTTCCCCCCGCCGGAAATCAGCAGGCAACATCCCCTTATCCCCTCTGGCTCGTACACCATCACCCACCCCTCAGAGCACCTCACCTCAACGTTCTCCTTCACCTCTTCCAAGCCATGGGCTCATCACTTCTTCAATAGGCCAGTCTTTCCCTGTAAAACTCCACTCTTCGCCTCCATTAGTAAGGCAGATATCCCGCCCAAAGAGTGCAGATCCTCCTCGCTCTCCTCTGCTCAAACGTGTCCAGTCGACTGAGAAACTTGCAGCATCTCTTTCTTCTTCATCCTCCTCGCCTTCTCCATCCTCTGCTGCTGATAAAAAGCTGCCAGTTGGAGCCAGCCGTAAACACAGTCTTGATACCTCACACTCAGAGTTCAAAAAGGAGATGCTGCAGCGAGACCCTAGTCTACAGAGCTTGCAGGAGTCGGCCAGTGAGATTCTAATGGGAGGGAGAGTGTCTCCTGCAGAAAAGGGCAGCCTGCAGAAGAGTTCAGTTCGAAAACTGGGTCGGCAAGAAGGTCCTGAATCCGGAACCGGAACTCTGGGACTTGTTCCTGGGAAGAGTAAACTGAAAGACAAGCTGTCTGCCATTCGGCAGGATCGCGCTGAGCGCCGCGAGTCTCTTCAAAAGCAAGATGCCATCCACGAGGTGGATTCCTCAGAGGATGAGACAGACGAAGGGTCAGAAGACAGCCAAGATGGACGCAGGACAAGCTACGTTCCTCCTAGCCATATCTTGAGACCTACTACTGTAATGGCCTCTCCCCATACCATCAGACTCGGACCAGCAGCTCCACCAACACTGGGACTAATGCCCTCAACAGTTGCACCACCAGGCTCACCTCAGACTAGTCAAGGACTGCAGATACAAAGCCAAAGTAACACTCAATCTCAGACACCAACTTCAACCTCACCGCCAATGCAAGCTGCAGCCAAGCCCCCAGAACAGAATCCCTCAACCTCTACTATGGCCCAAGACTCCAATTCAACACTATCTGATGACTCAATAAAAAAAGAGGCAAAGGTACGGGACTCCAGTATTAGGCCTTCTCCACCTCAACCCAGCCCTCTGTCCAGCACCTTTTCCACCCACGGCAGCGCCTTTACCTCTGTTAGCAAAGACCCATTTGTTAAACCTACCACACCTCCATTGGATCCCCGGAGGACCCCCAAAACTTCTGAGCCCAGGTCCAAAACCAGTGCTAAAATGGATTCTAGCACTGCTTCTGGAGTAGCCAGGGAATCCCCTGTTGCTACCACACCAACAGGAGGCATCACCAAGGAAATGAAGGAGGCCGACAACCGCAGACAGGCTGCAGCCGCTGCTGCTGCTACTGCCTCAGCATCCACTGCCTCTGAGACTGGAATGGACAAAGTCGTATCTCAACTGGCCACTGTTGCTAAGAGTGTGCTTGGCCCTGTCAAACTCAACATCCCAGGTACTAAAGAGGCCTCGGAGCGGACAAAGGACCAGCGTCCCCAGGTAGATGCCACCCACCCAAAGATAAAAGAATGTCGTCTGGAGCGTCCTGATTCTCCTGACCGCATAAGTCCATCTACTGCTTCCGGCTCCCAGTCTCCAAGGCTGACTGAATCTCCCTCTAAACAAACATTATCCAAATCTGAGCCAGCCTCAACTTCTCAGAGGTCTTTAGAGGTCCCAGGGACTTCAAAAAGGCCAACTCCTCCAAACTCCCAAGCTGGGGAAGAGAATCAGGAAAGACCAGGGACTGCACGAAGTGGCTCCGCACCAAGGCCTAGGTCTGAAGCACAATCACGAGCCCAGGCAAAGCCCAGTTCCACTACTTCACGAGATAAATCTAACAACACAACGTAGCAGCCTTGCATTTTCTCCAGCTTTAATTTAACTTGCCTATTTACAGACAAATGCACATTTTAACACAAAGCAGTTGTCCTGTTTAATGTCAGTATCCCTGTGAAAAGATTATAGAAAGATAAGACAGAGGAAGAGATGGAGGTGTTTACACATGAGCCCAACAGCTTAATTTCAGAATGTTTTATGCTCTGCCATTCACAAAATAATTGAGGCTTTGTAATTGGTTTGCTGTTCTTGTTCCTCTTTTTTAAGTATTTTTCTTAGCAGATAGAAAACCTGGAAAAATGCATGGTTCTGCCCCCTGAGAGCCAGAAACCGTATCCAATTAATACCTCTTCATATTGCTTTAAGAATCTTCTCTTGTAGTATGTATAGTTGTGCCTTAAAGCAACACCTCAACATTTCACTTGTATTTCTTTCTGCCTGTTCATCTTTAGAGGACGACATATTGCAGCAATAAGAGTAGCGTATCCCAAGCAATTTTTACAAACACAATAGGTTGATTTCATCACAAGTGTAGTATATAACGAAAACCAAACTGCGTTTTTCATCTTTCTCACTCTTGTCAGCTTTCAGTTGTGTCAAACAGCTGTGAGATGTCTTTGAAAATGGACCTGAGATTTTCCATTTCCATACATTGGGGAGAAATTATAATTATTAATGCCATAAATTAAATTTTTTAAGTTTCTTTTCAGAATTAAAGATGTTATTAGAAATGTATTTAAAATTACAATGTGTAATGAATCCTGTGGTTTTTGGCCATCATTCACATCCCACTAAAGCTTCGTAGCTGAAGACATTACTGCAAGTGCAAGCAACTTGCACATCATTGTGTTTAGATCATGTTTGGTTTAGTCCTTGTTTAAAATTCCAAGCAGACCATTTTATTTCTTACTCAGCTTGCACATTTTATTTCCTCTCATTTTAATATCTGGACCAATCTGTCTCTGTATATTTGTTTGCCTGTTTTTTTTGTTTTGTTGTCCCCGCTAGACTTTTTTCTGGAGTATGTGTGCGTGCCTATGTATAGAGTGTGTTTGTGTGGGTTCTAATATAATGTATATTTTAAAAAAGTCTGTTCTTTGTTTGTTTTATGCCCTAAACAATGGGAGATTGTTTTTAATTGGTGTCCTGTCTTTGCCATATCGGCCCTGTCTGATTCGGCTCTTTGAAATATACCAGGCAAAAATGTATTTGCACAAACTCTTTTTATTTTGTGTGTAATTAATATGAAAAACCAATAAATACAGTATCCAGTTAGATCCAAGACTCTGTTGGGGTCTTGAGGGGTTTGACCATGAAAATCTTGAAATCATCTTTTTATGGATCTAAAACTGTGGAACGTTTTCATGTTATCTTGACGTGACAATGTGTTAACACCATAATGTATTTTAAGCTTAACCTGTATAACTATAATGTTTTAACCACATTTTGCATTTGTCCAATCGTCCGAAACCAATTGTCTGTGTTGTGTTTCTGCTCCATTTACCACTCAACATTTATGCTTATTGTTTAAAGTTCAACACTTGCCACTAGTATAAAAGAGGTCTCGTTGCTCAGTTTCAAAAGCAAGGCTATTTCCAACACACTAATATACTACTTTGTCCATGCCCATATGAAGAAAGTAAAAAAAACCTAGCAGGGTTTTTTTTTTTTTACTTAGACTTTGATTGTGATTCAGAAGTCACTTGATGATGGTATGTACAGTACAGTTAACCTATAACCTTATTCATGTTTTGTCCATATAAAATGTGTATGGATGTCTTGCACATTTATGTTTCTTTATGGAATGGAGCTGTTGATCGCTTTGCAGCCTGAAGCTTAATTCCTGATGAACCTAATTACCCTGGGCACCATGATTAGTAACAAAAATGCACTTGTAACGAGAATGGCATTTGGAATGGAAGTTGGAAATGCATCTGTGGGCAGTCAGGTTTAATATAGTGTTTGCCCTTGTTGCAGCCAAGGCAAAAATCCACACTGTTATTTAAAAAAAAGACCAAGTCTTAACCATTATGTCCACAAGATGACTTGCAACTGAATCCCACTCCAAAGTAACATTCTCATACCCAGAGAACTTGAATCTTCATTTTAAACTGAATTTGTTGGGCTTAGAAAAACTGCCCTTAAATGTTTACATGCGTTATACCTTGAGAGAACATTTGTAAACGGCACACTAGTGCATTATGTCTAAATAATGTGTAGTGTAGTGCGAGTGCTCGGGCATGTTTTGTAGCTTAGATGATAGCAGACCACTAGTGATTCCTGCATTTGAGATTTTACAGGGTGTAAAGACATTAAGTAACTGTTGCATTCACTCCTAGTATTTAGTTGTCTCTTTTTTTCTGTTTTTTTTACATTAAGTCTCTGAAGACCTGCTTCAAATTATAGGCTGTGTGTGCTTTTAACAAAAAAGGAAAATGTAATTTTGTGTGTAAATCCGTTAAATTCATCTCTGCTCCCTTTTCTAAAGTCGTGAGCAGCCGTGGGCTGTGAAAGTGGCGCTAACTGCCTTCTCGTGTACGTGATGTGGATGATGATGATGGTGGTTGGGCTATTTGTTGAGGTAAAATCAGGTATCAGAATGCCTGCGGTGGTCATCCATCAATGTCCCGCAGCCACATGCCACCGTGCACGCACTAGTGAAATGTAATCTCGCACACCGTCTAGAGCAAATTCTCCCACCACCTCTCACCTGTGGTATAGCTCTTTATGAATGAAAACCTTTGGAGCACACATAAACACACTACTTAAATCTACTCAAATAGACTCCATGTCCAACCACTGCCCTGTCCTTGCGTCTTTGTGTGCTTGTGTTTGACCCAAATGGCAACACAGATGAGATGGTTCACTTTTATGTAAATATTTTTAAGTCTAGTGTTCTGAGTGTCTTTAAAATGAAAAGAACTGAAGTTATTTGGTGCAATGGCCATTGCCTTAGACATGACGCATAGATGAATGGGACAATGACTAGATATAATTTGTATTTTAAGACATGACACTCAATTATGGTGATACAGTGGTGTTACGGATCTAGGGCACTGTCCATGTGTCCGTCATGCTTTGTCCAAGACTAAAGGAGACTGTGGTTGTACAGACACAAGTGAAAAGAAATGGGCAAAGAAAAAAACTGCTAGAGTTAAACCAGTGCAATATCTTACAATTTTCTATTGTGGTACGACGCATGTTTGTTGTTAATCCTACCTTATGAATAATAAAGATTTTTTTAAATAACTCAGAAGTGCTTTGCATTTATTAACTGAGGTTGATGTAAATGGATCTGCCAAACGGATATTCAAATTAATGTATAAGTGTATAACTTTTTATTTTTTATTTACAAAAAAATAATCATCCACTTTTCACATTCAACCCGGTGTCATCGAGTGGTAAAACGGGAAAGGCGACGCTTGAATTTACGGGTATGTCCCTCTTTGGCTAATGTACTTTCAAGATGGAGGGGCAACATGGCGACCAGCATTCGAACCCCTCACCCGTATGTATTTTCAATGGTATATTATGAACTTCCGAGAATACTTTATTACTTGAAAGAAGTAAATATACATTAATGAGCACATATATTTTTAATATATATATATATATATATATATATATATATATATATATATATATATATATATATATATAAAGTGTTTTTAGCTAAGAATAAAATAAAAAAGTTACACAGTGTACCTTTAAGAATCAAGGGTACATAAACTTTTGTTAGTTTTTTTGTCCAGCTTTTTATATAAAATATATTAATCAGGACAGTACTAAAGGTAACAAAAAAATGCAATATGAATGATCCCTGTAATTTTGTTAACATTATTCACAATGTCACAAATTATTCAAGGGGTGTGTAAACTTTTGAGCAAGACTACATTGAGTAAAGATATCCAGCTTTCTGAACTCTTTATTTGGACATTCTTTAGTCAATAAGAAGATTGGGTCTATCAATAAGAAAAGTGGCATTTTCCACGAGGCAGTTGTTGAACATGCTAAATGTGGATCATCTGGACTTTAGCATAAAAATTGAAGAATTCACTCATATGCAGCTCCATTTCCCCTTCATTTACGCATGTTGAATGGATCCCTAATAGACAGTTATTAGATATTTGCTTACCTGTCATAAGCTTGTTTCAGGGAATTCATTGCCATAATGAATGTAGAAGACAGTCCTCGAAGGATGTATACACCATGTTAATAGGCATAGCATGCCAACGTTAGGCACTGACAAGACAGCAATAATGAAACCCATTACATTCGTGTGTGTGTTGTGTGTGTTCTCTCTGATCTCTAAGGTGTGTTGAGCGCATGTTCAAGAGCTGTATGCCCTGAGGCCACAGACAAGAGGGTCAAAGGTTAGCTGGCTTGCTTAAAAGGTGCCCACCATAGGGGATAATTGGAGCCTGTCCCGCCCTCATTTACCAGTTCCCCATCAGCAGGCCTGAAAGTGTGCATGGGGAAAATGTGCACACTTAAACCCGCTCTTCAGACCCCCTCGCTTACCATCTCCCTACGGCGCGCGAACCGCTGGAGAATGGAGATGCTCTGATGACCCAATGTGTCACTTCCTCTTGCCCCTCCCCCCTCTGGCAGGAAGCTGTTGCCACTGATGGATTGCAGGCTGAGTCTCTCTCTGACACCCGCTCTACATGACCGGGTAAATTCATTCCATTCCTGCCTCTCTCTACACAGCCACCCATCCCAGCATCCACTGCCTGACAGCCAGCCTAATGGGGGGACCAGGCCAAATGGATTTCAGAAGAAAAGCGAAGGGGGGCAGGGCCTCAGGGGGGCAATAATTCTCCCCTATTTCAGAATTTATTTTCCCCAATCCTCTCACTTTTTTCACTTCTCAGTTTTCTCTGAGAAAGAGAAAGGAAGGAGAGGTTTCACTGCCTATTGATTCAATTTAAATGTGACAAGTTTGAACGCAGGTACATGAATCATTGTGTCTTATTTATGAGCATGAGCCACATGTTGAACGTTAACCTTCCAAACTTACCTGGGTCCACTAGATAATAGGAGGCATAATAAATGCTTTCATCGGTTCCAACTGATATTAGATGTTAGCAATTAGTTTTACCTGCTTATAGTATGGCACAGAAGAATGGCAGGTGGAAGCTGCATTATAGGCTAATTGCCCTCTGTGGTACTACGTGCCACATTTAATGAGCCTTATTCTGTGTGATGAATGTACAACATAATTTGTACAGTGTGCAGACTTGATGTTGCCTGCCAGGCAAATAGTGGGAAAGTTCAGTTGCTGAGAGCAATAAATTAGCCCGTGGAGAAGAGAAATAGACTGGGGTAGGCTATTGGGATTTCAGCTCAGCTAATACTGCATGCCAAGGAAATGGTGAAAGGAAGGATCTGAAAGAAATTGTGAGTGAACTGTGGCTGGAGGGTCATTAGGAAGACCTGAACCTAAAAGAAACTAAGTATATTGCAGACTGTGAACATGAATGATTCAATAGTTAAAGGGAGGGAAGGCAATTTCGGAGAGCATTAGATCTTTTGATTTAAAAGCATAAGATCTCACCCTCCTCCTTCCAGAGCTCTCTCTCTCCAAGGCCACACTTCTCCAAAACACGCGCACAGCCAGAGCGGAGTCTGCAAAGTGGTGTGAGTTGACAAAGTCCTCACTTTTTTTAAATCTATATCAAATGTACATTTTTGTCCCCATTACATTTAAAGGGTTAGTTAACCCAAAAATTAAGACCCATGATTTACTCAAGCCATCCTAGGTGTAAATGACATTCTTCTTTCAGACGAATACAATCAGTTATATTAAAAATGTCCAGGCTCTTCCAAGGTTTATAATGTCAGTGACTGTTTTGAAGTCCATAAAAGTGCATATAGCCATCAAGGATACTGCTCCACATGGCTCCGGTTAATAAAGGCCATCTTCAAGTTTAATTTGCACGTGCATAAAGCAGTGATATAAGCATAAATATGTATCTATG
Source organism: Pseudorasbora parva (assembly GCF_024679245.1). Lineage (NCBI taxonomy): Eukaryota > Metazoa > Chordata > Actinopteri > Cypriniformes > Gobionidae > Pseudorasbora > Pseudorasbora parva. Next base: position 31,151,717 of record NC_090183.1, on the reverse strand, counting down.
GGTGTGAGGCCCAGGGGGTATATTAACGGTCTACTGTTGCTATAGTGACAAACAATTGGTTGTTTATGTGGATATTTAAGAAATAAAAAATTGAATATTCAGTTTAACAGCATTAAGAAGTTAAACTTGAACTAAATGCATTTTGACACTTAAATTATGTTAGACATTATGAATGGGTCAAACGCGTTTGCAAAAAGGCCTGAATCCATGTTTTTGACTGCTCTCTCACTGAATCATCTGAAGTGATTTTTCTCAGTCAGTAAAATAGACAGTATTGAGAGAACAACCAGCGCTGTTTTTCCAGTTGTTTTCCTATGTGAACATGTGCTAAATGGATGTCTGACAATTTTGTTGCTTTTTGCAGTTTTCAGATCTCAATCTGCAGCACTGATGTTCTGAAAGGTTAGGCTATATGATTATTTAACTTTATATTGTTAAATAAAAACACTTTTTGTGTGTAGGCTACCATCAGATGAAATGAGGTGTGCTTTCTCCATCCATGCAATAAATGCACATCCTTCAATGAGTTTTATATCTGTGGCTTAATCCATTTCAGTGGCAGCCAAAATCATTTGTTCAATATGAGTCAGTCAGTAGCTACCTAAAAAATACTATTATAGTATTTTAAAGGACAATAACATAAACTTTAACAATTGGCTTTTACATCAAGTCAGCTGTCACTTTGCGCAAGGCCCTTTGCGTCTCGCACACTTGACACGGCCCTTGCGACGGTACTGTATTTAATAGTGTGTGTTCAATGCTGCCTTTACGTGCTATCAGAAATTTCCTACTTCCCACTTCAGAAGTCGTGATTACGAGCTTGTTGTGTTCAGGTGCTTTGTTGTTGGAAAGAATGGAGGATGCCAGGTTCATACTTTTGTGTGTCTTTGGAAAATATTATTTTAACTCTATAACCATTTCAGTCATTTCCCGGTCCCAGAAAATCATATAATCACTGGCAAACATAGCAGCACAACACGAAAGCATATGGTTTATAATCACATTCACAATAAAGGCATAATGTAGACAATAAAGGCTACTAAAGACTAAAAAGGCAATATTTTTCAGCCATACATCCTTACTTTTACCACACTAGCTAGTCAGCTTGCTCACTATTCTGGAATAAAATACACAATATGCTTCAAATGATTATTAATTTATGTAAATATGTACTACTTTAACGACAAGACAAGACTGGTGAAAAAACCTGAATAAAACACCTGCCACAGCAGATTCGTTTCCCATCTGCCATTTTTTTAACGGTTATGCCACGCCCATCTCGGGAACTTGGGTATCAAAATTATTTCCAAACTTCCCAGTGGTAAACACGACATCAGAGGGTGTTCATGTGCATTTATTTTACCTCGAAAACTCGTATTTACGATGATTAAGATAGCACGTGAAGGCAGCACAAGTCCTCCAGGGATGTTCGTATTTACGAGGTGAGAAGTAGTGTTTACATGTGCGTTCAAGTCTCTTTGGTCGAGCAAGATGGCGGTGTGCCCTCTTTTAATGAATTTTACGAAAATACAGCAACTTATAGCTTATAGAAAATGAACAAAGAATGCGTAACGTTATCAGGGGAGTTTTATTTTTTTACATTAATTAATCTGTGCCCACTGCAAACGGTATCGTTATTTAGGCTACTTGTTGTATTTCAATGCTAGCTTACTTTGTTGTAAATGACAGCCTGACAGTGACCAACTTGTACAGATCGTCATGATGGCGTTCATGTCATAAATATGATCTTATGACATGGCTTGGTGGCTGAGTTTGCTTACATTTAAATAGTCTTCCCATTACTGCCATCTGTGTTTACGGACAGCAGTAATCTTAAAATGTTTAAACTGCCAAAAACTGCTTAAACTACAATATGATTTTTATTTTAGGCCTATACTAACAGTATCAGAATTCAGTCACATATGTTTTATATTTTTATAAATTAAATATAAAGAATGACACTAACTTTTTGTGGATAAAATCAAGTTGTATTGTGTTTGTTGATTTTTTTTTTTAAATTATTATTCATTGTTTTTAATGACTACTATCCAGCCGAGACCGCGACAATTTAAAGGGGGGGTGAAACACTCAGTTTCAGTCAGTGTCATGTCAATCTTGAGTACCTATAGAGTAGCATTGCATCCTGCATATCTCCGAAAAGTCTTTATTTTTTTTATAATTATATAAGAAAGATGCGCTGTTCCGAGTCTTTCCGAAAAAAGCCGAGCGGGTGGGGGCGTGTCGTGTGAGCGGAGCTAAATAATGACGTGTGCTCGCTGCTGCTATTGTGTTGAGTGCGTCGAGTGCGTCGTAAAGCTGTCATCCCTAACAGCGGGGAAAAAACTTTATTCAAAATAAAAATATGGCTTTTAATCAGATACAGCCATACATCTATGATCCGGAATCAGACCCAGAGGCTGCAGTTGAACAGGAGCAGCAGCAAAAACGACTAGAGCAGGACTATGTGGTACGATATACACTAACTATATAATATGCTTAGCGGCTTGTGTTATTTACATATTTATACTTGAATTATATCGTCGTATTTTTGTCTTTGAAGGTGTACATGTGGGAAGTGCAGTTGTGCACATGTGTTTGTGTGTTTACGCGTGGTTTGTGTAGACAGGTTAAGTTAGTGTTTACATAGAAAGACACGGAATAGTAGCACATTTGAATGAAGAAGCGTGCTTATTTAGTTCAACATATTTCCCCCCTCTTTGTGTATTGTTGAGTGCTTTTACAATACACAAACATAAAGTTACACATATAGTGGCCAGCTAAACAAATGTACACGCACTACACATCGCATGCTCCATTGATCAATTTCTATATATAGTAATATATATAGTAACTATACGTGATCATGTTTGGGCTACTTGATGAGCATAGACACAGACATTTGAAGCAGTCTAACTCACCGCCCGCGGTTCTAACGTTGGGACTGCTCCATCCTTCAGCATTAGGCTATTGGAAAATCCGGCGTCGAGCTGGGCCTTGTTTATGAAACAGTCGGCACCGAAATGCAGCGAACAGATATAAACATTCGCGCAACTCAGTTGCTGATCCGGAAAAGCAAATTACATCCACTGTTGCCTTACCGCGGGGTTTTGGGGGAATCTGTGCAGGACTGTCTTGGTCTGGCAACCAAAAACGCACTTTTTGATGTCATTGTTAATTGTGCACATTACCTGTGCAGCGCAGCCTACGAGCGCTTTGATGGGCATAGCCTGTTGCTTTCGCTCTCTCCCTCGCTCTCTCTCACGCGCTTCCGGTAGAATTGTCTGTAAGGCCCATACAAGGAAATTCCGCCCCCACTAACGTCAATGGGGACGCATGATCGCAAAAAACTTGCCGAAACTTATGACTAACCGGAAGTAGTATTTTTGACAAAGAAATACTCCCATCAAACGTCCACCTTAACTTTTGAAACTTTGTCCATGTTTAGTATGGGATTCCATGTCTTTAACAGTGTAAAAAGATCAGTATGCATGAAACAGCATTTCACCCCCCCTTTAAGCAATATTTAGTTTTTTGTTTTTTTGTTTTTCTCCTGCGTCACTTTCAGGTAGCTTCGCCTATATTGAAATTTCATTCAATGGAAGTACAAGCCAGCCAGGCCATCAAACATGTAACGTTACGAGGAGATCTGAGGTGTGGAAGTTGAGAAAAAAAATGAAGATTCACAAGGAAACCAGATTTCGTCTGGAGAAGCACACGGTATGTGTTTTAGACTGACTTTCGTTCGGCTTTTCGTGTCGTGTAAATACTGCTTTAAATGCTTTTAACGAAATTATTTATGTGGTGATGGTAAAGGAAAGATACAAAGACTGTGTAGTAGGCCTATAGGAAATCGCCTGGGACACTGGTCAGTAAACACCATAGAACAATTCAGGGAGTCATTTGGACAGTTGTTAAAACGTCAGCTGGAACCAGTGCTGTTCCTGTTCGTTTGCCTTAAACTCTACGTTGCCATCCCTCCGTCTGGTTCACTCAAATTTGCATCATTGCGTATGAGTTCCCACAGAGCCGTTGAAAAACCCTTGATCACATGGAATCCACCACCATAGAGTTGATTTATGATATTTTTTTTCTCCATGCTAAATTGTTTAATACAGCATTCTATATGTAGCATGTTTGAGTTGTTTTTGTTTTAAATGTTGTTAAGTTGTTTGTGGTTGGGTAAATTAAATGCGATATGTGGTGACATCATAATCGTGTTGCATTGTGGTATATGAAGCTGCCTGCCATTATATGAATGTATTGCTGCGTTCCACTCTACTTTAAGACACCCACTTGTGAACTTCCCTAAGCACTTCCCCTTGGAGGGAAGTTTATATGGACAGACCCTTGCTCCCTCGATTTTGACAGAGTGAGCGAGTCTACTTCATATGTACACTTCAGGCAGCTTCATATACCACAATGCAATGCGATTGTGACGTCACCACATATCACGTTTAATTTATCCCACCACAAACAACTCTGATATTTTTTAAAACAACCCAAACACATCCATATACATAGAATGCTGCATTAAACAATTTCGTAAAGGAAAAATAAATAAATAAATCAACTGCATAGTGGATTCCAAGTGATCAAGGGCTTAGGGCGTTCCAGTTCAGTCTATTGCAAAGTTTCCGCCAGTAGTGGGCACTCATGCAACGTAAGCAATGACACACATCCAAATGAACGAAACGGAGGGAAGTTCGCGAGTGAAGGGCATGATAAAAACAAATGCAGCATCAGAATCGAGGGAGCTAGGGTCTGTCCATATATAATGGTGGCAGGGATTCCCTGAAGGGAAGTGCCTATAGGAAAGTTTGCAAGTGCATATCTAGAAGTGAAGTGGACGCATCCTATATATCTCTGGATGGTGAAAACAATCCCATCATTCACCTCTCCTTCATAGCTTTTGTTGTTGTTTTGAAAATGCGACTGGAGGCGAAAACGTACAAATTTTGCCTTTAATTATGAGAAGGTACATGGCCATCTTGTGCCAATGAAACTGACTTGAATGCACCTGACGTCATCAACACGACTTCCCAATTCGTAAATCAAATTTTCCCGGAGGACTTGAACGCAGCATGAAATTACAGCATCATCAGGCTACAGCTCTCAGCTTTTTGTGTTTTTTTGCTGCTTGGTAGAGAGTTTTAGGCAGAGACAGAAGAATCTAGGCCTTTGAATGCTAGCGCATGTAATGGCCATTAATTGCGATCAGGACTGGGCATGTACAGTAGCCTCACGACACCAGCAAAGTGCAACAGCGGTTGTACAGTAAGCCTACTGTTTTAAATTTGTTTTGTTTTTTTGATGCGGCGTCGGCGCAATAACTGACCGACAGGATTAAAATCTTCTTTCTTAGGCCAAACATAAACTTCAGACTCGTCTTAACTCTTAATGGTAAATAAGTTCAACATTAGCAGGTAGGGAATTCCAGGTAAGATACAAACACAGATTTAATTAAACTTCCACTTAAAGGTGCACTATGCAGCTTTCCGTCCACTGGAGGGCGCCTATTCAAAACAAATGCGTAGTTTGATGACGCAACGTGTGAGCGCAGCATCTTGGGAGATGTGGTCTTCTCATCACAGCCGGTGGAAAATAGGACTCGGGCAGAAATCATGTTCATGCATGCGGTTATTAAAGTTACTGTAGTCTAAAGCAGAGCAGGACCGAGTGTTATGGACCTGAGCACAGCTGCTGGAGCGATTGTTAAACAAATACCCGTCTCGCGAATACCGGGACTTTTATTATGACGGGATGGGACACATTCGCCCGGCGCCTGCACAGATCCGCTCTTCCGGTTATGATTTTGAGGTAATGTAGCTCTATTTATCATATTAGATACATTTAAGTGTGTTTAAAACGATGTTATGACTTTACTCCGTGCGTTCACTTGTTCACACTGCTAAGAGTCAAGCGTTCCTGCGAAATAAAAGCCGAAACCGAGGGTAATGCAGATATGACGCAATTGACAGGCGACTCCCTCAAATGCAATGCTGAAACGTCCCTGTCCTTAGTTAAAATAGCAATTTTCTCACAATTTACAAATAGTTGGAAACTTCTGTGATATTGTAGGTACTCAACTGAACAAAATATATAACACCGGCCTAGTGGTTTTTGGATATTTTACTGCAAAAATACTACATAGTTCACCTTTAACAACTTAGAATGTCCATCAGATAATAACAAACATTATTTTGCAGACCTGAAAATGATACGTTTACCGCCTTCATGTAAACAACAAAAAAGGTGGCTTCATGTGTATGCGTATTACTTGCTCAGTTATGGAGTCTCTCTATGCAGTGACATCACCAACTACTGGCCAGTGGCCAGATATGCATAATACAGCATTTTTTGTCATATTTGCACATCTGTGTGAATAGTGATCGCTTTGACAATGTTGTCATCTGTTTTTAGTACATCGTTGTAGTATGATACCCTGCAGGTCCAAAATGAGATGGTTATGATAGCTGCAGGTGTGGGTGATCAGAGTGGGTTCAAACTGTTACCACACTAGGGCTCTTGGCCTCTTGAGAGCGCGTTTTCACGACAGGAAGTAAGTGCGCAAGACACGTGTCCCAAAAAATCCCAATGCGAAGTGCCCTAAGCTCACACTATCCGAAGCAGTATTTAAGGCTAAGGGTATCCCATGCATTGTGTTTGGAAACTTGTGTGCAGCGAAATCGCAAGATGTTGAGGAACATTTTCCAATGTCAGTTAAATTAATTGGATATTACATACTGTATAATTTGGAAGTAAAACATAAAATGTTGCACATTTTATTGGTGCAAAGAGTAGGCTGTGTGTGTTTTTATATTTTTATCACTTAATTAGAAACACCATAATTATGGTTTTATTCTAAAATGCAAAGTATTTAAAATCAAAATAAAGCTCGGTAAACACGAATAATGAAATGTTCTACACACACTTAGTAGTGACGTGTGTCGTTTCAAACCATAGACCGTAAAAAAAATGGACAACGCAACTTCATCCGTTTCTGCTGACTGCATGAGTTGAAGCTTCCAGCTGCAGACAGTAAAAGAAAATGGACACAGCGACCCCATAGTCTTAAACGGCGAAAAGTGAAGTCAATTAGAAGCGCTCACTTCCTGATGGCTGAGCAGTATGTACTGCACTGGCTAGTGTTGTCACGATACCAAAATTATGACTTCGATACGATACCAGACTAATATACCTCGATACCGATACTAAATCGATACTACGGTAAAAACAACAACAACAAAAAACAGACAATATGAATAATATGACAACAGAACTTATTATTCATTGTTTTATTTCTTTTAACTTAACTAAAAATTCACTTGGCCAGCATGTTCCTGCCCTAGTTTTTGACCATTCCCTCTTCTTGTTACTATAATATGCCAGTGTGAACATCCTTACAGAGATCACATTATCATTCAAACATGTTATCATTCAGTAACCTTTCACTTCAGGTTGGGTTGACCAAAATCTTATTTCATGATATGAGTTATTTAATATTTTTTAAATGTAATTTTATAATTATAATATAAATTTTTAATTGTATCTTTGTTTTAAAAAAAAGCAAATAAATGCAAATTACAAACAATATGACAAAAACAGTGCTTTATTTTTCAGCTATAGGTCTATTTAAAGGGGTCATATAATGGAATTTTTGTACAAGTTAATATGATTATTTAGTGTCTAAATGAAAACTTTGCAATATACATTAATAAAAAAAATTCTTATTAGTATTGTAAGAAAACACTCATTTTACCTGGTCAAAAACAACTCTGTTTTAAGCAAGCCATTCTCCTGCATACGGCTTTAAATGCTAATGAGCTTTGCTCACCCCGCCCCCACCATAATTATGGTTTTATTCTAAAATGCAAAGTATTAAAAATCAAAATAAAGCTCGGTAAACACGAATAATGAAATGTTCTACACACACTTTAGTAGTGACGTGTGTCGTTTCAAACCATAGACCGTAAAAAAAATGGACAACGCAACTTCATCCGTTTCTGCTGACTGCATGAGTTGAAGCTTCCAGAACAAGCTTTCGCCCCTCTGTTCTGTAGGGCTCTCTCTCTCTCTCACACACACACACACACACACACACACACACACACACACACACACACACACACACACACACACACACACACACACACACACACACACACACACACACACACACACACACACAGAGTGTCGCCGTTGACAACAGTAGAGCCGAAAGAGTCGCCACGCGAGTCTCTGAGGAGATCTGTGCAACTTTAGCAATATGAACCGGTGTCTGACAACAGGACAAGACGACAGCTCCAACGAAATTCGACAATTAAGGCTAAACTTATTTAAAAAAACGAACACTTGAAATTAAATCATCATGATTATAACTGACTACAATGACAAACTAACTTTGGGGGAAAAAATTTTTTAAAGTGTAATTTGATTGTTTAGTTTGCCTCGCATCAATTAGAAAACACGGATGGGTGGCTATACTGGGACCATCCACCTGGGGGCAATCGAGGCGCGGAGGCTTCAGTGTCCAGGCTTGTTTCAAACTAGCGCACACAGAGCCATTGAAAAATGGTTATCTTTTTCTATGGCTCTGAGCACACAACATTAACGTCATGTTCTCAGCCACTCCTGTTCGCTGATTGGACGGTACGGAAATCTGATAATTCCCACTTCTGAAGTCGTGATTACAAGCTCATTGCATTCAAATTTTGAAATGAGAGGGTGTTCATGTGCATTTTTTTACAAGGAGACTAGAAAAAATTCTAGTAAAACTTATCGTATTTACGATAATTCCAAGAGCACATGAAGGCAGCATAAATCGCAATCCCTACGGAAGCCCTGAACGGCCATGGATAATAATTTTTTTTCTGTCTTATGTTGTGATCACGAGTTAATTATCTTGTGATCTCAAGATAACAAAAGTTGTTTTCTCGTGATAACGACATAATTTTCTCGTGATCTCGAGATAACAAAAGTTGTTTTCTCGTGATCACGAGTTTCATTCTGAAATACTGCATAGCACCCAGAGTCTACGGTTGCTGTAGCAACGAACACAACTTTCACAGGCATCTGATCAATGGATAATAAACCGTGCGCTGGATCTTTCAGCAAAATCTTTGCTTCACTTAATAAACATTTTATTTGTGTAATTAACATGTTTAAATGATCAAAAGAGAAGGATCCTTCAGAAGGATGGCAGATTATTCTGTTCTATTCTAAAAATCATTTAGTTTCGATTCAGCCCATTTTATTTTCCTCATTCATAATTTCATTACATAATTTGTTTGTTATTAGTATCCTTCCTTCTAGCCTTTATTCCATTAAAAAGCGGTGCAGTAGCCTACTCCATATTTCTAAAAACAAACAAACGTTTAATCCAGTTAATACAGTCTCGTACAAAATACAATCGTTTTAATTGCACATTATCACTGATTTAAATTAGGCTGCAATGCATCTTTACATGGGCTATACATCACATCTAGGCGATACATTGAGTGACACAATGTGGCAAACTAACGGTTATTTAGGCTGCTGATTAAAATGGCATTTTAATGCACAAAAAGGTGCAAATAGAATAGTGAAATCAAAATGAGTTTAACAGTAAGTTTAGTAACGCACCAAACGCTATTATAGCAAACTAATCACATTAGACCATTCAGTTATATTAATTGCCTAATGCACACAGTACTGCACAAAGTATAGTGATCACGAAAGGTCTTCAACGCGTTCAATCTGGACCAGTACAACACAAGGTGGATAGGCTACCGCACCCCATCAGTTAATTGGTTCTATACTGCCACCTCGTGGCGCAGTTGTGTAACTTAGAAAATACGAACTCGTGATCACGACAAAACAACTTTTGTTTTCTCGAGATCACGAGAAATTTAACTCGTGATCACGAGAAAACAACTTTTGTTATCTTGAGATCACAAGATAATTAACTTGTGATCACGACATAACAAGACAGAAAAAAAATATTATCCATGGCCGTTCAGGGCTTCCGTACAATCCCAGACGGAGTACTAAAGGAAAAGGAAAATTGAGCGGCGGTACCTTGAAAACTTGGGCCAAATGCAGAAAATACATAATGTAAGTAGTCCAGGGTGTGCATGACAACTGTACTCAATGGCAGAAGTCATATTTCGCAGCATGAATCCCACCATTGACCCGAATCAAGTAGCAGATAGCGGTGTAACAAGATCTATTATTCTAGAAAATGCTTCGAATTATTTTCTACACATCTTTGGTTACACAGTGAGCAGTTGAAAGTCATTATTTATATGAGCATTCTGGTGTTTTTCTGCGTCTATCTTCTTAAAACAGCTGTGCAGATATGATAATTTTCATGAAATGGTTTTGTTTTTCTTTCATGTTGACTGAATAAATAGTTGTGGTTAAGTCTCAAAACTCTCCCTCAGTAGGGGTTAATAATGACAGATGGGAGAGTTGGGTCTGTATGAGGGTCTGGCCACTGGGGTCTCCATCACTGTCACTCTGATTGATTGGGACATCAGCCAAGATAAAAGATCCTGTCTTCCCTGCACGAGAGCCCAGCTCCCCGGGGAAAGGTGAGAGAGGAACCCCTCCAAAACATACACACCTGCAGGTACATATGCTCAAACACACCTGCAGGTGGTCTCCCTGCTCGCGTTCACTTCTCGGCCCCAGAAACACAGATGCTCCTGTTCTTGTATCCCTTGAGATTTGCTGTGGCCTCTAACACTCAACTGATGCATCCTTTATTTCCTATCTCTTTTATTTTCTCTTTCTGGTCACACCATCTTCTACATTACAGGGCTGATAGAACATTAAAATTTGATAGCAGGGAATCAACAGTGTTTGTGTGTTTGGGCCAAGACTCTGCAGTCTTGATATTATTAATAATTAATCAAGGTTCTGTGTTTTTGAAAATCCCATCTGGCTGCCTATCTATAATGAAGGTCTAAGTTCAGATTTCAGCACTGAAAAAGAAAGGGTTCTTGTTATTTCTCAATATATACTATATGTGAAAACATCATTAGTGTAACCTGTAAGCATATAAACACCAAGACTGAAGCCAAGACTACAGGCTGCACTGAGCTGCATTACGGCTCATATGAATATTTTGAGTGCTCATCAAAGTGTAAGATGGGGGCAAGAGACACCCCAGTGCCCTTTAGTGACAAACCATGTCATCAACAAAGAATAATACTCCCCATTGCACTGTATTGATGGTTACAGAGTTAAGCCATGGGAGGGCAGTATTTGATTAAGTCATGTGCCATACAAAGACAGACTTGGGATTTCTCATTCAAGAATGGTTAGATTTGATTCAGTCTCCAGCCCTGTTGCTTTTTTATTTAATTACATTGGATTTACTTATCTTCATTATGTTCTATCTATCTATCTATCGATCTATCGATCGATCGATCTATCTATCTATCTATCTATCTATCTATCTATCTATCTATCTGTCTGTCTGTCTGTCTGTCTGTCTGTCTGTCTGTCTGTCTGTCTGTCTGTCTGTCTGTCTGTCTGTCTGTCTGTCTGAAATTTTTTTAGAGACCACACTTATCATTAAAAAATCCATGTTAAGGGGTCTCTTAATTTTTAAAACATCTATCTATCTCTATCTATCTATCTATCTATCTATCTATCTATCTATCTATCTATCTATCTATCTATCTATCTATCTATCTATCTATCTATCTATCTATCTATCTATCTATCTATCTATCTATCTATCTATCTATCTATCTATCTATCTATCTCTTCACACTTAGTCTTCACACTCAAAAAAAAACCTGTAATTGAGTAATTATGAATATTAAAAAGAATTTAAATGTAACACTAAGCATTACACAGTGTATCAGAAAGTGTTTGTGTGGCTGTATTACTGGCCCCCTGTGGCTGCACATGGAACTGCATATGTAAGAACAAAGCCCCTTCACTCTGAGTGTCCATTATTCGCTTCTTTACCCCTTTTTCTCATTGCTTAATTTCTGTTATCCTCTAAAGCTCAGAGAGATTTCAAGAACGTTCATGTAGAGCTTGTTCAAATGAGTTAAAAGCGCTGTACCGGTTTGTAATTGGAGCAGTGCTGCCCATGCAGGTCATTACGTAATATAATGTAAAGATGTCAGGGAGAAGGAGTTTACTGGATAAATCCCAACACGTTCTTACAGTTGAATGGAGTCCAAAGAATAGGCTTTTGCAGAAGAACTTAATAGGGTTAGGCAGCTGCTTTCTCAACTGCTGGCCACTTCAGCAAAAGAGCAAAAAAATGCAGTGAGTCAGAGAGTATGTCAGAAGGGACAGATTAATTGATTTGTTCAAGGGAGGCAAATATTTTCAAGGCAGAGAATTCAATTTTGCCCCATGTGAAAAATGAAAGGGGCAATCAATATTTTCCCACAAACAGAGAAAAAAGTTTTATGTGGTTTTTCACATAGTTACACAACATATGAGCTCTCTCTCTGTGTGTGTGTGTGTTTTCATGTTTTTCTACCTATTCAATCTGAATGCACACAGACTCATAGGGACTTGTCACCGTGGGCACCTACATTGAGGTCCCCATGAGGAAACAAGCTTATAAGTCATACAAATTTTTTTTTTGGAAATGTAAATATGCAGAAAGTTTTCTGTGTTTAGGCATTGGGTTAGTGTAAAGGGATAGAGTACACAGTTTGTACAGTATAAAAATCATTACGTATATGTGTGTATATGTATATAAAAAATAATTTTGTATTGGTCGAAAATATTTCATAAAAGGACATTTTACCTTATTACTTTTTCAATGTTTCTAGTTTAAAGTTAATTATAAAGTTTCTCTCGATTCACACAGATTACACAGAATATTTGATTTGCTTCTCAAGCTCATGAGAGCTGTACAGTTCTTATTATTTGGCTACAACACTTTAGAGTACTGTTCTGTCATTAAAGAATAACTACAAAGATTCAAATGAGTAACACAATATTAAAATGAACTAAATTTACTTTTATAAAAACTGATTAACGAATAGTAATAGCGCTCGGTTGAATCAGATGGTTCACTATTAGCTAATCAGTGCCTACTATTTTTTTTCATACCTCCCAGTGGACTACTAAGAACTACTCTATACAGGCTCATAATTAATATTAATAATGCATAACGTATAATTTATTCTGAAATGAAGATTATGGTAACCTACTAGTAACAACTTAAACGTGTTATTAAATTCTTCTTAAGTGAAAAGCTAATAATGACTGAAGTTGTTGTAAGCTTTTGAGCTTTTTTGTACGGTTTTGGATGCTAATAGCTACTTATGGATTTGGTTACACTTGAGTCATTACTAGTGGGCTGCCATGATCTTCACTTTAGAATACAGATCTAAATGAGCAGTAGGGCTGTACTAGAATAATCGAATATTCGTTCGGTGAGGTGGCATTCGATTTTCAGTTTTGAGATTCGAATATTCGTTTTTTTTTTTTTTCAACACGTGACTTCCGTCGCGGACTCATTCTCACTCATGCTTGAAATAATAATAATACATTTTAAAAAACACCGCAACATGCTTTCAATAAAAGCATCGTGCATTTTAAAGATTTAAATTGACAAAAAGTCAGAATAAGACAAAATAAATCCCTTATATAGAATAAAACTAATTGTAATAGATATTACATTATGTGTCATTTTAAAAACAATTCATTTATTCTTATTCAACTGTTTATAAGCATGCAGTTCATTGAAATCACTGTGTGTTACTAATTTAATTTCTGTTTTGGGATTCATTTGTTTTAAAGAAAGGTTCGTTATTAATACCTTATTAAAGTTCTTGCTCTCAACAGACTTTGTGTTTGGTATCACTTGTGCACTGTCCGTTTTCGGAGCATAAACCTGCCCGTGTAATGCGTACCGGAAACTGTTCTATTTAAAATATTATTAAATGTTTATTAATATATAAAGAATGTGTGCCACCTGATCATATTGCACCAAATGCAACACTGCACTCCACTGGGTCTGCCGCAACACATTTACGATGTCGAAGAGTGAAACGTGAAGTCGTGAAAGATGATACAAATGCAAACCGACACTATTATTATATATTTAGCCCCACCCACCGAAGCTTCGAATATTCGATATTGATTGCCACCTAAGCTTCGAAGCTCAAAAAATGGCATTCGAAACAGCCCTAATGAGCAGTAGTTCCTTTAGAAGAATGTAGTATCACTTGTGTCATTATCCAAAACCTCACAAAAACCTCAAAATCTTACACTGACTTCAATCGTTATTAGACAGTTATCATGCTTTTCACTTTAAAATACCTGTTTCATGACTAAACAATATTCTAAAGTGTTACGTAATTTCAGAAGAGGTACCAAGCTTGGATCAAGGCATCTAATCGAAACTTAAAGGGTTAGTTCACCCAAAAATGAAATTGATGTCATTAATGACTCACCCTAATGTTGTTCCACACCCGTAAGACCTCCGTTCATCTTCAGACAGTTTAAGATATTTTATATTTAGTAAATATAAAATATCTTAAACTTTTTTCCGGAACAACATTAGGGTGAATCATTAATGACATCAATTTCATTTTTGGGTGAACTAACCCTTTAACATTTTTTGTTAACTGGCTTTTCTTATCTGTTTCTTGTGTTATCACTCTCAATGCACCCATCTCACTCCTGCATCTCTCTTTCTTATTTGTCATTTCAGTCTTTACCTGTCCTTTACTCCCCTAGCCCTTTATCATTCATTTGTCATAATCTTTTTTTATCCCCCAGTCTCATTCCATTACCTCATCACTTTAATGTTGTGAAGGATCTTGTAGGACACCAGTGACACATTTTGCTGTAATATGGAAATCTACCCTTGTTTTGCTCTTCTTTAATGTATTGACTCTGAATGGATTATCACCTCATCCACTTAGCCCTAACCAGCAGATGGCAGGGGAAAGGTTTCTACAGTTAGGGTTCTCTACTCTGCCGTATACTTGTAAGTGGAAAAGCTGTGGTGCTAATCAGCTGCAACAGGCTTTATTATGGCATACAGTATGGCATAACCTTTGCCACGTCACAATTTAAGCACTTGGAGAGGCAATTAAAAGCATCTATCTCATATATTCGTTATTGTACCCTGTATCACCAAAAGCCATAGCTAAAATAATAAATGAATATGGAAGGGCCCGGAGAGTTGTTGTTGTTGTAGTTGTACATTTGTGAAAGTTTCTGTGGAGTTATGCAGATTTTCAGTGTGGGCATCACAGTCACTTGTTATTCCAATGTTCTGTACTGCCCTTCGTGAATTAACCTTCCTTCCCCATGTCCACTTACCATTTGTAGGTGGGGCAGAGATGTGTGTCTGACCATCAAAGTGAATAAAGTTAGCACAGTTAAATGGTTTAGGATTATGACTGTACAGACCAAACGTTTAACCCTTCTGTGTCACTGTTGCCAGTCTGAAAATGTGCATGTGCCCAGTGTCTCATTTCATTCAGACTATTTTGATTGATGGAATAGATTAGGGATGTCACAATCAGGTTTTTTTGCCGTCCGAGTCATTTGATTTTGAGTATCCGCCGATACAGAGTCCCGATCCGATACTCCTATAATACATAAAAAAAGAATAAAGTAGAGCGAAAAAAAGAACCAGGATGTTTCTTATTTTTTATTTTATTCACCTTATTTTAACATTCAACAACTCTAACAAACAGAGCACTTCTGTGAGGTAGCTTGAACAATCAAGTAATAAATAACAAAAATTCTTCACTTTTGTAATTTTAGTGCAACAGTAATTATAAAAAAGTCCGGGACCGGAGTTGCGCAGAGCAGGAAGTACAATGGCGATATCAAAAGCACACCCATACTCTCACAGATGCAGAACAATTAATTATGTTGGTGTGAAATAAACAGTTATGAAAATTAAATTAAATTAAATAATCTGCTACCAAAAATCCCGAAAAAAGTCTGTTAGTGCCTTAGTGACAACTTCACTCAGAGAAGACGTTGATCTCAGCTGTCAATCATGACGTCACACCCCCTGTTTTTATAGCATCAAATAACTAACTAAAACTAAACTTATTGCATATTTAACTGTTTAAATTAAAGATTAATCCTTACAAAAGCTATTCAATCAAGAGCAGTGAGTGATTCCTTATCTTTTGTTTGACAGTAATCAGACAGCAGTAAAGGCTACTGCCCCTTTAAGACCTATTGAAAGGCTCCGGGTCGTCTTTCTCGACTGTATAAAGTCCTCTTAAGGCATATTCAGACTATGTCTGCTTGGATACTCATCAAGATGGACATGTTGACATACTTCTTGTGTGAGTTGGTCCGTTTAAGCGCAAGACTTGAAAGAGAACTCAATATTTGTGCGCTGTGAGACGAGTGCGTGCTTTCGGATGATGCACAGAGACAGATCAGCGCGCGCGTTCTCATTCGCGTCTTCTGGCGAATAATTTTACCCGGGTGATGACTGTGAAAATGACTTCTCATATTCGAACCAGAGCCTTAAGAGAAAGAGAGTTGCGACAACGGAAGTTCAAAATGCTTAATAGTCACGTGATTCATGAAGTCCTCGAATAGTTCCAGGAAGTGCTTTGGCGGGCAATTCAAATTGTCACAGTGACAGAACTGCGATTTTTGGTAATTAATAGTCAATAAATGCATTGATTTTAAATTATTTTATTACACATCGACATGTTATACTTAACTAATATGTAACTTTCCATATCTTGCAAAAAAAAAAGTAGAATAATTTTCTCTAATTCCTAAACGATGGATGAAAGGGAATTAAGATGTGCTGATAATTAAAAATCTTCCAGATTAAACGTCTTACCTTTTAAAAGTGCATCACGAACGGTCTGTTCTGCTGTCACTCTATGGCGCGGCTGCTACTTCCAGGAACTATTGAGAGTCTCCACGAGCCGCCATTGCTGTAAAAAAAAAACGTTCCATTGGAGTCTATGGAGTTGTCGCAACTCTCTCTCTAAGTGGCTCTGATTCGAACATACGGCAGCACTCGCATGAATTGAACAATGTTTACACAGATAGACCGCTTTGCCCACGTTTTTCTTTTATTAGCGCTGTTGTAATGTATCACTGAGGAGCCAGCACATGTATCCATCTACAGAAACATAGGCCTACATAAAGCATTATTTTCAAGTTACAAACCATATGATTGATGCGTCATCAGATGTGAGATGAACCGCGGTGCAAGTGCGCACCTTTTACACGGCACTACTGCTCACCTCACCCCAGAATCTATATCCGAGTCCTGATCGGGATGTAACATCCGATTCCGATCGAGTCTGAAATCACGTGATTGGGCCCGATTTCTGATCACGTGATCGGATCGGGACATCCCTAGAATAGATATAGTACCCCTTACACAGTAGTCTATTTTGTTAAAAGCCAATTAATAACTAAAACCAACAACACAAATTGGGTTAACCCATTTATCCGGTGGGTTGTAATAAAAAAAAAAAAATGCATTGCTGTTCTGAAATTATAAAATTATGAACAGAAGAGGGAAAACAATGCAGAATACAAATAATAATAGTGTAAAATGTAGGGAGAGTGGGGTAAAGTGAGACCCTTCTAAGCAAGCTAAATGATCAGGAAAATTATTCAATATCAGGAAAATTTACATATTTCCCATTAATTCAGGATGTTTCCTACAAATGGAAATTATCAAAATGCATTCAGGATGAAGGTCAGTGAAAATATGATTGTTTAAAAAAAAAAAAAAAGTGGTCTTGTGTCTCACTTTACCCCAGCTTAGGGACCAGAGAAATCAATGGGGTAAAGTGAACCACTTACTTTTTCTACTCTGAAACTACCATAACAACACATGTTGTAACAGTTTGAATCCTGACAGCTAGCTTGACAACCACGCATACCAGAACTAATGTTGGACTCGTAACAGAATCATGGGGATTGGTTAATTAGTCACAATAAAATAAAAAAATAACTTGAAAGTAACTCTGAACAAAATCAAATATAACATAATATATTTCCAAATATTTATTCATTTAAATAACAGATAGAACTAGTTAGATTAGAACACTGGGGGTCAGAACACAGGACTAGACCGACCTGGATTAGAACATCAGCCTATTGACATACTCTACATCTAGACCCAGAGTGCTAATTACCCCACCATACTGCTACTTCACTACTTCTATGACCATCATGGTCCACTACCATATCAATCCCCACCGTAATCGCCAAGTACTTGGCTCTTTTTATGTTTCCACAGGTTTCACTGATGTTATGTTTGTTTTCAAATTTAGTTTAGTTTTAATTACAGTATACAAATACCACAGCTATTTTCACACCCTATACTAAATTTACCCTAAACAGTCAATAGCCTACTCGATCTGGATTAAAGCAGCAAACATTCAGTGTAAAAGTAAAAATTAAATTAAAAAAATGACATAACATTATTTAATATCTGAATCACAGCATATATCGTGTTTTGACATCGACAACCACAACCAAAAAGTGCATTTTACCTCAAACTTGCACTAGTTAACTTTCTAAAGAGAAGGCTCAATCGCTTCTCAGGTCGACATTAACACACTGACAAAATTATATCCAGAATTTAAAATATTTTTATGACACTTTTTTAATGTGTGATTGTTGTGATAATGTGACTTTGGACCCCCCCCCCCCAAAACTGATATTTCTATCCCTTTGTAATTCGAACTAGGAGTCTAGACCCACTCTACATTCCAGCCCTGAATGTCACGGGGAAAGATGAGGAGTTGCTCTCTCCAGATGAGCAGTTCCTCCCTCCAGATGAGCAGTTCCTCCAGGCCTTTTAGGTTGAGGCAGCTTCTTCCCCACATCACTTATAGAAACCTGTGCTCCAGGTTGTCTTCGTGGTGTATTGCCTTGGCATGATGGCTTTTCTACAATGTTTATGCCATTAAAAATAAAACATATGTAATGTACCGTAATTTTACATTAAAATACGTTTAAGACTAAACTTAACTTGTTCCTTAATGTCTCACTGTACCCCACCACCACATTTTTTTTTTTTAAACAATCTCTCTTAGGAATTTAGGCTAATCTTCAGCTGGCATCATCACATGGATTTATATGTTGGTAGTTCATCAACATGTATGATATAAGTTTTTCTACCTGAATCTATTTGCTTTGGCACAACAGTTAAGTTGACAGCAAGAACATTTACATGCAAAAAATATATATTTTTGTAAAAAAAAAAAAAAAAAAAAAACATGCTGACCACAAACCCATGAGGTCCTCTACTTCATGGCCAAGGGAAAATTGGAGAGGCTTGAAAACATAATGGTCATATGACCACAAATGTATTCTGTT
Organism: Pseudorasbora parva; assembly: GCF_024679245.1. Lineage (NCBI taxonomy): Eukaryota > Metazoa > Chordata > Actinopteri > Cypriniformes > Gobionidae > Pseudorasbora > Pseudorasbora parva. The sequence goes on along the minus strand of NC_090183.1, from coordinate 31,132,409 downwards.
GACAGGGGGTGTCTCACATTATCCGAAGTCTCGTATTACCCCACTCTCCCCTAAATGTAAAAGCACCCATTTATGCAAACTTATCATTTTTTTAGGCTACTGTTCTGTTTTTGTGTTTTTCATTTAGAATAATACTGAATAATAATAATAATAATAATAATAATAGCTGGTTACATTTATATAGCGCTTTTTCTGGGTCATCAAAGCGCTTTACATGGAAGGGGGGATCTCCTCAACCACCTCCAATGTGCAGCATCCACCCGGATGATGTGATGACAGCTGTATTGTGCTAGAGAACACACACCAACTGATTGGTGGAGAGGAAACAGAGTGATTAAGCCAATCAGCAGAGGGGGATGATTAGGAGGCCATGATGGACAGGGGCCGATTGGGCAAATTTGGCCATGATGCCGGGGTTACACCCCTACTCTGTTTCTCAAGGACATGCTGGGATTTTTTTAATGATCACAGAGAGTCAGGACCTCGGTTTAACGTCTCATCCTGAACACACCTTTAAAGCAATTCGCTCCCAAATCACTTAATTCTAAAGTGAAAGAATAATGTGCATAGAATTTGATGTACATTTATAGAATAAAGCAGCACAGGAATATATAACGGTGCGCGTTATGAATGCAGCCTCTATTATTCAGAGAAATATGGATAAAAATGCGCACAGGAAACAAAAACCTTGCAAAAATTATATACGACCCTCCAAATCCTGGCCAAAACACAGAGATCGGCGAAATAGTAGGTCATTTGCGGAGGGATTTTTACTTTGCAAATGACATAAATGGCCAATTTGCACAGGATTAAGATCACAGACAACTGCAACAATTATTACAAATGACTAGGTCATCAGGTAATACTAATCCAAAGCAAATAGGGTTTTAGTGAGTTTTTTTGTTTGTTTAGTTTTGCTCTAGGTTGCACTTAAAATCTATAAATCCTTTGTATTTCCAGTGTAAAACACTTTCACACTGACGGCCATTAATACACACATGGACAGGCAGAAATCAGCATAAACATCTGTAGGTTATTTGCAGCACGAGCCACGAGTCACCTCCAGTAATGGTGTATAATGAGTGTATGTCTCTTAGTGTTTTCACATGAGAGGTCTGGACTCAGATCTCCTCTCAGATCCCCTCTGTTATGACTGAATAATTACTCAAAAAGACCTCTAATTACTTCGGCCTCTCCACGCATATCCATACACCCTCCTCTGAGCCCGTCCCGCCACTCATCAGAATTCATGTCTTCGTCTCTTTGCCTCCCTCCATCGAACAAGATAGATCACCTCATCCAATGTGTCACTGATTCTAAGAAATTAAAATGCAGAAAAGGTGTTTTGATGAATGCTATGCTGAAAGTCATGTATTATATGCTGCCCATTTTTTCCATTGAGCACTAGAAAGGTTAGAGATACAAGTACCCCGACCATCTTCAGAAGGCCACAAGAAATGACTCTGTTAATTATTCATATGTTAATTATTAATAGGTTCATATGTTATTCATATATGTAAATGTTTATTCTAGACTAATAAAGGACTGGCTATAAATCAAAATGGCAAGGACTTGTGGGATTTATTATTATTATTATTAAGGGGCCCCGTGACAGTATATTATGGTATGTTGTGCTGCATGTGCATATGCGGATGCATGTCAAGCTGAGATCTTGTTAAATTGCAGTAGCTTTCGATCAGCAGTCAGCGCACTGCAGTTACTACTGTCAAACTTCTTAAGGCAGTGTGTTACAGCATGGATTTTCATTGTGTGTGTGATGTGTTGTGTCAGTGTGTGTGTGTGCGTGCAGTGCACGTACGTACGCGTCTCATCAGGTTGTGAATTGTGATTGAAGCCTCCCCTCATCCATCACACACTGAGGGTGGAAAGCCAGTCAGGGAAATTAAAAGCCATGAGCGCACTAAGCCAATCAATACACTCTTCCTGTCACAGCTTACAATCATCTTTCTTCATCTTTTCATTTCTTTTTCTTTCTTGTCCTGCTCTAAGGTTTATCACTTTCTTGGCGATCGTAGTAATATATTTTTTTTCTTTCTTTTAGAGGTTAAGTGACAATATAGACAATGGATGTGGATTTAAAACATAAAAAATAATTAGTCAGTGATTCCGTTAGTCTATAAATTTACCCTGTAACAAATTAACAGTCTTACCTTGGGATGATTTAGTGATGCTCATATCGAACACCATCAGTAATGAAAACAATGACATACAGTAAAAAAAATAGGTAACAATTACTGTGATAGATTCAGTTGTCCTGAAAATAGGAAATATAGACATATATCTTATCCTGCCTATCACCGACTGGTTGCAGAGACAAGCAGAAACAGTTTAACTGCTGCAAGTAGATCCTCTATTTTCCAAGAACATAAAGAAACATTTCTCAGGAATAAGTCAGGAACAGAACAACCAAGCATACAGTGATGGCGACAGACAAATGGAGGAGCTAATTAACAAGACACACCTGAACAGAACTAAAAATGAGAAATCATAGAGACAAACTGGGAGAGAACAGAGGAGAACTGAACCAATTAATAGACTAGAATAATAACAAGGAAATACAAACATGAACAGAATAGAGAAACTGATCAAAACCAAACTCTAAACATGAAAAAATAAACCAAACACGTGATAGAACCCTCCCCTCCCAGAAGGCGTGTCCTCGCACCGTAATACATCCGAGTGGGACCAGGGCGGCACCAGCATCTTGGGAGACCAGAGCAGCTCCGGCAGCTCAGGAGACCAAGGAGGATCGGCCTTCGTGGCCAGGCTCGGCCACTATGGCTGGGGACTTGTAGCATCCCAAAATTTTCTTGGCAGGAGCTTGACTGAAGCCATCACTGGAGTGGATGTGTGTGTGTGGCCCATCACTGAACGCAGGTCAGGGGCTGGAGCCATCACTGGACTGGTCTGGGGTTGGAGTGGCTGTGTGTGGCCCATCACTACACTGGTCAGGGCCCGGAATCATCACTGGACTCTGGTCTGTGGTTGGAGTGGCTGTGTTTGGCCCATCACTGCACTGGTCAGGGGCCGGAATCATCACTGGACTCTGGTCTGGGGTTGGAGTGGCTGTGTGTGGCCCATCACTGGACTCTGGTCTGGGGTTGGAGTGGCTGTGTGTGGCCCATCACTGGACACAGGTCAGGGGCCGGAGCCATCACTGGACTCTGGTCTGGGGTTGGAGTGGCTGTGTGTGGCCCATCACTGGAATCTGGTCTAGGGTTGGAGTGGCTGTGTGTGGCCCATCACTGGACACAGGTCAGGGGCCGGAGCCATCACTGGACTCTGGTCTGGGGTTGGAGTGGCTGTGTGTGGCCCATCACTGGACTCTGGTCTGGGGTTGGAGTGGCTGTGTGTGGCCCATCACTGGACTCTGGTCTGGGGTTGGAGTGGCTGTGTGTGTGGCCCATCACTGGACTCTGGTCTGGGGTTGGAGTGGCTGTGTGTGGCCCATCACTGCACTCTGGTCTGGGGTTGGAGTGGCTGTGTGTGGCCCATCACTGCACTCTGGTCTGGGGTTAGAGTGGCTGTGTGTGGCCCATCACTGCACTCTGGTCTGGGGTTGGAGTGGCTGTGTGTGGCCCATCACTGCACTCTGGTCTGGGGTTAGAGTGGCTGTGTGTGGCCCATCACTGCACTCTGGTCTGGGGTTGGAGTGGCTGTGTGTGTGTGGCTTAAACACACATAACGGCAGCCACATAAATGGTAAGGGTAATTTCATTGCTCACACTGGGACAGGAAGGGCAGAACGTGGAATTTCCATCACTGTAACAATCTGGTGCATTTTCTGGGATTCAGGCACCGGAACGGACTCTGAGATTTCACTCACCGGAAGCAATCTGACCATTGAAATTGGCAATGCTTTAATCCTGGGAGTGGGAATTTTTCTCACTGGAATGGACTCCGGAACATTACTCACTGGAAGGGATTCTGGAGCAGACTCAGGAGCGGTAGGAGTGGGGTTGGAATCCTCCGCTTGGCAGCTGGTGTTGATAGCTCTATAGTTTTCCAGCACCTACTCCACAAACTCAAAGAAACTCCCCTGAGGACCTACACCAGCTAGGCGTTCCTTCAATTCCTTGTTCAAGCTGGTCAGGTAGAATATGTGCAGCGATTTTCTGGAAAGTTAGTGAGGACGCCAGTTGTTAAAACCTCGGGTGTGGGCCTTGAGGGACTGCTCTTGCTGGTTCAAACAGAAAAGTTGAACTGCAGGTTGGTGCACCTTCGTTTTGTCACCAATTGAGTTGCTGAGGCGAGGAGAAAGAGGATCCACTGCAGTAGTTTAACTGTATTTTCCAAGAACATAAAGAAACAAAACTCACAGGAATAAGACATTATTTTCTATTAAATAAAGCTGTTTATATATTTAGGAATTTCGGCTCTTTATATAAAGGAAGATGGTGCATTCTGGTTACTTATGAGTGGGAAAATATGCAATGCCCAATATGGCGAATAAGTGCTGCTTTCTAATAGAAAGAGAAGGGTTGTATTAGTAACGTCATCGCGTCATTGCAGCTGCCGTTAGAAGCTCCGATTGCTATAGAAACAGGCAGTGTTCAACATTTAGGACTGCTGATTAATCATGATCTGGCATGATTCGAGCGCTTGGAAACTGTAAGACTTGTCCAATTTCATTGGTGATTTAAAATATGAATAAAGTGCAAACACTTGCATGCTTGAGAGATGTTTTAAAGATGGCCGCCGAGTAAAATAACTTGTCTTAAAGGGACTTTACTCTGTATTTTGAATCCTCACTCTCTTTGCACCGACAGAAGTTTCTCTTTTTTCTGTTTTGTTTGAATGATCGAGTTGTTCTGTTTGGGTTTTGTACACAATAAGCAAATATAATGATAATTCTGAACTCTGAACCCTTCTGTTCACCTTTATAGTTTCTTGGCAATACTATTGTTTTGGTGATGTATGATGCCCCATGGTTGTCATCTGGTTATAGGCCTGTTTATTGTAGATAATAGTTGTGAACAAGCCTCTTACATACACAATCAAGTTATCAAAAGTAGAGAGTGGTTGTTTCTCTTTCTGTCTTTTTTTATTCCCTAAGGCTGATGTCTCACTAGGTGCCCAGAAACAACTCGCTGGTCAGGGCTGTCACACTGTCAGTACCCACTGTTTTTGCCCCTTGTCATCTCCCCCTCTTCTGTCAGAGGTCTGTCACACTTAGCGATTTAATGGGTGAAGATGGGTGAATAAATGACTACTGCTGACATTTCTCTCCTTTTCCCTGTCAAGTGTCACAAAATAAGAAAAGGAGTGATGTGCAAACACAAACAATTATGATAGACAGAATTAGGATGCTATTCAGAGATTATCTTTGTGTATGAATGTGTTTAAATAATAAAATATTTAGATGTTTAGATGAGCAATTGGATTGTCATTTTAGTCTTTTATTATCCCAAGGTTCCATTTAAAGGAACATATTATAGACGTTTAAAGTGGAATTTGATTAATATGTGGCACAAAAGCGGAATTTGATTAATATGTGACAGTTTTTTTTAAAGCTTAGAATTAATTCTTTGCCAAAACTGATATATACATAATTTCCATAAGGGTTCAGAACAGAAGCTGTGTAAAACTTCTGCATTGTCCTTCATTTTGATGGACATGATTGCAAACATTCCGTCATAATCTATTATTACCCGTCATTTTAAATTTTTGATTTTAATAAGAAATGTATACTCGGTTTCACAAACAAGGTTAAATTTTCTAATTTAACTAAGGTCTACTCCTGATGTAGTCTAAGCCCTGTTTATTATATTATGTATATTATATTATATTATATTATATTATATTTAAGCCGCATATCAAGTTTTTTCATTCGATAGTAGATCACTGTTGCCACCTCAGATCAAGTGAAGCGGCAGTGAGCATGAACTGATCATCTCTTCCGCTCACTACTTGTTACTGCACGAAATAAACATCAATGAATATCAGATGGTATACTGTATGTTGAAAGATACAGTACAAATTACTGATATCATATCTAATTGCTCAGTGTTTCAACCATGGAAAAAGTAGATAAAAAAATAGGTAACGTAATGTTACATTTACATCAAAGTCATTCAGTTACTGTAAACTTGGATGTCAGCTAATAGGAGCATTTTTCTCAATTTATTCACCATATTACTTATAATATTTTTACTCTTTGTCTATATTTTATGTATAAATCTGTCAAGTTTGTATAACAGCCACCATTTAAATGTTTATATTTTTCAGTTGAAACATAATTGTGATTTTAAATAAGTTTATAACATGGACTTAAACTGTGTGCTTATCTATGCGTATTCAACTGTATTTAGAGAGACTTTTTTGCCTCGGACAGACAAATTCGTCTGGCAGTTTTAACTTTGTTCTGAAATCTGAACCCGTGCTCTGCCACTCTAGAGCGTACTCGTCACAAACTGGACAGGGGTGGGAATTACAGTTACTAGTTACAATAAATCATTCTCTGTGTACCCTAATCTGTAAAAATAAAGTTGTACGGCCTTCCGATTTTTCTGTTACTGCTGGAAAAAAATTCAGCCAATGATGGAAAATGTTTGGTTAATGCAACTTCTGGTTCAGCGATATCTAGCGCTTCTTTTTTCAAACAAGTGGATTTTTTAGCTTCTTTAGGTTAGTTTATGTAGGTTAATGTTCTTTTTGTCTGTGTTAAGGCATCTTCACACCAAGAATGATATCTATAAAGATAATTGTATTAGCGTCCACATCAGAGGATATTGTTCCTTTAATTCTAAACGCTCTACAGTTTTGTCATCTACTGCTTTAAATGCTTGTGCTGTTTAAAGCCGGATGGTTTCTTTGGCTGTCAGTGTTTTTATCATTCATCCTTTGGGAAACAATAAACTTCTAAAAATGATTCCAATGATAGTGTTTCTATGTGCTGTTGTCATTATACAATGTTTTTTAGAACTATATTTTTTATTGTTATCTCTATTGTGAACAGGTCTTTAAAAACTGAAAAGTATTTCCATTCTACCTGTACAAAGTTGCCTCTCTAAAATTGCTATGAATATGACAAAAGCAAGCCATCACTGGACTCTGACAAAGCAAAGAGCAGTTGTAACAAGCTGCACAAATCTAATGACTAATCACTGTATTACTGGTACATTGGAACCATCAAAATCCTATTAATGGTCTTTGACACGGTATACGTTAACAGAACCGACAAGCTAAGAGGCTAATCGGCTGGAGTTAAATCTGCAGCATGCCAACAAGGCAGCTTAGGGTCTAGGGATGAGCCTAGGCCAGAGCTGTCTGAGAAAGCTGACACCTGAAGGTCAGAGTTTAAGACTGCCATTATGATTCTTTCATTCCAATCACTTCTATGGCTAGATGAGTTTCAATACCCTTGAAGAAAAGGACTGATATTTATTATTTTCTTAAACGGTGCTTCTCAATGTAATTTTCTTTTGCTTTTACGAGGGAACGTTAGATAGTCATCAAGTGGAAGTCTTTAACTTGAGCAGGGGTCGCAGTGTGAGAGGCTTTAGCTATACGTTAGCACATTAGTAAGCTCATACTGTCTGGTCAGATGAGGACAGAATGCTCATCTATAAAGCAGTCTGTTTACTTGTCGGAATAGGGTTATATGCAGAGATCAGCACTTTAGGATAGACATAAAGACATGTTAACTCTGACTCACCAGGATGATAGATAACATTGGGTTAATGTAAGGTTAGCATTAGAGAGAGGATTTCTCCATGACGTCATACTGGAGACTGAGAATATCCCATGTGAGGTGAACTTTACACAAGCATGTGACTTTGGTCTGGTGCCCCATATATGCTTACTCTGATTTGACATTAAGCTCATGCTTTTATCCCCAAAAAAACTTGCAGTACATAATGGCGGTAGTATCATCTTCACTAGGGGTTGAATTGACAATATTTCAATTACTATATCTTTAACAATGAATCTAAAGCTTATGCTGTTTTTTTTTTCTTTCTCAGACTTTTTGTTTATATGTCTTATGTTCTTGCTTATAGTATGCCTCTTTTGAAAGCAAATACATATTTAAATACTTCACTGATGGTAACTACCATCAAGGTAATGTCCAAAAACATAATTGCCTACCATGTTTTCTTTAATGTATTTTTAATAGTAGAGGCACCTTTTTTGAGAATGAAATTGATATTGAGATATTGTCTAACCATGATATAGTATGTCAGTGGCATTATATTGAAATCCATTACATTTATTTTATGGCATATTGTTAAATTATTAAATAATTAAAATATTGTAATATTTCTTCTTACCTTATATGGTATTATTCGTACCTTTATAGTTATATAATTACTTATATTAACTGTTTTATAATTTTATATATCTTAAAATGTAATGTATTCTTGTAACGACAGAGCAGCCATTACTCCAATCACACAATCCTTGAGAAATCATTATAATATTCTGATTTGGTCCTCAAGTGTCTTATTATAAGTGTATTCATATTATCAACATTGAAAATAGTTTTGCTCCTTAATATGTTTTTATATTATATAATTTAATATATTTATTTATTTTAGATGATTTTTTTCAGGATTCTTTGGTGAATATAAAGTTTAAAATAACTGCATTTATTTGAAATATAATTTAATGTTATAAATGTCTTTACTGTGTCTTAAAGTGCCTCATTATGCTATTTTAAAGGCTCATCATTTTGTTTTGGAGGTCTCCAAAACAGGTCTCTGATTGGCCAGATGGCCCAATCTGTTGTGACTGGTCTACCACATTCAGCACGTTTTTCAGAACATTACGCACATTACCATGACTGAACTTCAGCTCCGGATGCTTCCTTAGTCTTCAGAGAATTTACACAGTATAAAGACAGTGACAGATGGACATTGATTTTACCATATTAAAATAAAAAGTGGCACAGACTTGTCTTGAATTAATTTTCGGATGATTTCCACAGACGTTTTTGTCCTGTTCTCTGGAGTATCTGTGGTGTGCTGCAGCTCAGGGCTCTGCTGTGTGTTACGGTGAGACGGCAGGCTCTGTGGTGTGTGCACATATGCTGCCAGTAAATGATCTCCAAAAGGATGTTTATGGAGGCTGAGAATACACAGACACACCTCTTCAGTCAGTACTGGAAGAGCTGAGTGGGACATTGAGAAAAAGGAGAGAGATGGAAGACAGCATTCGTTTGCCTTTTTTCCCCCTTTCATTATAAATGCATGAATATTTGCATAACTCTCTTTGGAGCTCAGTGTCCGTCTTTTAATAATACATTCACAGAACGGAGTAAAACATATATTTGCTTTTTCTTTTCTTTTTATTAGTGATGAACAATACTGTATGCATACAAACTACTAAAATTTGGTCCCTTAAAAATAGTCCAAACGATCCATCGCTTCTCTGTCTGTCACTGTGTTAAACCTGCCATAAGTCCAAATATAACTGGTAACATTGGTTATGGTCAATCGCTTTGCCTCTATGTAATTGCATTCTATTGTAAAAAAAAAAAAAAACCTTATGACATATAATGGCATCTGTAGGGTTGCAGATTATCTTAATTAACCATAGAAGAAGATTCATGATGACTTTCTAACAGTATGTGTAATTAAGCTGACTCTTGTTAAGACGATGTATCGTTGCTTCCATGACACATTTTGTTGATGTTTCCTCCTTTGAGGTTCCTGCTCTTCCCAGGAGAGTGACCCAGAACCCTGAGACCTGTCACAGAGCGGGCCAGGAATGGCTTACTTTACTGCCATCAGTGCCAGTGAGTGGACCCTCACGAGCCTGCACAGCAGCAGGGTTTCTGCAGACTGGTGACGGGAGGGATAAATCTCATTTAATAATACAGCCGCTCTCTCTGTCGGTGGGAGTTAGAGGATGGTGAATAAGGTCTAAATTGCCTGAACTGAATACATTTGGGGTGCTTGTGCAAAAGTTGTCACTTGTTTTTTTTTTTTTACCCATTGTTCAATAAAGACTAACTTTAAAAAAAAAAGCATAAGTCATATAATGTATATGAGGAAGAGACAGTGATGATGATAATTATCTCATTTTCACTTTTCACAATTCTTGCCTACTCTGTGGCCTTTTACCCTTTAAAATGATTTTGAGATGCCTTTGAGACACTATGTTAGCAAAACCAGAGTTTGATTTGATTAGTGCATCAAACTTTGATTTGATTATCAATTCCATCTGTGATTTATGAACAGTCTGCATGTAAGATTATCCTTAATGTCCCCCTGCAGCTCACTAGCATCCATCTCCATTGATTCTTTGTCATGTTAGATACATAATGCCTGTGTTTTTGTATTGAACAGAACTAATCAAATGATTCATGCAAATGTCAACATGCCAGGACTCTGAACACAAAGGTGTATTTATAGTCACGCTAAGCTAAATATTATTAGAGAACTGCATTGATTATTTTCTTCTTCTTTGTGTTCTAATATTGAGCCAGTGATATACATTAAATTTAGGGACTGATTACAAGAAAACTTTTTATGTGTTTTGGCCATTCATTTACATGACAAAAGCAATTTGGGGGCCTAAAAACTCAAGCTTTTGAAAGCGGGTTTAAAGATGCATACCATAATCGTCTTCGTGTAAACTACAGAAACGTAAAATTGTTAAAGTGGTGCATCATGCGTGTTATGTTTTTTTTTTTTTAAATCGACATTGTTAACTACTGGCCTGGCATGCACAATGCCGCATTTTTAGGCGTTTTTGTGGATGCGCGTGAACAGGGATATTTTTGACAGCAAGGTCATCTGAATGACAAAAAATGCGAAGGAAAAACTTTTTCATTTTTTGTACATCGTTGTAGTGTAAACCTAGCCTGACAAGCCAGACCCACATCAAGATGTTTGGTCTGGAAACTCACCATAGACAGGGCTCAATCCGAGGAGCGGGATAAACGGTTGTCTTTCAAACTCCCTCTGCACGCGATAGGATAGCGCTACAACCAACCAGAGCAACGAAGGTGAAGCAGAGCTAGTTGACAGATTAAACATTCGCCGTATCCGGTCGGCAAAACTCCGAACACATCTTCCCTTTTTAAGACTGACTTCAGTGCCGTTCTTTGTTCTTTTCTCAGAGAAAAGCTTAACTCCACGTCTTCCAGAGTTGTGGTCAAAGCTGATTCGAAAGACCGCTGCCGTTCGCCAGTTTCTGTGTTTACTAGAAGCATGCAAACGCAACTCGGTCGTCGCCGTTATGGCCCCGCCCACCGACTCTATACATGATGTGATTGGCCCGGCAAGAGTTTGGGAATAACAGCTCAGAAGGGTAATGAGAGTTGCTAGACGACACTCGCGGGCAGATTAGATTTGCTGCTGCTAGGGTGCAGCAGCAAACCTAATTTTTAGGCTAGTGTAAACCCTTAGTCTTAATATTTTTATGTGCAGTGCACCCAAAAGTCTGATGATACCCCATTGAAAATCTACGATTCAAAATCCTACAAATAAAGTTTAAGGGTTCTGAAAATTGTTAAACAAAGGAACATGATTCTTAAAAATATAAATAAATAATAGATTAATACAATTTTAATTCTGAGCAATCGATTAATCACGAGGATAAATCGCAGCCAAAATAAAAGTAAAATATTTTTCTTAATCCTACATGCATGTACAGTATATACATACTAATTAAACACAGTAAACACACATATATTGTGTGTAAACAAACTTTTTTTGTGATTAAAGATTAATAGATTGTCCTACACTAATAAAGTTAAATTTCGGACAACATTAGCGCACTTTCTCTGCTCTAATATTGGTGACTTATGTGTGAACATCATGTTGTAAAGTTAACTGTATAAAAGTTTATAAGGAAAACAGCAGTTTTGCTGATCTTTTATCCCCCTCAAGGGGTCTTCACTTAAAAAAAGTTTATTTTCCACCTCCCTCTCTTTGCCATTTCATGAAGTTATGAAGTTGAGAAGCTGGGATATGAAATTCACTGGAAGTTTCAGCCCCCTTCAGTTTCAAATGATGCAAGTGAGTGTGGTGACCGTAGTTTGACTCCTGAGTTCTCTGCCAGTGCATGACATTGATTTGAGAAGTAGAGAGGGGAAAATATGACAGGGCAGAGAAAAGCAGTTGGAATTGGACAGGGTGAGTGAGAACGAGAGAGACTGAGAACGAGGGGTTATCTGATCCCTCTACGGAATTGTTAATGAGCTTGCGACAAACTGCTTTAGTCTCTTAGGGGATAATTAAAATCATGAAATAAGATAGAAGCCGTCGCCATGGCTAAGACTGCACGCCACACTAACGGGTTTGCAGATAAAAGACAAGGACTTGTGTGAAACTTTGATAAGAGAGCAGTTTTTGGGGAGATGACCTAGAAAGGGCTGACTTGATAGACGTTACATTCACTTCCCATCTGACTTCACTAACATGTCTCATAATGGGGGCATCTGTCTGCTGCTTTAATTAGAATAGACAACCCTTATAAAACACACACAGAGTTAAGTGTATAATGCTCCCCTGGCTGTCTAATGATTGCGATATAATGATCAGAGTTATTCAGCAGTCCGACCAGTCAGAATGTCATCTGCATGAGCTTCTGTGAGCTTTTAGCGCATGACAGATGAACTCTTAGCCTTGCTAGATATCATTTTAATAACCATCTTATTTCATCAGATCCCCTGAAGACAAAATCTGGGTGTGCTGTAGATGCAGAGTGTTGGCTGGAAATGATAACAGAACACTCTGAGTCTACAGGAGGAGTTTGGTTATGCATAGACCTCAGAAAGCTTAAACTAGCTTTCTCAGAGTGCTAACATCGACAGTTTGTAGTTTGCTCTCATGCAGATAAATCCCTCTGTCACGAAAACACGTATATTTCATGTTGTAAACTGGTTTTCTTTGCTCAGCATGTATGTGCTTTTATTGCCCATAAAAGAAAAGTATCATTTAAAGCTCTCCATACCCATTTTAATTAATCCCTCGGTTGACCCTCGCTGTATTATCACTCGCTGAAATGCAGTCTTTGTGATTATAGGGTTAGAGGTATCTCTAGTCTCTCCTAACCGCAACCTTGCTTTACAACCTAATCTTATTGCTGTGGTATGTATTGCTTTTCTGTCAACACCCCAAACTAATTATTCAGTAGCAATTACAGATGCAGTAAGTCTGGATTTAAACGGAAACACATGGGGCTCCTTAAAAGCTACGGGAAAAGTAACTGAAGATATTGCGGGGAAGGATCTACAGTAAGAGAGAGAAAACAATATCTTCAGCCAAAACTTTTCGGTTCTTTTCTTTTCCTTTCTCACTTTGACACTTCTCTCTACAGATAAAGAACCAGCCTGTTCCCTCATTTCTCGAGTGTTTCCCATGTGAGTTGTGATAATGTTGGAACGGTGCCACCGCTAAGCCCCATGGCTCCAGCAGTTTGGCTATACCTGTGCATCTGATGGAGAAATAATTATCTTTTACTTAAGTCTCCTTTATGGATTTTTTTTGGCCTCTTGCATGCTCTCCTGAAGATTCCTAATTTGTGGTTAACCCAAAAGTGGAAGGTGGGGTATGAATCACTACAACAAGAGATATGGCTTCTTCTGAAGTGTAGCCAAATCTGAGTCAAGCCACCTTATTTCATGGCTGAAGTAATGGGCTTTTAAATCCATTATATTCAGCTCTGTGTACAGCTATTTATATCCCAAACTAGTTAAACTTACACTATTAACAATACCACTCTGTGACCAAGTTTAAGGAAATGTGTTACTCTGAGACATATGGACCCTTATCACAACCTCCATAGAGATTCATGGGAAAGGGTGACCATAGCAAATATTATTTTTTGCCTTCCCATTTGCTCCAACAGCATAAAATCCACTATTGTGTTTCTATGACTTTGTGTCTTTCCAAGAGCGAAGAAATATTAAGAGAGTGATTAAGGCAGAGAGAAAGGGATAAAAATTAAAAAAATATTTAAAACCCCATCTGAACAGTGGATTATTTATGTATTTATTAATACTAGTGTGATGTAACACAAAATGAATGTTAAAAAATATTTTTTAAGTGAAAATAAATGTAATAAGAATTAAAGCATTAATTATTGCCATACTCTGTGAAAAAGGTCCAAAGCCCTTTCTTATTTTTCAAGTTGACATACAGCTTTTGTCATTTTATATGCTGTTAGTGACCTTACAAAATAGTGCCACTCTTTCAACAATTCATAAAGCTCCAATTAAAGGTGACAATGTGTTGAAACGGCAGATTTTGACTCTGTCCTTTGAATGGAATTTTTATGATCAGTGATTCATGCAATGAATCGGAAACCTGGTAATGAGTTTTTTTTATGTGGTATGATTCATGAGAGGCAGTTTGTGAAATGCATGGATATGATCAACCAAAGAGGCGTAATTGAGAACACACTGTCTTATAATGTGACACAATGGACGCGCAATCCTGAAACAATAGCACGCGTGAGTGTATTGTGTTCTAAATTCCCTTGGAGGTCTTTGGGATTTTTTTCTCAGTAGAGGAGACAGTATTAAAGCAATAATAAAAAAAATGTATTTGTCACAGAATGGCCTTAAAATGCTAATGCTAAATGTTCTAAGCCTAACATTTCTTCTCAATGCAAACAACCAGTCTTGTTTAGCAGTGTTTTTTTACATTATTTTGGTAATATGTTACATTTAATGTCAGATTAGTTAATGCATTAACCAGCAAGTTAGTTGTTGGCTATTCATTGTTTAGTTAATGTTAACTCAATTCCATTAAACAATATGCTTTAGTGATGTGTTGGGTAATGATTATTTTAACATTTAATAAGATTAATCAATTGTTAAGACATATAGTTTCACTGATAGTTCATTTTAACTAATGTTTCACAATTTGAACACATGGAAACTTTTTGTAAAGCAGAGGAGTAGCCGACGAATGGGAATGATGGGCATAGGCCCACCCACTATGATGAATAGACCATAGACAAATATATTTATTTAAGTAATTGATTTTAAGATTTTTTACAAACATTATTATAACTCAGATTTTCTGGCTATCACCAGAACAAGCTCGATTTAAGATTGAACGTTGGTCTGGGGAGTCTATGTGTTTTCTACTGCACAAGAGATGAGCATTATTCAAATGACTCTGTATGCAATTGGATAGTCCTTCAACCAATCAGACCACAAGAGGCGTGATCAACCTTTTACAGTCTATGGCAACGATCCATCGCTTCTCTGTCACTGTGTTAAACCTGCCAATAGCACACCGGGTAGATAAGCCATTCTGTGATTGGTTCCTATAAAAGTTTAACAGAAGCAGTAGAAATGAATGTACAGGTTTCCAGACTGAGTTGCAAGGTGAAATCAAATCGCCGGCAGATCGGGCTGGGTTTACTCAGTCTAACTCTCAGATATTAGCATGGAAATTGACATGAAAATGTAATAATCAGTGGTGGCTGGTCAGTAGGGGGCGCTGGGGAGCCGTCCCCTCAAATTAGCAAGAGAAGAAGTCTACCATATTGAATCAATATTGCAAAATTCAATTATTCAATTACTATTCAACTGGTAGTAACACATATAAAACAAGGATGTCTATTAATCTATTTGCTCTTGACTGGCTAGATCTGCTATTCTGCTGCGGCAGAGCAAGTACAGAGACTTGCTTCTGCCAGTACATTCACAGACATGCTACAGGTGGAGCTGGGGAAGGTGATGTGTTTCTGAAAGAGGGCTGTAGACTGCTAACAGCAAACAATGCTAAGTATTTGAATGTTGAGCAGCAAGCTAATTTGCTGCTGATGCCACAGTGACCAATCATATGCACTATATAGATAACGATGTGATTGCTAAAAAATTGAGTTAATAAGCCTGTGCCATCCAGAGTTTCATGACAGAACTTTGTATTTGTGTGTTAGGAAATGTTAGAAAAACAGCCTGTATGTTTCTGCAAAATTCTATATATATGTATTGCACTGGCGTGGGAGAGAACCCATCTATCAGCCTGAAGGTAACAGCAAAATGTAACTGGTAATCCATTTTGTTAAAAAAAAAAAAAAAAAAAAAATCAGATATTTTTGTGGTATTTTGTATGCAGACAGGTTGTAGCTATTTTAGGTGCTGTTGTTTTTCTATATTTTATGGCTTAGACTGGTGTACTATGTAGTATTTTTGCAGTAAAATATCCAAAAACCACAAGGCCAGTGTTATATTTTTGTTCAGTTGAGTTCTTACAATATCCCAAATGTTTCCAACTATTTGTAAATCATGAGAAAATTGCTATTTTATCCAAGGAGCCGGGACGTCTGAGCATAGCATCTGAGGGAGTCGCCTGTCAAATGCGTCATATCTGCGTTTCCTTCGGTTTCGTTTCTTTCCTTTCCTTTCGTTTTTTGTTTTTGTTTTTTTTTGGGCAAAAGCGGTTTACTCTTAGCAGTGTGAACAAGTGTCACAGCAGCCGCTGAGCATTTTAAACACATTTAAATGTATCTAATATGATAAACAGAGCTCCGTTACCTCATATTCACGACCACAGACAGTAAAAGAATGACCGGAAAAAAGCGGAAATAGCGCCGGTGCCCAGCAACTGTGTCCCGTCCTGTCATAATAAAAGTCCTGCTGCTTGCTTGTGTTGTTCATCACATTAACAATCGCTCCAGCGGCCTTGCTCAGCTCCACAACACTCGGTCCTGCTCTGCTTCATACTACAGTAACGTTAATAACCGCATCAATCAACATGATTTCTGCCAGAGTCCTATTTTCCACCGGCTGTTAGGTGAAGACCACATGTCCCAAGATGCTGCGCTCAAACTTGGCATTATCAAACTACGCCTTTGTTTTGAATAGGCACCCTCAATTGGACAGAAAAGGTGCATAGTTAGTGCACCTTTAATTCACAACTGATAAAAATTCACGTCTGTGTTTTGTATTTGTAATTGAATACATACTGAATACATGTTGGTAATGTTGTCATTGGACATTATTTTTCTCCGAATTCTAAATGAGTTTGTGACAAAGATGTGGTAGTTTTACTGTATTGTTTGTGTTCCACGCAGTTTTTTTTCTTCTTCCAATAAAAAGTGATTGAAATTACCTGAATACTGAGTTTGTTAGTTTGCCTTTGGTTGGTTGCCTTTGAAAGTTAAGGACCCTTACGTGAAAGCACTTTCAGGCCTGGACAAAAATAAAGTTCTGCCTAGGCCAGGGAGTCTAACCATTCTTTTTTTATATATGTTGTTATGAGCTGATCATTATTAGTCCCTAAAGAGTAATATTTACAGCATTATAATGATTAAAACCTGTACTCCACAGAGTAGACCACTGAAAACTTAATTGTGTGAGGCTCAAGTTGACTCACAGGCATCTCCTCTTACTCTCTCGCCTCTAACTCGCTCAGATATCTGTTGGGTCTGACCACATTTGGGTCAGACTGACACTACACTACTGCCAGGTGTTGCCCATGAGGTCCTCAGCGCTCCTCTCTTCACCCTCCCCATCTCTCAGAGCAGAGCCAGAGAGACATACTGGCCTCATTCATCTCTTTGTGGCAGGAAGCTGTCCAATCCCTTGCCAGTACTTTTCAAAGCGCTGAACTCTGGTTGACTGTGGCCCAGACGGCTAGCTGTCAGGCCTTGAGGGGGGCTGGGCTCCAAGTGTGCATTTTAAGTCTGCCCCCCCAATCCCCACCCGAAGCCTGGCAGGGTGCTGAAACTTCTGAGACCAGCAGGACATGATGCAACAGCACGAGAGCTACTTTCCACCTACTTCCACGTGGATTCAGGTAG